>NC_092125.1:139762081-140364831 GCF_043159975.1 Macaca nemestrina | reverse complement strand
CTAATAAAGGTTATGGGGAAAACAAGGGAAATGGAGAAGACTACAAGTAGAGGAAGTTTGAGGCAAAAAAGGAGTTCAGTTTTCGGCAAGTTACATTTTAAGGTATCTATTAGAAATTGAAGTGGAGATCTTGATTAGGCAGTTGTATGTGTGAATGAGTCTAGGATTAAGGAGCGTGGTCCAAGCTAGAGGTATATGAGAGATATCAGCATTTAGATGGCGTTTAAAGCCATGAGACTGCCTAAGATCATGGGTAGGAAGTGAGTGTAAATAGAAGATGACTGAGGATGGAGCTCTGGGGACCAATGCAGCTTTAAGGCAGGGTAGTGGATGAGCCAGCCAAGGAGACTGAAAAGGAGCTGCCAGTGAAGTGGGAGACCCGAGTGAGGTGCCCTGAAGCCGAGTGAAGCTCGTAGATCTAGCAGGGAGTGCTCCTCCGTGAGTGAGCACTGAGAATTGACTGTTGGATTTAGTGACATGGAGGCCATTGATAACCCTTCAGTGGAGCAATAGAGGAAAAACTTGATTGGAGTGGGTTTAAGAAAAAAATGAGAGGAGAGAAACTGGAGATGGCTAATACAAACAATTCTTTTGAGAAGTTTGTTTACAAAGGGGAGCCGAAATCTGGGACAGTGACTGGTGGTAGAAGCAGAGTCAAAAGAAGATTGAAAAAAAATGGGGAGAGGCCGAGCACAGGAGGTCAAGGATGCAGTGAACTATGATCCCATCAATGCACTCCATCCTGGGTGACAGAGTGAGACCCTGTTTCTTTAAAAAAAAAAAAAAAAAAACAAAAAACAAAAAAGAAAAAAGTGGTGGGGGGAGAAATACTTGTTTTGAATGGAAATGATCTGGAAGAAACGGGAAAATTCATGTGGAAACAAGAAGTGAGAAGTGCTGGAGTGGTGTCCTTGAGAGAGAAAAAGCGTTTGAAAACTAACACACAAGTGGAAGGATCATCTGTAGACAGGAGTACAGACTGTTTATCTATGGAAACAGGCAGGCAGGTGGGTAGGCATGGTAAATAGGAATCTTTGGAAGTTCTCTTCTGATTGCTTCAATTTTCTTAGAGATGTAGAAGGGAATGCTATCAGCTGAGAGGAGGTGGGAAAGATTATGTGAAAAGGGAAGAGAAGGTGTAAAATGTCATCTAGGAGAATGAGAAGACAATGGACCAGAAAATAATTGTGTGCTTGTTGAGTGTCATGTAGGGCCCACTTCAGTTTATGGTCATGAATTTAAGTGAGACAAGTTAGTATGAGTGTGCTTCTTTCTCCAGCAATAATTAGCTCCTGGGAAGAGTAGGCTGAGAATTCTGTTTAATCACATTTTACCAAAGGAATAAGAGCAAGGAAGTTGAGGATATAAGCAAGGGCATGATTATGATTCACCATGGAACTTAAGATGATTAAAGAGGGAACAGTGGATATGGAGAGGTTAAGGACAGTGAAAAGGTGGTAGGATCAATAAATTGCAAGTTGTCCTGGGGTTGAGGGGTTGTAGGAGTCTAGGGAAAAGAGAGAATGATCTGGAAATATAGGAGGTATATAATAGTCTGAGGCTGGGCATAATGTCTCGTGTCTGTAAATCCAGTACTTTGGGAGGCTGGAACGGGAGGATCATTTGAGGCCGGGAGCGCAAGACCAGCCTGAGCAACATAGCAAGACCCTATTTCTACAGAAAATTTAAATATTAGTCAAGCATGGTGGTGTGCACCTGTAGTCCCAAGCATGGTGATGTGCACCTGTGCACTCCGGGGGCTGAAGTGGGAGGATCCCTTGAGACCAGGAGGTGGCGGTTGCAGCAAGCCATGATCGTACCATATATTCTAACCTGGGCAACGGAGTGAGACACTGTCTCTAAATATATATCTATATTGCAAGTCTGACTCCATTTTTTATATGTACTGACAGCTTTGAAGCCCTGCCAGTCCTGTTTCCCCAGTGCAAACATAAGAAAGCCTAGGTGCCTTTGATGCCAGCAGGAAGTACAAACCGCGCAAGACCCAGCCCATATGTGAGAGCCCTCACTGTGGTCCTACCCCTTAACCACCATGACATCCTAAGATAGTCTCCTTTCTTTGCTCCCTTAAGCCATTTTTTAACCAGTTTGGGAGCCTGCCCTGCTCTCCCCAGAAAGCTGCAGTATGTGAACAAACCTTTTCACACCCTCTTGGTGCATGTGTAGCATCATCAGTCTCAACATCCAAATTAAATTTTAGGTGCAGGAGCCCATCTGGCTTCTTCTGCAGGGTGACCACAACAATGTGGTAATTTTAGTGGGATCCATGAAATTGAGACTATGGAGGAGTGATGAAACCTAGGGTGGGATATGCGACCATGGCAGTGAATGGCTAAGGGATGTGGAGGCAGGATCATTGGAAGAGAGTCAAGGACAGACTGTCATACAGATTATATGCATGTGTATTAAAAACAGTAAGACTTAGGACAAGGGAGGTGCTGGGGAAGATGTCAGTAGCAAAAGCTAAAGTCCTTGATAAATAAGACAGTGACTGTGAGTGAGTAGGTGAGGAATGGGGAAGGTGAGTGACAACATCAGAGGACATGAGTTTTAAAAAAGATAGTGGGCAGGGGCAGGAATTAGGAGGGAGGAAGAATAGCTTAAAAAAGAAGCAAGGAAGAGCCCTCACCTCCCTCCCACTCCAGTGGTATGAGGGCGCTGGGAAGGCTGCAGGGACAATAGCATCCACAGCAATCAGCCAGCTTGGCGTTAGGACAAGAAGGTGCAGGAGATATTTAAAGAAGCAGTTGAGGATATAGAGGATTTTGCTGATGATAGACAGAGGGCACAGTGGGACTTCTCAAGAAACTGGGGAGTCTTGAGAAGAGTTCAGAATAGTTGATGTGAAGAGCCTTGAGAGGGTCAGGTGGAAGGTGAGGGAGGCCTGGTGGTCTGGGGTTTCTCATGGTAAAGGATATAAACAAGGATAACAAGAACAAAATGTGAACCAAATGAGAAGAAATGGTTATTCGGGTTTCCTTTTAGAATCACCCAAGACTAAATGAAATTAATGTTTTATTTGAATGGAGAAAAGTAGTTTAGAAGATTTTCATTTCAGACTTGAGTTGCTTCCCTTGTCTTCACATGCCCCAAGACCCTGGCCCTCCAGGGCCCATGCTGAGGACCTTGCACCCAGGTGGGTACAGTGAGCTCTTGTATCACTGGACTTGCAGTTTGGCTATAAATCCACTTGGATGAGTCCCAAGATGGATCCAAACAGGTTGGCCTTGGCAAATTTAGGCAAGATCCTTTCTGCCTCTGGTCTGATGTTCTCCTGAACTCTCACTGCAGAGGCCTGGCCATCCTTTATGTCATATACTGGACCTACTTTACAAACATCCAAATGTACTTGTGCTAGTGCCTGTTCTTATGGCCCTTAAAAATTTCATTTTTTCTAAGTAAAACCTAGCTAATCCAAAACTAATTCATATGGTTGTGTTCAGAGGTGCTAATTTGTGGCCTCTTAGTCATTGTCACATGTAATGTAACGTTGGCCTTCCAGAGACAAAGAAATTACTCCAGTGGGTTCCAATACAGGAAAATCAAGATCAGTGGACTTTCAACTTTCTTGTTTGCACATTCTCAAAAGAATTTTGAAAAATATATGAATTCTCTGATGTTTTATATCAACATCCAAAATTTTTATCATAAAATTAAACAATTGTAAAGAAGGTAATTTTCAGTTTTGTGTTGTAAATATTGGCATTAAAAAAAAAAAACAAAAAACTGTGGCTGGGCGCGGTGGCTCACGCCTGTAATCCCAGCACTTTGGGAGGCCAAGGCAGGTGGATCACGAGGTCAGGAGTTCAAGACCAGCCTGGTCAAGATGGTGAAACCCCCATCTCTACTAAAAAGCAAAAAACTTAACCAAGTGTGGTGGCAGGTGCCTGTAATCCCAGCTACTCGGGAGGCTGAGGCAGAAAATTGCTTGAACTTGGGAGGTGGAGGTTGCAGTGAACCGAGATCACACCACTGCACTCCAGCCTGGATGACAGAGCGAGACTCCATCTAAAAAAACAAAACAAACAAACAAACAAAAACCCAAAAACTTGTCATACAACTCTTAAGTGTATCCAGTGGAATATATATAAATACCTTGATACCTTAGTATCATGTACCTTGATACCATTTAAAGAGTATCATCCTTTAAGTTATAAGATTATTTATTTAGCTATCAGAAATATAACATTGTTCCCTTTTCTTCTTCTTGAACTTTTATAATTCTTCTTCCCTCATACAATGTTATAGTTTTTTATTTTTATGCTAATTTATTTATTTATTTTTTTAATCTTGCTCTGTCACCTAGGCTGGAGTGCTGTGGCATGATCATAGCTCACCATAATCTAGAACTCCTGGGCTCAAGGAATCCTCCCATCTGAGCCTCCTTAGTACCTAGGACTTACAGATACATGGCACGATGCCCAGTCTCTATTTTTCAACCTATCCTACTTCTCCGTATAATAGGTAATTTTTAAAATGTGATTTTAATGTTTTTTATTTTTATTTTAAAATTTATTGTAATTTTTGAATATGTAATTTTTCATCTGGTTCAAAAATAAAAACTAAATTAAAAGTATTCATTGAGAAATTTTACTCTCCCTTGTCCAACCCCCCATAGGTAATCACTTGTTTTAGTTTTAAATTTATCCTTCCAGTGCCAATTTTTTACATAAATAAAAGCAAATTTGAATATATATTTTTAAAATTGAATATATATTTGTTTCATTTCCCCTTTCTTACCTAAAAAAAGTTACTTTATTACATTTTTTTAAAACTGCAGAATGGAAACCTATTAATTAGACTAATGAAAATGTACTAATTAGACCAACATCAAATCACACTCCTGATAAGAATCTTTTCCCTTCTCTTTTGCTTTGACAGTAAGGTTAGATCACAGAATTCAACTGACATTCTTCAAGGACATTTTGGAAACCTGTGGTGTTTTCAGTGCTTTAAATTCAATACCAATGAGAACACAGGTTGCTAATGTCAGCCCTGGGCAGATTGTATTTTGTTTCTTCCAATATTTACAAACTGGGACATTTTACATAAACATCTAGATTTCTGGCTCTTTTGAAAATTAGATCAGCTAACCAAGCCTCTCACACACACCAACGGTGGGCTGGTGTGACCTCTGTGTGGCACTTGTCCTGCGGTCTGCTATAGACCCTCTCACTTCCTAGTTTTCTTGCTTCAGCCCTCAGCATTTATTTATCTTTCCCATCTGGTCCCTGTAGGCATTTGACTTAGCCACCTCTGAGTTAAAATCATAGCAGTGACTTGGGAAAGTACACTTAAAGAGGAGCTTCTTTGAAGCTTCAGAATGGGAAGCAAGAAAGGAGCAAATGAAGAGAATAGAGAAAGATTAGGCTCTGGATTAATGATTCCATGTTTTGCCTGAAATTCCTCAGATAACAGGACAAGTGAATTCTTTCCATATACTGTGTAGTCTATATTCACCTTCTCAGGCCACTAGATGATGCAGGGTATTGGTAAGCCAGGGTGGTGACTGAATTTGCACCCCAGGAAAAATGAAATCTATTGCGATTGAATCATGAGAACATAGACTGAAATGAGAGACAGAGCTCTTTTTTATCTTCTATGAAAAGGCACATTGGACATTGGAATTTAAAAATGCAGTGGTTCCCTAGTTTTCTATTAGCACTACCACCAAATATTAAGAATCTGTTGTGTCTAAAATTTTATAAAATGCTGTTCAGAGTATGGAACACAAGAAACTTATAAAGTAGGACAGGTATTTTATGTATCTGCTTTTAATATAGAATACAGTGCTTTAAAAAAAGAAGAATGATAAGAATTTGAAGGGAAATTACAATTTATTGTTACTTCCTTAACACCTGGCCTACAGAAGGTAATCCATAAACATTTCTTAAGAGAATAAAAGAATGAATGAATAAATAAGGCTTCCAAGAAGATAAGATGTATAATAATAAAATAGGTTTTAAAAAGGTTTTTACCTGAAAAGCAGCATTCAAAATCTGAAACAGTCATGAATGACAATCTTTATTTTGTTCTTTATTCTTATCAGTACATTCCCTGAAGAAGTGCTGGGGGTTTTTGGAATAGTTCTTCAAGAAAATGAAACACCTATAAGAATTTGGTGCTAAGATTTTGTCTGACTTAGGGCATAACACTTTTAATTCTGGATCTTGAAATTCCTCCTAATGAAAATGTTGCACTAAAAGACTTATATTGATAATTCACAGTGACTGCAGCAATAATGTCAGAAATGAACATCACATGAGACCTATCACATAGAAGTTACTTAAGGATTCACCTTATTGTGGTGGGTTATAGACTTCAGGAGGATATGAACTTGTCCTGAGACCATCTGATGACATTTTCAGTCTCTGGCAATAGTCTCCGGGATTTTGTGTAAACTGTCAATGTCATAATACACAAATTTTTAAAATATGGAATGCTTCACAAATTTGCCTGTCATCGTTGTGCAGAAGCCATGATAGTCTTCCCTATATGGTTCCATTTTTAGTGTATGAGCTGTCAAAGCGAGCATGACAATGTCATAATATTAAAATAGTATTTCACAATAGGGTTTCCCTACTCTCTTAATTTTGTGTATAAGAATATGCCATGTTCTCTGGTGGCACTACAAGAGCACTGTTCACCGGGCGATTTGTAGTGTGTTCTTCCTTCTGATGACTAACCCTAAACCCTTTCCAATTCTCTCGAGCACAAGAATAACCATCCAAGTCCAGGAAACATTTGATTCTCTCAGATGACAGTAAAGATCTTAGAGAACCCAGATGTTTCCTTGCTGATCACCCCCAGTAAAATCCAGTTAGAACCAACAAATTCAGAAAATGTAATAAGGACTCCAGACTTCTTGTGGAGTATATTCTTCATCTTTTCCTGAGTTTTTTCCTGTTTTTCAATGTTTCTTTTTTGCATTATAGTGGTTCGGAGCTCTACAAGAACCACTGAAAACAGATAGGCTCTCTGTTTAGTTCTGCCACTTTTTAGCTATATGACCTTGGGCCAGCTGTTTAAAATCTCCATGCCTCAGTTTCATCTTCAGCAACAGGAGGATTAAATGGGGTTCTGTGTTATAAAGTGCTCAGCATGATGCTTAGCACAGAGTAGGCACTGGACTCATGTAGAAGTCTGAAAAAGATGTCTAAAATGTCCTGCTATAAGGCTGTGTATGATTACTTTTTTTTTTTTTTTTTTTGAGACAGAGTCTTGCTCTGTTGCCCAGGCTAGGATGCAAGGGCTCTATCTCGGCTCACTGCAACCTCTGCCTCCTGGGTTCAAGCAGTTCTCACATCTCAGCCTCCTGAGTAGCTGGGATTACAAGGCACCCACCACCATGCCTGGCTAATTTTTTTGTACTTTTAGTAGAGACAAGGTTTCACTATGCTGGCCAGGCTGGTCTCAAACTCCTCACCTCAGGTGATCTGCTCTCCTCTGCCTCCCAAAGTGCTGGGATTACAGGTATGAACCACCACGCCCAGCCTGATTACTCTTGTTGTTGAACAAATCAAGGGAGCGCCAGCATCTTCAACAAACCTTCCCAAAAAGCTTTAGGTAAAAATTTATTTTTGAGTTATAGGGAAATGGGCTTTCCACACAAATTAATTTTCTCAGTAAACAAAACTAGTCCCTTTAAGGCACCAACTCTTGTAAAACTGTTGACCGTTGTTACATTAATAGAGATCTTTTTGAACTGTGACACCCATGTCTCTGTTTTATGAAACACTGTAATGAATATAATCTAACTATTTCTTGATGCTGTAGGATTATACAATACAGAATCACATATCTGACATCTCGGAGTGGGCCAAGTATGGCCTGCTAATACCAGAGAGGAGAAGAGAACCAGCATTGAACATGTCCGCTGGGATGGACTGGAACTTGGTGATGCTGACAGGGCCAACAAGTGTTCAAAATAGTTCCAGGTATCAGGCTATAGTTCGTGAAAGCAGTTGTCAGTGTTGGATTAGGCAGCAGCTGGATAGAATCAAGTTGACACAGAATCAAGTAGTTCAGAGGGAGAGACTCCTCTGAAATTCAGGCCAGCAGGTTGGAGGTGGTAACTGGGAAGTCTGTTGAAAGACTGCCAGGGTCTATAACCACCACCTGTATGAAGGCAAAATTTAATTTCCAGTTGCCTGCACAGCACAGTTATCTCTAGTTTTAAGAATAAGGACTCACAGGAAGAGCCCAAGGTCACAGCATGTGTGGCTAGAGTTGGTTAAAAATCTTTCTCAGGTGGGAAAAGGTTGGGTAACTTGCCCAAGGTCATGCTGTGAAGGTGCACACCCAGAATTCTATTACAGGCAAACTCCGTATCCGTTTCTGCTACTTAGCTCTACTCACTTTAAAATAAAACAAATGGGGCCGGGCGCGGTGGCTCAAGCCTGTAATCCCAGCACTTTGGGAGGCGGAGACGGGAGGATCACGAGGTCAGGAGATCGAGACCATCCTGGCTAACATGGTGAAACCCCGTCTCTACTAAAAAATACAAAAAACTAGCCGGGCGAGGTGGCGGGCGCCTGTAGTCCCAGCTACTCGGGAGGCTGAGGCAGGAGAATGGCGTAAACCCGGGAGGCAGAGCTTGCAGTGAGCTGAGATCCGGCCACTGCACTCCAGCCCGGGCGACAGAGCGAGACTCCGTCTCAAAAAAATAAATAAATAAAATAAAATAAAATAAAATAAAATAAAACAAATGTTTCACTATTCTGGCAGACATAGAAATGACTGGATTTGTTTTTCTGATTCTAAGGAAAATTACAGCTATACAACTCTAGAGTCACATAATTCATCATTTTTGAAGGGACAAGAGTGAGTTACATATTTATCTATAAGACAAACATGTTGTTGTTATAGAACTGATTACTATAGGGGTACCTTGAGAATTATCTGTCTTAAATTCCTACAACCTAAAATTAAACCTTTCAAAAGGAGCCAGTGAATCGCTATGAAAATAGCACAGTTCAATTAGATTTAAATTAAACATTGGTTTCAAATTTGGGATACTAAAAATAAGTTATTATAACTGAATTTTAAATTATTTTACCCATTAAAAGATCTAAATTCATATATTCAAAATTTGATAATGAGCTAAAAACATTTAGTTCAAAGGAGCTACATTTTCATGATATGAAAAACAGAACTTTTGTTCTTCCTCATCCTCTGACTCTCAAAAAAAAAAAAAAAAACCCAGAATATTATTAAGAAGGAATGATCAGGCCAGGCGTGGTAGCTCACACCTGTAATCCCAGCACTTTGGAAGGTCAGTGAGGGTGGATCATGAGGTCAGGAGTTCAAGACCAGTCTAGCCAAGATGGTGAAGCCCCGTCTCTACTAAAAGTACAAAAAAAATTAGCCAGGCACAGTGGCAGGTGCCTGTAATCCCAGCTACTCGGGAGGCTGAGGCAGGAGAATCGCTCGAACCCTGGACAGCAGAGGTTGCAATGAGCCGAGATCTCACCACTGCATTCCAGCCTGGGTGACAGAGTGAGACGCTGTCTCAAAAAAAAAAAAAAAGTAGTGATCTATCAGGGTTCTTGTTTTAAATTATTCTTAGAAGATTACTATTTTGTTACTTAAATTACCAACAATAAAAGGATTTCTATTTGAATTCAGGTATTTTTCACTTTATATTCTCCATTATTGCCTTCCTGAGATTCAGTTGTAAAGAAGACTAAACTTGCCTCCACTCTAATCCTGCATTTCCTCTTTCCAAAAAGGCATTTCCTCTTGATTACTCCACTTCATGCTCTAAATATGTGTCAGTTCTGGGACTGTGAACAATGATTGTGTTTTGCAAAAACAGGTTTAAAAATATCGAATAGGTGAAGGAAGCTGCAAGTAGAGTCTTGGCCAGGCAATGGGCCAGCAAGATGGAAAAACAGGAGTCGAGAAGGACCCAAGAACCAAAGCACAAATTAGTGACCTAGAAGCCAGAGGCAGGCAGAATTTAGAGTATGCCAGAAACTAGGCATGCAGATAGCAACAAAAGAGATCAGAAACCCCAAAGGAGAATGCTTTAGAAGACCAGGCATGCCAAAAGTCAGGCAGGGTTAGAAACCCAGTGAGTAAAAGGGGTGGTCAGGAGGTAAGAGCACAGTCTCAGCAAGAGGTAGGGGCAGCAAAAGTCAAGCACCCAAGCAAAGAAGCCTCCAATGAGACCTTGATTCTCAGGCCAGTGTCCTGCCTGGGACTGTCAGAAGAAGTAGAAAAAGACACCTAGTTGCCCAGGGAATAGGGACTTGGACCGACCAGAGCAGGTCTTTCCTTTTCCTGCTGTTAACAAATGATTTGGCTCCATGACTAGATAGTTGGCGAATTTTCTTCACTTTTGGATGCTTTTATCCTGACGCTCTCTGCTGCTCTCTTCCTAGGTAATGTAGAGTTCTTAATCGGTACCCACAGATGCTGTACTGATTCAACTTGGCAAGAGACTTAGAGCGTCTCAGGACAAGTTGGAAACTGAAAATAGATTCTGCCCGTTGACTCAGCAGGATTGGGGGGTTGCCTCTTAATAATCACACACCAAGTTAGAACTTGTCATGTCTAAGATGTCCTATTCCATTCCAGTGTGGTCTCATTTTGTTCCAAAGGTGGTTTTCTTTTTTAAAAACAGAAGTATTGACAGCTGGTCCCATGTTATATTTTTCCTCTTTATAGACTCTAACAAAGTTCTACAGATAGGAAAGTCTGGTGACATTTCCCTTCCCTTTATAAAGTATGGATTTCACAGAACCCACTCCCTGTCAAGGCCATCTGGGGAAGTAGAATCTTTTATCTCTCTAGGCGAAAGGGTTTATCTGTTTTACTTCCTTCTTTTAAGCTGAGGACCTTCTGAGGTAGTTTCTTTAATAAGTAAATTACTTTCTTCCCTTGTCTTACCTGACTGTGTTGATAGCAGAAGTGAGGGCATTTCCTTAGAAGATAAGATTTCTTTTTTTTTTTTTGAGACGGAGTCTCGCTCTGTCACCCAGGCTGGAGTGCAGTGGCCGGATCTCAGCTCACTGCAAGCTCCGCCTCCTGGGTTTACGCCATTCTCCTGCCTCAGCCTCCCGAGTAGCTGGGACTATAGGCGCCCGCCACCTCGCCCGGCTAGTTTTTTTGTATTTTTTAGTAGAGACAGGGTTTCACCGTATTAGCCAGGATGGTCTCGATCTCCTGACCTCGTGATCCGCCCGTCTCAAAAAGTGCTGGGATTACAGGCTTGAGCCACCGCGCCCGGCCGATAAGATTTCTTTTACATTGGGTTCATGAATGAGGATTGGTGGATCCAGTCCCCGCCTCCCCACCCTGGGGCTGAAATGAAGAACTGAAGGTCTCTTAGGCAATTCTGGGCCACATTCAGCCTTGTTGAGACCTCTTTGGTGTGATTTGTATGAATTTGGACCAGATTACCTGAATTTGAATCCCAGTTATATGATTTTCTGGCTCTATGACTTTGAATAAGTTACATACCTAATTTCTCTGGCTTTAGTTTTCTCATTTCCAAAATAGAAGAAAAAATATATCCTAACCTTGTTGTGCAGATTAAACAAAATAATATATCTGAAAGTGCCTTATGTATTGTCTGTAAGTATTCTGTGCATGTTAACAAAATCCTTAAAAAGGTAGGGTGGACAGTGCTCCCTGTAGGTTACCAATCACAGGACCTTTACACCTGAGGCTATTCTTTCACAGTGCATTATTTTATTTATTTTTATTTATTTATTAATTTAGTTTTGAGATGGAGTCTTGCTCTATCATCCAGGCTGGACTGCAATGGCGCAATCTCGGCTCACCACAACCTCTGCCTCCTGGGTTCAAGCCATCCTCCTGCCTCTCAGCCTCCCGAGTAGCTGGGATTACAGGTGCGTGCCACCACACCCAGCTAATTTTTGTATTTTGAGTAGAGACAGCGTTTCACCATGTTGACCAGGCTGGTCTTGAACTCCTGACCTCGTGATCCACCTGCCTTGGCCTCCCAAAGTGCTGGGATTACAGGTGTGAGCCACTGCGCCCGACCTATTTTTTTAATTAGAGAGGAAGTCTTGCTTTTTTGCCCAGGCTGGAGCGCAGTGATGCAATCATAGCTAGTACAACCTCAAACTACTGGGCTTGAGTGATCCTTCTGCCTGGGCCTTCCAAAGTGCCAGGATTACAGGTGCGAGCCACCATGCCCAGCCCATAATTTGATTTTTATTTTATTTTTAAATTGTATTCTGGGAGACAGGTTCTGACTATGTTGACTATGAGTGCAATATAGTCATAGTCAGGTGCAACTATGTGGGACCTGACTACAGGTGCAATCCCACTACTGATCAGCATGGGAGTTTTGACCTGCTCTGTTTCTGACCTGGGCCAGTTCACTCCTCCTTAGGCAACCAGGTGGTCCCCTACTACTGGGAGGTCACCATACTGATGCCGAACTCAGTGTGGACACCAAGTGACCATAGTGCACTACATCCCAGAACCCCTACATGCAAGCTATCCTCCTGTCCCCTGTCCCCATCTCCCAAGTAGCTGGAACTACAGGCCTGCCACTGCACCCCACTGATTTAGAAAACTCCCAAAAGGCCTCTTTTCTATAGCCTTCCTCCTAAGTGGAAATTTCCAGTATGCTGTTCCCTAGAGAAAGTTTAGCTCAAATTTGTTTATAGCATTTTTTTTTTTTTGATGGAGTCTCGCTCTGATGCCCAGGCTGGAGGGCAGTAGCATGATCTCGGCTCACTGCAAGCTCCGCCTCCCGGGTTCACGCCATTCTCCTGCCTCAGCCTCCAGAGTAGCTGGTACTACAGGCACCCACCACCATGCCCAGCTAATTTGTTTGTATTTTTAATAGATACAGGGTTTCACCTTGTTAGCCAGGATGGTCTCGATCTCCTGACCTCGTGGTCCGCCCGTCTTGGCCTCCCAAAGTGCTGGGATTACAGGCGTGAGCCACTGTGCCTGGCCATTTGTTTGTAGCTTTAATGGTAGATCAGTAGGTAGTTCAGCATCACCGTGTGCTTAAGGAACAGAGTTTTTCACCCTAGAAAACAGTCTTCGGAAGGTTGAGTTATTTATCATAGCTCATGTGGTTAGTCATTTAAAACAGTTCAGTGGTTCAGTGGCACCTGTGCTCCACCCTCAGCTAATGCTACTGTCCCTCAAATGTTCTGCATTTAGCCACAGTGCTCTTCTTTCAGTTCCTCCAGTGCCTATGCACCCTCCTGCCACATGGCTCATGCACATGCTGTTCCCACTTCCCAAAATGCTTCTTGCCTCTCCCCATCCTCTACCAAACTTCTAATTATCCTGCAGATCTCAATTCAGAGAAGTCTTCCCTGACTTCCAAGAAAAGTTCTGATCCCTCTGCAGTCCAACCATCACCACTGATAATTACCTGTAACTATATTCATGTGATTATTTGATTAATTTCTGTCTTCACTTCTAGATAATAAACTCTATGAGGACACAGGCCATGTTCATTTCTGTTTATCATTGTTATCTGCAGAACCCACCTGGATGCCTGGTACATAGGAAACTAATTACAAATATTTAAATGAATGAATGAATTTCCCAGTGGTCAGGGAAAAACAAAGCGATTACAATATTCGCAGTGTCTATAAGATAAAAGAGGACCAGGTACTCACAAAAAGAAACCAGCTTTTCCTGTGTTATTGTGATATGTAGACAATGTTCTTGTAGGGGAGAAAAAATATCTTTTCCTTCTATCCATCTTAGGTTCATTGGCTGAGGCCAGTGTAATGAGAGAGAGATTAACAAGAGAAAAGCACACACATTTATTTAATGTAAGTTTTACATGATACAGTTGACTTCATAAGGAAATGAAGAGCTGAAGAAGCAATTGAGAGTTTTTATGCTACATTTGATGAAGAGTAGAGTGTCATGGATAAATGTGATAGGATAATGAAAAAGTATGAGCTAGCTAAGTGTAATAAACTCGGGAGATGGCATGGCCTGTTCACCCAGATTCCCTTTGGTGTTCCCGTGTCCATGGAGATAGGGGTGCTCCTTTTCTCCAAGTATGGGAGGGCACCTCTCACATGAGGATCTTATGACTTGCTTCAAGGGAAGGCCAGAATATCCTTCCTGTACATGCTGTTTCTCAAATTCCTTCAGCTTAAAATATTCAATATGCCAAGGTGCCATATTTTGGAATAGTGTGTGGTTTTTTGTTTGTTTGTTTGTTTGTGACAAAGTCTCACTATGTTACCCAGGCTGGACTTGAACTCCTGGGTTCAAGCAATTCCCCAACCTCAGCCTGCCAAGTAGCAGGTATTGCAGGGGCATACCACTGTGCCCAACTCGGTAGTGTGTTCCATCATTCCCAACGACTATCCTACAGTTTCTACAATGGTAAATGTAATTTCTTTCTTTTCTTTTCTTTTTTCTTTTCTTTTCTTTTCTTTTCTTTTCTTTTCTTTTCTTTTCTTTTCTTTTCTTTCTTTCTTTCTTTCTTTCTTTCGTTCGTTCTTCTTTTTTTATTTTGAGACAGAGTCTCACTCTGTTGCCCAGGCTGGAGTGCAGTGGCATGATCTCAGCTCACTGCAACCTCCGCCTCCTGGGTTCAAGTGATTCTCCTGCCTCAGCCTCTCCAGTAGCTGGGACTACAGGCAGATAGAGATGGGGTTTCACCATGTTGCCCAGGCTGGTCTAGAACTCCCGGGCTCCCACGAGCCACCACGCCTGACTAATTTTTGTATTTTTAGTAGAGACAGGGTTTTGCCATGTTGGCCAGGCTGGTCTCAAACTCCTGACATCAGGTGATCTGCCTGCCTCGGACTCCCAAAGTATTGGGATTACATGTGTGAGCCACAATGCCTGGCCATGTATTTCTTAAAACACCTCTCAGTATAGATTCAAGGCAAAATGCTAAATGTAGGTCAGCAAAGGGCCAAGTCATGGGGGAGGTGGGTATTGAGACAATGTAATCCAAGAAATCTCTCCAAGGATTTATCTCCAAACCTGACAAAATTAGGATGACTATGGAATGAGCCCATTCCTATCAGGCCATTCTCCTCAACGTGATCTTTACAACTAAACATTTGCTAATAATTCAACACCAGATAATTCAAGATTATATTTTCTGAGAACTTGAAGTTTGGAAGTTCCAAGGTGTAGTAAAGCGTAAGTAACTGAGAATTGATGTCCCTTCTGAAAGGAAAGCACCTAACCAGTATGCATACTTAAATAGAAAGCCACTCAACTTCCCCATGGGGGTGAGCTGGAAAATGCCAGGCAAAGATTTTCCTTAGATTATATTTTTGGGTTCATTCTAACATATACACAGTGAGCATATAACATTAATTCTCAGCTGGAAATAAAAGAGTTTTAATTATGAAAGTAATAATCACTTGTAAATTATTCAAACACACAGAAGGCCCTCCTACTCCCATCCTCCCTATTCTTGCTCCTTCTGGGTAATCACAAGGATGGTTTCTTGTGTCTCCTTCTAGACCTTCCTCTATGTGTATCTTTAAGGAAATGCCCTGGGGGGGCATGATATCCCTAATATTGTTACTTAATGATTCTGTTTTTCCACAGAGCAGGTGAGATGAGCAGGCTGTAACTATTGCCTATTATTCTTCAGCAAGGTACAGCAAGATCCATGTGGTCCTGCCAAGAAGATGGGACTCATAATGTGCAATAAAGGAGAATTTCTGGAAATTCTCTACTTTAAGCTGCTTCATATAGAGAGCAATGCTGCTTTTTGTGTTTCTACAAAAGACTGGGCAGAAATCTGCCTGTCCTTCAGGGTCCCAAATGAGGTTAGAGGCCAAAGCTGGCCATCACCATGGGTGTCACAATTTATGCCCTGAGAGAATTAATGGAAAGCATCAGAACATCTCGTTTTGGAACATTTGTTTGCTCAGTTTGGCGGAGGTTGAGCAGAAGTAGAGATGTCCCTCCTGTTGATTGATGCTCATTGCCTAGTGAGCAGAACTCACTGTGGGGCCCAGTCCTCTTCGGATCACTGAGCAAGCTCACCTTCAGGCAGAGGGGCAGGGGTGGTGTGGTGGGTATCAAGACAGTGCCAAGTCTAACTGCAAAACAACCCCCACCCTCACTAAATATAGACGTGTGTGTGTGTATGTGTGTATTTTAAACTACAGAACCCCCCCTCAAAACCCTCATAACGCTCTCTATGTATCCTTCTATTTTCATCTCCTGACTTCTTTAAAAAATCAAAATAGAGTCCTACTCTGAGAGATGAGGAACCCCCAATTTTGGCAGATTCTATATATGTGTATTGTTTAAATAAAGGAAAATAAATGAAATTATATGCTATATTTCATTTTATAATTTATTATTTTCATTTTACACTATATTACCTATATGCTACCACCTAAATTCATTCTTTTTTTTTTTTTTTTTTGAGATGGAGTCTTGCTCTGTCAGTGCAGTGGTACAATCTTGGCTCACTGCAACCTCCCCTCCCGGATTCAAGCAATCCTCCTGCCTCTGCTTCCTGAGTAGCTCAGATTACAGGCGTGCGTCACCACACCCAGCTCATTTTTGTATTTTTAGTAGAGATGGGGTTTCACCATGTTGGCCAGGTTGGTCTTGAACTCCTGACCTCAGGTGATCTGCCCGCCTTGGTCGTTCTATTTTTTTATAACAGTTTTATAATAAATATAGGGCCATAGTTATAAAGGATCTTATAAAATTGTTACAAAATGTACCATCACATGAATGTAGCACAATTTACTGAAACTTTTTTATTAACGAATATTTTACATTGACTCCAATTTTCACTTGTTCAAATCATGTTTTAGTGAATATTCTCGTGTGTATCTCCTTAAATTCTAGAGTGCTGTTTCTTAGAAATAAAATTGTTGGTCAAAAGATACATGCATTTTAAATTGTGGTAGTTATAGGTAGACTATCCCTTATGTGAAATACTTGGTACAAGAAGTGTTTCAGATTTTGGATTGTTTAGTATTTGCATGTATTTATCAGTTGAGCATCCCTAATCTGAAAATCCAAAATCCGAAGTGCTCCAATCAACATTTCCTTTGAGAATGACCTTTAAACATCATGTCAATGTGCAAAAACGTTTCAAATTTTGGAGCATTTTAGATTTCAAATTTTTAGATTATGGAAGCTCAACCTATATTAGAAAATTTTTCTCTACAAACTTGGTACCAATTTATATTCTCACAATAATATATTACAATATATGTATCCTCCTTTTGTTTTTTGTTTTTGTTTTTGTTTTGAGTCAAGGCCTCACTCTGTCACCCAGGCTGGAGTGCAGTGGCTCTATCACAACTCACTGCAGCCTCAACCTACTAGGCTCAAGTGATCTTCCCGCCTTACCCCTTCGGGCAACTGGGACTACAGGTGTGTGCCACCACTCCTGGCTGTTTAGTATTTTTTTGTAGAGATGGGGTTTCACCATGTTGCCCAGGCTGGTCTCGAATTCCCTGGCTCAAGCTGTCTGCCCACCTTGGCCTTCCTAAGTGCTGGGATAACAGGCGTGAGCCACCACACCTAGCCAGCCTCCTTTTGTGTTAATAATTATTTTCCTAATTAGAATTCAGAGTGTGAATCTTTTTTATATGTGCACTAACCATTTATTATTTCTTCTCGTGAGATTTGCTTTGAATGTAGTGTTAATTCTTTAGTTAAATTGGCCTTGTAAGGTGCTGCCCAAGGACCAAAATTAGCCCCTAAGTGTTCTCTTTTATTGACGACTGGGGACATATTAGGCACAGGCACACTTTGCTTTGTTGCACTTTGCAGATACTGTGATTTTTACAAATTGAAAGCTTGTGGCAGCTCTGTGTTGAGCAAGTCTGCCAGCACAATGCTTCCGACAGAGTGTGCTCACTTTGTGTCTCTGGGTCACATTTTGGTAATTCTGGCAATATTTCAAGCTTTTTCATTATTATTATATCTGTTATGGTGACCAGTGATCTTTTACAATGCTATTGTTATTGTTTTGGGACACCATGGACTGTACCCATATAAGACAGAGAACTTCATCCAAAAATGTTGTGTGTAGTCTGACTGCTCCACTAACTGGCCATTCCCCTGTCTGTCTCCCTTTCTTAGGGCCTCTCTATTCCCTGAGACACAGCAATATTGGAATTAGGTGAATTAATAACCCTAGAGTGACCTATAAATGTTCAAGTGAAAGGAAGAGTTGCAGGCCTTTCACTTTAAATCAAAAGCTAGAAATGATTTAGTGAGAAAGTCATGTCAAAAGCTGAGATAGGCTGTAAGCGAGGCCTCTTGCACCAAACAGCCAAGTTGTAAACACAAAGGAAAAGTTCTGGAAGGAAGTTAAAAGTGCTACTCCAGTGAACACAAGAATGGTAAGAAAGTAAAACAGTCTTATTGCTGATATGGAGAAAACTCTAGTGGTCTGGATGGAAGATTAAATCAGCTAAAGCCTAATCCAGAGCAAGGTTCTAACTCTCTTCCATTCTGTGAAGGCTGAGAGAGGTGAGAAAGCTCCAGAAGAAAAATTAACAGAGGTTGGTTCATGAGGTTTATGAGGTTTAAAGATGCCACCTCCATCATGTAAAAGCACAAGGTGGAGCCATAAGCACTGACGTAGAAGCTGAGCAAGTTATCTAGAGGATCTAGCAAAGATCTAAGACTACACTAAACAACAGATTTGATTTTCTTTTCTTTTTTTTTTTTTTTTTTGAGACGGAGTTTCACTCTTGTTGCCAGGCTGGAGTGCAGTGGCGCAAACCTCCTCTTCCTGGGTTCAAGTGATCCTCTCTCCTTAGCCTCTCGAGTAGCTGGAATTACAGGCTCGAGCCACCACACCCAGCTAATTTTTGTATTTTTCACAGAGACAGGGTTTCGCCATGTTGCCCAGGCTGGTCTTGAACTCCTGGCCTCAAGTGATCTGCCTGCCTCAGTCTCCCAAAGTGCTGGAATTAGAGGCATGAGGCACGGTGCCCAAATTTTTTTCTTCCCTCCCTCCCTCCCTCCCTTCCCTCCCTCTCTCCCTCCCTTCCTTCCCTCCCTCCCTCCCTTCCTCTTTCTTTCCCTCCCTCCCTCCTTTCCCTCTCTCTCTCTCTCTTTCTTTCTTTCTCTCTCTCTCTCTTTCTTTCTTTCTTTCTCTCTCTTTCTTTCTTTCTTTTTGACAGTCTCCCTCTCTTGCCCAGACTGGAGTACAGTGATGCAATTACTGCTTAAGGCAGCCTCAACTTCCTGGGCTCAGGTGATCCTCCCACCTCAGCCTCATGAGTAACTGGGACTACAGGCCCATGCCATTATGCTTGGCTAATTTTTGCATTATTTATAGAGACAGGGTTTCGCTATGTTGCCCAGGCTGGTCTTTGTTTGTTTGTTTGTTTGTGGTTTAAACCAGAGAGGGGTGCGTTTATTTTCTCACATTTAAAAAAAGCTGAACTTAAGTAGTCCGGGGCTGGTACCTCAGCAAAAGCCCAGGGTCCTTCCCGCGTTCTGCGTCAGCAAAGGCCCAGGGTCCTTCCCGCGTTCTGCGTCAGCAAAGGCCCAGGGTCCTTCCCGCATTCTGTGTCAGCTCCACTGTCCTCAGGGTGTGACTCTTTCCTCATGCTCTCAGGACAGCTGTCCCAGCACCAGCCATCACATCCATGTTCCAGACAGGAAGAAGGCAAAGGGGAAGGGCCCTGCACCTGGCAGCTGAGCCCCCTTCACAGGAGCTTCCCCGAAAGTCTCTCCTAGCACCACCCACCTCCATGCCACAGCTGCACACCCCAGGCTGCGAGGGAGGCCAGGACATGGTTCTCATCTGCCCGCTGTCAGAGCTGTGCAGAGGCACCGGAGTTCTGTTAGTAGGGAGGAAGGAGAATGGATGCTGGGTTAGCAACTTGCAGAGTCCCCACCACAGCCAGGACTCAGGCAGGAGCGATCCCCACTAAAAGGCAAAGATTTCACACTGGGCTGCAGTGGGGAGGTGCTAGGTGCTTGGGCTGGGGACTCACCTTCTAACAAACATGAGGCTCTTGTTAAAGATTTAACCCTGTGAGGGTGGCCTATGGCCCACGTGCACCCAGACCAGCTGCCTGGTGTGCCTCGGCCCACGCCAGGACTTCCAATTCACCCTGGGGCGGGGGAGGCCTGGGGCATGCGGTTTTCACACACTCTCCTTGCTGATTTCTTCTATAATTTATAAAATTAACACTGTGCTTGCTGGATGGGATGAAAAGGCAAATAAATATGTATCGAGAAAGTTCCCCTCCCTGTGTGTGCCCCAGGCTGACCTCCTTACAGCCTTTCCTGCTGCAGGGGCTCCTGGGGTCTTCAAGGTCCTTGAGAAACTCTCCAGTCCTGGACCAGTGCTGGAACCAGCTCGGGGGGTGGGGGGGTTGTCTCCTCAGCTGGCTGAGCCTTGACTGCCGGACCCCAAGGATGCCGGCGGCACTGACACCACCAAGGGCTCGGCCGCTGCCCTGGGTGGTAGTCAGCCATGTCATCAAGCGACATAGCACCTAACCCCCTCAGCACCAACAGGCAGGAAGGGGCGCCTCAAGTCTGCGCTCCAGGGTTTAGGATGAGGGCTGCAGCTGAGCCAACGCCACGGGGCCACGAGGCTTCCCAGGTTTCACAAGGGTTCTTTTCAGGCCGGGCTGAGTCTAGACGTTGGGCCAGATGCAAAGAATGGAGGCCAAGTCCAGAAAGAGGAGGGCCCTCCCCTGTGGGAAGGCACGCTGGCTCCCCTTTTGCCCCTAGATCCTAGGCTGGTTCTGGGCTCAGGAGGCCGCCCCCTCCAGACCAGTCCACCTGTTCAGCCAATGGGCGACCCACATGGTCACAGGTCCTGCAGGCTCAGGAACTCTTGGCTCCAGGCGTCCTTGCCCCTGCCCCTTCGGTACAACTGGGGACAGGCTTCCTGCACCATCTAATCCCAAACCTCTGCCCACACCCCTGAAAGTCCTTAGTTGAATTCTTCTTAGTTAAATCCCTGGCTGACACGGAAGGAAAAAGCCAAATCTCATCTCACAAGACCTTTAGTTGAGAGAACATGCACAGCTGCCTGCCTTGAAAGCCCCAGGCGTCCCATTCAGGAAGAGGCGACGAGAACAGACCGATGTCTACTACGGTCGCGCGTGGGATCCTCTGCGATGGCCGGCAGCACAGCTCATTCAGCACACCTGTATCATCATGGACGTCACCATGTTATCAAAGGCCCTGGACTGGATGCAGTCCCCCGGGTTGTAGAAGGGGTTGCACATCACGTCCGTGTAGGAGTTGTGTAGCTTCCTGAACATGCTGAGAATTTCGTTGTCTCGAAGGGCTGTGTTGGAGGAATCCACCACCATGACAAACTTCACCTTGGAGTTGGTGACGTAGCCGTATACCTTGTAGTCCTCCGTGGGGTAGAGCAGGTCCAGGTACAGCTCCCTCTGGTCGACCAGGGCCTTCGCCATTGCGGAGATCTTCTCATCCACCACGTCCAGAGATGTGTGCACCATGGAGTGGAACTTCAGCTCGTTCTCCGTGGGGGTGCTGCGAATGTAGAAGGGGTAATTCTCCTTGGCGATCACCGCGATGCAAACCGCCAACTTGGGAGGCCCGGCGCGTGCCGCATCACGTGACCCGCCGCTGGTCACGCAGCTCCCCGCCCCCGCACCCAGGGCTGGTCTTAAACAACTGAACTCTAGCGATCTGTTGGCCTTGGACTCCCAAAGTGATGGGATTAAAGGCATGAGCCACCACGGCTGGCCAACAATAGATTATCAGGGTAGGCAGAACTGTCTTACATTGGGAAAGATGTTACCTAGGACTTTAATAGATGGAGAGAAATCAATGCCTGGCTTCTAATCTTCAAAAAACAGGCTGACTGTCTTGTTAGGGGCTAATGCAGCTGGTGACTTTAAGTTGAAGCCAATGCTTATCTACCAGTCTGAAAATTCTAGGGCAATTAAGAATTATGCCAAATCTACTCTATCTATGCCCTGTAAATGGAGCAACAAAACCTGGAGTGACAGCACATAGGATTACAGCATGGTTTACTAAATATTTTAAGCCCACTGTTGAGACCTACCGCTAAGAAAAATATGTTATTTTTAAAATATTACTGCTCTTGACAATGCACCTGGTCTCCCAAGACTTCTGATGAAGGTGTACAAAGAGATGAATGTTGTTTTCATGCCTGCTTACAACATCCATTCTGCAGCCGATGGATCATCAAGAAGTAACTTGGGGCTGGGTGCAGTGGCTCACTCCTGTAATCCCAGCACTTTGGAAGGCCAAGGCAGGCAGATTGCTTGAGCCCAGGAGTTCGAGACCAACCTGGGCAACATGGCGAAAACCCATCTCTACAAAAAGTACAAAAATTAGCCAGGAGTGGTGGTGGTGTGCACCTGTAGTCCCAGCTGCCAGGGAGGCTGAGGATCACCTGAGCCTGGGAGGTCAAGGCTGAACTAAGCTGACATTGTACCACTGCGCTCCAGCCTGGGTGACAGAGTGAGACACTGTCTAAAAAAAAACAAAGTAATTTTGAATTACTTCAAAATTTTCAGTCTTATTTAAGAAATACATTTCATAAGGCAATAGCTGCCATAGATAGCGATTCCTCTGACAGATTTGGACAAAGTAAATAGAACTACTTCTGGGAGGGATTCACTATTCTAGATGCCATTGGGAACCTTCATAAGTCTGATCCAGTGGCATGCACGTAGCTACTCAGGAGGCTAAGGCAGGAGGATTACTTTAGGCCAGGAATTCAAGGCTGCAGTGTGCCATGACTGTGCCTGTGAATAGCCACTGTACTCCAGCCTGGGAAATGTAGTGAGACCCTACCTCTAAAAAAATTGGTTATTCATAGGAGGAGGTCAAAATATCAACATTAACAGGAGTTTGGAAGAAGTTGATCCAACCACCACAGATGACTTTGAGGGGTTCAAGACTTCAGTGAAGGAAGTTACTGCAGATGTGGAAAGAGCAAGAGAACTAGAATTAGAAGTGGAGGCCAGGCACAGTGGCTCACGACTGTAATCCTAGCACTTTGGGAGGCAGAGGTGGGCGGATCACTTGAGGTCAGGAGTTTGAGACCAGCCTGACCAACATGGATAAACCCCATCTCTACTAAAAATGCAAAATTAGCCAGGCATGGTGGTACATGCCTGTGATCCCAGCTACTCAGGAGACTGAGGTAGGAGAACTGCTTGAACCCAGGAGGCAGAGGTTGCGGTGAGCCAAGATGGTGCCATTGCACTCCAGCCTGGGTAACAAGAGTGAAACTCCATCTCAAAAAAAAAAAAAAAAAAAAAATTGTGGAGCCTGAAGATGGGACTGAATTGCTGCAATCTCATGATCCAACTTGAACCAGTGAGGAGTTGCTTCTTATGGATGAGCAAAGAAAGTAGTTTCTCAAGATGGAATCTACTCCTGGTGAAGATGCTGTGAACATTGTTGAAATGAAAACAAAGGATTTAGATATTACGTAAACATCATTGATAAAGCAGCAGCAGGGTTTGAGAGGACTGGCTCCAATTTTGAAAGAAGTTCTATTACGAGTAAAATGCTATCAAGCAACATCACATGCTAGAGAAATCTTTCATGAAAGGTAGAGTCAATTCAGGTGGCAAACATCTTTGCCGTCTTATTTTAAGAAATTGGGGCCGGGTGCGGTGGCTCACATCTGTAATCCCAGCACTTTGGGAGGCTGAGGCGGGTGTATCGCTTGAAGTCAGGAGTTCGAGACCAGCCTGGCCAAACATGGTGAAACCCTGTCTCTACTAAAAATACAAAAATTAGCTGGGCGTGGTGGCAGGCACCTGTAATCCCAGCTACTTGTGAGACTGAAGCACGAGAATCACTTGAACCCGGGAGGTACAGGTCGCAGTGAACCAAGATGGCACCACTGCACTCCAGCCTGGGTGACAGAGCAAAATTCTGTCTCAAAACAAAAAAGAAAGAAAGAAAGAAAGAAAAAAGAATAAAGACAGCATTTCCTGAGTCTGCCTGCCTGTCGTCATACCAACCCTAAACTGCCTAGATTTATGGAAGGGAAAAATTAAACTTTAATTTGCCTAAGTTCCTACTGTGTTGAATTTGCTGTCACTTGCAGCCAATACAAATCCTAACTGATATAGAAGGTGCTGTTACACCAGAAGAAGGTAAAATTTCTGGGTAAACAAAAAATCGAAATGTCTCTGCACAGATTTTGTTAATAATTTTTCAAAAATCTCCCATTAGTTATCCACAAGGTGAATTTTCTCACTTCCTTCAAGTTCTTGCCAAACTATCACTTTTGTCTTTAAACACTTTTATCGAGATATAATTGATATACAATAAACTGCATGTATTTGAAGTGTACAGTTTGGTAAGTTTTGACATATGTATATACTGTCAAGCAATCACCACAAAAGATAGGGGATATATTCATCACCCACACAAGTTTCCTGTACCCCTGTCCTACTGCCCCTCTCTAGCCACTCCTCCCCAGGTAATGATTGATCTGTTTTCATCACTATAGATTAGTCTGCAGCTTCTAGAGTTTTATATAAATGAAATACTACAGTGTGCCTTGTTTTTTTTCTAGATTCTTTCACTCAGCATAATTATTTTGAGATTCATCCATGCTGTTGTGTGTATCAATAGTTCATTGCTATTTACTGTAAGTAGTGTGCCATTGTTTGGATAGATCACAGTTTGTCTATTTACCCATCGATAGACATTTGGATTGCTTCAGTTTTTTGCTATTACAAATAACTCTGCTATGAATGTTAATGTACAAGTATTTATATAAACATATGTTTACTTTCCTCTTGGGTAAATGCCTAGGAGTTGGCTGGATCATATGATAGATAAATATTTTACTTTTTGAAAAACTTCCAAACTGATGGGTATCATTTTGTGTTCCCACCAGCAGTGTATGAAGTTCCAGTTTCTTCATATCTTTGACAACAATTTCCTATTATAGTGGCTGCATAGTGGTAACTTGTTGTGGTTTTAATTTGCATTTCCCTAATGTCTAATAACGTTGAGCATCTTTTCATGTGCTTATTTGTCATCTGTATAGCTTCTTTGGTGAAGCAACTGCTCAGATAGTTTGCCTATTTTTTGTTGGATGTTTGTCTTCTTATGGAGTTGTAAGAGTTCTTTATATATTCTGAGTACAACTTTTTTTTGAGATGTATCCTTTGAAATGTTCTTTCCTGGTTGATGACTTGTCTTTTCATTATCTTAACAGTGTCTTTTGAAGAGCAGAAGTTTTTAATTTTGCTGAAGTTGAATTCCCTCCTTCCTTCCTTCCTTCCTTCCTTCCTTCCTTCCTTCCTTCCTTCCTTCCTTCCTTCCTTCCTTCCTTTCTTTCTTTCTTTTTTTTGAGACGGAGTCTTGCACTGTCTCCCAGTCTGGATGCAATGGCCTGATCTTGTCTCACTGCAACCTCCACCTCCCGGGTTCAAGCGATTCTCCTGCCTCAACCTCCCAAGCAGCTGGGATTACAGGCACCTGCCACTGCACCGGCTAATTTTTTGTATTTTTAGTAGAGACGGGGTTTCACTGTGTTGCTGAGGCTGGTCTCGAACTCCTGACCTCGTGATCCGCCTGCCTCGGCCTCCCAAAGTGCTGGGATTACAAGTGTGAGTCACCGTGCCCGGCCTCTTTTCCTTTTTGTTTGAAACAGAGTCTTACTCTGTCACCCAGGCCGGAGTGCAGTGGGGCCATCACATACCACTGCAGCCTCAAGCTCCCCGGCTCAAGCAAAACTTCCACCTCAGTCTCCAGAGTAGCTGGGACTATAAGCATGTGCCATCATGTCCAGCTAATTTTTAAATTTTTTGTAGAGACAGGGACTCGCTATGTTGCCAGGGCTGGTCTGGACCTCAAGTGATCTTCCTGCCTCAGCCTCCCAAAGTGCTATGATTAGAGGCATGAGCCACTGTGCCCAGTTTTAGTTTTCTTTTATGGATTTTGGTGTTATACCTAGGAAATCTTTATCTGACTTAATATCACAGACTTTATTCTATTTATAAGAAATGTTATTATAGCTTTAGGTCTTATGTTTAGGCTATGATCTGTTTTGAGTTAATTTCTACGTATAACATGAGGTACGGATTGGAGTTCATTGTTCATTGTTTTCCATCTGCATATGCAATTGTTCGAGCACCATTTATTGAAAAGACTATCCTTGACCCACTGAATTTTCTTCATACATTTGTTAAAAATCAGTGTGCATAATATGTGGGGTCTTTTTCTCAGACTCTCTTGTCATAGTCAGTTTGGGCTGCTGTGACAGAGCACCATAAACTGGGTGGTTCATAAACCACAAAAATATTTTTCTCATAGTGGAAGCTGGAAGTCCAAGAGAAGGTGTCAGCATGGTAGGGTTCTGCTGAGGGCCCTCTCCAAGTTGTAGACGGTTTACTTCTTGCTGTATCTTCACATAGCAGAGAACAGAGAGGGAAAGCAAGCTCTCTCGTGACTTCATAAGTGCACTAATTCCATTAATGAGGTCTCCACCCATAGGACCTCATCTAAACCTAATCACCTCTTAAAGGTCCCACCTCTTCATACCATCATATTGGGCAGTAGGGTTTCAACATATAAATTTTGAGTAGGGCACATTCAGTCCAGACCACCCAATTCTATTGTTTTACTCTATTTTTCTATCTTTACAACAATAATACACAGTCTTGAATACTGTATAAGTCTCTATAAGTCTTTATATCAGGTAGTATTTGCCCTCCAAATTTGTTTTTTTTCAAAATTGTTTTGGTTATTGCAGTATTTTACATTTCCATATAACTTTTATAATCAATTTGCAAATTCCAAAGAAAGTCTGCTGGGATTTTTATTTGAATTGCTTTGAATATATAGAACAAATTGGAAAGAATTGACATCATAACAATATTTAGTTTTCTGGATCAGAACAAAGTATGACTCTCCATTAAGTTATTCTTTCACTTCTTTCAACAATGTTTTATAGTGTTCAGTGTATAGGCCTTTGACATCTTATGTCAGATTTATCTCTATGTATTTAACTTTTTTTTAATTAAAATTTTTTATGAATCAAGAAAGAGCTGGAGTATTATATTTGTGACACTATTGTAAAATTATATTTCAAAATTTCAATTTATAATTCTTTGTTACAATTATGTAACAATATAATAGATTTTTGAATGTTAATCTTGTATCTTGAGACCTTGCTAAAGTCATTTATTAGTTCTAGTAGTTTTTTTTGAGATGGGGTCTTGCTCTGTCATGCAGGCTGGAGTACAGTGATGCAATCATAGCTCAGTGTAACCTTGAACTCCTGGGCTCAAGCAATCTTCCCACCTCATTTCCCAAGTAGCTGGGACTGCAGGCATGAACCACTGTACCTGGCTAATTTTTTTGTTTTTTTCAATTTTTGCAGAGACAGGGTCTCGCTACATTGCTCAAGCTGGTCTAGAACTCTTGGGCTCAAGCAGTCCTCCTGCCTCAGCCTCCCACAGTATTGGGATTATAGAGTTGAGTCACCAAAATAGCCTATATCTATTTTTTGTTTATTAGTTCTAGTAGATTTTGGGAGCTCCTGTTAGACTTTCTACATAGATAATTATTTTATTTGTAAATAAAGATATTTTTACTTCCTCCTTTCTAATCTGTATCTCCTTTTTCAATTATACTGCCTAGAACCTCTAGTATGATGTTAAGCAGAGATAATGAGAATTATTATCAATCTTAGGTAGAAAGTACTTAGTCTTTTGCCATTAAGTATGATGTTAGCTATAGGTTTTTCATAAAGGCTATTATCAAGTTGAGGAAGTTCCCTTCTAATCTTTCTCTGTAGAGAAGATTTATCATCAATGGATGCTGGATTTTGTTGAATGCTTTTCCTGCATCTATTGAGATGATCATATATTTTTTCTTTTTCAGCTTGTTAATATGATAAATTACACTGATTTTCAAATGTTAAACCAATTTTGCATTCCTGGGTTAAACTGTATTTGACTATTATGTTGTCTTTTTTATATATTATTGAATTTAACTTGCTAAAAATATTTTTAGAATTTTTGCAACTATATTTATGAGGGATACTTGTCTATAGTTTTCTTTTCTTATACTGCCTTTGTCTGGTTTTTGGTATCAGGATAATACTGGCCTTATAGAATTATTTGGGGGAAAATCCCCTACTTTTCAATTTTCTGGTAAAATTTCTGTAGAATTGGTATTGTTTCTTCCTTCTATATTATTTAGAATTTACTAGTGAAGCAACTTCGACTTTTCTTTGTGGGAAGACTTTTTTAAACAAATTCAATTCTTGAATAGATATAAGGCTATTCAGGTTACTTATTTCTTCTTGAGTGAATTTTAATAGTTTCTGTCATTCAAAAAATTTATCCATTTCATCTATGCTGTTGAATTGATATGTAAAAAGTTACTTATAATATATCCATATTATTATTTTAATAACTATAGAATCTTTAGTGATGTTACCACTCACGTTCTTGATATTGATAATTCATATATTCTTTCTTTTTTCCTGATCTTCTCAAAGAACCAGCTTTCAGTTTCATTAATTTTTTCCTATTGTTTTTGCCTTTTCTTTTTTATTTATTTGTATCTCATATTTATTATTTCTGTTCTTCTGCTCACTCTTAGTTGAATTTGCTCTTCTTTTTCTAGTTTCTTAATTTTTTTTTTTTTTTTTTTTAAGAGACAGAGACTCACCATGTTGCCTAGGCTGGCCTTGAACTCCTGGGCTCAAGCAATCTTCCTGCCTCAGCCTCTTGAGTAGCTGGGAGTACAGGGGCACACCATTGTGCCTAGTTCTTAAAGTAGTTTGTTAAGTTTCTAAAGTTTTTTCTTTTTTTTTGTTGTGACTGGCAGGAGAGTAAATCTAGTTCCCAAATCCCATCGTGTCTGGAAATGAAGTAAGATTAAGTTCATAATCATGTCTTCATCAAACTATTATTGATCACTGAGCCCAGATCTTTCTTTTCATATTTGTTAGGCCTACAGATTCCAAATCTGCTAGAGACAGGGTCTTGCTGTGTTGCCTGGGCTGGAGTGCAGTGATACGATTATTGCTCACTACGATTTTGAACTCCTGGGCTCAATTGATTCTCCTGTCTTGGCCTCAGAGTGCTAGGATTTCTGGCATGAGCCCCTGTACCTGGCCTGGTTTTCATTTGTTCATTTGAACAAAATTAGAAACAAATTGGTAGTTCTTTCTGAGTGAAACACTTAACCTTTTTATATTCTATGACCTTTCTTTGTGTCTTAATCCATTATTGTTGCTATAACAAAACACCTGAGACTAGGTAACTTATAAACAACAGAAATTTATTTCTCACAGCCTGGAGACTAGGAAGTCCAAGATCAAGATGCCAGCAGGTTCGGTGTCTGGTGAGGGCCTGGTGTTCCCTTCCAAGATGGTGATTTGTTGCAGCATCCTCTGGAGGGGAGAAACGCTGTGTCCTCACATAGAGGAAGGGATAGAAGGGGCAAAAAGTGGCAAACTCTCTCCATCAAGCCCTTTATAAGGGCACCTAATCTTATTCATGAGGGTGAAGCTATCATGACTCAATCACCTTTTATAGGCCACATCTCCTAATATTGTTGCATTGGGGATTAAGTTTTATGAATTTTGGAGAGGACAAAACATTCGAATTATATAGTATTTTGTACTTTGTAAGCTTACAGCTCAGCACATTTTCTAAGAAGAAATACTTTAGCATTTTTAGCAATAACAGCATGATTGGCAATCATGGTTTTAAGAAAAGAATGGGAGGAAAATATTAAAAACAAAAAACAAAAAACAAAAAACTCACTAGATGCCGTGACTCACACCTGTAATCCCAACAGTTTGGGAGAGTGAGGCAGCAGGATCACTTGAGCTCAGGAGTTGGAGACCAGCCTGGGTAACATGGTGAGACCCTGTCTGTACAAAAAATTTAAAAATTAACAGAGTGAGGTGGTGTGCAGCTGTAGTCCCAGCTACTCAGAAGTCTGAGGTGCGAGGATCCTTTGAGGTTATAGTGAGCTGTGTTCCTGCCACTGCACTCACTCCAGGCTGGGTGACAGAGTGAGACCCTGTCTCAAAAACAAAACAAAACTCAAGGATAACTGGGCATGGTGGCTCACACCTGTAATCCCAGCACTTTGGGAAGGCAAGGTGGGAGGATAGCTTAGGCCAGAAGTTTAAGAGCAGCCTGGGCAACATAGCAAAACTCTGTCTGTATTAAAAAAGAAAAAACTTCAATGATCTAATCATGCCCCTGGGTTTATCCATGCACACTCAAGAGAAGGAGTAAGTGATGGCCTCCATGGCATAGGAGGATCACAGGTAATGTCAGCTGCCATGTGAGTGAGCCATCTTGGAAGCAGATGCACCTTGCTAAGGTATTCCTGGATTCTGACTTTTGGAAATTGTGTGATATAAATGTTACTTTAAGCTGCTAATTTTGGGATAATTTGTTATGCAGCAATAAATAATACAGACTCACAATGAAATAGGAGTTTCTAGGATTTGAGATAAATAGTAGCAGGTTTCTAGAACTCAGAAGGGTAAATTTCTTTGCCATATTGTGTACAAAGCACTCAGAACACTTGACAAAACAGTATTCACAGGTTCAGAGAGTCCAATGCAGATTTCTGTGGTAAATGGTTGCAGGGAAGTGGTTCTGTATTTCCGGAGAAGTACCAGATGTTTTTTATGGTGATAAGAGAGTCACAAAGAGTTGAGAGCATTCAAAAGAGGAAAGGTAAGAATGCCAGAGCTCAAAAATTGGAGGGCTATTTTATAGAGTAATGAAAAGAGGAGTTTTCTTTATTTTTACCCTGTTAATTTAACACTAATGCATTCAGAAAGTTTAGAAAATATAGGTAGGCAAAAAGAAGAAAATAAAAATCACCGTACGGAAATAATCGCTGTTGCCAGCCTTAGTGGCTCACACCTATAATCCCAGCACTTTTCTTTGGGAGGCCAAGGCAAGAAGATAGATTGAGTCTAGGAGTTTAAAACCAGCCTGGGCAACGTAGTGAAATCCCATCTCTATAAAAAATAAATAAATAAATAAATAATAAAAATAAAAAGAGGCTGAGCGTGGTGCTGAAGTGGGAAGATCACTTGAGCCCAGGAGTTCAAGATCAGCCTGGGAAACACAGTGAGACTTCATCTCTATAAAAATAAAAATAAAAATAAAAATAAATTTTAGAAAAGAAATAATCACTGCTGGTATTTTTATCATGTTACATTGACAAATAAATAAATGAATATAGACAGACTGACCCCCATAAAGTCAGTATTTCAGTTGCCCCTTTAGAAGGCCATTTTGGCATTCTTTGAGCCTCATGACATCTGGATGGTGTGGCATGTGATATGACCAGTGGAACCCATGGTCATGGGTCCATTCCTGTACCTCTGCTTCAAAGCAGGTCACTTGGCCAGATGTTATGCTGTGTGGGATTCTGTGCCTATGGATCAAGCATTCTATAAACCCCTAGATAGCAGTCCTGGCTGAGGCTCTGTGGGTAGGAAAGGCAAACCCATACCTGGAATAGGCATTATTCTTGTGACAGTGAACCACTAACCCTTACGGAATAGGAGAGTTCCAATATCCAGGATGTTTTCCTTGAGAAATAATATGTTGAAGACTTAGTGATGGCCTCTGTTGCCGACAAGTCGAACATTCAGAGGTAACTAGACTGGTTTTGCTCTGAGTCCGTGCTGTTGGGCCCATATGTGGTCTCCACCTGTGCTATATGGTCACCCCACTTATGTGCCCATTATCTCAGCTCTGGGATTGCCAGTGATGCAGTCTAATATCAATTGGCAGAGCCATTATGTCAGCTTGGTTGTTTAATGTCTGGTGGATACTTTCCGGTAGACATGTGATACAACTGTCTTCATGCTTTGTGCCTACTCTCACATGTCCATCCACTTCCTCTACCCAGATTTCCTTTGTCTCTGGTCTTCCAGTCCTCTGCATTCCAGGCCTTCAACCAGACAGCCAAGCCATTGGCCACAACCCAGGAATTTATATGTAAGCCATTTTTCCTTCCATCAAAGCAGATTCCCAGCTCTGTCCTTGGGGAAGATTTTTCCTCTCCACTGTCTTTAAGGAACACCTCTGAATGTGGCTATAATGCAGTCACCACTCATTTTTAGTATGCACTTCATGAGAGGACCCATCTATAAACGAATCTTGGGCTTTTCCTTCCACTTTAACTCGTCATAAAAGACCTTTCACAAGGCCATTGGTGTAAGCCATGGCAGAGGAACTAGTGAACCGTAATGGGTGACGCGAGGGCCTGAGCTATTTGCCGATAGAGCTGGCTTTACCCTCTGGTCCCACTTGGACTTGATCCTGGATGTACCTGGATATACCATTTTCATCAACCGATGGATTGCTACTGGGTCCATCTAACTTTTTAACTTGATGTTACGGATAGAACCCTGATTATAATGGGAAGAAGTTCTGAACGCATGGGTCATTTCATGTTCAATAGTCAAACATTCTGCCTCTACCAGAGTAACTTGCCTTCTGCAACTTGCCAAGACAAGAACTTGACAAGAACTGTTTTTCAAAGGGTATGTAATTTTCTGCTGCGGGCGGCATGACCTTTCTCCAGAATCCCAGGGGTCAGCATTGTGATTCTGTCACTGGAGTTCTCCATAAGCCCCTCACTGCATCTTTAGTCTACACTGATACCTCCAACACCATAGGGCCTGCTGGATCACGTCACCTGAGGAGGGGGCTGCTTGTACCACAGTCTGGACCTGATGGAGTGCCCTTTCTGCTCCAAGCCCCCTCAAAGCTGGCAGGCTTCCATGTCAACCAGTATACGGGCAGGTGCAATATTCCTAAGTGTGGGATATGTTGCATCAGAACCTAAAGAGACTTCCAGGCTCTGTGCTTTCTTCTTTGGGTTAAGGTGGAAGATGCCACAACTTGTCTTTTACTTTGGAGCGGCTATTCCAGCACGTCTCTCACCACTGGACTCCTAAAAACCACACTGAAGTAGCTGGGCCCTGAATCTTCATGGAGTGTATCGACCAATTCTGGAATCCACATGTCTTACCAAGGCATCCCGCCACCTGTACCTGACCACGGGACACCTAATATGAAGTGAGTTGCCCATTTTAACTGGGACTTGTCTGAGACACCAAACCATAAATTTGGTGAGCCCAGAGCATTTCATCATTAAGCGGAATTGGCATACATAAGCTCAGGTTTAAGCAGCTTCTGAAGACTAATTAGTTAAGCAGGTGACCCTCACTCACAGTATGCCTACGCTTTTCACACTCAGTCCACAACTATATCCTAATGGGAAGTTCCCTGTGATCAGTTGAGAAAGGAAGAAGGGGTTCAAGCCTGGATAACAGATGGCTCTTCATAGTGTGGTGTTACCAGTCAAAATTGAACCACAACAGCTGTCCAACTTAGATGTGGCCTGAAAGACAATAAAGAATGTAAATCCTCCCGCTGAACATAACTTTGATCACTACACGCCATGGTCCATTTGCTGAAAAAGGTGGACTGAGATGCAGATCTACGTACTTTCAAGGGCAGGGGCTAAGTGCAAGGTCACATGTTCAAAAACTTGGAAGAAAGAACAGAACACCAAGGGATTGGTAGCTGGAGATTTAGGGGAAATGTATGTGAATGAATATCTCAGAATGATCCAGAATGTAAGAATATTTGTGTCTCATGTGAATGACCGCCAGATAGCCTTTGCGGTTGAGACGTTCTGAATAGCCAGTGGACAAGATTACCCATTTTATGACTCTCATATTTTTTCCCCAAACACTTCTGTACTTGCACAATTACTTATGGTCTTAATATGGGCTTCCCCTCAGCAAAGCTAATCTGGCTACTGCCATTGCTTGAATGCCAGCCTGACCTTGAGCCCTCAATTCACTGCTATACTCAGCAAGAAAAGACTGACACCTGGTGGCAGGTTGATTACATTGTCCCCTTCTTTGACTAAGGAAGAGCAATTTGGTAATTTACTCTCTTTGGAATAGAAATTCATTCTGGATAATCTGCCTTTCTTGCCCGCCATACATCTGAGAGAAATATTATCTATAGATTTACTTACTGCCTCATTCACCATCATGGTATACCATAAAACACTGTTTCTGATTAAGGAGCTTATTTTATAGTAAAAGAAGTAAAGCTGCTGGGCGCAGTGGCTCACGCCTGTAATCCCAACACTTTGGGAGGCCGAGGCGGGCAGATCACCTGAGGTTGGAAGTTTGAGAATGAAGCTATTCATATGTTTATTGGATTCACTGGTCTTAACATGTGTCTTATTCTATGCAGAGATGCTATTCAAGGTAATCTACTCAAAATTTAGGTCCCCAGAAGGAATGGGGGCCCAGCTCCTGGGAAATGGGATGGCATGAATGAGGTGGAAAAGCAGGACCTCAGCTTCTAAACAGGGCTCAGGGTGCCCTCTGTAGAATAGAAAGATGGAAAAGCCATGAGACCCAGCAAGAAGGAATACAAAAGGGGATCTGGCTTCTTTTCACCAGGACATTGTGTTCAGGCTGGCATTGTAGCATTTAGCGTTGCTCTCAGCTGGTGAGCAGCTAAACCAGTTTTGTCATATCTCAGTTTCCTAATATGCCTTTTTAATGCAGGTCTTTGTGCCTTCTCTTACACTGTTTTTGGTATGCCCTTCTCCATTTATCTGATCACTACTCACACCACAGCATCTCCAGAAAGTCTTCCTTTACTGGCCACATTAGTCCACAGTGACCTCTTCCTGAACCATAACACTTTCTATCTGCATCATTTGTTTGGCATTTATCATTTATTCTTCAATGATAAGTGGACATATCATGTCTTCCCCAGCAGATTCACAGGAGCAATTTCGAAGACCTCATAGTATGAGCACAGTAATTGTCACAGTTATGCACAAATGCATCCTGAATGATTGATGGATATAACCGAGCACAGTGAGGAGTAAGTGCCATAGGCATTCATGAAGGGAACTATCATAAGACAGCGCATAGCAGGCACTCAGTAATCATTTGAGTGACTAAGGGAATGATCAAATTGAAGAATGGGTTGACATGACCGGGAGGTTGCATAAAGGAGAGAGGGCCTTACTTTTGTTTGAGGTGTGGGGAAGATGTGTTTAGAGGAAAGGCTAAGAGGCGAGGGAGTGGGTATGGCCTCTCCCTTCTCAACAGTCTGCTGCTGTGCTCCTGTCTCCTAGAATGTCTCCAGCTCCCTCCATGCCCCACCATAATATTGCTTAATAAAGAAGTAAGATTACTGGGCAAACAAGCCACTGCTGCGTAGGCAGGAAAGTAAACTTTCCTGATGGTTTCTGATGTGACCATGTAATCTTTCCTACCTTTAATCTCCAGTACCATGGCAAAGCAAAATACTTCGGTGAGTGGTGCTCAAACGCAGGATTTGGTTTTACGCCTGTCCTAGTGGCACAGGCTCAAATTGAGCAAGCCTGTGTCTTCTGCCATCTATCTGGAACGTGCCAGTTTTGACTCCTTCCTTAGCCCTGTGGTATTCTGGGAGGTTAGGCTGGCTGCTTAGAGTATTATGCTGTGGATTGAAATCAGACCAGGTGGAAGGGAAGCCTGTGACAAAAAAAAGCCATGACCTTCTCTGAGGTAATTATAGATAAACTCAGATTTTGCATAATTTCTTGGCCCTGCTGTATCAGGAGCTTGCTAAAGTCTTGTGTTTTTTACTTAGTCATTTCTTTTGTCCCAAGGATGGGGGTTGGGAGAAGCTTTGGGATTGCTGTGGAAGGGAGGAGGTGCAAGTCTCAGACACTCTGGAAGGGTCCAGGTAAGTACAAGGATATTAGTAAGCTTAGCCTGGTGACTTCTAGATCCTCTGCCTGGAATGAGATCTTTGCATAGGCAAACTGGAGAACTCCAGGCTGTCAAGGCCAATAACAAGCCACAGGTGCCTATTTTATAGCACGTACTTCCCTGCTCTCCCCAGGTGCCCATCATCCAGCAGATTTGTCTATAGATCATGGTATTATCTCCATTGCTTCTGAATCATTGAGTGTTTTTCCTGAGTCAGGATGCATTTATGAGGGCCACTTAATTTCTTTAATGTCAGTCACTTAATCATTTTTATTATTTATTACTAAATCTTTGCCTGAGTTTTTCTTCACTTCCTGGGTTTGTTTTTGTTTGCTTGTTTTTGAGTTGGCGTCTCGCTCTGTCCCCCAGGCTGGAGAGCAATGGTGTGATCTTGGCTCACTGCAACATCCACCTCCTGGGTTCAAGCGATTCTCCTGCCTTGCCCACTGAGTAGCTGGGATTACAGGTGCACGCCACCATGCCCAGCTAATTTTTGTAGTTTTAGCAGAGACCGGGTTTTACCACGTTGGCCAGGCTGGTCTCAAACTCCTGACCTCAAGTGATCTGCCCGCCTCGGCCTCCTAAAGTTCTGGTATTACAGGTGTGTGTCACCACGCCTGGCCGAAATAGTTTTTCTTAACTATGTTTATTCTGATTAATTATCTATATTTTTTCTGCCATCGCCCTTATTGAAAAAGAAATTACTTTTTTAGAGGCATATTATGCCAAACTTATTTTCCTTTTTGGAGTTCTTTTTGCTCTATTAAAGAGGTTTTTAATACATTAATTTCATCAGGCAGTTTTAATTCTCTTTACTATTCATAAACATGGGAACTGATTAATATTCGGGGTTTCCCTTTTTCTATCCAAGTCCCTTTCCAACAATTAGGTCATGTCAGTTTGCCAAGCAAAAAATGAAAAGGGCTACTGCAAAACACATTACTACTGAGATTTGACTGAAATGTTTGAATAGTGTTAAATGGTGCCGTGGACACTGCAGATACCACTGCTTTTCTTATGATTCTTACTTTTGGGATTAAGACATCATGAGACTCATCTATTGCCAGGAACTTTAGTTATCAGGTTCTCATAAACCCAGAGGATCCTATTTCTCTTCTTGGTGATATATAAAACAGAACTTTAGGTGCCCACAAAACCAGGGCTTCTTCACTCACTTTTTCCCTACAAAAGGAGTTCAGAAGAAAGGCGAATGCAAAGTGTATATTCTGCCAGGCATTATGCCATTTGTTTTATATATGAAGTCTCACATGATCCTCACAATAACCTCACTGTGCATATTTGACAAATGAGAAAATTGAGGCTTGGAGTAGTTAGTAACTTAACCAAAATTACACAACTGGCAAGTTGGCAGGGTGAGATCCAAACACAGACCTGCCTAACTTCAAGGTCTGGGCTATTCTACTAGATACAGTGCTCAGAAAAAGACAAGGGTTCCTTATCTCACTGGGCAAGAAGTCATCAGTAAATATTTTATCCAGGTGCCCATAAAAATTAGAGGCCAATGCAAAGGAAGGAATTATAAATTCTAAACAAGATCAATAGAAATTAAGGAGATAGAGATTTCACAGGTCGTGGCAGAAACTGGGTGAGCTCTGGGGGGTGGGAGGTGGCGTTTGTAACAGGCTAGGGAGGAGCATGTGGGCAGAGAATGAGGTCCTGTCAGGACATAGTCAGAGAACTGTCTGTCCATCCCATCCTGCTGCCTTTAAATGGGTGTGGCCTGTCTGTGCAACATCTTCCAAAGAAGTGTATGAACATCTCCCAGATATCAGTTTCTGTAAAATTCATCCTGCTACCCTACTCAATCTTGCTACCCCAGATCTCCCTCCTCTCACTCTGTCCAACTTGGCCAGTACTGAACCCCTTTATTCTGATGACCCATTTGGACACACTTCTCTGGTTTAGACTGGCTCTTGATTTTGGCCACAGTTGTAGAATTTGCCTTCCACTCTATAGCCTCCAGGCCTGCGAAGAGATAGCCCTGCCTCTGGGTCTATCTTCCATTTGCCTAAAGGAGTCAGGCCAATCTCCCTGCATGGGAATGGGGTCTGACCCAGGTCTGACCAGGTATATGAGAGTCAGGTCAGAAGTCAGGCAGACAAGTGAGAGCTGGAAAAGCTATGTTATCAAAGCAAGAAATTAAGCAAATGAATAGTCAAGAATGACCATAGAACCCCCAGTACTGTGAGTGACCCAGGGAAAAGATTTTGAGGAACTAGATGGACTTTGGAAACCTGTAACTTTACTGTTAAAGATGAACAGGAATTAGTTTTCACAAATTGGTTTTAATAAAACTTATTTTCGTACATCTTGGCTGATTTGCTTTGTGGTGGGAGGAGTTAATGTCAGTGTATTGAGTTGCCCATAGAGAGATTTTCTGAGGTTGCTGGTGGAAGTTTAAAGCAAATAAAAGAAAATGTACCAAAACCCTGTCTGTGTGGGCATCTCTGACACAAGACATATGAAGTGAGCTGTGTTGTATGTTACTGGCCAGTTACATACATGGCACCTGTAAGTCCTGGAGAGCCATAGAGCCAGGGGATGAAGCCAGGCAAAATGGCCCTAGCTTTGGTCCAAAATTTGATCTCAAATCTCTTTTGGTCTCCTGCTCCACTGAGCTGTGCTGGAAATCATAGAAACTACAGAAGTCTCCTTTATCTTTCTGCTCTAATAGGACAGCCAGGCCCAAGCTTTTCCCTCTAGGTCTCCTCTTTGCTGGACCTCACCCCTGTCATCAGACCCTTCCCTGACCCTCATCTGACTCCCGGGCCTTCCAAGGGCAGAGGAGCCCATGGCAACCTGCAGGCCATCTCACCACACAGCTGCCTAGACTGCCAGGAGAAAGCAGTGTGAGGCCACCCGAAGGGCAGCTGAGAGCCAGAGGGTGAGTCCCTTTGCTTCTCCCATAAACAGAAGTCCAAATGACATGGAGATGCCCAACAAGTCTAGCAGGATGGGAACTTGTGGAATTCCTCAGTACCCATAGACGCTCTGTGGAGACTTCTAGAAACACTGCTGTGGAGTTGGGAGGGAGAACACTGTAGTGGGGTGGTCATGAATAGGTGGGGATCATCGCCTCACAAAATGTGTATAAAAATGCTCATTTGTACTTACAGGCTAGAGGCCTGTGGATATTCAGATTTCATGAAAGAAATGGAAGATATTTGTAGGTTCTTCTCAACTTTTCTTTTTAAAGAGAATTTTGCTCTGTCACCCAGGCTGGAGTGCAGTGGTGCCATCATAGCTCACTGCAGCCTTCAACTCCTGGGCTCAAATCATCCTGCCATCTCGGCCTCCTGAATAGCTAGGACCACAGTGTGAACCACCACACTTGGCGATTTTTATTTTTATTTTTATTTTTGTTGTAGAGATGAGGTCTTGCTATGTTGCCTAGCCTGGTCTTGAACTCCTGGTCTCAAGTGATCCTCCTGTCTGGGCCTCCCAAAGTGCTGAGATTATAGGCACGAGCCGCAGTACCTGGCCCTTCCTCAACTTTTTGAATTGAGTTCATGTAAAGGAGGGACAGGGGAACTTTGTTAATTTCATCAGCCCCATGGAATAATACCATTAGTGAAAATTATAAAAAGTGAAAACCCCACTTATTTCCACCTCATGTGGCAATATTCCAAAGAATCTTGAAATGGGGCTGATCCATTTCAACTTGACCCAATTCTCTATGCATATGATATGACATTCTCCACTTTCATACCCGGAAGTAAGAGTTTCTCTAGTTTAAAATAATAAAGATAGAGAGATTTACAAATGCTGAGGTTTCTAAGTTCTGGGTAGCAATTTCCTCTTCTAGAAAAATAAGTTCTAGTGGTACCCAGGTTTTTTAAAGGGTTGCATTTTTTTAAATGGGATTAATATATTAATGGTGTTCATATATAGTACTAATATGAATACATTAGACCTGCGCTTCTCAGGAATTCCACAGGAATTTCACAAGCATCAAGGTCACTTTTCTATTTCTCCCTCTTCATTTTCCTTCATTCTCCATCATCTCTCTTGCCCTTAAATGATTATAACTTAGAATTGGATTTTTTGAATTAATTTTTACTTTGGTTAAGTAGAATTTTCTGTTCCTTACTTTTAATTTTTAAAGCTAAAATACTAAATTAAGTTGCCTTTTGCTTCTAAGGCTTTTTACTGTCACTTCTTTGTTGCTCTTAAACTTCGATAGTTAAAGTGTTCAGAAACCAAGCTTTTCCAAGCTCTTCATGCAGCCTCCCCGCCTCACCCTCTCAATGTTGTTTCCCCTTTCTCAAGGGGAGGACTATCCTAGGAGGGCACAGACAGACTGCAGGAGGAAGAGGAAAGGGGAGAAGGGATAGCATTCCACTTTGTTTGTATCCACCTCACAACCTGCTGTTGACCTGCCTACATGATTAATCTCAGGCTGCAGTTTGGCCCAAGACAATATTTGATAAAGAACCTTTATCTAAGTAGAGAAGAAAGTACTTGATTTAACTTGCAGGCAAATATTCTATTTAAGAAAACGGATCGACATTTATATGCACTTAAAAATACTGTGACATTTTTGGGAATTGCTGGGCTCAAATATCTTTCTGGAGTTAGGAAACCAGAAAACCTGCCAGATGACATTTTTGCTCAAGGAAGGGAGGAGGTATAGAAGAGAAGGAAATTTGGATTCCTGGCCGAATGTCTGGCTTAGCTGTTAAGCCTCTCTGGTTGAGAATGTGCTTTCTCGCTTCTGTTTTTGGTGTAGTGCCAAGAGAACTGTCAGACCACAAGTAATCATTGTTAACTTCAGTGGAAACCAGAGCTATTAAGAAAAACATTAAAAGCCTGTTCCAGGATTATACCATTTTAGAGAGCAAAGAAATAAGATACCTGACTAACCTGTTTTATTGAGTCATAGATGGAAAATGTCCTGACCAGCTGGATTTTAAGCAAGAATGACATTTTTTCCATATGATTTGTCATGGATTTTAAAAAGACAATGTGCTTAGAAAAACAAATCTGCTGTAACTTGGTTAGTGGGGGAAAATAACTGGCAGAAAGCTTGATGACTCAAATTCATGATACAGCAGAAATAATTTTGTTATTTGGCCAGGATGGCCCAGTCCTGATATGCTTAAGCTCCAAAGAGTTGCCTAGGTTGTCTTTGCGGAAAACAATCCGCATTTGTGTAGGATGCAAGCTGAATTCCTTCGAACTTCACTGTGAAATCTGCATTTCTCAAAAAGCATTTTAGAAGATTTTGCTGAAAGATTGGCAAAAGCTACAGATACCAAAAAGTTATTTTCACTGGAATTTACAACTAAATATCCTGAGTAACAGATAAGCATGGGTGAAGGTCTCGCAAAGAAAGACCATAAATAGGTGAGGTGTTGGATATGTTAATCAGCTTGATGTAACCATTTCACAATGTATACATATATTGAAACATTACATGGTACAACATAAGTATATATAACTTTTATTTGTCAACTCCTTAAATTTTTTTTTAAAGGGGAGATGTATGGAGGGGCTTCCTCCGACAGTTGAGGAAAAACTTCACACATTTTCCTTCTTCCATTTTTGTTTCCCAATTAGAATATTTAAAATCCCACCCTTGACTGGGTGAGGTGACTCATCTCGTAATCCCAGCATTTTGGGAGACCAAGGTGGGAGGACTGCTTGAGCCCAGGAGTTCGAGACTAGCCTTGGCAACATAGTGGGACTCCCATCTGTATTATTAAAAAAATGTAAATAAATAAAATTCTACCCCAATGTAGGCCAAGAAGTGAGACTTCGAATTGTAAATTTGGTTGACTATGTCTGGTAGAGTTTGACAGAGTTTGGTTGGCTTCTGTTTGCCACTTCAGCTCCATTTTCCATTCTTTGTTCCACACTTCCACCTGGAGGTTGGTCTGAACACGCCGCACCGTACCTTCCAAGTCCTCTGGCTTCCGGTTGGGGTTGACCAATGGGGATTTGGAGCATTGGACTGATTAAAGGGAGGAAAATGAGTCAGGAAGAATTTTTACTCCTTGGCTTCTTCCCTGTGAGTCCCTTGACCAAAGATTACAGCTTTTCTCCAGGTGACCTTCTCCATGTGACTACCTCCTTCTGGCGTCTGGTGACTGCTCCCTCCCTCATCACTGGGGCCAAGGGTTATCCTTTGTGGTTCCCCTATATCCTGCCCACATCTCTATAAGCAACCCTTTGTAAATAAACCCACTTAGAATGATTGTAAGTTAAGTGTGTCATCCAATTCCTGCTAGTCTTATAATTCTTCAAGTCTTATCACAGTCCTCTAAGGATATTCTAAGATACTCATGACATAAGAAGCATGTAGTCAGTCCCAGCCCATTGCTGAACCCCATCTGCCAGTGTGTATTGTGCAGTGCCCAATCTCAGAGCCTTGCCCTCACCTCTGCTCCACCAGCCTGCCAATCACCATGTCCCCCACCTTCCTCTATTCCCATTCCCACCTCTGTGACCCAAAGCACTACAGTCTCCCAATATCTGCTTTAGAAGCCTGCCCACTCGGCTCTGTGCCTCCTCTTAAAAAGATCCCATGTTGCAAAGTGCTCTTTCTATACTGTGAGTCTCGTCTCATCATGTAAACATTGCTCCATAAATAAAGGTTAAGTTAGGGAACAAGTGATGTTCCTTTTAGGCTTAAAATCCCTCCATGGCTTCCTATTGCACTTAGGCTAAAGCCCAACAGTCTGACCAGGCTTGTAAGGCTTGTAAGACTCTGGAAGATCTGCCTCCTACTGCCTCATCTCACACAACTGCTCCTCTTGCTCTTTGCTGCACGCACACTGGTCTCCTTTTAGTTTCTGGAGTGAGCTGGGCTTTCCCTGGCCTCAAAACTTCTCACTAGTATCCCTTGTGCTAGAAATTTTCTTCTCATCTCCCTTTCACTTATCCTTTAGGTCCCAGCTTAAATGTCATTTGCTCAGAGAAACCTTAACCAACTCCCCTCCCGTCCCCTAGACAAGACCAAGTTGCCCTATTCATCCCTTTTGTAACATATATCCCAGTCACGATTAGCTATGTGAATTGTCACTTAATGCCTGACAAGTCTAGTATGTGTCTCTACTGCTTGCCTGGATGGCTGAAAGACCCTCCTAACCAGTTTCCAGGCTTCCACTCTTGCTACCTCCCCATGTTCAGTTTTCCACATGGCTGCCAGAATGAGCTTTTAAAAACATAAATAAGCTGGGTCTGGTGGCTCATGCCTGTAATCCCAGCACTTTGGGAGGCTGAGACAGGAGGATAGCTTGAGGCTGGGAGCTCGACACCAGCCTGGGCAACATAGCAAAACCCCATCCCTACAAAATAAATATCTAAAAAAATTAGCCAGGCATGGTGGCGGGCACCTGTAGTCCCAGCTACTCAGGAGGCTGAGTCAGGAGGATCGCTTGAGCCCAAGAGTTTGAGATTGCAATGAGCTGTGACTGTGACACTGCACTCCAGCCTGAGTGAGACCCCATCTCTAATAAATAAATAAATACATACAATTTTAATTTTATTTTTCAGGTGGAGTCTCTCCCTGTCGCCCAGCCTAGAGTTCAGTGGCGTGATATTGGCTCACTGCAACTTCCACCTCCTGGATTCAAGCGATTCTCCTGCCTAAGCCTCCTGAGTAGCTGGGACTACAGGTGCATGCTAACAAGCCCAGCTAATTTTTATAGTTTGAGTAGAGACAGGGTTTCACCATTGTTGGCCAGGATAGTCTTGATCTCTTGACCTCACGATCCACTCACCTTGGCCTTCCAAAGTGCTGGAATTACAGGCATGAGCCACCGTGTCCCGCCCTAAATTTAAAAAAATAAATAAATACAAATAAAAACAGAAATGGATCATGTTACCTCCTGGCTCAAGACCCTCTGAGGGCTTTCCAGGCACAGAGTAAAACCCTAGCCCTGCGCCCTGGCCTGCTGCACCTGCTGTGCCTGCTAATCTGCTGCTTGACTCCCTCTCAGTCCTCATCCCAGGGTGCTAGACCTCACACATTCTGGCCTCTTCTGTTCGTCCAACTTCTGCCCCTCACCATCATACCTACCATCTTCCTCCTGTTTCTCTTTTTAAGTTTTGTCTCTGAAATTTCTAATGTGGTTGAATAGTTTATGATGTGCTCATGGATACCATGTGCATTTACTTCTCCAATGTCCTATGTCCTATTCTCTTGTTAACTGTACTCCCCTTCTTCAACTGATCCTCTCCTATGCCAATTCATTTTTTAAAAATTGAGGTATAATTTACATATAAAACGCTGTACATAGTTAATATACACATCTTGAAGAGTCTGAAGATAAGTATACACCTGTTTAACTGTCACTATAGACGATGCCATAAACATCCCCATCACCCCTAAGATTCCTCCTCACTTTCTCTTGTGTGTGTGTGTGTGTAATAAGAATGTTTAGCCTAAGATCTACCCTCTTAGCAAATTTTTAAGCATATTCTACAGTACTGTTAACTATATACACTATGTAGTACGGTAGCTATCTAGGACTTACTTATCTTGCATAACTGAAACTTTTTGCACCCTTTGGCTGACACCTCACCATTTCCATTTCCCCTTTACCCAGCTCCTGGGAAGCAGCATTCTGCTCTATGCTTCTGTGAGTTTGACTGTTTTGGATTCCTGACATAAGTGGGTCGCACTCCAATCTTCATACTGCCTCCCACTCCCCCAGTGGGCATGTGACCCAAGTCTGATCAGTCTAGGCTCTCATACCCTGGGGCTTTTCTTCTCTTCCATCGGAGAAGACATCATTGAAACCCTCGTTCTTTATTATGCATATTCTTAGAGACTGTCACCCATAGAGAAGGTAGACAAACTCTTAAATTAAGCAATACATAAGTAAGGAGTTCCTAAATGCTTCAAATTCATGGATTTATTCAACATTTATTGAGCACTTTCCATGCTACCTACCTATTGTGCTTGGAACCGGGGAAGCTTATGGCAATGAACAAAGCAGACAGAAATCCCTGCCCTGAACAGTTCCACAGCTGTCAATATCAGCCATTTGATTACTAAAATTCTGAGCACTGAAAGGGGGTGCAGAGCACTTACTGGATCCATCAAAGACTTTGTGATCAAACAAGTTTTAATACAGATTTTGCGGATGCTAAGACTAATCTACTCAACAAAGCATATTAAAAATGCAAGCTATTAATAGAAAGAGACATTAAAATTCTAATTGTTCAAAGAGCTGAATCACTCTGCTGGTTAGAGATAATATGTAATCAGTTCTGAATCTAAAATGGCTCTGGAAAGTCAAGAGAAGCCACAAGGTCATGCTCACATCTTTCCTCTCCAGAGAATTTCAGAACATCAGCACTGTATTAAAAATAAAATGTTCAAAAAAAGAGAGAGAGAGAAAGAGAGAGAAATTCTAGACCTACGAACTGAAAGTGCAAGAATATGAGTTTGGTATTGCGGAGAAAAAAAGTTAAGCTATTCAATCAGTTTAATACAGTAAAAGCCTTCTTAGCAGTGATGCATTTCTATTTTTGTGATTAATTTTATTTTTATATCATTTTATTTAGTGAGGAATAGTTAAGAAAATAAGTAAGAGAATAAAGAAAAAAATAATCTGCTATATTCCTACCACTCAAAATTAACTCCTGTTAGTATTTTGGCATATTTGCTTCCAAGTCCTTTTTGATGTTCCTACTATTTTTAAAAACATTGCTCTCTGTCTCACTGTCTCTCTCCATCTTTTTGTCTCTGTCTCTCTCTCTCTCTGCCTGTGTATATACATATATGTGCACACACATATATACTTCTTTAAAAAATATTGGAACATTAAGTTAATGCTAAAGTCTCTTTTGAATGTTATCCCTCTTGGTTCCCAGAAGTAATCATTATTTTAATTTTTTTTTGTTTTGATACAGGGTCTTGCTCTCTTACCCAGGCTGGAGTGCAGAGGCACAATCATGGCTCACTGCAGCCTCCATCTCCTGGGCTCAAGTGATCCTCCTACCTCAGCCTCCCAAGTAGCTGGGACTACAGATGTGCACAATCATGCCCAGTGAATTTATTTATTGAGACTGAGTCTTACTCTGGTGCTCAGGCTGGAGTGCAGTGGCACAATCTCAGCTCACTGCAACCTCCACCTCCCAGGTTCAAGTGATTCTCTGCCTCAGCCTCCCAAGTAAATGGGACTACAGGCATGCACCACCATGCCTGGCTAATCTTTGTATTTTCAGTGGAGACGGGGCTTTACCATGTCGGCCAAGCTGGTCTCAGGCTCCTGACCTCAAGTGATCCACCTACCTTGGCCTCCCAAAGTGCTGGGATTATAGGCGTGAGCCACCGTGCCTAGCCCCCAGTGAATTTATTATTTTAAACTCGATAAGTATCATTCTACTCCATTTGCTATGCTTTTATATACATATGCAAATAAAAGGGATATTTCGCTACTTGCCCAATGCCAGTCTGGGATCACGGTGGGGTGGTTGTAGGATCTGTATGCCCAGATGGACATCTGAATTATAGTTTAGGCTAAGCTGAGAGCTCACCAAAAAGTACATGCATACAACCATTTTTCTGGAAGGAAATTGTTCCCATCCCATAAGATAAAATTCAATACATTATTATGTCACAAAGAGCATCACGATTTCCCAATATCTGATCCTGAATAAGTATGAAGACCACTGCTCTGTCAGAGGGGTTGAGGAAAATATTGAGAAACCCATAGATATCAGGTAATGATCAATGTGTTAAAAATGGAATCAGACCAGGTGTGGTGGCTCGCGCCTGTAATCCTGGCACTTTGGGAGGCCGAGGTGGGCGGATCACGAGGTCAGGAGTTCGAGACCAGACTGACCAACATGGTGAAACCCTGTCTCTACTAAAAATACAAAAGTTAGCCAGGTGTGGTAGCGCATGCCTGTAATACCAGCTACTCAGGAGGCTGAGGCAGGAGAATCACTTGAACCCAGGAGGCGGAGGTTGTGGTGAGACGAGATCACACCATTGTACTTCCGTCTGGGTGGCAGAGCAAGACTCCATCTCAAAAAAAAAAAAAAAAAAAAAAGGAATCAAATATGAGAATAGAGGTGAGGGTGCCTAAGTGGGTAGGGGAGGTCTCCAAAGAGGTGATTTTCAATGTGAATACAATAAACGCTGTAAATACAGTGTGGGAGCAAGCCAGAAAATGTCAGGAGAGCAGAGCAAATTGGTGCAATGTGATATTTGACATGAAATGCCACACTAGGGCCCTGTGGTTCACATTACAACCTAATCTCTTGAGGAAGAAATGCTAATGGTCAGAAATGGGTGCATTTCCTTCACCAGCTACCTGAGTAGCAGAAGGTAAGAGGCCTCAGTCACTATGTGGTTTGTTAGATTATCAGAAGCTATAACCAGGGGTGATTTGGGGGACTATGCAGGGCTGTTAGGACTTCTGGGGCCCTTAAAAAATGTGCCAGGAGTTTGTCTTTGCTACACTTAAACCTCTCTGAGCCGGTCACGGTGGCTCATGCCTATAATCCCAGCACTTTGGGAGGTCAAGTTGGGTGGATCACCTGAGGTCAGGAGTTTGACACCAGCCTGGCCAACATGGTGAAACAGCATCTCTACTAAAAATACAAAAATTATCTGGGCGTGGTGGCACACGCCTGTGGTCCCAGCTACTCAGGAGGCTGAGGAAGGAGACACTTGAACCTGGGATACGGAGGTTGCAGTGAGCTGAGATCGCACCACTGCACTCCAGCTTAAGTGACAGAGCAAGACTCCATTTCACAAACAAAAAACACACCTCTCTCTGAGCCTTTTGCCCCTCTGGGCCACCAGGGCACTCACGCTTCCCAGGGTCATGCCAACCTACCCAGGCATTTCCGGTGGACACCTGGTGTGTGCCAGCCCAGAACTCCTCCCTTCTTTGGGTAATGGAACCCCTTTTCTTCTGACGCATGTTCTTCTCCCCATTACAAACATGTGGTTCAAAAGGAGCGCCACGTTATTACAAATCCTGCCCTTTGGCCACATTCATGAGTCTTTGGGTGGGAACATGACTAAAACTGGGCCAGTCAGAATACTTTGTGCACTGACCACAGAGCATTCCACAGCCTGGTCAAAGCTAGGTCAAACCACAAGCCAAGTTAAGCAGCATCCATCCCCAGGATTTTTTCACTTGGAGCTTAAGGAAAGAAATTCAGTCTCTGTCTAGGAACAACATTGTGAGTACCAAGGCAGAGGAACTGTTGACAGTCCTGTTCCTTGCTATGAAGGAAGCTGTGCTGAGAGAATGAAGCCTCATGCAGACAGAAGCTGAGAGATAAGGAAGAGTTAGTGGTATTGGAGCTCCTGGTTCCAGATATCCTGGAATTCCGACTATATCCCCTCTGCAATTATGAAAGGCTGCCAAAAAACCTCCACCATTGCCTAATTTAATTGTGCTCAATTTCTTTCATAATACGAATCCTAATATAAATGTCTTCCTCCACATTGCCCTAAGTTCTAAAATTGCCCTCCCGCTCCCCTGCTTCCTAAATAAAATTCTTCCTCAAGGTGATAGCCCAAAGTAATCTGATTGGCTACTTGAAGCAATTCACCCTGTGGTATGGACAATTCAGAAGCTTCCTTGTGTTGATAATGGGGTAGACTGCACACAGGTGGGGGCAGGGGTACATGGGAAAGCTCTATACCGTCTAAATTTTGCTGTGAATTTAAAACTGCTGTTTAAAAAAATCTTAAAAGCTTCCCTGGAGCCTTGGTCCTTAAGATTGAACAACTTTATGACCAAGCAATTCTACTTCTGGGTATATAACCAAGAGAATTGAAAAAGGGTATATCCACACCAACATTTGTACATAAGTGCTCGCTTTAGCAGCGCACATACCATTAGGTTGGTGCAAAAGTAATTGCGGCTTCAGACCATGAATTTTAAATCATTATAACTCAGCTCAAACACATCTTTATTCATCAAAGTAGGAATCATTACAATCAACATAATTTTGCCGGTGAGAAATAAGTTTGTTTATTCCTGTAGCATAGAAATCCGTGCTTCGGGATTCCACGAACTCTTGGAAAGCATTTTCTGCATCCTGCTGATTGTGGAAGCATCTTCCCTAAAAAAAGTTGTCGAGATGCTTGAAGAAGTGGCAGTCAGTTGGCAAGATATCAGGTGACTATGGCAGGTGAGGTAAAACTTCATAGCCCAATTTGTTCAACTTTTGAAGCATTGGTTGTGCCGCGTGAAGTCGCACGAAGCGAGGTTGTCATGGAGAAGAGTTGGGCCCTTTCTGTTGACCAATGCTGCAGGTGTTGCAGTTTTTGGTGCATCTCATGGATTTGCTGAGCATACTTCTCAGATGTAATGGTTTCCTCAGGATTCAGAAAGCTGTAGTGGATCAGATCAGCAGCAGACCACAAACAGTGACCATGACCTTTTTCTGGTGCAAGTTTGGCTTTGGAAGTACTTTGGAGCTTTTTCTTGGTCCAGCTAATGAGCTGGTCATTGCTGACTGTATAAAATCATTGCACATCACAATCCGATCTAGAAATGGTTTGTTGTTGTTGCGGAGAATAAGAAAAGAGGACATTTTAAAGCAATGATTTTTTTTTTTTTATTTTTGCTCAGCTCATGAGACACCCACTTACGGAGCTTTTTCAGCTTTCCAATTTGCTTCAAATGCTGAACAACCATAGAATGGTTGACGTTGAGTTCTTCGTCAACTTCTCATGTAGTTGTAAGAGGATCAGCTTCGATGATTGCTCTCAGTTGGTCGTCGTCAACTTCCGATGGCTGGCCACTAGGCTTCTCATCTTCAAGGCTCTTGTCTCCTTTGCAAAACTTCTCGAGCCACCACTGCACTATACGTTCATTCGTTAGCAGTTCCTGGGCCAAATGCGTTGTTGATGTTGCAAGTTGTCTCCCCTGCTTTACGACCCATTTTGAACTCCAATAAGAAAATTGCGCAAATTTGCTTTTTGTCCAACGTCATTTACATAGTCTAAAATAAATGTAAAATAAACAGCAAGTAATAAGTCATTACCAAAAAACAAAAGCAAGAAATGTACATTAAAATCATGTATAACATAACCACATTTATTTAAGAAAGTATTCCAATATCAAATAGCAAATTTCAACAATGCAAAAACCGCAATTACATTTGCACCAGCCTAATAAAACTGGAACAATACAGCGAAGATTAGCATGGCCCCTGCACAAGAATGACATGCATATTCAGAAAGCATTTCATATTTTTCCATTAAAACTTCTTTCACCTCGGCCAGGCGTGGTGGCTCACACCTGAAATCCCAGCACTTTGTGAGGCTGAGGCAGGCGGATCATGAGGCCAGGAGATCAAGACCATCCTGGCTAACACAGTGAAACCCCGTCTCTACTAAAAACACACAAAAAAATTAGCCAGGCATGGTGGCAGGCGCCTGTAGTCCCAGCAACAGGCTGAGGCAGGAGGATGGTGTGAACCCAGGAGGCAGGGCTTGCAGTGCGCTGAGATCGTGCCACTGTACTGCAGCCTGGGCGACAGAGTGAGACTCCGTCTTGAAAAAACAAAACAAAACAAACAAAAAAACTTCTTTCACCTCAAAAAACCCTTATACACAAATGATCATAGCAACATTGTTCATAATAGCCAAAAAGTGGAAACAACCCAAATGTCCATCAACAGATGAATGCATTTAAAAATATGGTTATTTATACAATATAATCTTATTCAGCCATAAAAAGGAGTAAAGTATTGATACATGCTACAGCACATATTGAAAACATCATGCTTATTGAAAGAAGCTAGTCACAGAAGACCATGTTTTGTATGGCTACATTTAGATGAAATGATCAGAATAGGCAAATCCATAAAGACTTAAAGTAGATTAGGAAATGGGGGAGGGGATATAGGGAGGGACTGGGCTTTTGTTTTGTTTTGTTTTGTTTTGTTTTTAGACAGTCTTGCTCTGTTGCCCAGGCTGGAGTCCAGTGGCGCGATCTCTGCTCACTGCAACCTCCACCTCCCAGGCTCAAGTTAGCCTCGCCAGTAGCTGAGACTACAGGCATGTGTCACTATGCCCAGCTAATTTTTATATTGTTAGTAGAGACAGGGTTTCACCATGTTGGCCAGGCTGGTCTCGACCTCCTGACCTTAAGCGATCTTCCTGCCTTGGCCTCCCAAATTGCTGGGATTACAGGCATGAGCCATGGCGCCCAGCCAGGTATGGAACTTCTTTTGGGGGTAATAATGTTCTGGAATTAGATAGTAATGGCTGAACAACCTTGCGAGTATATTTAAAAACCACTGAACCTTGCATTTTTAAGTGGTGAATTTTATGGTATGTAAACCATATGTAAATTTTTTAAAAAAGGGAAAAAGATTGAGCAATTTGTTGACTCTCCTGTTAGGATGTAAGGGGGAGATATTTTTGAGCAGGGGTAGCTCCTGTTGCTCCTTCTCTGCTCAGTGCTCCTGCCCTTCAGCGAAGCAGAACAAGAGAAGCAGGATTTGGACAAGGGCCTGACACTTGCATCAGACCCAGGGGTTTCCAGGCACTTACTATCAAGAGCTAGAATGAAATAGGTCCCACCTTTTTCAATGACAGGTAAAAGGTTAATGGGTATATATTTCTCAGTGTTCAGATTTTCACACATACTATATCTTAAAACGTTGGTGCTGCTTCCACTTGTCTGTTGGGGAGTGTTAATGCAATGCTTACCACACCAAGAGAGAAATGAGTCTCAGAGAGCACTAGAAGGCAGACCTATTTGGCAAACCTCAGTTTTGTTTTTGTTTCTGTTTTTTAGAGACAGGGTCTCCCTACTCTGTCACCCAGGCTGGAGTGCAGTGGCGCCATCACAGCTCACTGCAGCCTCGAACTCCTGGGCTCAAGTGATCCTTCTGCTTCAGCCTCCCAAGTAGCTGCAACTACAGGTGCGCACCACCACACCTGGTAAATATATATATGCAGACAGGTTCACACTGTGTTGCCCAGGCTGATCTCAAACTCCTGACCTCCAACAATCCTCCTGCCTTAGCCTCCTAAAGTGCTGGGATTATAGGTGAGAGCCACTGTGACTGGAAGCAAACCCCAGTTTTGAGGTTATAGGCAGAGCTTCCACTAGATGAAATTAGGAGGCAGGTGACATTTGTCTTCGGAGACTTCCATCTTCCCTTGTGGGGAGTGCTCAGTGCTCTCTCTTACACACTCATCATCACCCTGGGAATCTGAGATCCTGTCCATTGGCGACTCATCCTTGAAACTGGTTTATTATAACCCTATTTTAAAACTTTAGTCTGTAGAAAATATTCACATAAGTACACAAAGACACATGTATGAGGATGTTCATGGTATCATTTTAATTACAGTTTCCAATCAGAAACAACCTAGATAATTGCTAATAGGAGAAATATTGTTCTTCTGGCAAATAAACCAACCTCACAGAGGATTTGTATTACAGAGCATGCTCAGGGAGAAGCCCCGTCCTAAATTAACTGATGTGTGTGGGTGGGTGTTGGGATTTGGTAGTAGTGGGGAACCGCACACGGAGGCTGATGAAATACAAGCTGGTTTGCTACTCTGATATTTTGCTTATTTTTTCCTTTGCCTGGAATATGCTCCCTTTCTACCTGCTCCCATTCCAAAATCTGACATTAGCACAACTTTCAACCTTACATTGCTCAAATGCCACTCTTGATATACTTTTCCCCATTCAGCTAAGGGCTTGGTGTCATTCCTTTTTGAATCTCTGTCATTTAGCAAACATCCTGGCATGTAGTAGAAGTGCAAGAAATATTTTTTAAATAATTTTATTAAAAATAAAATTATTTTATTAAAAATAAATTATTTTAATAAATTATTTTATTAAATTATTTTATTTAATAAAATAATTTATTTTAATAAATTATTTTATTAAAAATAATGAACAACTGAACCTACCTCTTCCAACTATATTAAGTATTCCATTCTCTGTGAACCCACAACACTTTATTTATGTCTCTCTTTTGGCATTACGACTTTCTACCTTGTATGGTGATTTATTTGTATAAATCTTTGCCTCTTTACTGGAATGAAAGCCTTTTGTGGGCAGAAACCACATAACACCAAGCATAGTGCTTTGTGTATAATAAGTACGCAATTAACACTTAATTCAGTTTGGCAAAAAAACTTTTTAGAAAAGAAATTTATAAGGATCTCATAAATATGAGAAGTAAATGTATGTATGCTAATACAGATGCAGGAATATAAAAAGGACTTTATTTCCATAATGCTGTCATCCTTGAGCCACCAGGGATAAGCCACCGAGGTTTAAGCTTACTGATTTATGCATATAGGGCCTAGCAGCCTAAGCAGCTCAATCAACTTGCTCTTCCTCTCTCTTTCCCTCAGGCCTCCCCTCCAGCTAATGATAATTTTGACTTTCACACTATAAGGAAAACCAGTGCCTGGAAAAGTCAGAGGGTTCAAATGGCAAGTCAACTGCAGAATCAAGAATAGTGAATGCCCTCTCAGCCTCCTCTGGCATGGACCTTCTCTGACACAAACCCTGGCCTTGGGAATATGGTGACCGACGATTCCCACATTCAGGACTCACATCAAAAGAGAAGCTACTCGTCAGTTCTACTCCCTTCCCCACATTTGGTATGCAAAAGAGCTTCTCTGAGACCTTAGGACCCCAGTGTATACCTGTTTTATATTTCAGACTCTTCTTAATGGCTTGTGAGCATGTCACAGTCTCTGTTAGCCTGGGGTAGGGCATAATTATCTTTGTATTGTGGGAAGAACTCTGTGGTATAAGCTACTTAATATTCAGAGAGCAATTTGCAGGTACTCAGCTTAGTCACAAAGTCTGCTTAATGATGCTGAACACGAAAGTCTGGATTGTCTATTTCCAAGCTGTTATCCAGGCTGGCTAAATGACCCATCTCCCCTCTGGCCTGAACTCTAAGAGTAGCTGGAGTTTGGGGCCCGAAGTGAACCAGGGTTTCTTTTCCTGAGCACTATCGACATTTTAGGCCAGATAATTCTTTGCTTTGGGGGCTGTCCTTTGCATGGTGAAATTTTTAGCAGCATCCTTGGCCTCTATACATGAGATGCCCATAGCACAACTCCTCCCCAACCAGTTGTGACAACCAAAAACGTCTCCAGATATTGCCAGTGTCCCCTGAAGAGCAAAATTGCCCCCAGCTGAGAACTGCTGACTGTGGACTCTGAGCTACTTGCTCGCTATCCTCCAGACCAGAGACAGATGTTTTCAAACTTCTCTTGCCTCCAGATTCCCCAGACTGAGGGGTGTCTTCTTTCTTTCAGCCTTAGCTTTGACTGTTCCTTCCTTATTTGCCTGATGGTCAGTGGTCTCCTGGTTGCTTCAGTCACTTGGTCTCATTTCCCTCTGGCCTTAGATGACCTCACTGCTGTCCTGTTTCAGCTCATAAACTTCTGGACTAACAAAAATAGTGTACTTCCCCAAAGCCCAAATTTGCAACATTTATTCAATAAACATTTATTACTATATATTTTGCTCTAGTGACAGGCTAGGATATGCTTGAGATTGTGGAGTTTATTGGCTAGAATTCTGTTTCATTGCAAGTGACAGTGGCTTGAACAAGATAGAAGTTTATCCCACATAGAAGTCCAAAGTGAGACAGGCCAGAACTGGTGTGGTGATCTTGTTCCATGGAGTTGATCTGCTGGGTCTGAATTTTCTTCTAAGATTACTCCATGATCCAAGATAGCTGCTCACCCCCAGCCATCAGCTCCACCACCAAGTCAGAAGGAAGAAGGAAGGAATGGAGAAAAAAGCAATATTAAGAAAGATTCTTGAAGACTGCTATATAACACGTAAGCTTGCATCTATTTGCCTGAACTTAGTTACCAGGCCACAGCTGTCTGTAAGGCAGGCTGAGAAAACGTGGTTTTGTTTCTGTTTTTGTTTTGGGACGGAGTTTCACTCTTGTTGCCCAGTCTGGAGTGCAATGGCACAATCTTGGCTCACTGCAACCTCTGCCTCCCGAGTTCAAGTGATTCTCCTGCCTCAGCCTCCCAAGTAGCTGGAATTACAGGCATGCATCATCACTCCCGGCTAATTTTTGTATTTTTAGTATAGACTGGGTTTCACCATGTTGGTCAGGCTGGTCTTGAACTCCTGACCTCAAGTGATCTGCCTGCCTCAGCCTCTGAAAGTGCTGGGATTACAAGCGTGAGCCACCGCACCCAGTCGGAAACGTGGTTTTTACTCTGAGTGGCCATGTGACCCATTTAAAAACTGAGGGATCTAGTACAACGAATATTAGAGGACAATTGGAAGCCTCTGCTGCACGGAGGGTACAAGGACACTTGAAACACACACCCACCCTCAGGATGCTTTGATACAGTAGCAGAATTAGTTGCACAGTATACACAACTACCTCTAGTTAAACTTGACTAAAATAACTTTCTTTCAAAAGGGGAACGTGTAATTACAATAATGATAAAATGATAATGACTGTAAACTAAATGTTAACTAACCACATTAGGAAGAGGATACATGTTTATATTTGTGCAATTCTGACTATCTACAGTTCTTCAGATCCTTAAATTTTATTCTACAACAAATTTGAGTTTAATTTTTGGAAGTTTGCCTCTGAGGAAAATGCATACAGGAAACTCAATTACCAGTTTTTGAAATGTTGGAAATAATAATTATGAATCACTTTTTATTATCTAGCAGTGGGTGTCAAATTAACTGCTGCTTTATTTTTATCTATGTGATGTGTCACTCAGTATACGTTCTCTAGAGGATTGCATTAGTTGAAATATGAGAAAGATCTGCAGAGTCAATAGGGTTGCCAAGTCTTCATCAAAGATTATCCCAAACTGGTATTTTGGTTTTGGTACAAATTGACATGTCATCTTACAGTGTCAAAAGTCATGACGACCGAACAGAGTGCAACTGAGGCAGTTTTTTTTCCCAGTTTCCACATGCTTATAAATCTTCCTCCTGGAGAATTTTATTTCTTAATAGTGCTATTCTAATGGCCTCCATGGAGTGTTGATCCAATCTCAAGGCTCAGTTTTGAACTCTTTGAGTAAGAAGTAAACGGTCTAAACGCAGATTAACAGAATTGCTTTGACTTTCTTCAGGAAACTTGCATGGGGCAGAGTGAAGAGAAAGTTGACTTCATTTTATTACTTTCATAAAAGAAAAGCTTGGTGCTTTCCCATTCTATTCTGAATTCCTATCATCACTCATTCTTGGAATTGTTTAGGTAAACAAAGAGTCATAGAGGTAAGGGAAAAAAATGCAATGTGCTGGAGACCTGATCCCTGATTAAGACAGAGGAGGTTGCTGGGGAATGCAGCAAATGATAATGCCACAGCTTTTCCAAAGCTTTGGGACCTCTAGAAGAGGAGCTGGAGTGAGAAACGGCTGTGTTGTAAATGTGGGTTTTGATGAATGCATAATGTCATGTATCCACCATTACAATATTATACCGAATAGTTTTACCTCCCTAAATATCTGCTGTGCTTCATCTTCCTAATGAACCCCCATTCTCAACCCCTGGCAATTGCTGGAGATGTATTGTCTCTATAGATTTACCTTTTCCAAAATGTCAGGTGCCCTTTCACTCTGATGATAACAGTAACTCTAACTTATAGAGCACCTACTACCATGTGTCAGACACAGTGCTGGGCACTTCACACACATTTTTCCTCATAATTCTTCATGTTACACATGTGCATGTGTGACACACATACATGCAAAGCTGCAGAAGCGCTCTATAATTCCTCCTGTTGGAAGCTGACACTCGGAATGGAGTTGCTGTTCACGTGTGTGAGGATGACTAAAGAGATGCTGTCTTGCATGCCCTTTGACTCTGGCTGCAGCAGCCGCTTTCAGCCATTATGCTGATTAAGTAAAGTCATTTAGGAGGTAGGAGAGTTTCAGGAAAGGAGGCAGACCATGGCAGTAAAATCTAACTATTAAAAATGTATGAAACGACCTCACTGAAGGAAGTAGGGGGAACACATACTGACCTAAACTTACTTTGGAAATGAGTGGAATATTTAAGACTAAAGGCAAAAGAAATTGCATACTAAAAGCATGTAAGAACACTTCTTTAAAAATGCAATAAAAACAAAAATAAATAAACAGGACTTAATTAAACTAGAAAGCTTCTGTATAGCAAAATAAATAATCAACAGAGTAAACAGACAACCTTTAGAATGAGAGAAAATATTTGCAAACTATACATCTGACAAAGGACTAATATCCAAAATCTATAAGGAACTCAAACAAATCAGCAAAAAATAAAACAATTCCATTAAAAACTGGGCAAATGATATGAATAGACATTTCTCAAAAAAAGATATACAAACGGCCAACAGACATGAAAAATACTCAGCATCACTAATATCAGGCAAATGTAAATTAAAACCACAATGAGATACCACCTTACTCCAGTCAGAATGGCCATTTGAAAAAGTCAAAAAACAATAGAGGTTGGCGCAGATGTGGTGAAAAGAGAATGCTTGCACACTGTTGGTGGGAATGTAAATTAGTACAACTTCTATGGAAAAAAGTATGCAGATTTATCAAAGAACTGAAAGTAAATCTACCATTCGATCTAGTAATCCTACTACTAGGTATCTACTCAAAGGAAAAGAAGTCATTGTACAAAAAAGACATGTGGCTAGGTGCGGTGGCATACGCCTGTAATCCCAGCACTTTGGGAGGCCAAGGCAGGTCGAACACCTGAGGTCAGGAGTTCGAGACTAGCCTGGCCAACATGGTGAAACCCCATCTCTACCAAAAATAAAAATTTAGCCGGGTGTGGTGGTGCACGCCCGTGATCCCAGCTACTCGAGAGGCTGAGTGAGGCAGGAGAATTGCCTGAACCCAGGAGGTGAAGGTTGAAGTAAGCTGAGATCACACCACTCTACTCCAGCCCGGGTGACAGAGCAAGATTCTGTCTCAAAAAAAAAAAAAAAAAAAAAAAGACACCCGCACTTGTATGTTTATTGCAGAACAATTCACAATTACAAAGATATGAAATCAACCTAAGTGCTCATCAACAGATGAGTGGATAAAGAAAATGTGATACACATATACCATGAAATACTACTCAGCCATAAAAAGAACAAGATAATGTATTTTGCAGCAACTTGGATGGAACTGAAGGCCGTTATTCTAAGTGAAGTGACTACAAAATAGAAAACCAAATACCATATGTTCTCACTTAAAAGTGGAAGCTAAGCTATGGATGTGCAAAGGCATATAGACTGGTGTAATGGACACTGGAGACTCAGAAGTGAGGGAGGGTGGAAGGAGGATGGGGAGAAAAAATTACCTGTTGGGTACACTACACACAGATATACTAAAACCCCAAATTTCACCACTGTACAATTTATCTATGTTACCAAAAATCACTTTTACCTCTAAAGTTATTGAAATAAAAACAAATTTAAAAAAGAATGCTGCTTTAGTTGATAAAGTTGTTTCATTTGGGGGCATGGGTTCACAATTCTGATACTGCTACACATGTGTACTGGAACTAAATGACTGAGAAAATAGATGGCGGATTGTAGGAGCTAGGTTTCTCACTGCTGGAGTGGGAATTTACAGATAAGCAAGGAGAAAAAGCTAGAATGATCCATATATTAATGGATTAAATTTGGACACATCAGTAAGAACTCATATTTAGCTTAATATGGATATAGATTTTTTTTTAAGAGACAGGGTCTGGTTCTATTGCCCAGGCTGGACCACAATGGCATGATCATAGCTCACTGCAGCCTTGAACTCTTGGGTTCAAGCAATGCTCTTGCCTTGGCCTTTTGAATAGCTGGGACTACAGGCATGCACCACTACATCCAGCTAATTTATTTTTAATTTTTTAGAGATGGATCTCTCTATATTGCCCAGGCTGGTCTCAAACTCCTGGCCTCAAGGGATCCTCCCGACTCAACCTTCTCAGTAGCTGGAATTCTGGACATGAGCCACTGCACCCGACCCATATAAAAATATTTATAGATAGATGTATATACACTGGTTAGTATACACACATTTATTTATTTGATCTGTTGGCAGAGAAGTCCTCAAAGACCTAGCATATTCTCTAGTACACAGACACCTACCATCCAGATGTTGGTTCCTAATACCATTATCTAATAAAAGGAACTAAGGGCTTTTTGGAGACATGACTGATTCTAGAACTGGGGAAGGAAAGACAAGATGTGCCTGGAGCATGTTGCAGTGCCGAAAAGTAAGGAAGTGCTAGAAAAAAAAATCATGTTGTTGGATTATGTCAAAGGGGCATAAGAGCCAACTGAAAGAGTTCCTGGTGACCAAAGGGGAAACAATTTGAGCAAAAAAAAATAATAATAATAACAGTAATATTGAATCATAACCTTAAGTATAAAACAAGTACGCATGAGCTAATTATGTTATAAATACATAATTGAATAAATTAATAAGTGGTGGGAAGAGACAAATTGTCCGTACAGAAGAATTGCAAATAATTTATGTAGATACTCTGCCCCCCACCAGAAGGGAGCATACATCCACTCCTTATGTATGGGCAACACATAGTGAGTTCCCTCCAAAGATTATGGAAAGAGAGGAAAAAGAGTAACTTTACAGTGGAGAAACTTGACAAAAACCACCTCAGTCAGTGATCAAGGTCAACATCAGCAGTCATAATTCATGATGACAGTATATACAGGGATACGATGTGATGAAAATGGCACTTTGCCTCTACGATCTTCCTCCTGTGCCCTCATAACCCCAATCTAAGACAAGAAAAACATCAAATTCCAATTGGAGAACATGATCCAAAACACTTGACCAGTACTCCTCAAAGCTCAATTTTTCTGTAAATCTAAAACCATTCTAGAGAATAAAATCTGACCAGGCATGGTGGCACATACCTGTAATCCCAGCACTTTGGGAGGCTGAGGAGGGAGGACTGCTTGAGGCCAAGAGTCGAGAGCAGCATGGCCAACACAGTGAGACCCTATCTCTATAAAAAAATTTAAAAAATAAAAAGAAAAGAAAATCTATTTTTTAAAAATTTACTGACACATAGTTGTTATTATTATTATTATTATTATTTTGAAACAGAGTCTGGCTCTGTCGCCCAGGCTGCAGTGCAGTGTTGCAATCTCAGCTCAATTCAACCTCTGCCTCCTGGGCTCAAGTCATCCTTCCACCTCAGCCTCCGGGGTAGCTGGGACTAGGGGTGCATGCTACCAAACCTGGCTAATTTTAGTGCTTTTTTAGTAGAGATGGAGTTTCACCATGTTGCCCAGGCTGGTGGCAAACCCCTGCACTCAAAAGACTCTCCCACCTCGGCCTCCCAAGGTGGTAGGATTACAGGCATGAGCCACAGCACCCAGCCAATTGTTCATTAGTAAATGACCCAAGGCCCAGAGAAGTAAGATAATTTCCCCAAGTTAGCAAAAATGTGAATTATCATCAGTATAACCTAAATATAAGAATGATCTTTATTGTGATTTGCTCTAATTTACTTAGCAAACATTTATATTATGCTTATTATGTGATATGCACTATTCTAATTGCTTTTCAAGTATTCGCTCAGTTAATCCTCATTATAATGTCATAAAGAAAGTACTGCTATTATTCCCACTTCATAGACAGAATATTTGCCCAAGCTCAAATAGCTAGTAAGTGGCAAAGCTGATGTTTGGATTGAGGCAAGTCTAGCTCAGAGATTACGTGCTTGACCACTACACTACTCAGCCTCTCTTATTCAAAGAAAACTTTGAAAAGTCGATTTAAATGAAAGTTTTCCTCACCGTTTTTTGGCATCAAAAATTGTTACAGAACATTAAGTTCAGACGGACAGTTACTATGACTTGCCACTAGGAGGTGTCAAAACTTACAAACCTGTCTAATGACCGTATTTCAAAGGGAGTAAAGGACAGTTTCTCACCTACATTGCCATTAACCTGTTTCCTTTTGCTAGCCCATGAATAAAAAGAAAAACACAAATGAAATGAGTTTAGAGATGTTTGAATTTCGTAAAGTGTTTCACTTGTCTTTTTTTTTTCCTTTATTGTACATGGCCTTCCATATTATAGTATGTAACGCTTCATTATATACTGTTTTGTTTTCAAGTTGTTTCATTTGTTTTGTGCTCACACTAAGATGTAAACTTTTTGTTAGCAGGGAACATGGCTTATATTAAACTTATTATTTTTAAAAATTGTATAGCACCTGGCATAGTGTTAGGTACTTTATAAACACTTGCTAATCAGTTAAACTGCTTAAATGTCTTAATTTACGTAATAAATGTGCTTTGAGGCTGGCATAAGTGAACTTAAAAATTCACTAGGGGTGCTAGATATTTAAGGGAATCCAATAATGAATCCTTTTTAATTAGGTCAAGAAGAACTCTGTAATTTAGCCTTGTGTAAATCTCTATTTTCATATATGGTACGACTTAAAGCAGGAAGCACCTGGGTATGCATCATTGGTTGAATAAAAATTTATTTCTGTATCTTGTACAGGTTTAAGAAAGACTTACTTGAATTCTGCCTTGTCTCCTTTCTGATGCTGATGGCAACAAACCAGGGTAGATCAAGTGGTTAAGATGCTGTTTGAAGAGACCATGACTTGAGATCCCAGTCCTGCCCCGCCTCACTCACTGGCTGGGCTATCCACTTGAGCTTTCTGGGACTCAGCGTCCTCATCTATAAACAGAGTGAGTTGAATGACGTGAGCTCTTTCTTTTTTTTTTTTTTTTGAGTTGGAGTCTTGCTCATCGCCCAGGCTGGAGGGCAGTGGTGCGATCTCGGCTCACTGCAAGCTCTGCCTCCTGGGTTCATGCCATTCTCCTGTCTCAGCCTCCCGAGTAGGTGGGACTACAGGCACCTGCCACCATGCCCAGGTAATTTTTTGTATTTTTAGCAGAGACGGGCTTCACCATGTTAGCCAAGATGGTCTTGATCTCCTGACCTTGTGATCCGCCCGCCTCGGCCTCCCAAAGTGCTGGGATTACAGGCGTGAGCCACCGCGCCCGGCCTGACATGAGCTCTTTCAAACTCAACATTCACCTTCCCAGGTAAGGGGGCAGGCAGACAGTAGAAGAGCCTTCACATACTCTCCTACCAGACTACCACACTTACAGTACCTGTGTTCTTTATCTTAGATGCCATTGACATTGAGATAGTCATAATGTAATGATACAGTCATTGTCCACAACATATTTAATATTTCCTTTATCCTCCCTGTCATCCAGGACACTAGACAAACATAAGGGCAGGTAACAACCTTATGTTCCAGTTTCAAAGACAAGTATGCTAAGGGAGACTGGTAGAAGACATGACAGTTGTTAAAACTTTTATTTCTCTCCAAGGCTAACTTAAAGAAAACCCTTAGGCTGGGCAAGGTGGCTCACACCTGTAATTCCAGTACTTTGGGAAGCTGAAGTGGGAGGATCACTTGAGCCCAGGAGTTCAAGGCCAGCCTGGGCAACATAGTGAGACCCTGTCTCTACAAAAAAGTAAAAAATTAGCCAGGTGTGGTGGCATACATCTGTAGTCCCAGCTACTTGGGAGGCTGAGGCAGGATGATTGCTTGAGCCCTGGAGGTTGAGGCTGCAGCGAGCAATGGTTGTGCCACTGCACTCCAGCCTGGCCGAGAGAGCAAGACCTTGTCTCAAAAAATAAAAAAATAAAATAAAATAAAAAGAAAACCCTCAGATGTTAATTTTTTCCAACATATAATTATAAACATTCCAAAAGTATAAGATTATTCAGATATTTAATTTTCTACTGAGGGACACTATGGTTCATTTAACTTTAGAATCTATCATTGGCAAAGAGGTTTAGGGGCCATCTGGGAGGGGTTTATGAGCTGTAAATTGAGCGCACTGAGAGCAATTAAGCATTTAAATTGTAGCGATGTGTAAATTTAACAGCTGGTAGGTGTTGTCAATTGCAAGCTACAGGCCACCTGCTTGGCAGAAATCTGCATACAAACTGAAGAAAATCTATGGAATAGTGAAAAGTAGAACCTGGATTTGGTAATTTGGAGCATAAATTCAGATGGCACATACAGCTGAGAACCTTTAAGATTAATCTAGAGGTATGGCATCTCCTCTAGGAATGCTTCACGGGACAAAGATTTGTTAAGCTATTTAAAATGTGCTTAAATTACAAGTTAATTACTCTCACAGTTAATAGTTACAAGAGAATCTGACCTTGAAGACTAATGTATTTATCTCATCATCGTTTTTTTTTGTTTTTTGTTTTTTGTTTTGGTGCTAAAAACAATGGTTGTTGAAGACTTAGAAGCTTCTATTTACGTGCACGGTATTTATAGAATTTATTAAAGTAGTGTCTTTTACCATGTTCCCAGGATCCTCCTTAAGGGTTGCCACAAGGGCAAAAAATAAAAAAAGGGGGGGGGTAGTTTCTGACATATTGATCTTCTAGCTTTCCATCATTGACCAACTTCTTAGTTAAATACATGTTTTAAACTCTCTGAAATAAGGCATTGATAATTGTTGCAGGGGAAAAAGATCAGGGGATTTGGATTAAACTTGGTCTGACCTATACTTTCTACTCCTCTTTTTCTTTTTCTTTTCTTTTCTTTTTTTTTTTTTAAGACAGAGTCTGGCTCGGTCGCCCAGGCTGGAGTGTAGTGCTGCGATCTCGGCTCACCGCAAGCTCGGCCTCCTGGGTTCATGCCATTCTCCTGCCTCAGCCTCCCGAGTAGCTGGGACTACAGGTGCCCGGCTAATTTTTTGTATTTTTAGTAGAGATGGGGTTTCACCATGATGTCGATCTCCTGACCTCATGATCGGCCAGCGTCGGCCTCCCAAAGTGCTGGGATTACAGACCTGAGCCACCCCGCCCGGCTACTCCTCTTTTTCATCTCAAAATCTACCCTTCCTAGATCTGTTGCTTTCTGAGTTGTTGGGTGTTTTTGTTTTACTTGTTTTTTTGAGACAGAATCTTACTCTGTCACCCAGGCTGGAGTACAGTGTCACAAACTCGGTTCACTGTAACCTCCGCCTCTTGGATTCAAGCAATCCTCCTGCCTCAGCCTCATGAATAGCTGAAATTACAGGCGTCACCACCAGGCCCAGCTAATTTTTGTGTTTTTAGTAGAGACGAAGTTTTGCCATGCTGGCCAGGCTGGTCACGAACTCCTGGCCTCAGGTGATTACAAGTGTGAACCACTGTGCCTAGCCTGCTTTCTGAGTTATTTTTTTAAGGTAGCAGATTTAGTAACTTCTAATAAACCAAGGGGCATACATCACTTCAGGAAACCTTATTTGTTCTACTAATTTTATTTATTTATTTTTTGAGACAGAGTCTCACTCTCTTGCCTGGGATAGAGTGCAGCGGTGTGATCTCGGCTCACTGCAACTCCGCCTCCCGGGTTCAAGTAATTCTTCTGTCTCAGCCTCCCAAGTAGCTGGGACTACAGGCACCCACCACCATGCCTGGCTAATTTTTTTATTTTTAGTAGAGATGGGGTTTCACCATATTTGCCAGGCTGGTCTCAAACTCCTGACCTCAGATGATCCACCTGCCTCAGCCTCCTAAAGTGCTGGGAATTACAGGTGTGAACCACTGAGCTCGCTCTTGCTCTACTAACTTAAAAACGGAATGTTTTTACAACTTTGAAGAGCTTTTTTAAGGCTGCTGTAGTTTCTTTGGCTCCTTAACCTTCTTACCTTGGTGCTTTGAATAGACAAGATCATAAAACACATTCTCAGGCTCCCATGCATTCATGATCTCATTCAACCAACAATGAAACAAAGATGAGTAAGACTGTTCCTGGACCTCAAGGAGATTCCATGGTCAAGTAGGAGAGACAGAAACACAGATATAGCCACAACATAATTAGAGTACTTAATGTCAGGCACTTTACTAGATGATTTACATATGATATCATTTAATCCTATCACCAACTGTAAGGGGCAGGTGCACATCTCTCCATTTGCAGATGAGGAGACTGAGGCTTAGGAAGTTACCTTGCCTTTCTCTTGCTCTCCTTTGTACAGTGCACTTGTCTCTCAAAATTTTAATATACTATTTGTCTGAACCCTCAAGTATATTGCATTAGGATTGTAATCTTTCAGGTGAGAACAGCTTTGTCATCTTTGTATCCCTGGAACATGGCTCAGTGCTTCTCATGCAATTCATGCTCCATAAAAGCTATTGGATTGAATGAAATATGGCAGAGTCAGGATTTGATCCTATGTGTGCCTGGCTCCAGAGCCCTAGCCCTTTCCACTCTGTTAATTTGCCTTCCTATCTCATAAGTGCAATAGTAAAAATACATACAAAATATGCGAGCACAGAGAAAGCAATGATGTGGTTCACAGGGAAGGTAATATTTGAGTTGGGCATGTGAAGAATGCCCAGTAATTTTTCGAGTTAAGAAAGCAGTGAAAACCTCTCGGCTGGAGAAATAGCTCACACAATGGCATGAAAAAGCAAGGTGCATGTGATTTATGAAGAGCGCTGACTAATTCCTTACTGATAAAGCACGAGTTGAAAGGAAGTGAATGATGGTAGATGGAACTGGAAGGCTAGTGCACCGGACCTTGCATGCCATTTTCAGAAAACAGTTTGGGCAGTGGAAAGCCACTGAGGGTTTTTAAACAGAGGACTCACTTGGTAGAGAGGGGCTGGAGTCAAAATATTTGGGTTCAAAACCTAATTTTGCCTCTTACCATGTCATCCCCACATACAGAGGGTTTCCCATGTCCTCAGTTTCCTAAATGAAAATGATAGCATCCTATCAACCACTGGGATTGTTATGAGATTCAAAAAAGTACTTTGTAAGCTATAAATCCAACTATAAATGCTAACTATTATTAAATTAGCATGTGTGTTAGTTTGCTAGGTCTCTCATAACAAATGCCACAGATTGGGCGGCTTAAACAACAGAAATTTATATTCTTTTTTTTTTTTTTTGTGGTAGAGAATCTAACATTTATTGAGCATTTAGTATATGCCATTTTATTAGAAAAGTATGATCTTAGCCAATGCATAGTATTTAAACAGTGAATTATTCTATTAGATTCTCATATTAGAGGTAAGGGAGAATTACTAGGTAAGAAGATGTTTAGAGGCCACTTTAATTACTACTCCCCCCCGCTATAATTCCCACTTATTTCTATGTGTAACTGAGACTGTTATGTGTATATGTGTAGAAAATAATAAAAGTTGAACAAATATGTTGATACATATATACATTTAAGTTTTGCTTGTTTTTACTTTTGTAGATGCTGCAAATTTGCTTTTTTTTTTAATTATACTTTAAGTTCTAGGGTATATGTGCGCAATGTGCAAGTTTGTTACATATGTATACATGTGCCATTTTGGTGTGCTGCACCCATTGACTCCTCATTTACATTAGGTATATCTCCTAATCCCTCCTCCCCTCCTCCCCACAATAGGACCTGGTGTGTGATGGTCCCCTTCCTGTGTCCAAGTGATCTCATTGTTCAATTCCCACCTATGAGTGAGAACATGCAGTATTTGGTTTTCTGTTCTTGTGATAGTTTGCTGAGAATGATGGTTTCCAGCTGCATCCATATTCCTACAAAGGACATGAACTCATCCTTTTTTATGGCTGCATAGTATTCCATGGTGTATATGTGCCACATTTTCTTAATCCAGTCTGTTATTGATGGACATTTGGGTTGATTCCAGGTCTTTGCTATTGTGAATAGTGCCGCAATAAACATACGTGTGCATGTGTCTTTATAGCAGCATGACTTATAATCCTTTGGGTATATCCCCAGTAATGGGATGGCTGGGTCAAATGGTATTTCTAGTTCTAGATCCTTGAGGAATCGCCACACTGTTTTCCACAATGCTTGAACTAGTTTACAGTCCCATCAACAGTGTAAAAGTGTTCCTATTTCTCTACATCCTCTCCAGCACCTGTTGTTTCCTGATTTTTTTAATGATTGCCATTCTAACTGGTGTGAGATGGTATCTCATTGTGGTTTGGATTTGCATTTCTCTGATGAAGAGTAATGGTGAGCATTTTTTCATGTGTCTGTTGGCTGTATGAATGTCTTCTTTTGAGAAGTGTCTGTATCTTTGCCCACTTTTTGATGGGGTTGTTTGTTTTTTTCTTGTAAATTAGATTGACTTCTTTATAGGTTCTGGATATTAGCCCTTTGTCAGATGAGTAGATTGCAAAAATTTTCTCCCATTCTGTAGGTTGCCTGTTCACTCTGATGGTAGTTTCTTTTGCTGTGCAGAAGCTCTTTAGTTTAATTAGATCCCATTTGTCAATTTTGGCTTTTGTTGCCGTTGCTTTTGGTGTTTTAGACATGAAGTCCTTGCCCATGCCTATGTCCTGAATGGTATTACCTCTGTTTTCTTCTAGGGTTTTTATGGTTTTAGGTCTAACATTTAAGTCTCTAATCCATTTTGAATTAATTTTCATATAAGGAGTAAGGAAAGGATCCAGTTTTAGCTTTCTACTTATGACTAGCCAATTTTCCCAGCACCATTTATTAAATAGGGAATCCTTTCCCCATTTCTTGTTTTTGTCAGGTTTGACAAGGATCAGATGGCTGTGGATGTGTGGTATTATTTCTGAGGGCTCTGTTCTGTTCCATTGGTCTGTATCTCTGTTTTAGTACCAGTACCATGCTGTTTTGGTTACTGTAGCCTTGTAGTATAGTTTGAAGTCAGGTAGCGTGATGCATCCAGCTTTGTTCTTTTGGCTTAGGATTGTCTTGGTAATGCGGGCTCTTTTTTGGTTCCATATGAACTTCAAAGCAGTTTTTTCCAATTCTGTGAAGAAAGTCATTGGTAGCTTAATGGGATGGCATTGAATCTATGAATTACCTTGGGCAGTATGGCCATTTTCACAATATTGATTCTTCCTATCCATGAGCATGGTATGTTCTTCCATTTGTTTGTGTCCTCTTTTATTTCACTGAGAGTGGTTTGTAGCTCTCCTTGAAGAGGTCCTTTACATCCCTTGTAAGTTGGATTCCTAGCTATTTTATTCTCTTTGAAGCTATTGTGAATGGGAGTTCATTCATGATTTGGCTCTCTGTCTGTTACTGGTCCTTTATATCCCTTGTAAGTTGGATTCCTAGGTATTTTATTCTCTTTGAAGTTATTGTGAATGGGAATTCATTCATGATTTGGCTCTCTGTCTGTTACTGGTGTATAAGAGTGCTTGTAATTTTTGTACATTGATTTTGTATCCTGAGATTTTGCTGAAGTTGCTTATCAGCTTAAGGAGATTTTGGAATGAGACAATGGGGTTTTCTAAATATACAATCATGTCATCTGCAAACAGGGACAATTTGACTTCTTCTTTTCCTAACTGAATACCCTTGATTTCTTTCTCTTGCCTGATTGCCCTAGCCAGAACTTCCAACACTATGTTGAATAGGGGTGGTGAGAGAGGGCATCCCTGTCTTGTGCCAGTTTTCAAAGGGAATGCTTCCAGTTTTTGCCCATTCAGTATGATATTGGCTGTGGGTTTGTCATAAATAGCTCTTATTATTTTGAGATATGTTCCGTCAATACCGAATCTATTGAGAGTTTTTAGCATGAAGGGCTGTTGAATTTTGTTGAAGGCCTTTTCTGCATCTATTGAGATAATCATGTGGTTTTTGTCTTTGGTTCCGTTTATATGCTGGAATACGTTTATTGATTTGCGTATGTTGAATCAGCCTTGCATCCCAGGGATGAAGCCCACTTGATCATGGTGGACGAGCTTTTTGATGTGCTGCTGGATTTGGTTTGCCAGCATTTTATTTAGGATTTTTGCATCGATGTTCATCAAGGATATTGGTCTAAAATTCTCTTTTTTTGTTGTATCTCTGTCAGGCTTTGGTATCAGGATGATGTTGGCCTCGTAAAATGAGTTAGGGAGGATTCCCTCTTTTTCTATTGATTGGAATAGTTTCAGAAGGAATGGTACCAACTCCTCCTTGTACCTCTGGTAGAATTTGGCTGCGAATCCGTCTGGTCCTGGACTTTTTCTGGTTGGTAGGCTATTAATTATTGCCTTAATTTCAGAGCCTCCTATTAGTCTATTCAGGGATTCGACTTCTTCCTGGTTTAGTCCTGGGATGTAAGTATCCAGGAAATTATCCATTTCTTCTAGGTTTGCTAGTTTGTTTGCGTAGAGGTGTTTATAGTATTCTCTGATGGTAGTTTGTATTTCTGTGGGGTCAGTGGTGATATCCCCTTTATCATTTTTTATTGCATCTATTTGATTCTTCTCTCTTTTCTTCTTTATTAGTCTTGTTAGCAGTCTATTAATTTTGTCAATCTTTTCAAAAAACCAGCTCCTGGATTCATTGATTTTTTTGGAGGGTTTTTTGTGTCTCTATCCCCTTCAGTTCTGCTCTAATCTTAGTTATTTCTTGCCTTCTGCTAGCTTTTGAATGTGTTTGCTCTTGCTTCTCTAGTTCTTTTAATTGTGATGCTAGGGTGTCAATTTTAGATCTTTCCTGCTTTCTCTTGTGGGCATTTAGTGCTATAAATTTCCCTCTACATACTGCTTTAAATGTGTCCCAGAGATTCTGGTATGATGTATCTTTGTTCTCATTGGTTTCAAAGAACATCTTTATTTCTGCCTTCACTTCGTTATGTACCCAGTAGTCATTCAGGAGCAGGTTGTTCAGTTTCCATGTAGTTGAGCAATTTTGATTGAGTTTCCTAGTCCTAAGTTCTAGTTTGATTGCACTGTGGTCTGAGAGACAGTTTGTTATAATTTCTGTTCTTTTACATTTGCTGAGGAGAGCTTTACTTCCAACTATGTGGTCAATTTTGGAATAAGTGCGATGTGGTGCTGAGAAGAATGTACATTCTGTTGATTTGAGGTGGAGAGTTCTGTAGATGTCTATTAGGTCCGGTTGGTGCAGAGTTGAGTTCAATTCCTGGATAACCTTGTTAACTTTCTGTCTCGTTAATGTGTCTAATGTTGACAGTGGGGTGTTAAAGTCTCCCATTATTATTGTATGGGAGTCTAAGTCTCTTTGTAAGTCTCTGAGGACTTGCTTTATGAATCTGTGTGCTCCTGTATTGGGTGCATATATATTTAGGATAGTTAGCTCTTCCTGCTGAATTGATCCCTTTACCATTATGTAATGGCCTTTGTCTCTTTTGATCTTTGATGGTTTAAAGTCTGTTTTATCAGTGACTAGTATTGCAACCCCTGCTTTTTTTTTGTTTTCCATTTGCTTGGTAGATCTTCCTCCATCCCTTTATTTTGAGCCTATGTGTGTCTCTGCATGTGAGATGGTTCTCCTGAATACAGCAAACTGATGGGTCTTGACTCTTTATCCAATTTGCCAGTCTGTGTCTTTTAATTGGACCATTTAGTCCATTTACATTTAAGGTTAATATTGTTATGTGTGAACTTGATCCTGCCATTATGATATTAACTGGTTATTTTGCTCGTTAGTTGATGCAGTTTCTTCCTAGCATCGATGGACTTTACATTTTGACATGTTTTTGCAATGGCTGGTACCGGTTGTTCCTTTCCATGTTTAGTGCTTCCTTCAGGATCTCTTGTAGGGCAGGCCTGGTGGTGACAAAATCTCTCAGCATTTGCTTGTCTGTAAAGGATTTTATTTCTCCTTCACTTATGAAACTTAGTTTGGCTGGATATGAAATTCTGGGTTGAAAATTCTTTTCTTTAAGAATGTTAAATATTGGCCCCTACTCTCTTCTGGCTTGTAGAGTTTCTGCCGAGATATCTGCTGTTAGTCTGATGGGCTTCCCTTTGTGTGTAACTCGACCTTTCTCTCTGGCTGCCCTTAACATTTTTTCCTTCATTTCAACCTTGGTGAATCTGACAATTATGTGTCTTGGAGTTGCTCTTCTCGAGGAGTATCTTTGTGGTGTTCTCTGTATTTCCTGAATTTGAATGTTGGCCTGCTTTACTAGGTTGGGGAAGTTCTCCTGGATGATATCCTGAAGAGTGTTTTCCAACTTGGTTCCATTTTCCCTGTCACTTTCAGGCACACCAATCAGATGTAGATTTGGTCTTTTCACATAATCCCATATTTCTTGGAGGCTTTGTTTATTTCTTTTTACTCTTTTTTCTCTACACTTCTCTTCTCGCTTCATTTCATTCATTTGCTCTTCATTCGCTGATACTCTTTCTTCCAGTTGATTGAGTTGGTTACTAAAGTTTGTGCATTTGTCACATAGTTCTTGTGTTATGGTTTTCATCTCTATCAGTTCTTTTAAGGTCTTCTCTGCATTGATTATTCTAGTTATCCACTCATCCATTCTTTTTCCAAGGTTTTTAGTTTCTTTGTGCTGGTTATGTAGTTCCTCCTTTAGCTCTGAGAAGTTTGATTGACTGAAGCCTTCTTCTCTCAACTCGTCAAAGTCATTCTCTGTCCAGCTTTGTTCCATTGCTGGCGATGAGCTGCGTTCCTTTGGAGGGGGAGATGAGCTCTGATTTTTTGAATTTCCAGCTTTTCTGCCCTGCTTTTTCCCCATCTTTGTGGTTTTATCTGCCTTTGGTCTTTGATGATGGTGACGTACTGATGGGGTTTTGGTGTGGGTGTCCTTTCTGTTTGTTAGTTTTCCTTCTAACAGTCAGAACCCTCAGCTGTAAGTCTGTTGGAGTTTCCTTGAGGTCCACTCTCCACCCTGTTTGCCTGGGTATCAGTAGCGGAGGCTGCAGAAGATAGAATATTGCTGAACAGCGAGTGTTGCTGTCTGATTCTTGCTCTGGAAGCTTCATCTCAGGGGTGTACCCCACCGTGTGAGGTGTGAGGTATTGGTCTGCACCTAGTGGGGGATGTCTCCCAGTTAGGCTACTCAGGGATCAGGGACCCACTTGAGCAGGCAGTCTGTCCATTCTCAGATCTCAACCTCCGTGCTGGGAGATCCACTGCCCTCTTCAAAGCTGTCAGAGAGGGGCATTTACCTCTGCTGAGGTTTCTGCTGCTTTTTGTTTAGCTATGCCCTGTCCCCAGAGGAGGAGTCTACAGAGGCAGGCCGGCCTCCTTGAGCTGTGGTGAGCTCCACCCAGTTCGAGCTTCTTTCATCAAAGATATAAGAATAGCTGTGCTCTGCCAGGCGTGGTGGCTCACCCCAGTAATCCCAGCACTTTGGGAGGCTGAGGCGGGCAGATCACGAGGTCAGGATATCAAAACCATCCTGGCTAATATGGTGAAACCCCATCTTTACTAAAAGTACAAAAAATTAGCTGGGCGTGGTGGCAGGCGCCTGTAGTGCCAGCTACTCGGGAGGCTGAGGCAGGAGAATGGCGTGAACCCGGGAGGCAGAGATTGCAGTGAGCAATTCTCAAATAAAAATAAAAATAAAAATAATAAGAAGAATAGCTGTGCTCTTTCTGAGTTTTGCTACAACCTCCAAATAAGCTTTCAAGGTCTTTTTATAAGAAAATGTAGGAACGCGGCCGGGCGCTGTGGCTTAAGCCTGTAATCCCAGCACTTTGGGAGGCCGAGATGGGCAGATCATGAGGTCAGGAGATCGAGACCATCCTGGCTAACTCGGTGAAACCCCATCTCTACTAAAAAATACAAAAAACTAGCTGGGCGAGGTGGCAGGCGCCTGTAGTCCCAGCTACTTGGGAGGCTGAGGCAGGAGAATGGCGTAAACTCAGGAGGTGGAGCTTGCAGTGAGCTGAGATCCGGCCACTGCACTCCAGCCTGGGCGACACAGCGAGACTCCGTCTCAAAAAAAAAAAAAAAAAAAAAGAAAATGTAGGAACGCATGTTGGATCTCCCAGAATTCCAGGCAAGTCCAAATGAGGTGCTGCATGTGGCAATCCGCCTTCCTTAAAAAAAAAAAAGGGTGGGGGAAGGGTCAGCAGGATTGGCTTCATTCTGAGACCTTGCTCTTTGGCTTGTAGATGGCCATCTTCTCCACTTGTCTTCACATGGCCTTTCCTTTGTGTATGTCTATGTTCCAATCTCCTCTTATTATAAGGACACCAATCATGTGGGATTATGGGACCCAAGTGACCTCATTTTACCTTAATTACCTCTTCAAAAGCCCTGTCTCCAAATATAGTCACATGCTGTCATACTAGGGGTTAGGAATTCAACATGTGTATTTCGGGGGTTCACAATTCATTCTATAACAGCACATAAGAAGATCAAAATGTAGCAACTCCACAATGTCTACTCAGGCAATGCTAAGTGAAAAATGGAAAGTTTACATTATTTTCTTTTTTCTCTCCATCTTTTTTTAAGGCTACTCAAGTAAAGAAGTGGAAGTGGAGAAGGAACAAAGAAATCTGTAACAGATCAAATCATTGTGAACACCACTGTTTACAGCCATGACTGTCCTATTCAACCAGGAAATGGAGTCATGGACCCAGAGCCACATCTCTTCCTTATGAAATAGATTGCCTGGTCAGAGGCTATATTGGATGAAATTCTATATCTGTGGGTCAGCCTTTCCAAAACCCTCCAGAAAATCGTGCTGACGGAGGCTCTGTGGATAGGAAAGGCAAATCCATGTCTGGAATAAGTATCTAGCCTGTGAGCATGAACTACTGGCCCTCCTAGGATGGAAGGGACCCTCAGGCTGGCCTCCTCGGGGACCCCAGTATTGGTCTATATTGCTGAAAATTTGAACATTGAGAGGCAGCAATAGCCAGGCTGGCCCTGGAAAGTGGGAGTCCATGCTTTTGGGTCAATACATGGCCTTCATTTCTGCCACCATAGCCAGTCTGTTCATATGCCCATTGTGCCTGTCCTGGGATTGACAGTGGCAAAGGCTGACTAACATCAATTAGCCAAGAAATTTTGTTTACTTTCTTCAGGAATTATTCCGTGGTGGTTGCTCCGGTGGCCATTAACACATGACGCAAAAATCTTCACACTTGGTGCCTACTCTCTCGTGTCCTTACACACGCCTCTGTCTCCAATCCTCAAGCCCCTGATCAGCCCCTGATGGTCAGGCCATTGACTACTGCCAGAGTCTGTATATATTCTTGCCTCAGACCATTTATCCTTTCACTCCTGTTGTTAAGGAAGATGAGCATGTTCCTTTTCTGTTTCTCTTTGGCGTCTGCCCTCCTGCAGGGAATACATGCATTCTGTGTGTCTCCTCTACACTGAATTGTACAGCAAGAGCTCCAGGGTCACCCAGGTTTGCCTGCGAGTGGGTAGCCCAGTCTGTATAGCAGCCCAGTCTGCTGCTATACTACATCCTCCAAACTACCCTTTATCATAATTAAAGTGGTATTTTGATCTCGAATTGACCCTTGCATCTTTCTCCTAATTAGTTCCAAGTTCTGGAAATGTTATTGATTATACAGTCTGAAGTCTCAACAGAAATTATCAAAGCTGGGATTTTGGCAAGCAAATAGGCAGTACCTCTCTACTTTAAAATTTCTCCAGAAATACAGGCATTTTCCCGGGCTTAGGGAATTATAGGAGTATCTGATCCCATGGTGGACACAGGAGCCTGAAGAGGCTTGAAAAAACATGGACAGAAAGTATGAATGACAATTGGGTCTGAACAATGTGGAGGCAGGTGCAGTCTTGTTGCCTCATCTCCTTGGCTCTCTGCAGGACTCCTTTCTAGGAGGCTGATGTGATGAGAGCCAAGACCAGCCTCCTGCAGCAACCCAGATTCTTTGAACTCGTGGTTCATTTGGACCACGTCGTGGAGAGAACTTTGGAAGGATCAGTGTGAAAATGCTTTTTCTAACTCTTTTTGAAAGACCAAATATTTTTCTTTGTATGAGTTTTTGTTGAATGTTATAGCAAGATGCTTTCTATACATTTAATTTTACACAAATGTTAAATGTCTATTGTATTTGAGATGTTAACTATGTAGTATATAATATGTACTATATAGACTATGTATGTACATGTACATATACACACATATATACAAACAGTATATATAACATATATCTAATATATATAGTGTGTGACAGAAGGAAATAAGCAGTTACGTTTCTCACGTTTCTTAAAAGTATTTTTTTCATGACTACATACCAGTATACAATAACTAACTTTTCCTTTTCAAAGCAATGTTGAAATGCTTTTGCTCAAGCTAGTAAATTATTAGGAAGTTTACACATAAGTGTGGGAACTAGAACACTCAATTTCACCTCATATGTAAGTGTCTTGTGCTTTTGTTCTAAGTTAAAAAAAAATGCATTTGATGTTCACTCTGAATTTTCATGGTAGCAACTGTTGCCCATAACTGGGATTCTGGTGGCCACACCTGGGGCATCACAGCACTGAAAACAGATGTATGGGCTCCTTGAGAAGCGGAAGCGAGTGTCAGACTCGATCAGAGAAGCAATGGGAACATCACGGGGTGAAGCCTGTGTTTAACCACAGGGTGTCAAATTGGATCAAAGGATGCCACAGACTAAGAGAGGCACAGATCAATAGCTGAGAAAAGGGGAAGGGCAGAAGGAGATAATAGATGGAGATAGGAGATTTGAGAGCAGACAGAGAGCAAGCCAGTGTGCCTTGGCTTGGTGGTGTGTTTTGGGAATTGGGTTGCTTTGAGTGAACACAGTGCCACTATTATTCCTCCCACCCTACTGCACTGCCCAACATTTGACACCTGTAACATGAAGGCCTAATGCCATAGCAGTTAAAAAGACTGAGCTTTGGAATCAGGAAAGCTCGGTCCAAGCCCAGCTCCATTATTTACTACCATGTGACCATGAACAATTACCTTAGCTCTTGACTTTTAGGTTCTTTATCTGTAAAATGGAGCTAATAAGGGATTGTTTCTCATAGAAAGGGGTGGTGGTGATGATTATATGAGATAATAGATTGTAAATAGATTGTAAAGTTCTTAGCACAATGCTTGGCACATAGTGACTCCCAGTAAAAGTTAGTCAATATGAACCGGGCACGGTGACTCACGCTTGTAATCCCAGCACTTTGGGAGGCTGAGGAGGGTAGATCACCTGGGGTCAGGAGTTTGAGACTAGCCTGGCCAACATGGTGAAACCCCGTCTCTACTAAAAATACCAAAAATTAGCTGGGCATAGTGGTAGATGCCTGTAATCCCAGCTACTCAGGAGTCTGAGACAGGAGAATTGCTTGAATCTGGGAGGCAGAGGCTGCAGTGAGCTGAGATTTCACCATTGCACTCCAGCCTAGGCAACAAGAGTGAAACTCTGTCTCAAAAAAAAAAAAAAAAAAAAAGGGGGGGGCCAATTTGATTAACTTGAGTCACGAGTTCTCTAACTGAACTTTGGAAAGACCTAGAGATGTGTTGTCTTCACCAGAGCCATTCCATTTTTATCCACTTATATATTGTTCTTTTGTGATGATTTTGCTTGAGTAAAGAGTTATACTTTACAAAACTAATCTTTAAGGCTGGGAGTGGTGGCTCATGCCTATAATCCCAGCACTTTGGGAGGCTGAGACATGAGGATCACTTGAGGCCAGGAGTTGAAGACCAACCTGGGGAACACAATGAAACCCTGACTCTACAAAAATACAAAAAATATTAGCCAGGTATGGTGGTGTGCAACTATAATTTTAGCTACTCAGAAGGCTGGGGTAGAAGGATTTCTTGAGCCTAAGAGTTCAAGGTTGCAGTGAGCCATGATCACGCCACTGTACTCCAGCCTGGGCAAGAGTGAGATTCTGTCTCTAAGAAAAATAAAAAAAGAAAAAATATTATATATTTTCAAAACCATGATCTCAATCACCGATATAAGTCTTAAAATGGGCAATTCCAAGTACTTGCCCAGGATGCTTTACTAGAAAATTCCTTCCAGACTGGTAGACACCCTTTGGGTACAGTGTTCCGTGGGCTATGAAGCCACCTGTAATACCATCCTTCCACTTCCACTTTGATATGTTATTCACAAGGAGACAATGGAAGATTTTTGCCAACTTCTCTGCTCTAGTTGGGAAACATTCGATTCTTAGCATTTCCTCAATCTATCAGTCTGGTTGATAAAAAAGAAAGTCTATGGTTTTTCTTTGGTGTCATTGTTTCCAATACAGCTTCCCAGTTCACCGATGATCAGTGCTAGCATCCATCATTTATGGGTCCTTAGATTGCTAACACAGACTTACTTCTTTTTTTTTAGACGGAGTCTCCCTCTGTGACCAGGTTGGAGTGCAGCGGCACCATCTCAGCTCACTGCAACCTCCGCCTCCCGGGTTCAAGCGATTCTCCTGCCTCAGCCTCCTGAGTAGCTGTAATTACATGCATGCACCACTACGCCCAGCTAATTTTTATATTTTTAGTAGAGATGGGGTTTTACCATGTTGGCCAGGATGGTTTTGATCTCCTGACCTTGTGTTCTGCCCGCCTTGACCTCCCAAAATGTTGGGATTACAGGCATGAGCCACCATGCTCGGCTGACTTACTTCTTTTAGATAAAGAAATTTTTACGTAAATATTGGATTAATGGCATTCATGATAAAGCTGTTTCTTAAATAAAAAGTCCAATACCATGGGAATTCATACAATTCAAATAAGGTAAATAGGAGAGTAGGTGTAGGAAAAGCTTTGATTTATATACTTTTATGCCGAGGAAGTTTAACTGAGAGAGAAGTTAAAAATATCTCTTTCTAGCTAATAGTTAGTTTTCTTAAGAAAACAACCAAGCTAGATGCATCATCATTTTAAAAGGCTGATGCATCTGTTCATGCACTGAGTATTCTTAATGTAGAAGAAGATCCCACAAGGGCTTTCTGATTGTTCTATGCTTGAACAATGCCATGAAAATTGGTCTGGGATTGTATTTCTCATGCTTCCACCTCCCTTTACCAATCAGTAGTGTATTAACTATCTGTACAGGTATAAAATTTACACTTGCATCTTGTAGTTCTAAAACAGTACATTGTTTTGATATAAGGCTTGTGGCACACGAAAGCAACAAAAGTGAATTTTATAACTATAGAAGGGCAGAGGTCTAGAAAAGTAGATAAAGTATTACATTTATTTGACAATGATGAAAAGTTTTTTGAAAAGCAGAAATATGTTTTTGATATATAGAGAAATTTGGATATCTTCATCTAGAAATTAAGTAAATAAAATCTTTACTTACTAGAGTTTTTATGTTTGGCCAGAGAATAGGATATATTGGTAATCAAATACTATGTGTACATAATAAATAAGATATTCCAGAAATTAAGTCTTCAAAGCACTGAAATGTGATAATATTATTGAAATAAAATGGAACATAATGTCACCATTCAAAAATTTTGAATCACTACGTAAGTCCCAGGGTCTGCATATGGCTCTCCAAATTTGCTCCATGAACACAGAATTGAAATCCTATAATAATGAAATAATATATGAAATCCTATAATAATTATATGGTACTGGATTAAAAAGGGAAATGTTCAGATAACAGGCATTTCTTACTAATAGAACAATGGATAGTAGAATTTACTACATTTGATAGTGTCTAGCAGCCCATCACTGCAGTTTAAAATGTTTTCTTCAAAATTAGATTCCTTTTTCTAATTCTATATTCAGTAAAGATTTTTGAGCTTGTATTACTATCATAGTTATAAAATAACTTAGAGTTGTCCTGTGCTTTACCTTAGTGAATCTGTTTAACGTATTTTTCTGGTTAAATAGTATTATAAATAACTTGTTATTTAAATATTTCTCTAGGTAATCTGTATATTGCCTTTATTAAGGCCATTAAATGACATGTAGATAAAAAGCAGTATTTATTATTGTTGAGCATTTGCAATTTTAATTTACAAACTACCTTTCTATCCATTTATTCTGATGCTCTGCTGTTCTTCTTAGAGAGGATTAGGAGGTTGAAGAGCTTTGTATCAGACCTCTCTTGGTTTACCTGATGCACATCTGGATCAGATGCATGCCCCATTGAGCTACATGCATGCCCCATGCTCCCAGCAACATCCAACTGCTCAACCCCTCCCCTGTTCCCTGTCAACCACAGGCCCTCTTGGGGGTTAAAACCTTTTGAACAGGGCCATCTGTTCTTCACTTCGACAAATTGAGCAAAATGACTCAGCAATTCACTCTTCTAGTTTTTTAAGTCAGGACAGGATAAGGGAGAGATGAAAACATCCAATTCAATTCCAAGAACTTGCCAAACAATACATCATTTGTTCAAAGTCACTCAGTTGGGAAGAAAGATTAGAACTCAAGAAATGTTATGCCCTCAGATGCATTGCTTATCCAAAAATGTATCTAAAATGATTTAGAAATCTAGTATTTCAATTAGCATTGGCTTCACGGGTGTGCAGCCTGTGCAGTCACACAGGGTCCACACTCAGAAGAGCCTTGCACTTGGTTGAATGCTCTGCTGTCTTCATTTTGAAATTCTTAGTAATTTTACTTTTGAACTTATATTTTGTACGTGATGTTCGATGGGACAATGGCATGAGCAGAGAAGATGCATGAGTGCCCTCCAGTCTTTGTTACCACATCGTCTGCATATGACTCTCCTGATTTGCTCCGTGAACACAGAATTCCACTACAGACCCACAATGCCTAGAAATTTAGCAGACACAAAGGAAGTACATGATTAGTATGTATGTCCACAAATAAGTAGGCACTGACAGTCCTGAGAGGCCATGTTTTCTATTCAAATTGGAGCCTGTTTTGACTGCAGAGAGAAAGCAAAGGCATCCTAAAAAAAACTATGAAAGGAATCGTGTCATATTCATTCTTGCTTATGTTGCTTCCCTGTATTAGCCAACCACTTACAAGGAAAATGATGCCATATAAGGAAAGGGAAAGATAACAGCTCTTAGTTTCTTTCTCTTTCAGTTCCTCCTTACTCATCAGTAAGCTGAAGACAGTGCTGGGAGGAATGTGTGCAATCAAGAAGTGAAATAAAAACAGTTGAGTTAGTTTTGTGCAGTGTTTCTACTGTTCTAGTAAGAACAAACCACATGTGTGTGTATAAGCTACGATATACAAATGGTGTAATTTTGGTGATTCTGCATGAGTTAAATGCTCTGACATTTTCATTTAAAACTGGCATTGCACAATAGAAAGATGAACATTAAAATTCATGATAATAATTTTAAATTTAAATTTTTCTTTATTCAGAACAACATTAAATAGCAAATAAAAAATACCACCGCAGGTCCAGGAAGATCTCAGAAGAAAGGAAAAAGCTTTATATTTTAGCACTTTTTAAAAACAGCTTTACTGAGATATAATTCATGTATCATATACTTTACTCACTTAAAAATGCACAATTCAATGGTTTTTAGTATATTCACAAATAGGTACAAATAGGTACTGTTACCACAGTCAATTTGGGAATATTTTCATCACCTCACAAAGAAACATTGATAAATTAGCCAGGTATGGTGGTGCATGCCTATAGTCCTAGCTACTTGGGAGGCTGAGATGGGAGGATTGCTTGAGCTGATCTTGAGCTCCTGGGCTGAAGTGATCCTCCCACCATGGACTCCCACAGTGCTGGAATTACAGATACGAGTCACTGTGCCTGGCCCAGCATAATGTTTTCAAAGTTCATCCCTGTTGTAAGTAGCAGTATTTCATTCATTTTTTTTATGGCTGAATAATATTCACTTGTACAGATATGCCGTGTGTTATTCATCCATTTGTCAGTTTGTGGACATTTGGGTTGTTTCTACTTTTTGCATATTATGAATAATGCAATTTGCCACAGGAAATTGACAAGATATTTAATTTAAAAAAATTTTTACAAAAGATAAAAAAAGATTATTGTTTAGTTCAGTACTTTTTTTTTTCTAGAGATGAGGTGTCACTATGTTGCCCAGGCTGCAGGGCAGTGACTATTCACAGGCATGATCACAGCAAACTAGGCCTTGGAACTCCTGCCCTCAAGCAATCCTCCCCTCTCAGCCTCTCTGGTAGCTGAGACTATAGGTTTGTGCTACTATGCCCAACTCTTCACTGGTTAATTTTGAAGAAATTAGAATATTTTAAAAATTTACTTAGGCCAGGTGTGGTGTCTCATACCTCTGATCCCAACAATTTAGGAGGCTGAGGCAGGAGGATTGCTTGAGCCCAGGAGTTCAATACCAGCCTGGGCAACACAGTGAAACACTGTCTCTACAAAAAAAAAAATCAAAAAAATTAGCTGGGCATGGTGGTGCTCGCCTGTTATCCCAGCTACCCAGGAGGCTGAGTATCGCTTGAGTCTGGGGAATCGAGGCTGCACTCCAGCCTGGTGTTCAAGCCACTGGACTGCAGCCTGGGTGACAGAGTAAGACACTATCTCCCAAAACAAACAAAAAATCTTCTTAGCATGAAAACACTTCAATACATAGAGTACAGGTAGGCCTGGAGAGGTAGATCTCCATGGAAAAATATGCTCCGACCTCTGGGATCTGGGACCAGCACAGGCCAATTACAACAAAATACTGACTCCTGAGGCCTGACAAACATGAGTGCCCTTTCCCTGAAATAAGCAGAAAACAATAGACATGCTGGTAAGGACCAGGGAAAACCAGCCTCTGAAGCTGCCAGGACTATTGAAGATAGAGGAGAAAGGATTTAATATTTGGTGAGAGCAATTATAGTGACTTTATTTGATCTTGTCTCTCTATTGCAACTAGTGGTGGCCATTGAAATAAATCACAGTTGGCTGGTGAATGGTCCACATGAAAAGAAAACTAGGATATCAGTCTGAATCAAAAAGTACCTCTACGACTGAAGAGTGAGAGCAAGCCTGGAGGATCCTTTAATATTTCAGAATTGGACAGAGTGAGTGCAGACTGAGGAAGGATGGTCCCCAGGACACGCATGAGTGTAATTCCTGGTTCCCTGCCATTAAAGAAGTAGGAAAGAAAAAAGATCTTATGAGAAAGAAACACATAACAAACAACCCATGTAGTTTTTTTTTTTTTTTTTACTTTTTTATGGGTATATGTAGACTAACTCTAATGAAAAAGCATAGGCAAAAATAAGTGATATAAAAAGAAATGTTGTTCATCTAATTACTGATTCATCACCTAATTATATTGTGAAGCTGCTCTGTGATAGCACATACAGGAAGAAGACATGGTCCTTTGTTTTCAAGGAGCTCAGAGTAAAAGGGGAAGCAGGTAAGTCAACATATATATAAATCACAGTGTGAACAGTGAAACATGGAAATACAAACAAAGTGAATCCCAGAGGAAGGAACTTCTAATCTGGGCACTAATGGGACTAAAGTCTAGCATATTTGAACTGGGTTTTGATGGATTAGGATGAGGTCACCATGTGAACAAAGAAAGGAAGTTTATTCTAGCAGAGGGAGTAACATAGAAGACCCAGGACTATGAACGAGCATGTTTTGGGCCAGGTGAGGCAGCACATGCCTGTAAACCCAGCACTTAAGGAGGCTGAGGCAGGTGGATCGCTTGAGTCCAGAGGTTCGAGACCAGCCTGGCCAACATGGCAAAACCCCGTCTCTACAAAAAACATAAAAGTAGCAGGGTGCTGTGCCTTGTGCCTGCGGTTCCAGCTACTCTGGAAGCTGAGACAGGAGGATCACTTGAGCTGGGGAGGTCAAGGCTGCAATGAGCCGAGATTGCTCCCCTGCACTCCAGCCTGGGTGACAGAGTGGACTCTGTCTAAAAATAAAAAACAAAAAACAAACAAACAAAAAGAGCATGTTTTGTTTGGGGGATGTGACTAGACTAGTGGGCTGGAGAGTGAGATACAGAGCAGGGGAGTGCAGGAGACAGCAGCGCGGGAGAGGAGGGCTCCAAGCTCAAGCTACCGCCCAGGAATGTTGTCTTTGTCTTGTGGAATTTGAGGTGTTTAAGAAATGGCCCAGTGAGGCAGCTCCTTCCTGTAATCCCAGCACTTTAGGAAGCTGAGGTGGGTGGGTGGATCGCTTGAGTCCAGGAGTTTGAGACCAGCCTGGCCAACAAGGTGAAACCCTGTCTCTACTAAAAATGAAAAAAAAAAAAAAATTAGCTGGGTGGTTATGGGTGCCTGTAATCCCAGCTACTCGGGAGGCTGAAGTAGGAGGATCTCTTGAACATGGGAGGCAGAAGTGGCAGTTAGCTGGGATTGCACCACTGCATTTCAGCTTCTCAAAAATAAAAAAGAGAGAGAGAGAGAAGTAATGTGATCAGATATAACTATGTAACTCAGGGCTGCAGGAAGAAAGAATCTTTGAAGGGAAAAAAAGAGAACTGAGGCTCAGAGACCAACAGGAGAAAAGGCAAGAAATGATGGGTTGAGCACTGGCAATGGCAAGAGAAAAGAAAAAAGATCTGAGCACATTTCAAGGTATAATCAAAAATATTGGCCGGGCGCGGTGGCTCAAGCCTGTAATCCCAGCACTTTGGGAGGCCGAGACGGGCGGATCACGAGGTCAGGAGATCGAGACCATCCTGGCGAACACGGTGAAACCCCGTCTCTACTAAAAAATACAAAAAACTAGCCGGGTGAGGTGGCGGGCGCCTGTAGTCCCAGCTACACAGGAGGCTGAGGCAGGAGAATGGCATAAACCCGGGAGGCGGAGCTTGCAGTGAGCTGAGATCCCGCCACTGCGCTCCAGCCCCGGCGACAGAGGGAGACTCCGTCTCAAAAAAAAAAAAAATTTAGGGATCAGCTGAATGTAAATCAAATGTAAGCTGAAAGCTATATGATTGGGTCTACCTAAAAGTCCTCACCTGTAAGACAAGTTTACAACAAGTTGAGAAGGCAAGGCAACCCCCCCCCCCCACACACACACGCACACACACATGCACACACACACACAGAGCCCAGCAAACAATAGCCTAGACAGTAAATGACAAGTCATTTTGTACATGATAGACTTTTTTTTTAAAAAACAGTCGCACTCTGTCACCCATGCTGGAGTGCAGTGGTGTGATCTTGGCTCACTGCAACCTCAGCCGCCTGGGGTTCAAACGATTCTTGTGCCTCAGACTACAGGTGCCTGCCAGTACACCTAACTAATTTTTGTATGTTTAGTAGAGATGGGGTTTCACCATGTTGGCCAGGCTAGTCTCAAACTCCTGACCTCAGGTGATCTGCCCACCACGGCCTCCCAAAGTGCTGGGGTTACAAGTGTAAGACACTGCACCTGGCCTCATAATAGACACTTAATGCTTGATGAATGAATAAATGGGTAATACAGTTGACAAATGCTGTAAGAGTCCAGAGTAACACAATGGTACACCATGAAGTGCAGTGTGTATGAGAACAGGCTTTGGAATCAGGTCTTTTTTCAAATCTGGCACAACTACTTAGCAGCAGGAAGAACTTGAACCTCACTAAGCTTCATTTTCCTCATTTGTAAAGTGGGCATAATAATCACTCCAAAGTGTAGATGTGAAGATAATAAAAGTATTGTATGAATAGGGCCTAGCACATAGTACATGATTAACAAATACATGTATTACATTTATGGTGGCTTGGTGATGGTCCAGGAAGACTTCTCTAAGAAGGTGGAATCTTGTAGAACCTAAATAGGATTCTGTAGGAAGGGTAATTTTCTTGTTGGCCATGAAAGCACAAGACATTCACTATAATCAGGAAGATTGATATGAGCAAAATTGAAAGTAAAACAAGGCAAATTCATAAACCGATTTCTCTTTGCTTCTTTTCTGTACTTCCAGAACATTCTGTACATACAGGGTGTTTAAGGCCTAATTCCTTCACTCCTCATTGAAAGCAAAAAATGTGTTGTTCACGGCTGGGGCTGTATTCAGTACCTGTCATTATGCTTGGTCACAGTATGCACTTAAACATGATGCTGAATGAATAGAGGAATAGACAGATCTCCATAGAGCTCAGGTTCAGCTGCAGGATTAATCAGAGATGGATACTTTGCATGACATTGTCACTGATATACGTTATCAGCAGGATATCTTTTTTTTTCTCCTATGAAGTAGTTATTTTTATTTGAGTCACAACTGAAGGATGGTTTTAGATCCTTGGCAAGAAAAGGACAGCAGCTTGATTCTTTTCTGGCCTAGAACTTTAAATAATAAAGTATCTTCAAAAGGAAATTAAAATGCATTGGAAAGATGTAAGTTTATAACTTCCATAACTCGTTATTAATAGATTCCAGAACAGATCTCTGAGCAATTCTTCACAGTAGCACAAGAACCTGTTATAAGCAAATGCAATCAACCTTCCAACACTTTCTGGAAATAACTTTAATTTGTATGAGAAATATTGTTTTAAAATTAATTTTTGCTCTCTATAGCGTCACTATTTATCTTGAACATTCTGGATGAAAATTGTAGCCTTACTTTCACACAGCTAAACATTCAAGTTATCTAGAATATACTTTAAAAAGTGTTACGGATGCCGGGCACTGTGATCTAGAATATACTTTAAAAAGTGTTACGGATGCCGGGCACTGTGGCTCATGCCTGTAATCTGAGCACTTTGGGAGGCCTAGGAGGGTGGATCATTTGAGGTCAGGAGTTAGAGAGCAGTCTGACCAACATGGTGAAACCCTGTCTCTACTAAAATAGGAAAAATTAACCAGGTGTGATGGCGGGTGCCTGTAATCTCAGCTACTTGGGAGACTGAGGCAGGAGAATCGCTTGAACCCAGGAGGCAGAGGTTGCAGTGAGCTGAGATCACGCCACTGCACCCCAGCCTGGGCAACAGAGAGTGAGAGTCCCTCTAAAAAAAAAAAATATATATATATATATATACATATATATGAATAATGGAGATACAGCCTTCTCTCTCCATCTCCTCACATCCTTGTAATTATAAAAATGTAGCTTTCTTTCTTATCTTGTTTCCATTCTTTTTATTATTGAATCAGTATTACATATTAGTGCATTGAAAGCTCCTCATTGTTTTTATAGCTACATAGTATTCCACTTGTGAATATACCATTGTTTATTTAACCAGTTCTCTATATATAAGTGGTTCTCAATTAGAGAATCTGGGAGGTTTTTGTCCCTAACTGGGGTCATTTGGCATTGTCTACAATCATTTTGGTTTGGGGGGAAAGTGCTGCTCACATCTAGTAGGTAGAGGTCAGAGATGCAACTAAATATGCTACAATGCACAGGACGGTCCCATAACAAAGAATTATCTGTTCTAAAATGTCAATTAGTGCTGAGATTGGAAAATTCTGCTATGGATGGACATTTGGGCTATTTCCAATCTTCACGGCTATACAAGCAATGCCTCAACAAATGACCATGTAAATTTGTCATTTTGTATAAATGCAAATATATTTTAGAATGAATTGCCAGAAGTGAGAGTGCTGGGTCGAAGAATATGTGCAATTGAAATGCCCTCCAAATGATCTCCAAAGGGATGTGGATTCTGCACTTCCAACAGTAGTTTATTTATTTCTACAATCTCATGAACAAAGTGTGTTGCTATGCTTTTGTTTTTTCATAATCTGAGAAGTGCAGGATGTTATTTCAGTTACTCTTAATTTGCAATTACCTTATGATAATGTCTTTTTATATAGTGAAGGGCCATTTGAATTTCATTTTGTTTCTTTTCCTTTTTTTATTTTTTAATTTTTAATTTTTTTAGACAGAGTTTCTTGTTGCTCAGGCTGGAGCGCAATGGCATGATCTCAGCTCACTGCAACCTCCACCTCCTGGGTTCAAGTAATTCTCTTGCCTAAGCCTCCTGAGTAACTGAGATTACAGGTGCCCATGACCACACCTGGCTAATTTTGTATTTTTAGTGGAGATGGGGTTTCTCCATGTTGGTCAGGCTGGTCTCGAAATCCTGACCTCAGGTGATCTGCCCGCCTCAGCCTCCCAAAGTGCTGGGATTACAGTCGCGAGCCACTGTGCCCAACCTGAATTTCCTTTTCTATTGCCTTAGTGTGAGATTAAGACAGTTGTCTGAACACCAGGTGGGATTTTCAGAGAGTCTGTAGCTATAGCCAGGGGTTAAATATAGTAAAGGAATCTGCACTTTTATCAAGGCACCTGAAGATACAAAACTCAAGAAGTCTAGTCCAACCCAATGTATTAGAAAGAGAAGAATCAAATGGCAGGAAGACAGGACAAGTCCCCGTTTCAAAAGGCCAGAAGAGGGCTGGAGCCAGAGTAAAGGAGCCTAGAGTCCAGAATCTGCCAGCGGAGTCAGGTTGGAATAAAACTATATTGGAGAAAAACTAATCGTGTGAGATGACTAATAGCAGCAGCTGGCTTAGAAGAAACAATGGCTGGGTAGACACATGGGCTGAACAGGTTCCTTTCTCCTCAGAGAATTTTGTTCTTTCTTCTATCATAGTATTTAACTTGTATTGCGATTGTCACTTACAATGCCTGGCATGAAATTAACCTTTATTAGAGGAAGAAAGGAGGAAGGGAGGGAGGGAGGGATTTATGTTTGCTTTTGATCTTATTCTTTATCTTTTTAAATTAATTTATTTATTTATCTTGGCAAAGTTTTGCTCTTTCACCAAGAGCAAAACTTAACTAGAGTTAAGTGGCCCAATCTCGGCTCACTGCTGAGAACGTCCATCCCCCAGGTTCAAGTGATTCTCCTGCCTCAGCTTCCCAAGTAGCTGGGATTATAGAGGCCCGCCACCATGCCCAACTAATTTTTGCATTTTTAGTAGAGATAGGGTTTCACCATGTCGGCCAGGCTGGTCTTGAACTCCTGACCCCGGGTGATCCACCCGTCTCAGCCTCCCAAAGTTCTAGGATTACAGGCACAAGCCACTGCACTCGGCCCTTATTCTTCTCTTCTTATCCTTTATCTGATACTAATCTTGAAGTTCTGCCTTAGCCCTCCTCTATTAATCTCTATTTGCACTATAAATAATTGGTTTTTTGCTCTAGGTAACATGCTCCATCACCACCTCCAAATATACTAATTAACTGTGACAATTAAAGTGTTTATATTCTAATTGAAATTAATAAATATACCCCGCTGATGATTAGTGCAGCATATGCAGTTTTATTTGTGTGTCTTAACGACCAAAGACAGGGTATGAGGAAAGTCCTACTCTTGTAAAAAAATAAAATAAAATAAAATAAAATAAAATAAAATAAAATAAAATAAAACAAAAACAACCCATATTACTGTTACCAGTAGAGGGTCTTGACTGAAAGCCGTCCAGGTTCTTGGCATTTTAAACAAAGAATTGAGTAAAACGCACAGCAAAGCAAGGAAAGAATGAAGACACGAAAGCAGAGATTTATTGAAAGTGAAACTACACTCCACCGTGTGGAAGCCCTCCCAGCAGCGGCTCAGGGGCTCTGGATGCAGAATCTTCTTGGGTCCAAATTCCCGCTAGAGGTTTCCTATTGGCCAATTGGTGCTCACTGCATGTAAATGAAGTGGCGGTCCACAATTAGTCTGATTGCTTGCAGACAGCAACCAATCAGAGGCTGAAGTGAAGTTACAAAGGTCACACTCCTACGCAAACATCTGATTGGTTGTGGAAAGCAAATAATCAGAGGCTAAAGTGAAGTTACAAAGTTGCACTTCTATGCAAATGTAGCCTTGGCCCATAATCATAATCTTTGAAGTAAAGTTACAACGTTATATTCCTATGTAAAGGTCTGATTGGTTGCAAAAAGTAACCACTCAGAGGTAGTTTCAATTTCCAATCTGCTGTGCAGAAAAGGTCAGGGTTTGCAAAGGGAGTAGCCCCTGGTCCTTTTGTTACTTAGGTGCAGAAAATTGGGGTTTTTCTTTCGATTTAGTTCTAGGAAGTCAGGGTGAATCAGCCTTAGGTTCCTTGCCTCCAGACCCTATTCTGCCTCATTACGATATTCCTTTCACATTCTTTGTGAATATTTGGTGTTTCACATGAGACACTCTCATGCCTAGTGAAATACTAAAATTCAGTTACGCAGATACTCTTGTCTTAAAAAGTTCTCGAAAGCACTACTGAAACTTTAGTTTCCAGCTTTACTTCTGGATTACTTGATACAAACTCTCTCTCTCTCTCTCTCTCTCTTTTTTTTTTCTTTTTGAGACAGGTTCTTGCTTTCTCATCCAGGCTGGAGTGCAGTGGTTTGAGCAAGGCTCACTGCAGCCTCCACCTCCATGGCTCAAGCAATCCTCTCATCTCAGCCCCACAAGTATCTGGGACTATGGGTGAGTGCCACTATATCTAGCTATTTTTTTTTTTTTTTTTTGTATTTTTGTGGAGATGGGGTCTTGCTATGTTGTCCAGGCTGATATTGAACTCCTGAGCTCAAGCAATCCTCCCACCTCGGCCTCCCAAAGTGCTGGGATTACAAGCACGAGCCACTGCACAGAACCAATACAATCTCTTTTCCTGGTATTTAAAAAATTATATTACCAGGCTTTGTTCAACAGGCTTGTATAAGTGTAATGACCTATGTTATAAATTATTTTTATTGTATTTTAAATTGGATGTTTCTTGATGACTTAGAAAGAAATACACTACTCTCAACACTAAAAGCCTATTAATATTAAATTACAAAATTTAGTATTTCCAGAATATTTATTACAGACACCAATCCTATCAAAGTTTCAACTCAATTTAACAGGCATCTTGTGAAAAACTAGTATAGAAAATCAGAGTTTTGCTCAATGCTTAATTATCATAAATTGAAGTATTTATTGTCTTCTATGTTCTGAGTACCGTATGTAGTTACAGGACAATTCAAAGTTGAGTAATGCATATTTTCTACCTCCCAGGACTCACAGATTAATAAAAGAAATATGTAAAATACACAACTAATGACAATATGAGCCAGACTGTGGTGTATTTCTTTTTCCTTTTTTAAAGCCCCAACTGTGATTATAAACAAATGCTAAATTAATGCAAGGGTTGGGTCAGAAGTGGTCTTACCAAACTAGTGACATTTGCTCTAGGCCTTAAAGGATGAATGAGATGTAAAAGGATAAGATGGAGGGCAAGGGCCTTCCAGGCAGAGGGAAGAACATGAAAAAAGTCTTTGAGTGGTCAGAAAAAATATGGCCTAGTGATTTGATGCACCTGAAATGCAAAGTGGAATTGGGGCAGAAAATGGTGGATGTATAATCAATATTGGAACACGTGGAGAGTGGGTATTGTTAGTGAAAGAGAAGGAGGAAATAGATGAACTGGTTTAGGAACAGTAGTCTAGGGAATAAAAAGGAAAAAGACTGAGAAATTGGTGTTGTGGTTATTAAAGGTTCAGCAGAGGAAGAGAAATCAGCAAATACGCAGGTGAAAAACTTAAAAGAAAAGTATTCAAGTTTGAAGATTCATGTTCTTTTATTGTATTTCTTGGTGTTCTTCCTCACTTTACAGATACATCTTGATAATGAGTTTATTCATTTATTCTTCTTCTTTATGTTGATAGTTTATAATTAGTCATATTTAAAACTTAAAAAAAAATTAATAGGTCTCTTCCAGAGAATTTCCTTCTGTTTTCACTTCTGGTTTCATGGAGCTATTTATCAGTAATCTCCAAAACAGATATTAGAAAAGAAAATATTCACAAATATATTTATTCTCACTCCTAGTATTTCCTACTTCCAATTTAAATGAGCCAATGATGTCACATTCTTTCTTCCTTTTATAAGTACAGTGGTGAACTGTATAACAACGTTTCAGTCAACGACAGACCACATATAGAACACTGCTCATAAGATTATAGTGGAGGTTTTTTTTCCTCTTTTTTCCCCTCCTTGGGAACTTCAGAATGAAGGAGGCTTTTATACTGTATTTTTACTGTACATCATCTGTGTTTAGATATGTTTAGGTACATGAATACCACTGTGTTACAATGACTACAATATTCAGTGCAGTAACATGCTGTACAGGTTTGTAGCTAGGAGAAATTAGGCTATACCATACAGCCTAGGTATGTAGTAGGCTCTACCATGTAAGTTCGTGTAAGTGTACTCTATGATGTTCACACACGGACAAAATCACCTAACAATGCTTTTTCAGACTGTACCCTGTCATTAAGCAACATATGACTGTGTTTTATATGGGAATATGGACACCAAAATGTTATTCTCTATGTGTATTATGAGTAATTTTTATTTTTTGTTTTATACTTTTTATATTTTTTCAGAAATAACATCAATACAATGTAATCGGAAAAATATATTTTAGGGATAACTATTGGCTTGTACAATTTTTTTTTTTTGCTTTTGTGAAAATACGGAGGAAAAACTAATGTTATATTATAATGAAAATGGTACATGTTACAAAGGAATCCTTTTACAGAAACTCCTTAGAAATAAAAGGAAAACCAAGGCCAAAGCAAAAGTCATGTCATGACTTTAGAGCACTTTGCCCCCCAGGATACAAAATCTATTAATTTTAACAGTGGGGCTACTGTTTGTAAGAGTACCAAATATTCTGAATAGACAGAAGCCTCCAGCTGTAAACTGATGGACTTTTGTGGTCTCAAAGCAGTTGAGGGTTTCTACCCTTAAAATACCATTTCTCATGTTACAGCAATTGAGAGTGTGCAAAATATATAGAACAGATTGTGTTTCACTCTCTTTATTTACATGGCTTGTTGAAGGTAGATTAATACTGTGGCAATCCTTACTCCATTCATAACTCTGAATACGTACTTATGGTATTTATATATCTAGAGTTTAAGTAATCACTCTTGCCCACCGTCTGTACATGGATAATTTTTACCCTGAGAGCTATTGGTTCCAATGTATTGTTTTGACATACACGATAGCTGATTCAAACAGAAGTAAATGCCACAACAGTTGGTACTCTAAAACAAAATCCAGACCAATGACTTTCACAATTTTGTGGAATCTAATATGCCTATTACCCACACTGAGTCCACTACAGAATTAAAGTGAAAACTTGGAAAAGTAAGAATGAGATCTATATAAAAACTATCATCCCTCACTTGACAAAAAAATTCTCTGTGAAATCAGTTGAGACTACAGAGTTCAATTTAGGAAAGTTGTATAGACCTAGCGTTCCCCAAATTTCTCAACTATGGCTGTTGACCGATATTTATGGCTTTCCTTTTCATTTATATTCTTTTTATTTTCAATCACAGTATAGCATAACATGTTTAATTTTTTTAAAGGCTGAAGACTCAAAAACAAACTAAACAATTCAAAAGCAAAAATCTTACTGGGAATGCAGATGCAACCTACACAATATGAGAATAAGATGTGGAGATCTTTAGGGATTATAACCTTTTAGATGATGATGAAGATAATAATAATTATTATTTTTTGAGACGGGGTCTCACTCTGTTACCCAGGATGGAATGCAGTGGCACGATCTTGGCTCACTGCAACCTCCACCTCCCGGATCCTAGTGATTCTCCTGCCTCAGCCTCCCAAGTAACTGGGACTACAGGCACGTGCCACCATGCCTGGCTAGTTTTTGTATAGGTTGATGCAAAAGTAATGGTGGTTTTTGCAATTTTAAAAGGTATTTAATATTTTTGGTAAAGATGAGGTTTCACCATGTTGGCCAGGCTATTCCTGAGCTCCTGATGTCAAATGATCTGCCTGCCTTGGCCACTCAAAGTGCTGGGCTTACAGGTGGGAGCCACTGAGCCTGGCCCTTTAGAAATTTTAATAGTAGTCAAGGCATGATCGGTACCAAACTATCTAATTCCAGCTACAAAGGGTTGCTTGAAAACTCATTTTTAAAAGTTTGAATAGCCTGTCCATAATCATAACACTTCCCACCAGCTTCAAAAAAAGAAAAAAGCAGGGGATACCACATGGATTATACAAAAGGATAAAAAGATTATTATTATGTATTTATTTATTTATTTTTGAGACAGAGTCTCACTCTGTCACCGAAGCTAGAGTGCAGTGTTGCGATCTTGGCTCACTGCAACCTCCACCTCCCGGGTTCAAGCGATTCTCATGCCTCAGCCTCCGGAGTAGCTGGGATTACAGGTGTGCGCCATCACAACTAGCTAATTTTTGTATTTTTAGTAGAGTTGGGGTTTCACCATGTTGGCCAGGCTGGTCTTGAATTCCTGGCCTCAAGTGATCCGCTGACCTCAGCCTCCCAAAGTACTGGGATTACAAGCCTAAGCCACAGTGCCTGGACAAAAAGATTATTTTAAACATAACTGATGTTGCTTATTTACAAGTTTTTATGTATTTCTAAATTTCAATATATTTAAAGTTTTCTGTTGACTAATTTAATCAAAACCTGTCTAAAGGTGAAGAGAGAAAAGACCCTGATAAGTTACGTACTGATTAATTCCTAACCTTAGTTGTAATGTATATTGACCTAACTCTAACTTTATCTAAAACTAGTAGGTCAACCTAATATTAAGTCAATATTATTATTATTATTTATTTTTATTTTTTTCTTTTTTAAAGGCAGAGTCTTGTTCTGTCGCCCAGGCTGGAGTGCAGTGGTGCGATCTCTGCTCGCTGCAAGCTCCGCCTCCTGGGTTCCCGCCATTCTCCTGCCTCAGCCTCCTGAGTAGCTGGGACTACAGGCGCCGCCACCACGCCCAGCTAGATTTTTGTATTTTTAGTAGAGACGGGGTTTCACTGTGTTAGCCAGGATGGTCTCGATCTTCTGTAGGTCAGTATTACTAACTGAATACTAGGTCAATATTATTATAATATTCTAATTCTGAATGTTCATACCCACATGGTTGGCTCTAATAACTGTTGAATATGTCTGCAGTTAACCAAGGAGTTTTGTCTTGTTCTAACAACAAAAGAAAAAGAAAACAGAAAACAGTGGGCATATTCAATCGTCAGAGAACCCAATAACAGAGAGAAATGTAATTTACATTTCTTTTTTTTTTGTTTTTTGTTTGTTTGTTTGTTTGTTTTTTGTTTTTTTTTTTGAGAGGGAGTCTCGCTCTGTCGCCCAGGCTGGAGTGCAGTGGCCGGATCTCAGCTCACTGCAAGCTCCGCCTCCCGGGTTCACGCCATTCTCCTGCCTCAGCCTCCCGAGTAGCTGGGACTACAGGCGCCCGCCACCTCGCCCGGCTAATTTTTTGTATTTTTAGTAGAGACAGGGTTTCACCATGTTAGCCAGGAAGGTCTCGATTGCCTGACCTTGTGATCCGCCCGTCTTGGCCTCCTGAAGTGCTGGAATTACAGGCGTGAGCCACCACGCCCGGTCAGTTTACATTTCTTGAATGCCACTATACATCAGACATTATGCTAGGCATTTTACATGGATTTCTTACTTAATCTTCCCAACGATCCCATGAGTAATTATGAGTAATGTATTATCCTATTTTACAGATGAAGAAAATGAGACTTGAAGGTGGAAAGTGGAATGTAGATGACATTCATCTCTTCTTTGAGATGAAAACCCAAATGCATGAGGATAAATCAGAGGAATAAGACAGGGAGGTTGAGCAAAAATGTGTCACATGAGTTTCAGCATGAACACAAGCAAGGTACTTTCATTTAAAATGTATTTAGAGGATAACAATAAGTCATTATTAACTACTCCTCTAAAATAATAATCCTCAATGGTTACAGCCAATATGGCAATAAAGGATTGGGCATTGCCAAAAATTAAATGGAAAATTAAATTGAAAACACTATCTTTCCCTTCAACAAACTATGATATATCCAACATCTAAAATATTGTACCCCATTCTGCTTGTTTCATCTCTAGAAATGAATAATGGAACCAGCCAGGCGTGGTGGCTCACACCTGTAATCCCAGCACTTTGGGAGGCGAAAGTAAAAGGTTGGCTTGAGCCCAGGAGTTTGAGACCAACCTGGGCAACATAGTGAGATTTCATCTGCACCAAAAAAATACATAAATAAATAAGTAAATTAGCTGGATGTGGTGGCACGCACCTGTGGTTCCAGCTACTCTGGAGGCTGAAGGTGAAAGCCACAGTGAACCATGATCACACCGCTGCACTTTCAGCCTGGGTGACAGAGCAAGACCCCATCTCAAATAATAATAGTAAAAATAATAATAATAATAATAATAATAGTGGAACCAAGGAAGGCCCAAATGAAATTGAGTTTTTACCAAAAAGCGTCACTTGAAGTTTTTTAGGCTAAGAATAGTGTCTTTTATTCTCAGATCACTTTTCATATGTTCGTCTAAACCCTGGATTATGGTGGCAAGAACGATGAACATGCTCACTCAGACTCGTATTCAGTAATTGACATAACAAACGTTATACACTGTACAGGCACTAGAAATCAAAGATGATAAAGGTAACTTTTAGACACTTCCTGTCTAGACATCCCTGGCATTTTACTCTGATTTGGGCTATAAAGCTAACCTGCACCAGGCTCTACCTGCCCCCTTTGGCTTGGAGAAATGGTTCCTTATTGTTGCACTGGTTTTCTTCAGCCTCTATCCTACACCATCCCTGGCCTAGATCATTTTCCCATCCCTCAGAGGCAAGCTGGTTACAAAAGTTTTATTGCCACTATTCCTCACCCCAGCTAGTCTGGCTTTATGGACAAAATGTTTGATCTATGTTGGACCCTGAGATCAAAGTCCCCATGTCAACTTCAAATCCTTGCATAAAGGAAAGCGGCAGAACCCATCTCTGTTCATAGACTCGATTTTTATGTAGAGTAAAATATTTTCATCAGGACTTAGTGCAGATCATAGCACATGAAGACAATAAATCTACAGTACATTTTCTAAAACATTTATTTGATAAAATATGGTCAATTTAATTTACCATTTAGAAAGAAAAAGTGCAGCTCGCTGCCAGTGCTCTCAATTAATTTTCCGTAAACACTCTCTTTGAGGCTGAAGCAAATCTGACTGATTTTCAATGTGAAAACAAAATATAAAAACTGTTCTTGGAGCTATTTCTAAACAGAAGTAATAACAGAATCATCTGAATTATCAGAATCATCTATTTCAGAAAAATCAGATTCATCAAATGAATCTTCAGCCAACAATTGTCCAAGAACAATGTTAATTAACATCATGCATAGGAATGCTATGTATTCTAGGATTTGACATTTTTAGCCATAGAGAATTACTGTATTTTGTAAATGGAAATACCATTACTAAAAACAGAATGCTATAAATAGAATGATGTCTTTTTTCCTTTTTCTTTTTTAAGACAGAGTTTCCCTCCATCACCCAGGCTGGAGTGCGGGGGTGCCATCTCAGCTCACTGCAACCTTCGCCTCCTGGGTTCAAGTGATTATTGTGCCTCAGCCTCTCAAGTAGCTGGGATTGCAGGCATACACCACCATGCTCAGCTAGTTTTTGTATCTTTTAGTAGAGATGAGGTTTCACCAAGCTGGCCAGGCTGGTGTCGAACTCCTGGCCTCAAGTGATCTGCCCACCTTGGCCTCCTGAACTGCTGGGAATACAGGCGTGAGTCACCACTCTTGGCCTGAAAGATGTCTTTTGTTTATACTAGAGCACTGTGAAAATGATAATGAGGCCGGGTGCAGTGGCTCGTGCCTGTAATCCCAGCACTTTGGGAGGCCGAGGCAGGCAGATCACGAGGTCAGAATGATCGATACCATCCTGGCTAACATGGTGAAACCCCATCTCTACTAAAAAAAAAAAAAAAAAAAATTAGCCGGGCGTGGTGGCAGGCGTCTGTAGTCCCAGCTACTCGGGAGGCTGAGGCAGGAGAATGGCATGAACCTGGGAGGCAGATCTTGCAGTGAGCCAAGATTGCGCCACTGCACTCCAGCCTGGGTGACAGAGTGAGACTCCGTCTCAAAAAAAAAGAAAATAATAATGAAAATGAGCTATTTTATGGCAAAGTTATCTCGAGGTAAATGCTGCAGCAGCAAGTGCTGCTGGCGAGTACTCTGTGGGCAAACGGGAAAAGGGTTAATGAATATTAACTCAATTAATGTTAACAAGCTGCTAATGGGAAATATATGGATCTTTGAAATAACATTAATCTAGTAACTACAATGGAAGTAAAGGTCAGAACTAGCCTGGTAGTTTCAGAAAACACCAGAGGACTGGGCCGCTCCTTCCCAAGGTTGGCCCTGCACTGGGCACAGAAGATTCATAGCACGAACAGCATGCCTTTTCCGATGCTGGCTTAGATGAACTCACTGAGCCAGACTCCTTGGTTTGGCCATCTTTTTATCCCTACAGTTATCATCATCTATTTTCTGGCCTGGAGTACCTCTCATATGAGCAGCTGGGTACAACTGCCCCTACTAGGCGCCTGTACTTTTGCTGAAGGCTAAAGATTTGTCACAGGTTGAGTTCTCTGGGAAGAACACCCTGAGATGGAAATTAGCATGCAGGAAGTTTATTAGGAAGTCTCTTGGGATCAATACCTGTTTGGGAAGGGAAGAAAGTGAGATTGGGCAGAAGGAGAATTTGGCTACAATGCAGTCACAACAAGGCCTTAGGGACCCCCCCTGGGGAGCTGTGAAGATGGAGAGTTGCCTCCAGTTGAAGTAAGGGGGCCTGGTGGTTGATGATGTTGAACATCTTTTGCAATGAGGGAGGCTCCGTGGGCGTGGGACCCTCCGAGCCAGGCGCGGGATATAATCTCCTTGTGTGCCGTTTGCTAAGACCCTTGGTAAAGCGCAGTATTAGGGTGGGAGTGACCCGATTTTCCAGGTGTTGTGTGTCACGGTTTCCCTTGGCTAGGAAAAGGAATTCCCTTCCCCCTTGTGCTTCCTGGATGAGGCGATGCCTCGCCCTGCTTTGGCATTCGCTCGTTGGGCTGCACCCACTGTCCTTCACTGACTGTCCAACATGCCCCAGTGAGATGAACCTGGTACCTCAGTTGGAAATGCAGAAATCACCCATCTTCTGTGTCACTCACACTGGGAGCTGGAGGCTGGAGCTGTTCCTACTTGGCCATCTTGGCACCCAATCTGATGTTGAACATCTTTTTTTTTTTTTTTTTTTTTTTGAGACGGAGTCTCGCTGTGTCTCCCAGGCTGGAGTGCAGTGGCGTGATCTCGGCTCACTGCAAGCTCCGCCTCCTGGGTTCACGCCATTCTCCCGCCTCAGCCTCCCAAGTAGCTGAGACTACAGGTGCCCGCCACCACGCCCGGCTGATGTGCATTTTGGACATTTGAATATCTTCTTTAGAGAAATGTCTATTCAGAACCTTTGTCCATTTTTAAATTGGGCAATGTGTCTTTTTGTTGAGTTGTAAGAGTTCTTTACATATTCTGGATAAAATTATTTCAATATATGTGATTTGCAAATATTCTATGGTGTCTTTTTACTTTCTTGATAGTGTCATTTGAAGTACCAATTTTTTCTTTTTGATGAAGTCCAATGTATTTTTCTTTGGTTGCTTGTGCTTTTGGTGTCATATCTAAGAAATCATGGTCTAATCCAAGATCTCAGCTATAGTTTCTTCTGGGTTTTATAGTTTTAGCTCTTACATTTAAGACTGATTAATTTTGAGCTATCTTTTGTATATCATACACAAGTAAAAATTCACCATGGACAACAACCTATACACTATAACACTTGGCTAAATTACAAAGCAGTCAAGTGAGGTCATCTGAAGGCTTAAAGTAAAGAAGAATGTTTTCCGTCAGAACTCCTGGTTGTGTGTATACTGCCATGAAAGGCCTGCAGTTCTTGGCAGGTTGCTACCATACATTCAATGTCCTGAATATAGTCTGCAGAGACATATGTGGCCTGCATGCATCATAACACCTTCTTGTACCTGAGGGCCTACACCACCTGCCTGGGTCAAAGATAGATCCTTCAGGCACACGGGGTGATAGTGCCCACTCCCCAGCGTTTGCACAGGCATGTGGCTGACAAGTCTGTCCTCAAAGTTCTGAATATGTAAATCACCTCAGGTAACATAGAAGGAATGCAGAAACATTTTAAAGAGATTAATCAGATTTTAGGTTAAGCTGATCAAATCTATTAGAGGTAACCTTTAGAAAGTTTTCAAAGCAAGTTGAGCATGGTGGTGTATGCCTGCAGTCCCACCTACTTGGAAGGCTGAGGCAGGAGGATCCCTTGAGCCTAGCCTGGGCAACATAGCAAGGCCCTTGTCTCTGGGGGAAAAAAAGAGAACATTTTCAAAGTAGAAGAGCAGAAGAAAAGAAACATTTTAAGAGCTAAACTGATGTGTGCTCAGGAAGAAGTATCCTTGATAAAGCATCCTACCTAGACCTCAGCAGAAGAAACTACCGATTTCTGGTTGGGTGGTTGTATATAAGAGAGTTTTAGGCTGAAATAAGACTAAAATGTAAAGCTAACAAAATATCTTAAAGATCTGGACCACAGGCATTAATCAGCTGAGGAAATAAAAGCTAAAGAATTAGTTTGTAAAGCTTAATGAATTAAATTAGATTAAGCTAATAGAAGTTAAGTTGTTCTGCAACTACATTCCACCTAGTTTTATAATGTTTGTACCCTAAGATTTCCTTTCAGGAGAGCAAACTAGTTTTACTGTCTAATCAGCTAAGCAAACATGCTGTGCTGAGAACTGAGAACTGAAAGGATTTAAGCCTTAAGTAAAATGCAGGACAAGCTGGGCACCTTTGCACACGCCTGTGTTCTCAGCTACTTGGGAGGCTGCAGTGCAAGATCTCTTGAGCCCAGGAGTTCAGGTCCAGCTTGGGCAAAATAGTGAGACCCTGTTTCTTAAAAAAAAAAAAAAAAAAAAAAAGGAATAAAATACAAGACATTTTCCTTTATTGTTTTGTGAAAATGGAAATTTATGTGCAAAACTCATTTATTCATTCAACAAATACCTATTTTATTCATTCAACAAATACCTATTGATCATCTGATTGACAGGATGTTGTTCTAGGCACTAGGGATATCATGGGAAAAAAAGAAACACACAGTCTTCACTCTCATGGAGCATATATTCTACTAAGAAAGCCAGATAATAAAAAATATTTTTTTCAAGTGGTGATAAGCGTTGTGAAGCAAAAAAAGGAACAGAGTGACTGAAAGTTTCTGTTAGATATATGGCAGTCAAAGAAGGTAAAAATTGCTCTGGTCCAATTAATCAATATTATTCAATACAATTATCAGTCATCAAGCCCTTCTTGGGTGCCTACCAGAATAATAATAGCAGTATTTGAGTACTTCTAGTGTCAGGTGTTATTTAACTTTATCCTTACAACAAGTCTGAGGTAGGTATTATTATTTTAAATTTACAGTAGATGAAACTGAGCCTTTGAGTGGCTGATTGTTCTAGTTATCTATTGCTGTGTAACAAAATTTCTCAAAACTTCCTGGCTTAAAATGACAATCTTTACTTCTTTGCTAATAATTCTGCAATTTGGTCAGGGCTTGGTGAGCAAACTTGGTGACCAAAGCTTGGTGATGAGCCAACAGCTTGTAGACGCCACATGGTGTCATCTGGAATGGCTTGATGGGGCTGGAAGATCCACACCCGAGATGGTCTCACACACAAAGCTGACAAATTGGCACTAGCTGTCAACTGGAAGCTCAACTGGGGCCGTTGGCAAAGAGCCTCAATTGTCTTCCACATGACCTCTACAAATAGCGAGATTAGGCTTCTCACAGCATGGCCGTCTCAGGGAGATTGGTTGTCTTAAATGGCTACTGGCTTCCCCCAGAGCACAAAAGTAAAAGATGCCAGGTGTATTAGTCTGTTTCTCACACTGCTGTAAAGAAATACTTGAGACTGGGTAATTTATAAAAAGAAGAGGTTTAATTGGCTCATGATTCTGCAGGTTGAACAGGAAGCATGGCAGGATCTGCTTCTGGGGAGGCCTCAGGGAGTTTTTACTCATGGCAGAAGGCAAAGCAGGAGCAGCCATCTTCACATGGCAGGGGCAGGTGGAAGACAGAGTGGGGAGGTGCTACACACTCTTAAATGGCCAGATCTCATGAGAACTCTCTCACAATACAGTACTAAGGGGGGATAGTGCTACACAATTCATGAGAACTCTGCCCCCATGATCCAATCACCTACCACCAGGCCCCACCTTCAATACTGGAGATTACAATTTGACAGGAGATTTAGTGGGGACACAGATTCAAACCATATGACCAGGACTTCTTAATAGCTGGACCCAGAAGTCTCATAAGGTCACTTCTGCCACATCTTACTGGTAAAGGTCAAGAAGTCAGACCCAATTCAATCAGAGGGACTACACAGGGGCATGTATAGTGAATACTAGGACACATGATTCATTAGGAACCATGAATATAATTGACCACCACAGTTTACCTTTGGCTCTTCTACTTGTTTTTTTTTAGTCAGGGAGCCTACTGAGCCAGAATAGGTTCAGAGAGTCTCCCTGCCTTTGGCTTCAAATGATTTATGTTCCTCCACATGCAAAGTGTACTCACATCTCCCAACACCTCCAAAAGTCTCATTCCATTTTTGTATTAGTTCCAAATCTAGATTTACCTGGGATGCCTATTTCATAGTACCACCATCTACCCAGATGCTTAAGCCAGAAACTTATTCATTCTCCTTATTTCTTCCCCCACCCCCGCCACCATTTCAATCTAGCATCCTATATGGTTGACTTTACTTCCTAAACATCTCCCTAATCAGTTCACTTCCTTCCTTTTTCACTTCCTCAATTCTAAGCTACCATAATCTGTTACCTGGACTATTGTTAAAAACAAAACAAAACAAAACAAAACAAAAACCTCCAAATAATCCCTTTCACCCCCTCTTGCTCTTCCTCTAATTTGGCAGTTCTCAATTAGGTATGATTTTGTCCCTTGGGAACATTTGGCAATGTCTGGAGACATTTTTGGTTGTCTCATCTCAGGGGGTGGGTGCTCCTGGCGTCTGATTTAGAGAAGCCAGGGATGCTGCTAAACATCCTATAATGCATAGGACAGCCCCCTACAGCAAAGAATTATCCATCCCCAAATGTCGATAATGCTGAGGTTGAGAAACCTGGCAATCTTTTTTTTAGCAAGTAGCCAGAAAAGTCTTTTTCAAAGGCAATCATGACAACACACTGCTGAAAACTCTTCAAGCTCTTCCTACTGATTTTAGGTTAAGACTATAAATCTTTATTTTGTCCATAGGGTCTTCTACAGTGTAGCTCCTTCCAGTCTCTTTCATCTCAGTTCGTGCACACTCTGCCTCTTGCTTTTTGCGTTCCAGCCACATGGCTCTTCCTTCAATTATCATATACACACTGTGTCTCACCACAGGGCCTTACTTACCCTTTGTCAGTAATGCTCCTCTGCCTAACCCCTGCCCTGCCACCAAATACACACACCTAGTTAACTCCTGTTCATCTTTCTGATCACAGTCAAATATCTCTTCCTTAAGGAAGATTTCACTAACCCTCCAGACTAACTATAAGTTCTCATAGCCCTATGAAACTTGCATTCACAGCAGTGTATCTATGTATTTTTTTCTTTTTTTCTTTTCTTCTTTTTTTTTTTTTGAGGCGGAGTCTTCACTCTGTCGCCCAGGCTGGAGTGCAGTGGCGTGATCTCATCTCACTGAAACCTCCTCCTCCCGGGTTCAAGCGATTCTCCTCCCTCAGCCTCCCAAGTAGCTGGGACTACAGGTGCCTGCCACCATGCCTGGCTAATTTATTTTTTATATTTTTAGTAGAGACGGGGTTTTACCTGGTCTCGAACTCCTGACCTTGTGATCCAGCCACCTCGGTCTCCCAAAGTGCTGGGATTACAGGTGTGAGCCATGGCACCCAGCCTCACAGCAGTGTATATTTATGCACTTATTTGTGTCACTATTTGATTAGTGTCTGGTCCCTCCCTACACACTAGATATAAACACCAGGAGGGCCAGGTCATGTCCATTGAGTTCATGTTGTAATCTCAGTTCCTAGTGCAATGGCTGGCATACAGTAGACACTCAGTAATATTTTTAAAATTAGTAGTTTTTAATTTTTAGAACAGTGTCAGGTTCACAGAAAAATTGAGCAGGTAGCAGAGTTACCACATAAATCCCCTCCCCCACCCCCAGTTTCCCCTATTATTAACATGTTGCATTAGTGTGGTACATTTGTTACAATTAATGAACCAGTATTGATGTGTCATTATTGTCTACAGTCTATCATTTACATTAGGGTTTATTCTTTGTGTTGTATAGTTCTACGGGTTTTGACAAATGCATAATGTCATATACACACCATGATAGTATACAGAATTGTTTCAGCTTTCTCAAAATCCACTGTGCTTCACCTATCCATTCCTCCTCTGCCACTACTTCCTGCAAACTACAATCTTTTACCTGTCTGTAGTTTTTTCTTTTCTAGAACGCCATATTAGTTGGAACCATACAGTGTGTAACCTTTTCAGATTGACTCCTTTCACTTAGCAATAGGCATTTTAAGTTTCCTTCATGGAAACTTTTATTTCATGGCTTCATAGCTGATTTCTTTTGATCAAATAATGATATTCCACTGTATAGATACACCTGTTTATTTATTTATCTATGGCAGGACATCTTGTTTCCAGTTATTTGCAATTATGAATAAAGCTGCCATAAATATTTGTGTGCAGGTTTGCATGTGAACATATTCATTTAGATAAATAGCTAAATGTGTGATGGCTGGATCATGTGATAAGACTATGTTTAACTTTGTAAGAAAGCCAAACTGTCTTCCAAAGTGGCTGTACCATTATTCAGCAATGATGACAGCTTCTGTTGCTTTACCTTTTTGTCAGCATTTAGTTTTGTCAGTTTTTTTTCTTTTTTCTTTTTCTTTTTTTTTGGCCATTCTAATAGGGGTGTAGTAGTATCCCATTGTTTAATTTGCAATGTCCTAATAACATATGATATTGAGCATCTTTTAATATGCTTATTTGCCTTATGTATATCTTCTTTGATGAGGTGTCTGTTCAGGGCTTTTGCCCATTTTTAAAGTGTGTTGTTTGTTTTCTTATTGTTGAACTTTAAGTATTCTTTGTATATTTTGGATACAACTTCTTTACCAGACATATATTTTGAAAAAAATTTCTCTTATTTTGTGTTTTGTCTTTTAATTCTCTTAACAGGATCTTTAGAAGAGCAGTTTAATTTTTAATTAACTCAACTTATCAATTTTAAGTTCATGGATCGTGGTTTTGGTATTTCCTCTAAAAACTCTTTGCTAAACCTAAGTTACGTAGACTTTCTCCCTTGTTATCTCCTTCTGTAAGTTTTGTGGTTTTGAATTTTACATTTCTGGCCACTCTCAGTAGTATTTGTTAAATAAGTTAGTGAGGGCTAATGGCAATAGAAATGAAATAGAAGAGCTTGGGTGAGAAGAAAATTACTGCCTTGATAGATTTAGAAGGCATCAGCATAAAAATAATAGTTAAAGCCTGCTGGGAACTCATCCGGGAAACTAAGTTGCTTTCAGACATAGTTGAGACAGTCAGCTGACCAGAAGGGCTAGATTTAGGGCAAAACGATAGGTCAGAAGAGAACACAAGGACCTGACTCATTGATCAGAAATTGAGGAGAGGCAGTCCAGTACCCTGGAGAGCTCCCAGAGCACCTATATATTTGAAATGTGTGAGATCTCAAATGCCCCTTGCTGACAGCATTTAAGTTCTCTCAAAGTCTCACAAGACCAGAAACCTATGTAACTGCACCGCATGAGTTTCAACTAACTCTTCTTAAATATTATAACAGTATAAAATTACAACAGTATAAAAACTTGAGAAATAGGAGCACAAAGAAGAAAATAAAATCCTACCACATAGAGAGGACAATTTAGGTACATTCATTATTAATTGATGATAAAATTATATGTATAAATGAATCCTACTTATTTGTTCCAATCTTCCTTTGCCAGAAATCCTTCAAATGCTCCAATTTAATGTATAAATTCTGTGGAATTAAATTAGATTATCTAAGATTACGTAATTAAATATACTCTGCTTCAGTTATTATTTGTGCCAAGCCCTTGTCCCTGGCATGAGAAAGACAGTGAAGAGCAGTAGTGAATCAAACTGGATTGGGGTACCAAAGCTTGATTAGGTGTGTAGTTTTCCATCCCATACCAGCCGTCTCCTTTCTTGAGCTCCAGATGCATTGCAGTCACAGCAACCTCTTTATTTGCATTGTAATTCCCTTGATGAATCCAATTTCTGCACAATGACAGAGAGATATTTCTCAAGGATGGACTTATTTCAAAACTTCTCATGGTTCTCTTACTTCTATATAAGATGGTGGTTAAAGAGTAGTTTCCAAAGTCAAACAAAACTGGATTCAAATTTGTGTATTGTATGACTCTATACAATTTGCTTGTCTTCTCTGCCCCAGTTGTTTTATCTGTAAAATAGGAATTAACACTATCTTCTTCATAAGGTTGTTTGAAAAATTCAATAAAATAACATATGCAAAGTACTTTTCATGTAGCTTGGTGCAATGTAAACATTCAGTAAATGTTATTATTTTTTCTGTTACTATTGTTATTATCATATGAAAGTTCAAATTTAGTTAGCATGTTAGTAGACTCAAAGTATTTTGGCAGCTTAGAATAGCAACCCTTTTTATTTTGGGAAATAGCTCTCTCCAATTCTAATTATGTGTTTCTTGTGGTGCAGTTAATATTATAAAAGACTCCACCTCTCTGTCTACAAAGGTGGGTATCGATATAATTTTGTTGATCAAAATATCTCATCCTCTTGGCTATAGCACCTGGCCCAGGTTGGGCATGTGAATCAAGCCTGGTCGGCTAGAATACGTCCATAGTATGGAAAACAGTTTAGAGGTTCCTCAAAAAGCTAAAAACAGATCTCCCATACAATCCAGCAATCCCACTAATTATTGTGTACCCCAAAGAAAGGAAATCAGTATATTGAAGAGGTATCTGTGCTCCCATGTTTGTTGCAACACTGTTCACAATAGCCAAGATTTGGAAGCAACCTAAGTGTCCATCAACAGATGAATGGAGGAAGAAAATGTGGTATTTATACACAGTGGAGGTGTTTTTTTTTTTGTTTTCTGAGATGGAGTCTTGCTCTGTCACCCAGGCTGGAGTGCAGTGGCACAATCCATTGCAACCTCCACCTCCTGGGTTCCAGTAGTTCTCCTGCCTCAGCCTCCCGAGTAGCTGGGACTACAGGCGCCTGCCACCTCGCCCAGCTAGTTTTTTTTTGCATTTTTTAGTAGAGACGGGGTTTCACCGGGTTAGCCAGGATGGTCTCGATCTCCTGACCTCGTGATCCGCCCGTCTTGGCCTCCCAAAGTGCTGGGATTACAGGCTTGAGCCACCGCGCCCAGCCAACAAAAATATTTTCTTATTTTTAAAATGTTTTAAATTTTTTTTTTTGGAGACAGGGTCTTGCTCCGTTGCCCAGAATAGAGTCCAGTGGTACTATCATAGCTCGTTGCAGCCTTGAATTCCTGGGCTCAAGTTATCTTCCTACCTCAGCCTCCTGAGTTGGGACAACAGGAGCATGCCACCATGCCCTGCTAATTTTTATTTTTTTATTCTTTTGAAACAAGGTCTCACTCTGTTGCCCAGGCTAGAGTACAGTGGCACTATCATGGCTCACCACAGCCTTGACTTCCCCAGCTCAAGGGATCCTTCTGCCTTAGGCCCCCAGCAGCTTAGACTACAGGAGTGCGCCACCACGTCTGGCTAATTTTTGTGTTTTGTGTAGAGACAGGGTTTTGCTATGTTGTCCAGGCTGGTCTTGAACTCCTGGCTCAAATGATCCACTTGCCTCAGCCTCCCAAAGTGATGATATAGCAGGCGAAAGCTGCCACACCAAGCCTCTTCATTTTATTTTATTATTTTATTTTATTTTATTTTGTAGAGACAGGGTCTTACTATGTTGACTAGGCTGATCTGAAACTTCTGGCTTAGGGAGATCTTTCTGCCTTGGTCTCCCAAAGCTCTGGGATTACAGCTGTGAACCATCACACCTCGCCTTGTTTTCTTTTTAACATAGAGGACTCCATATAAAAGTGCTTTAGTTCCAGATAAGTCACTAAAAAAGGAATACAGTCATGGTAATTTAGAGTGAGAAGAAATTTAGAGATCATCTAGTTATCAAACTCCCTTGCTTTATAGATGAAGAAATTGAGCTTCAAGAAAGAAATGACATGCACATGTTTACATGCTGTTCCAGTTATCTATTACTGCATAACAAATTACCTTAAAACATAATAGCTTAAAACAACAACTTTATTATACCTAAACATTTTGTAGGTTAGTAATTAGGGCAGAAATCAGCTGGGTGGTTCTTTCCACGTGGCTGACTGAGGCCACCTGGTGGTATTTAGCAGGCAGATGGCTGTCTGGAGGGTTCAAGATTAGTTCAGCCACGTCTCACATTTAGGGTGGATAGGCTGGAAGACTGGGCTCAGTTGAGACTCAATCAGAGCACCTACATGTGACTTCTGTTTCATGATGGTCTCAGGGTAGTTCGACTTTGTACCTGACAGTTCAGGACTCCCAGAGAGAGTGTTCCAAAAGACTAAAAATAGAAGCTGCCAATTTCTTAAGTTCTTGGTCCAGATAAGATCAATCAGGGAGAGTGGGAATAAAGCTGAAGAATGAAAAATCTTCAGTAAATGTTTAATTGAATCTAAGAGAGTTTTTTAATACTGATTTTCATGAAACTCTGACTTTTCCATTAATTGGAATCAGTGTCTGAATCACACTGAAGCCATGAAGGAGAGAGAATGGAAATTATTCTGGATGCTACCATTAGTGTTATTTGCATGTCCGTCTCTGTTACTTTTTAATTTTTTTAGAGACAGGCAGGTCTTGTTATGTCACCCAGGCTGGAGTGTGGTGACTACTGGCAGGCATGATTATTGCACACTATAGCCTTTAACTCCTGGGCTCAAGTGATCCTCCTGCCTCAGTCTCCCAAGTAGCTGCGACTAAGGTGCACGCCACTGCACCTGGCTCCTCAGTTACATTTACTGACTTCCATTTTTCTTCCTCTTGCTTCCTACCTGTGGGCTGTCCTAAGGTTCAGTCCATCACTTGCTGTACCCTAGGGACTCTGTTTCATGGAAAGTCGTTCTATTCTCACAATTTAAGAACATTTATGTTAACTATTTCTAAATAAACTTCTTTATTCTCTCACTTACTTAAACTCCAAGCTTTTCCTCCCAATTCTATTTGAAATAGTTCTAATTGGATGGTTCTAATCTCACTCTGTTTCAGATTCAAAATATGAAAAATAAGAGTAGTATCTCAAAAACAAAGTCATCATCTCCTTCTGAAAACTAGCTTCTCCCAAGCTCCTTCTTTTTCTTTATAATTATTCCTATTATTCCAGGCTTAGAACTTTGGTGTCATCCTAACTTTCCCCATTCTTTATTATAAACTATGTTTATAGATCAATTTCTGTTATAGTTTCTATCTTTCAACATTTCTATTAGATTCATACCATTTTGTTCATTACACTGCCATTAGCATTGTCTGAAACCTCACAACCTTACACCGCGGTAACATTCTCATTTGCCTTTGTGGCTCACCTTTCCTCCCTTCAGTCTGTCTTGCATACTGCTGTCAGACTAATTTTCTTTTTTTTTTTTTTTTCTTTCTTTCTTTCTTTTTTTTTTTTTTTTTTTTTGTGAGACAGAGTCTCACTCTGTTGCCCAGGCTGGAGTGCAGTGGCACAATCTCGGCTCACTGCAAGCTCCGCCTTCCGAGTTCACGCCATTCTCCTGCCTCAGCCTCCCAAGCAGCTGGGACTACAGGCGCCCGCCACCACGCCCGGCTAATTTTTTGTATTTTCGTGGAGTCGGCGTTTCACCATGTTAGCCAGGATGGTCTCGAGCTCCTGACCTCGTGATCTGCCCGCCTCGGCTTCCCAAATTGCTGGGATTACAGGCGGGAGCCACCGCGCCCGGCCTGTCAGATTAATTTTCTTTTTTTTTTTTTTGAGACGGAGTCTCGCTCTGTCACCCAGGCTGGAGTGCAGTGGCCGGATCTCAGTTCACTGCAAGCTCCGCCTCCTGGGTTTACGCCATTCTCCTGCCTCAGCCTCCCGAGTAGCTGGGACTACAGGTGCCCGCCACCTCGCCCGGCTAGTTTTTTGTATTTTTTTTAGTAGAGACGGGGTTTCACCGTGTTAGCCAGGATGGTCTCGATCTCCTGACCTCGTGATCCGCCCGCCTCGGCCTCCCAAAGTGCTGGGATTACAGGCTTGAGCCACCGCGCCCGGCCTTTGTCAGATTAATTTTCAAGTGATTGCATTATGTGAATTCTTTTCTAAAAGAAATCTATAAAATTTATTGTCATTATCTGTTCAAATACAGAGGTCTTAAGGTCCTCTGTCCCCAGTTCCCACCCTCCATACCTACCCTATTTAGCCCTTTTTACCTATACAACTTTATTTCCCAATGTTATTCAAGGAAAACCTCAATAGCATTATTTTTTCTTTTTGTCTTGTTTTCCCTTCAGCAAGAGTAACAGGCAATATAACTTTCTGGTTGATAGCTCTGGATCTGGAGTTAGACGGGTTTGAATCCTGTCTTGCCACCATAATGACCTTGATCAAATTAATTAATTATTATTATTTTTTTTTTTTTTGAGGCAAGTTTTCACTCGGTTGCTCAGGCTGGAGGGCAGTGGCGTGATCATGGTTCACTGCAGGCTTGACCTCGCCAGGCTCAGGTGATCTTCCCACTTCAGCCTCCCTAATAACTGGGACTATAGGCACGTGCCACCAAGCCCGGATAATTTATTTTTGTATGTTTTGTAGAGACGAGGTCTCGCTATGTTGCCCAGGCTGCTCTCGAACTCCTGGGCTCAACTGATCTGCTGCCTCGGCATCCCAAAGTGTTGGGATTACAGATGTGAGCCAGCACGCCCAGCCAATCAAAATAATTTCTGATCCTTAGTTGCCCATTTGAAAAATAGGGATAATAACAGGGTTGTTATGCAAATGAAAAGAGATAATACATGCAAAGCAATATAATGTTGACTATTATTACTTCAATCTTCTTTTATCCCTCTACCTAACCATTTTCAACTTTGTACCATTCATTGCTCTTGTTGCATGTTGTGCTTACTATTACAATATTTGCCACACTATCTTGAATTTTCTTCCTACACCCTTGAAGGTAAGAACAGGATCTTATTCATAGTGATATTCCCAGTGTCTGGCATGTAGAAGTTGCTTGTCAAAGAACGAAGTTTTGGCCAGGCATGGTAGTAGCTCACACCTGTAATCCTAGTACTTAGGGAGGCCAAGGCGGGAAGATTACTTACGCTTAGGAGTTCGAGACCAGCTGGGACAATTTGGCGAAAACCCATCTCTCCAAAAAAAAAAAAATAATAATAATAATTAAAAATAATAATAATTGGCTGGGTGTGGTGGCTTGCACATGAAGGGGCTGATGCAGGAGGATCACTTGAGCCCAGGAGGTCAAGGCTGCAGTGAGCTGTTTGTGCCACTGCACTCCAACCTGGGTGACAACGTGAGGCCCTGTATCAAAACAAACAAAAAACAAAGTTTCAGCAAATTAAATTTCAAAACTCTGATTGGGTTATTAGTAACTCATGAACTGGGCAGCATCTAATCTACAAAATAAAAAGGAGCTCTGATGAGCTAAACAGAGTGAGTGACTTTTATAGGCAGAAAAAAGCAGAAGCAAACAGAAACAAAAAACAAATAGCAGATTGACAATTTCAAGGTTAATTTCCTTACAGGGATATAAGTGAAATCCTGTGGGCCTAATGGGATTTGGCTATCATCTCTTAGGTTTTGGTTTGGTGATGTGAAACTTTACCATGGGTGATTCCATTTTGGACCTGCTATATTTTCTTTAATACGCTCAATAAATGGGTGCTGAGGGAATGAAGTCTTTTTTGGCTATTCTAACCCTAACTAACATTCTCTCTTTTGAATGCATATAATAATTATAGTATTCACTACACAATCTAGCATTTAATTATTTAATGCCTCTTATTGCTTCATGCATTGTATTTCCCCAATTAGATTAGATATTCCTTGAGGGTACACAGTAATCTAATAAATACATGTTAAACTATAGAAAAATATACAGTAGGCACTTAGTGAATTATTATTAAATGAATGAGTGAAACACTTTATCTCTTGCCTTTCCATTACTGACTTGCCCATTGGTATGTCTAGAATCTGAGTTGTTAGAAGAAAAATAGGAGAAGAATGGTTGCCTTTTGCTCCAGTGGATGGTGGTATATAAGTATCCTCTGTCACAAGTTCACCTCATTACTTTGGTAAGTTATTTATACGCTTATGGGAATCACTGTCAAATTTATAATGCACTACCACTTGGCAATCAGTTACATAACTTCCTATATTTCACTTATAGTCTCTCAAATCTTTTTGATAATAATTGCATGGCACACTTAGTATAAGAGCAAGCTTATTTAAAGTAGCAAAGAGGTATTCTCCCATTTCAATGAAGCAAAAAGATTTGTCATGACTAAAAGTACAATGAAATATATTTTATAGGCTGAGGCAGTATCATTGATAAGAATTTTGCTTTACCTTGCTGTGAAGATTTTCTGTGATAAATGCTGCAAAAGTTTTAACATTGCTAATTTTGAAGGTTCTGGCCACTGGTGGCAATGGAGCCTGGGCAAGCTGGAGGTGCTTGGGGTGTGGGGCAGTTGGGCCTTCTGGTCTTGCAAAAAAGGTACCATGTGAATAGTGGTCTTTGACCACTGACACTTGCCAGAGCTCGCATCAAGTGTGATTTGAAGATTGAGCCTTCCAGGGAGGAAGTGAGCTAGGAAATAGTTCCTAGCACCTGGGAGCATCCTATACCTAAGTTTTTCAGAGGGAGTCCAGGGTCCCCATAGGGATTTCCTCCACTAACTCCATTTCTGGAGCATCTAGATCCTGTCTGCCTCTTGTACATTACAGTCACTGCCGAATGTATACTTTTTTTTAAAGATAGCTGGGCACAGTGGTTCACGCCTGTAATCTCAGTGCTTTGGGAGGCTAAGGTGGGAGGATGGTTTGACCCCAGGAGTTTGAGGTTAGAGTGAGCTATGATCGCACCACAGCACTCCAGCCTGGGCAATAGAGCAAGAATCTGTCTTTAAAGAACAAAGAAAAGTTTTGCGGGCTGTTCAGAGACCAAAGAATATATTTGGGTAATTTTTAAAATTTTATGTAGGGTTAATTTGAGAACGCAGAAAACACTCATCACTCCTAGAGGGCTGTCTACCTTTAGATAAGGCTGGAAAAAGAATAAAAGCTCCGGGCCAGGCACAGTGGCTCACGCCTATAATCCCAGCACCTTGGGAGGCCAAGGCGGGCAGATTGCTTGAGCCCAGGAGAGACCAGCCCAGGCAACGTGGAAAAACTCTGTCTCTACTAAAAATATAAAAAAAATTAGCCAGATGTGGTGGTGCCTGCCTGTAGTCCCAGCTACCTGGGAGACTGAGGTGGGGGAATCACCTGAGCTTGGGAAGTTGAGGCTGCAGTGAGCCAAGATTGCGCTACTGTACTCCAGCTTGGGTAACCAGAGTAAGACTCTGTCTAAAGAAGAAGAAGAAGAAGAAGAAGAAGAAGAAGAAGAAGAAGAAGAAGAAGAAGAAGAACAACAACAACAACAACAACAACAACAACAACAACAGCAGCAGCAGCTCTGGAGTCACATTTATCTAAGACAATTTTAATCCCAGTTCTGCCACTGTGCTGGTCATTATCTTTGGCCTTCCAGGTTGATTCTCTGTCCTTTCTTTGCCCTGGTCTGTGTGCAGGCAAGGTCGACTTCTCTAGTCTACATCACCCCAGCTCCCTTACCCTCTGGCTTCTGGTTGGGTCAGGACACCATAAAGGCACCTTATAAGGTTACTGTATGGAGATCAGAGGGCACCAGAAAAGAAAGGTCAGAGTATTTATTGTCCACTTCATCCCCCATGGTCATATCCACTGCTAGAGTGACCAGGTTGGCCCAGCTTGCCCAGGTCTTTCCTTATTTTAGCACTGAAAGTCCCACACCCAGGATGGTTGGTTGGTCACCTAATCTATTAGACTTCTCTTTCAAGTTTTTAGCTGGGTTCAGATAAAAGCTCCCTCTCCTCATCTTCATTTCTTTACCTTCTAACCATCTCTCAACCCACTTCTGTCTCTACCAACATGATCCCACTATCCAGCCTCTTCTCTTTTTGTGTGTTGGTTTATCTATCTTTTCATCTATTTTACTATTAATTTCTACATTGATGATTCCCAAATATACATCTATAGCACTCCCCTGCCCTCATATTTGGAGGGCTGACATTTAACGAAGGCTTATTCTGTGGCAGAAACAGTTGCAAGGATTTTATAAGCATTATCTTATTTAATCTTCGGAGTGAGCTTATAAGGTAAGTAATATTATCATCTCTATTTTAGCAGATGAAGAAACCAAACGTTTAAAAGGCTAGTAACTGATGGATGAGCCAATTTTCAGACTCTGCGCTGTGTGACTTCAGAGCTCCTACCACTCAGGGAGACCCTGCCTGAGCATCCTCTGTGTTCTCCCTCCTTCTCCTGTTCTGGTTTCCCTGATAACACTCACTTCTGCCTGAAATTTTATGTATATCTATTTGTTTATTGTTGCTCCAAGAGGATAGGCACTTTGTTTTCTTTGCCTCTGTATCACCACTATCTAGAACTGTTATTGTTAAACTTGAGCATGCATCAGAATGATCTGAAAGGCGGGGAAGAACATAGGTTGCTGGGCCCCACCTGCAGAGTTTCTTTCTTTCTTTCTTTTTTTCAAGATGGAATCTCACTCTGTTGCCCAGGCTGGAGTGCAGTGGCTTGATCTTGGCTCACTTCAACCTCTGTCTCCCAGGTTCAAGCGATTCTCGTACCTCAGCTTCCTGAGTAGCTGAGACTACAGGTGGGTGCCACCACCCTGGCTAATTTTTGTATTTTTAGTAGAGATGGGGTCTCACTATGTTGGCCATGCTGGCCTTGAACTCCTGACCTCAAGTTATCTGCCCGTCTTGGCCTCCAAAAGTGCTCAGATTACAGGTATGAGCCAACGCACCTGGTCAAGAGCTTCTGATTCAGTATGTCTGATATGTCTGAAGTGGAGTCCAGGAATGTATATTTCTTTTTTTTTTTTTTTCAGAGAGGGAGTTTTGCTCCGTCACTCAGGCTGGAGTGCAGTGGTGCAATTTCGGCTCACTGCAACCTCCACCTCCTGGGTCCAAGCAATTCTCCTGCCTCAGCCTCCTGAGAAGCTGGGATTACAGGCACATGCCACCATGCCCAGCTAATTTTTGTATTTTTAGTGGAGACGAGGTTTCACCATTTTGGCCAGGCTGGTCTCGAACTCCTAAACTCAGGTGATCCACCCACCTTGGGCTCCCAAAGTGCTGGGATTGCAGGTGTGAGCCACTGCGCCCGGCCAGGAATGTATATTTATAATAAGTTCCCAGGTGATGCTAGTGTGGCTAGTCTGGAGACCATAATTTGAGAACCAAGGGCTAAGAACATCCCAGGCTCACTCAAGGTAGGAAAACTGATTATTATTTGTTGAACTAGTTAATTCATTCACTTGATAACTATGACAATTTGACAACTACTTGAACTCCCTCTGAAAGTGAATAAAGGAAATATTTCTTACATTAGTATTTTCATACCTCTTTAGGGAGCACCTCTTCACTCACCAGATAAATTAAGAGAGAAAGTTCCAATTTGAAAAATGGGTGGACAGAGGTAAGATAGGAAAGGGAAACCTAAACATTTTTTAACATTGTGGTAAAACATACCTAAATAAACAAATGAAAAAGTTCCACATATGAATAATAGCTGCCACAGTTACAAGGTTGTTTGGATTTATTAAAAAATAGACATTTTACGCTGGGCGCAGTGGCTCATGCCTGTAATCTCAGCACTTTGAGAGGCCAAGGTGGGCAGATCCGAGGTCAGGAGATCGAGACTATCCTGGCTAACACGGTGAAACCCCGTCTCTACTAAAAATACAAAAAATTAGCTGGGTGTGGTAGCGGGTGCCTATAGTCCCAGCTATTCAGAGGCTGAGGCAGGAGAATCTCTTGAACCTGGGAGGCAGAGGTTGCAGTGAGCCGAGATCAAGCCACTGCACTCCAGCCTGGGCAACACCATCTCAGAAAAAAAAAAAAAAAAAAAAGACATTTTAGAGCAGTTTTAGGTTCATGACAAAATAGTAGATTTCCCATTTATAGACTTACTTCATTTTTTTATTGTGCTTTGCAGACACTGCATTTTTTTACAAATTGAAAGTTTGGGGCAACGCGGCATCAAGCAAGTCTATTGGTGCCATTTTTCTGACAGCATGTCGTCATTTGGTGTCTCTGTGTCACATTTTGGTAATTCTGACAATATTTCAAACTTTTCCATTATTATTATAGCTGTTATGGTGATCTGTGATCAATGATCATTAGTGTTTCTATTGTAATTATTTTGGGGTGCCATGATTGTGCCCATATAAGATGGCAAACTTAATTTATGAATGTTGTGTGTATTCTGACTACTCCACCAACCAGCTGTTCCCCTGTCTCTTTCCCTCTCCTCTTGCCTCCCTATTTCCTGAGACACGAAAGTATTGAATTAGGCCAATTAATAACCTTACAATATAGCTCTAAGAGTTCAAGTGAAAGGAAGAGCCACACATCTCTCACTTTAAATCAAAAGCTAGAAATGATTAGGCTTAGTGAGGAAGGCACATTAAAAGTTGAGACAGGCCCAAAGCTAGGCCTCTTGTGCTAGTTAGCGAAGTTGTGAATGCAGAGTAAAAGTTCTGGCAGAAAATTAAAAGTGCTACTTCAGTGAATGCACAAATAAGAAAGTAAAACAGCCTTATTGCTGATACAGAGAAACTTTTCATGGTCTGGACAGAACATCAAACCAGCTACACATGCATTTTCTTAAACCAAAGCCTAATCTGGAGTAAGACCCTAACTCTCTTCCATTCTATGAAGGCTAAGATGGTGAAAAAGCTGCAGAAGAAAAGTTAGAAGCTAGCAGAAGTTGGTTCATGAGGTTTAAGGAAAGAATCTGTATCACATAAAAGTGCAAGGTGAAGTAGCATGTGTTGATGTAGAAGCTGCATCACGTCATCCAGAAGATATAGCCAAGAAAACTGATGAAGGTGGCTACACTAAATGACAGATTTTCAATGGAGACAAAACAGCCTTTTGTTGGAAGAAGATGCCAGCTTAGATTTTCATAGCTAGAGAAAAGTCAATGCCTAGCTTCTAGGCTTCAAAGGACAGGATGACTCTCTTCTTAGGGCCTAATCCAGCTGGTGACCTTAAGTTGAAGCCAATGCTCATTTACCATCTGAAAATCAAAGGGTCCTTAAGAATTATACTAAATCTACCCTACCTGTGCTCTACCAATGGAACGACAAAGCAGACAACAGCACATCTGATTACAGCATGGTTTACTGAATATTTTAAGCCCACTCTTGAGAACTACTGTTCAGAGAAAAAGATTTCCTTCAAAATATTGCTGTTTATTGACAATGCACCTAGTTGCCCAGGAGCTCTGATGAAGATGAATGTTGTGCAAGGAGATGAATGTTGTTTTCATGCCTGCTAACACAACATCCATTCAGCAGCCGTAAATCAAGGATTAATTTTGACTTTCAAGTCTTATTATTTAAGAAATACATTTTGTAAGGTGATGGCTACCTTAGATAGTGATTCCTCTGATGTGTCTGGGCAAAGTAAATTGAAAACCACCTGGAAAGGATTCACCATTCTAGATGCCATTAAGAATATTCACGATTCATGGCAGGAGGTCAAAATATCAACATTAACAGGAGTTTGGAAGAAGTTGATCCCAAACCTCATGGATGACTTGGAAGGGGTCCTTCAGGGGAGGAAATCACTGCAGATGTGGTAGAAAGAGCAAGAGAACTAGAATTAGAAGTGGAGCCTGAAGATGTGCCTTAATTGCTGCAATCTTATGATCAAACTTGAATAGATGAGGAGTTGCTTCTCATGAGCAAAGAAAGTGGTTTCCTTTTTTTCTTTTCAAGTATTTAAAAAATTGAAGTAAAATCCAGGTAACATAAAATTAACCATTTTAAGATGATAGTTCAGTGGCATTTAGTACATTCACACTTGTGCAATCATCTCCTCTATCTAGTTCCAAAACATTTTCATTACACCAAAGGGAAACCCCATACCCATTAAGCTGTTACTCACTTCTTATCCTCCCCGATATTATTTGGCTCTGGGTCCCCACCCAAATTTCATGTTGAATTGTCATCCCCAGTGTTGGAGGAGGGGCCTGGTGGGAGATGATTGGATCATGGGGGTGGATTTCCCCCTTGTTGTTCCCATGATAGTGAGTTCTCACAAGATCTGATTGTTTAAAAGTATGTAGCATCTTCCCTCTGGCTCTCTCTCTATCCCCTGCTGGCCTTGTGAGGATGTGCTTGCCTCCCCTTCACCTTTCACCATAATCCTAAGTTTCCTGAGGCCTTCCTAGCCATGCTTCCCATATAGCCTGTGGAACTGAGAGTCAATTAAACTTCTTTTCTTTACAAATTACGCAGTCTCAGGTAGCTTTTTATGGCAACGTGAGAATGGGCTAATACATCCCCTCCCCCAGCCCTTGGCAATCACTGTTCTAAGGAAAGTGGTTTCTTGAGATGAAACCTACTCCAGTGAAGATGCTGTGAATATTGTTGAAATGACGGGCTGGGCACGGTGGCTCACACCTGTAATCCAGCACTTTGGGGGGCCGAGGTGGGTGGATCACTTGAGGTCAGCAGTTGAAGACCAACCTGGCTAGCATGGTGAAACCCTGTCGCTACTAAAAATACAAAAATTAGCCAGGCATGGTGGTGCATGCCTGTAATCCCAGCTACTTGGGAGGCTGAGGCAGGAGAATTGCTTGAACTTGGAGGTAGAGGTTGCAGTGAGCCGAGATTGGACCACTGCACTCCAGTCTGGGCGACAGAGTGAGAGTCCATCTCAAAAAATAAATAAATAAATAAATAAATAATGAGAAAGGATTTGGAATATTATATAAACTTAGATGATAAAGCAGCAGGGTTTGAGAGTATTGACTCCATTTTTTTTTTTTTTTTTTGGAGACAGGGTCAGCCGGGCATGGTGGCTCATGCCTGTAATCCCATCACTTTGGGAGGCTGAGGCAGGTAGATCGCCTGAGGTCAAGAGTTTGAGACCAGCCTGGTCAATGCAGTGAAACCCTGACTCTACTAAAAATACAAAAAATTAACTGGGTGTGGTGGTGGACACCTGTAATCCCAGGTACTAGGGAGGCTTAATCGCTTGACCCAGGAGGCAGGGGTTGCAGTAAGCCAAGATCATGCCATTGCACTCCAGCCTGGGCAACAAGAGCAAACTCCGCCTCAAAACCAAAACAAAACAAAACAAAACAAAAGTCTCACTCCAGGCTGGAGTGCAGTGGCATGAACACAACTCACTGCAGCCTTGACCTCCCAGGCTCAAGCCATCTTCCCTCCTTAGTCTCCCAAGTATCTGGGACTACAGACATGTGACACCATGCCTAGCTAATTTATTTTTATTATTTTTATTTTTTGTAGAGAAGGGGTCTTGCCATGGTGCCTAGGCTGGTCTCGAACTCCTGGACTTAAGTAACCCTTATGCCTTGGCCTTCCAAAGTGCTGGGATTACAGGAGTGAGCCACCGTGCCCAGTCAATTTTTGAAAGTTCTACTGTGAGTAAAATGCTATCAAACAGCATCATATGCTACCAAGTAATCTTTTGCGAAAGGAATAGTCAATCGATGTGGCAAACTTCATTGTTGTCTTGTTTTAAGAAATTGCCACAGCCACCCCACAAACCTTCAGCAATCACCACCCTGATCAGTCAGCAGCCATCAACATGGAAGCAAGACCCTCTATCAGCAAAAAGACTATGACTTGCTGAAGGCTCAGATAATCTTTAACATTTTTTTTTAGCAATAAAGTATTTTTAAATTAAGATTTTTTAAAGAAATAATGCTATAGAACACTTAATAGACTACAGTATAGTGTAAACATGACTTTTATATGTACTAAGAAACCAAAAAAATTTGTGTGACTATTTGCTTTCTGTGGTGGTCTGTTACTGAACCTGCAGATTAATACAGGTATGCCTGTATTAACAAATCTAGATTGTATCAGTCAGAGTAGGCTAAAATATGTTGGGTGGCAGACAACTCCAAACTGCAGCGGCTAACACAACAAAAGTTTGTTTCTCCATTTGAATAGTCACATGCAAAAAAATATTTTTTGAGATAGGGTCTTGCTCTGTTGCCCAGTCTACTGCTCAGTGGCAAGATCACAACTCACTGCAGCCTCAACCTCCCAGCTTAATTGATCCTCCCACCTCAGCCTCCCAAGTACCTGTGACTGCAACTGCACACCACCATGCCCAGATAATTTTTGTTGTTGTTGTTGTATTTTTTGTAGAGACAGGATTTTGCCATGTTGCCCAGGATGGTCTCAAACTCCTGGGCTCAAGCGATCCTCCCACCTCAGCCTCTCAAAGTGTTGGGATTACAGGCAGGAGCCACCATACCCAGCCACAAGATTAATACAGACCTATACCTCTCACACCGTGCACAAAAATTAACTAGAAATGGATCATAGACTTACATGTAAGAGCTAAACCTATAAACTTCTAGAAGAAAATGTAATAGAAAATAGACTTCGGTAAAAGAATTCTCAGTTATAACACCAAAAGCATGTGGTATTTTAAAAAAGATAAATAGGACTTCATTGAAATTAAAAAAAAAAAAAAAAAACTTTTTCCCTTCAAAATACATTAAGCCTTGACAAGGGTGGCTTGCACCTGTAATCCCAGCTACTTGAGAGGCTGAGGTGGGAGGATGGCTTGAGGACAAGAGTTCCAGGCCAGCCTGGGCTCCATATAGAGATCCCATCTCTAAAAAACTTAAAACAAAATTAGCTGGGAGTAATGGTGTGCACCTGTAGTCTCAGCTACTTGAGAAGCTAATGTGGGAGGACTGCTTGAGCCTAGGAGTTCAAGGATATGGTGAGCTATAATCAGTGCCACTACACTCCAGGCTGGGCAACAGAGTGAGACCTTGTTTCTGGAGGAAAAAGAAAAGATACCATTATGAAAAATGAAAAGACAAGTCGTAAAGTCATAGACAGGAAGACAATATTTGCAAATCATGCTTCTGTTAAAGAACCTAAATCTAGAATATATAAAGAACTCTTACAACTTGATATAAGAAGATTGCTCAGTTAAAAATACACAAAATATTTGAGTAGACACTTCACTAAAGAAGATATAAGAATGGCTAACAAGCCAATGAAAAGATGCTCAATAGCACTAGCCATTAGGGAAATGCAAATTGAAACCACATTGAACCACTTCATTCCCACTGTTTTAAATTATTGTAATAGTTATTATTATTTTTTAGCCGGGCACAGTGGCTCATGCCTGTAATCCCAGCACTTTGGGAGGCCGAGGTGGGCAGATCACAAGGTCAGGAATTCGAGACCAGCCTGATCAACATGGTGAAACCCCATCTCTACTAAAAATACAAAAATTAGCCGGGTGTGGTGGCGCACGCCTATAATCCCAGCTATTCAGGAGGCTGAGGCAGGAGAATCGCTTGAACCCAGGAGGCAGAGGTTGTAGTAAGCCAAGATTGCGCCACTGCACTCCAGCCTGGGTGACAGAGAGAGACTCCATCTCAAAAAAAAAAAAAAAAAAATATATATATATATGTATATGTGTATATATACATAATTGTTTTAGAGATGAGGTTTCACTGTATTGCCCTGGCTGGTCTCAAACTTCTGGGCTCAAGCAATCCTCCAGCCCTGGCCTCCCAAAGTGCTGGGATCACAGGTGTGAGCCACCATGCCTAGCAATCCCTACTGTTATGAGTGAAATCAGAAAGATAGACAACAAGTATCAGTGAGGATATTGGGAAACTGGAAGGCTTACATATTGCTTACACTTTGGAAAACTGTTTGGCAGTATCTTAAAAAGTTAAACATAAACTTACCATACAACTCTGTAATTCCACTTCTAGGGATCTACTCAAGAAAAATAAAAAATGAATGTCCACACAAAGACTTGTACAGAAATGTTCATAGCAGTCTTATTCGTAATAGCCTAAATGTCCTTCAACTGGTGAATGGATAAACAAAATTAGTACATTCATTCAAATGGAGTCTATTTAGCAATAAAAAGAAAGAACTACTGACTGGTACAATGTAGATGAACCTAAAAAATATCATTTTGAGTGAAAGAAGCCAGATGCAAAAGACTACTTACTGTATGAAATCATTTATGCGAAATTGTCAGAAAGCAGATAGCAAATTGCCTAGGGCTTGGAAGGAGGGTTGACTGCAAATGGGCATAATGAATTTCTGGGGGGTGATGGAAATGTCTTAAAAGCAGATTGTGGTGATGATTGCACAATTCTAGTCACTGCTTATTGTAGACATTTAGGAACTGAAAGCGACAGACATTCTATCTCAACACAAGCTTCCATGATTACCATAACATGGGGGAGGGAGATGTGCCTCTGCTTCTTAAAGATTCTCCTGATAAGTGATACATGTCACCCATTTATTGGTCAAAGCAATTAACTTCAGGGGTGCAAGAGAGTGCAATTTGTTTTTCTTTTTTCTTTGAGACAGAGTCTCCCTCTGTCGCCTAGGTTGGAGTGCAGTGGTGCAATCTTGGCTCACTGCAACCTCTGCCTCCCGGGTTCAAGTGATTCTCTGCCTCAGCCTCCCGAATAGCTGGGATTACAGGCGTACACCACCATGCCCAGCTAATTTTTGTATTTTTAGTAGAGACAGAGTTTTGGCATGTTGGCCACGCTAGTCTGGAATTCCTGACCTCAAGTGATCTGCCCGCCTTGGCCTCCCAAAATGCTGGGATTACAAGCGTGGCCACCGTGCCCAGCCAGAAAGTGCAATTTTACTGTGTCTGCAACAGAGAGGGGAACCAGAATACTTATGAATGACCGTAAGGATGTTCACAGAAATACATACAACAATAAAGAGTACAGTTTACTCTTACCCAGAGTTCACTTTGCTTTATATTTCTGAGGAACCACAATTACAGCAGGTTTTTTTGTTTGTTTGTTTGTTTGTTTTTGGCAGTCTCGGTGTCGCCCAGGCTGGAGGGCAGCAGCCTAGATTTTCTGGGCTCAAGTAATCCTACTACCTCAGCCTCCTGAATAGCTGGGACTACAGGCAGGGGCCCAGCTAATTTTTAAATTTTTTGTAGAGACAGGGTCTCACTATGTTGCCCAGACTGCAGACTGGTCTTGAACTCCCCAGCTCAAGTGATCCTTCTACCTTGGCCTTTCAAAGTACTGAGATTACAGGAGCAAGCTGCTGGTGGCTGGCTGACAGGTATTCTCTATATTTGACTGTGACTCCCTGAGTGTCCTTAAATCTCTGAACACTTGGTTTCCTTAAAATGTTTGCTTACACCTTTATACTCACATGTTTGCACAGAAAAATAAACTTTTTTCGATAGAGGCATAATTGACTTCTCTAATGTATAAGGGATTAGAATACTTTTGTGTAGCCAAAGAGCCTAAATTATTAGAGTTTCTGAGGTGGAAATGAATGCCTCTGAAGTATTGAATCACTGAAGATTCTGAAGTTGAGGCTTGTTGACCACTTTACAGAAAGCTGAGGAAAACTGAGACCAAATGTTCTCCAAAACAGGTGTTCTATGATTAGGCTTAGCTGCACAGCAAATACATCTGTTTGTGCAATATCTTTATTGATTTTTGGAATGCATCTAGTTTTTAATATTTTATTTATTGACCTTAATGCCATGCTCCTGAATGGTAATGCATCTACTTTTTTTCTTTGAGATGGAGTTTTTGCTCTTGTTGTCTAGGCTGGAGTGCAATGGCCTGATCTCGGCTCACCGCAACCTCCGCCTACCGGGTTCAAGCGATTCTCCTGCCTCAGCCTCCTGAGTAGCTGGGATTACAGGCATGTGCCACCACACCTGGCCAATTTTGTATTTTTAGTAGAGACACGGTTTCTCTATGTTGGTCAGGTTGGTCTCGAATTCCCGACCTCAGGTGATCTGCCCGTCTAGGCCTCCCAAAGTGCTGGGATTACAGGCATGAGCCACCGCGCCCGGCTGCATCTACTTTTTTTAAGTCAAAATTTTTCTCAGCCAACGTATGAAGGTCACTTAAGACGAATTTATGAGAGACGATGATCAAAATTGAAATAAAGTGAAACCTGAAAGGTAGTAGGTAAGTAGATACAATGAGGGCACACTAAGAAGACAGACTTAAAAGGTTAGGACTATTATTCAGGAGAAGCAGAGGAGTGGAAGGGTTCGACCACAATATTTAAAGTATTGAATGGTATTGGGTAAAATGAATATGCTTATTTGCCAAATTCTGAGATCACAGGCTGAGGGAACCCCTTATGAAGTATGAGCCAAATGAGCTTAGACCACAAGAGGTACTTTTTCAGAGACAGAAAAAATACGGTGTCCACTATCTCTGTGACATAGTATGAGACAAAAATATAAAATGGTTTTAAAAATATTTTGACGAAGTTATAAAGAAAGATTCCACACGTGGCTACTAAGAGGAGCTGGGTTGTGTCTAGGTGTAAGTTAAAGAGACAAGCATACAATCTCACAGCTTGTCAGTTGGCAGCAGAATCTGGGCGGGCTAAGGGTCTGCACTAATAAACAATTGTTTTCTTAAACCATTTTGCAGGGGACTATTCTCAGATTTCATTACAACTAGGAAGGACTGCAAAGCGGGTAAACAGAAAACAACCTTTCATCGTTAGGAAAAAAATCGTCTGAAAGTCTTTCATAAAAGCAGCTCCTGATAAGCAGTTTGGGACTGGACAGTGAATCGCTGAATAATATTAAATCTCGACATCTCGGGTCTTCTCCCCGCTGAAGGAAATTCTAACAGCAGGCCTCAGGATGAAGGTAGAGGAAACGTACTTCAGTTAAGATTTTCTCCAGGGAAAAGAAATCGGCCCAGCAAGATGCACAGAGCACCGTCACGACCACGCACACCGAAGGTCGCACACGACCCTTTCCCGTATAACAGACCCAGCCAGCCGCCGATCAGAAGCACAGCGCTCACTATTGTGTTAGCCCGGGCGGCGGAAGGACTGAGCCTCACTGCAACGTTAAAGAGTCCTTCTTTGTTCAGCCCCAGCCGGGGACGCAGGACGCGGTGTTCCTCCGCGCTCGCCGCGCAGTCCCTGCCCCCCCGCGGCTTTGGAGAGCTGCCATTCGGCACCGGAGTCGCTCCGCGCTCCCAGAATGCACCGGCAGTCCGCGGGAAACCAAAATGGCGAGGGGCTGTATTGAAGTGGGCTGTGTTTGAGGCCAGTGTAAGAAAGCTCATTCTACTCCCAACCCTCGTCTCCAAAGACCTCGGTTTGTGCGTGCATATGTGCCAGGTACCCGGTGGGGCAGGTGCCCAGTAAGTGCTCGGACTCGCAGGGGAAGCGCCCACGGGGACGGATTGGTTGTTTTTTCCTGTATGAAGCGGTTGGCACCACTGAAGTGACCGAATGAGGTGAGAGACCTTGGCCTGGGAACAGACTCTTCCGGAGGAGATGGGGGTGGGGGAGAAGGAGGAAGAAAGGAAGCATGTATAAAAGGGAAAGATGGAGGACCAAGGTGGGGGTGGGGGCTCCTGTATGTGGGTGCCTTTGCATTTATGTGTATATTGAAAAGAATGGATGAAGAAGAGTAGTCAGTTGAGTGTTGGAGAAAATAGGGACTAAAGGAGCAAGTAGGTCGTTGGGGGAGTCTGTTGGAGGAAGATGAAACGTTGAGACGGGGAAGCTGTGTTTGGAGGGCAGGAAGGAACCTGGGGGCGGGAGACGGTTGGAGGGGCAGGATGAACCTGGTGACGAGGGAGTGGGGAGCCGAGAGGAGGAGCCGTTGGGAAATGGGGGCTGAGGGAAATGTGGGGAGCAGAGTGGAGGGTTGCCTGGGACCTTAGCAGTGCGCAAAGGGAAGTAGCAGCTTGGAATCGGAGGGTGGTGAAATTGTATGGAATTGGAGTAAAGGGGTTCGAGTGTAGGTGCTGGTAAGGATAAGGGGAACACACTGAAGTGGAGGTGGAAGCACAACCTGAAAGCTTAAAGGGAAGAGGTGGAAGGGAAAGTGAGATGGGGGAGAGCTGGGTACCTTATATTTGGAACTCACCGAAAATCTGAGGCCTTTCTTCTGTTTAATTAAACCTAACTCATACAATCTACATCTAGGATGTAGATTTGTATTGTATTCTTACAACTGAGGTAATTACGGCTTAAGGAATTTTAACTAATTTGCCAAGATTTGTTAACATATTTCGGTAGTGCCAGAACTCTAACTCTGACTGTGTTTTACAATCTGGTGTCCTTGGTTGCTTGAATTTTTCTTTGGAAGCAATTAGAGGGAACAGATGGATTTATCGGGGTGATCTGACAAACAGCAAGGGTTTGTGAACAATGGGAAAAGGCTTGTGGAATGTTACTCTATTCTTTAAAACATTTAACTTTGGTTAAAGATAGAAACCATGTAACACTAACTTAAATGTGAAAACCTAGCTAGGCCTGTGTGTAATACATAGGAAAGCACCATGTGAGGTCAGTACAGAGCTAGAAATATGTAAATAGTACCTGATTTAATTTGACTCCAGAACCTCCGGTGGTAATAGTAGTTACTTTCTCCTTCAGGTCGATTCCATGTGACCCTGCTGTATACCTAGCCTACAAGGTGGTTTCAATTTCCATGCTTTCATTCTCTCTTGGGAATTCCTTTTTTTTTTTTTTTTTTTTGTCAGTAAATTTCAAAGATAGTTGAATGTAGAAGTAGTTAATGTGGATAAAATGTAATTAAATTCATTATAACCTTTTTAAGGTTTGAAAGTGCTTTAAAGGGAGTTGTTTTGACTGATGGCTTTAAGTGCCCGATAGTTTAGTTATAACTTGAGAGGGAATACAAAATGACTGTTGTTTTTCCAGATTCCTAAATATAAAAATGTATTTGAATTCACATTTTAAAATTAGTTCACCTGCAGTTTTTTAAAGTGCTAAAACTGTTCTAAGTATTTGAATTAAGAACGCACCTGCTTCCTGATACTACATTTATAATGTTAGTGGGTATTAACGGAAATGTGTGACTATCAGGATGAAATGCACACACAGTTTTAGAACTAGTTGTACAGAAATCATCTTGTTAAGCCTTTTTTCTAGATGACACAATTATATTTAATAGTTCTTTAAATTATCCCCGTTTCCTCAAAGCTCTGTTGGGAAAGACATTTTATTCTGTGTATTTTACTGTGGGTCATTAACTCTTTGATTTCATGGATTATAAATATTCCTTTTTGTGGGATCTTTTAAGGATAATTTGCTTTAATCATTTTTCAGCATAATCTTTACATCTGACTTGAAGAAACTGAGGAGTTGCTGTGACCAACATCTGTAGCTTGATGGTTCTGAAAGTAAAACTTAACTGCTGTTTTAGTTAGTCTACACTTTCATGAACGATCTTTGATGGCTAATATGTTTGTACTTTGTTTTCCCTGTTCTTCAGGAAAATTTGTTTATTGCTGTGAAATCCAGTATAACAATCCTAAATTGGAATGTAAAAGTTTCCCTGTGGATATTTCTTAGGTATTAGAGTGCTATCTAGTAGAAATTTCTCCAGTGATGGCAGTGTTCTATATCTGCTGTATCCAGTACAGTAGCCAGTAGCCACATGTGGGTATTGAACACTAGAAATGTTAACTAGTGAGACTAAGAACTGAATTTATAATTTAATTCATTAAAACTAAAATTTAAATGGCCATATGTAGCAGTGCTATTGTAATGGACGGCACAGTATTAGCGGTTATTGCATCCATGTATTGAGGAATTGTTACCTTCATTAACCATGGAAACCACAGGAATCCAAGGATGAGGAACTGCCGTAGAACTGAGGAAGTTCAGATTCTTTTTGTACATTTAAGATGAAGTATTCATTTTTACCATATACCATGTCTTCTGTCATATTTCTGTTTTCGTATAACATTGCAATAGAATAATGAAAGATAGTGACCTCTCTAGTCTTTTTAAAATATAAGATTCTGATTCCTGTGTTAAAAAACAACAAAAGATGGATATTAGGAATGTTTTGTTGTTTAAAAAAATTACTTTGTTTTTACACTTAGGTAAAAAAAACCTTAAGGAATATTTCAAACATAATACAAAGTGAGCAGAATAGAATAATGAACTTTTATGTATCCATTCTTTTTTTTTTTTTTGTAAAAAGAGACAGGGTCTTCCTCTGGCACCCAGGCTGGAGTGAAGTGGTGCTATCATAACTCACTGCAGCCTCAAACTCCTGGGCTGAAGTGATCCTCCTGCCTTAGCCTGCCAAGTAGTTAGGACTACAGGTGCACACCACCACACCTGGCAAATTTTTAGTTTTTTTTGTAGAAATGGGATCTTACTGTGTTGCCCAGGCTGGTCATGAACTTCTGGCCTCTAGCAGTCCTCCTGCTGTGGCCTCCCAAAGTGTTGGGATTGAGCCACTGCGCCCAGCCCATTGTTTTTATTATTTTCAAAAGTTTTATTTTTAGGTAAAGTGTATATTGAAATGCACAAATCTTAACTGTACAGTTTTTAAATAAGTTTTATTGAGATATAATTTATATACTATAGTTGTATGTACATAATTGACATGCAACCTTTGAAAGTGTACAGTTGAGTGGTTTTTTTAGTATACTCACATGTGCAACCATCACCACTACCTAATTTCAGAACATTTTCATCACCCCAAAAAGAAAATCTTAATCCATTAACAGTCACTCCCCTTCACCCCTCCCCTATCTTCTGGCAACCACTAATTTACTTTCTGTGTCTATAGATTTGCCTGTTCTGGACATTTCATATAAATGGAGTAGTACAATATGTGGCCTTTTATGTCTGGCTTCCTTCATTTAGCATAACTGTGTTAGTCCATTCTTGCACTGCTATGAAGAAATACCTGAGACTGGGTAATTTATAAAGAAAGTAATTTTGACTGGCTTACGGTTCCACAGGCTATACAGGAAGCATGACTGGGGAGGCCTCAGGAAACTTCCCCTCGGAGTGGCCCTCTTGAAGTGGCCAGAGCAGGAGGATTAGATGGGGGCAATGCCACACACTTTTAAACAACCAGAGAACTCAGTATCATGAGAACAGCAGGGGGGAAAATCTGCCTGCATGATCCAGTCATTTCCCACCAGGGCCTTCCTCCAATGTTGGGGATTACAGTTTGACAGGAGATTGGGCAGGAACACAAAATGCAAACTATATCATTAATGTTTTCAAGGTACAGCCATGTTGTAACGTTTATAGTCACTTCATATATTTTTAGGACCAAATAATATTTCATTATATGAATATACCTTTTTTGTCTGCTCATCAGTTGATGGACATTTGGGTTGTTCCCACTTTTTGACTTTTATAAGTAATGCTTCAGTGATCATTCATGTATAAGGTTTGGGTGAACATGTTTTCGTTTCTCTTGGGTACACATATCTAGGAGTGAAATTGCTGGGTCAGATGATAACTCGGATTAATGTTTTGAGGAACTGCCAAACTGTTTTTCAGAGAGACTGCACCATTCTGCAATCTCACAAGCAATTATCTGCTGAGTGATTATCTCACCAGTTTATCCACATCCTCACTGATACTTGCTATAGTCTGTCTTTTGATTATAACCATTCTAGGGTTTGAATTGGTATTTCATTGTGGTTTTGATTTGCATTTCACTTATGGCTAATTATATTGAGGATCATGTACTTGTTGGCCATTTGTATACCTTTGGAGAACTGTCTATTTAAGTCTTTTACTCATGTAAAAAATGAGGCTTTTTTATTCTTGAGTTGTAAGAGTTTTTCACGTATTTTGGATACAAGTCTTTTATCAGATATGATTTGCAGACTTTTTTTTTTCCATCCTGTGGATTGTCTTTTCACTTTCTTGATGGTGTCCTTTTAAGCACAAATGTTTTTAATTTTGCTAAAGTTCAATTTATTCCTTTTTTTTTTTGCTTATGCTTTTGATGCCATATCTAAAGAGCTTTATAGTTTTCGCTTTTACATTTAGTGTCTTTCATCTATTTTGAGTTAATTTTTTATATATGGTGTGAGGTAGGGGTCCAACTTCAGTGTTTTGCATGTGGATACCAGTTTTCTAGTACCATTTGTTCAAAAAACTAATTCTTTCATCATTGACTTGTGTTTGACAATCTTGTCAAAAATAAATTAACCATCCATGTAAAGGTTTGTTCCTGGATCACAGTTTTGTTCCATTGATTTATGTGTTTGTACTTAGGACTGTACCATAACATTTTAATTACCATTACTTCATAGTAAGTTTTGAAATTGGGACGTGTGAGTCCTCAAGTTTTTTCTTTTTTAAAAACAATTTGGCTATTCTGGGCTCCTTTCACTTTTCCATGTAAATTTTAGGATTAATCTGTGAGTCTGTGCAAAAAACGCAGCTGGGATTTTGGTAGGTATTGTATTGAATCTATAGATTGATTTGGGAAGACTTGTCATTTTAATATTATTAACATGTATGAACATGGATGCCTTTCCAGTTACATAGATGTTATGTAATTTCTTTCTCTGACATTATGTAGTTTTCATTGTACAATTCTTGAATTTCTTCTGTTAAATTTATTCCTGAGCCAGGCACGGTAGTCCCAGCTACTTAGGAGGCTGAGGCAGGAGGATTGGGTAGGAGGATTGCTTGAGCCCAGGAGTTTGAGACTGCAGTGAACTATGAGAGCTATGATGTGCCACTGCACTCCAGCCTGGGTGACAAAGCAAGGCCCTGTCTCTAAAAATGTAAGTATTAAAAGAAATACTTTGAACATATAGAAACAAAGTAAACCATTTTCCTTGATAAGATAAAGCATCACTTTCTCCTGTCCTCATTTAATTTAAAGTTCTTATCGGTACTTGAACCCCTCTATTGATTCTCATTTCTGAGGATTTTTTGATAGCAGTTAAAGAATTCTCCCATAATCAGGGAGATAGAAGGGTAGTTTGTGAAGCACTTATCTAGTACTAAAAATACTTTTAAAATTTCAAAGCATTGTCATTATAATATAGTTATGGATCCTAATGACATTACCTTTCTTTTTTCTTTTTTTCCTTTTTTTTTTTTGAGATGGAGTCCAGGCAGTGGTGCCATCTCAGCTCACTGCAAGCTCTGCCTCCCGGGTTCGTGCCATTCTCCTGCCTCAGTCTCCCGAGTAGCTGGGACTACAGGTGTCCGACACCATGCCCGGCTAATTTTTTTGTATTTTTTAGTAGAGACGGGGTTTCACCATGTTGGCCAGGATGGTCTCGATCTCCTGACCTTGTGATCCGCCTGCCTTGGCCTCCCAAAGTGCTGGGATTATAGGGGTGAGCCACCACACCCTATTATTTTTTTCTTCATTAAAAGAGACAGGGTCTGTCTCTTGCCCAGCCTGGAGTGCAGTGGCATGATCATAGCTCACTGTACCCTCACACTCCCAGGCTCAAGTGATCCTTTCACCTCAGCCTCCTGCGTAGCTAGGACTACAGGTGCCTGCCACCACACCTGGCTGATTTTTAAAATATTCTGTAGCAACGGGGTCTTGGTATGTTGCCCATGCTAGTCTTGGACTCCTGGCCTCAAACAATCCTCCTGCCTTGGCCTCCTTAGGTGCTGGGATTACAGGCATGAGTCACTGGGCCTAGCCAGGGCCAACTTTTAGCGTCCATAGGTTCTATGGGTCATACTGCAAAACTTGAGTATCTGTGGATTTTGGTATCCTCAGGAGGTTCTGTGACCAGTGCCTTGTGGATACCAAGGGACAACTAAATAGCATATACATAAACTAGTAACACAGTCGTTTGTTATTAGTATTGTGTATTGTACCTAATGAGTATATGTGCAAGACTTTATGCTACTGGCAGTGCAGTAGGTTTGTTTTATACCAAGGTCACTGCAAACATGTTGTAAAGCATTGCATTACAGTGGTTACAAAGTCACTGAGTAATAGAAATTTTTCAGCTTCATTATAATCTTATGGGACCACTGTTGTATATGTAATCTGTGGTTGACCAAAATGTTACTGTGTAGCACATGACTATGCTTAGAAGGAAGGATCAGCTATGTAAATAATGAAGGAGGGGGCCGAGCTCATTGGCTTACACCTGTAATCCTAGCACTTTGGAGGCTAAGGTGGGCAGATCGCTTGAGGCCAGGAGTTTGAGACCAGTTGGGCCAACATGGTGAAACCCTGTCTCTACTAAAAACACAAAAAAATTAGCCAGGTGTGGTGGCGCATGTCTGTAATCCCAGCTACTCAGGAGGCTGAGGTTCACTTGAACCCAGGAGGCGGAGGCTGCAGTGAGCCGAGATTGCACCACTGCACTCTAGCCTGGGTGACAGAGTGAGACTCTGTCTCAAAAAAAAAAAAAAAAAGATGAGGAAGAAGGGCAATTTTGGTAGTAGGTACAATATGTATGAATGCCTTGGGTGGGAAAGATCTTGGTTTGTGAATAATCGATAGATAGCCCCAGGTGAATCTTGAGATGCAAAGACATATTCCTATGGGAGAAGAAAACAAATATATTGTATTTGACTTGTAGCATTATCAGCCTAGTAATTATGTTAGTTTCCCAGTTCTGTTGGTGTTTGAAGAACTATTTATAAAGTCCTTTTGTATTTGTCTATATGAGACTCTTAAATACAGAGCTTTGAAAATGTATACTACAGTCAGCTGTCTTTGAACTTCTTCTTGTGTCAAAATTGGGCAGACAGCTACAGGTTGAATATCCCTTATTTGAAATGCTTGGGACCAGAAGGGTTTTGGATTTTAGACTTTTTCAGATTTTGGAAATTTGCATATACAAATGAGATGTCTTGGGGATGAGACCCAAGTTTAAACAGAAAATTAATTTATGTTTCATATACACGTTGTATGCTTAGTCTAAAGCTTGTTTTTTCCTTGGGGACACTGAATAAACTGTTGTGCCACTTGCGTTTTGACTACAACCTGTCACGAGGTCAGATGTGGAATTTTCCACATGGGGTCGATGCTTAGAAAGTTTCAGATTTTGAAGCATTTCAGATTTTGGACTTTTAGAATAGGGATGCTCAACTTGTATTGGTATCTGAGGACACTTAACCAAGTTGAACCATCTGTAGAAATGCATCATTTCATCACTGGTGGATGACTTCAGTTAGACCTATAAAAAGGCCTTAGTGGCAAAATATACTGTGGACAAGAGGCTGGATAATGGCAGTGAATGGCCTGATTTCACCATTTGCTAAGTCTGAAAATATTCTTGGCCTTCCCCACAGTATGTGACCTTGGTTCGTAATTGGGACCCAAAAGTGACAAATATCTAGAATAACTTTGTCTCAGAAATAGTATCACTTAACTGGGGTTTACCATAGTAGAGCCAAGCATTACCTATCTTTCTTTACAACTTTAAGGAAGTAATTTTACTTCTGAGTTCCACATTTTTCATTTGTTAAACAGTAGTCTTCCCTTCCTATTTTATGGCATTATTGGGAGGAGAAAATTAGATATGAATGCTTTTGAGAAAGTTAAACGGTATAGTAAGATGAAGATATTTTCAAGCTCTTGTGATCCATGTACTCTACTACCTACCAAAGATCCAGTTCATACTTTCCTTTGTAGTAGTTGGAACTTTTAAAACTCTAGGGTACAGTTAGTGGCTTGCAGCAAGAGCCCCTCAGTGCTATTATTTCTTTCTCCTTGGTCTTAGGACCAGAGTCTGCAGGATTATAATGAAAACGCTGAACTTTCCAGTTCATCCTTGACTGAATTGTTAGTGGAGGCTCATTTTGTGTAGTGTAATCAACTTTATAAATTCTGGACTCGAACATGAATGTATATACCTGTACTTAATTCACATTTTTCTGTTTTTTATGTGTATTATTGGCCTTGTTGGTTTTGGTGTTTTAAGTCTGTAGTTAACCTTTCTTTGTTATTCATTGTATATGTGAGATAATATCAAGGATTCCTTTTACACAAATAATTTAGATGGCTTTGGATATTGTGATGTAAAGATTTTACCGATTGTCATATTGGCTTTAAAAGAAATCAGGTATATTTTTGAAATCTATTACTGTTTCTAAATGTTTGGTATTTGCCATTTTCAAAATACTTGATATATTTGACAGTGTCATTTACAATTTTTTTTTTGAAATGGAATCTCACTTTCTTGCCCAGGCGTGAATGCAGTGATGCGATCTCAGCTCACTGCAACCTCTGCCTCCTGGGTTCAAGCAGTTCTCGTGTCTCAGCCACCCAAGTAGCTGGGATTACAGCTGTGTGCCAACGTGCCTGGCTAATTTTTGTGTTTTTTGGTAGAGATGGGGTTTCACCACATTGGCCAGGCTGGTATGGAACTCCTGACCTCAAGCGATCTGCCCGCCTCGGCCTACCAGTGTGAAGTGCTGGGATTACAGGCATGAGCCACCATACCCGACCTCATTTACAATTTTTTTAAAAAAACTTAAGATCTGTATTTTTTATAGTTTATAAAAGTATTTTTGTGATCACAGAAATACATGCTTTTGGTAGAAACACAAACATACAAAGGTGTTCTATAAAACTGACTTTTTATCATACATTTTAAGATATTTAAAAAATATTTTCTGTAATTTCATGAAGAGTACTAAAGCCACACTCACTGAAATTGTAAACACCTGTGTTCATTGTCTGACCTGTTAGGTGGTTAAGCTATTTTTAATTCTAGGGGGCTCAGGCTGAACTTGAGGTTGGGGAGGAGAATTTGCCTCTGCTTTTAGTTGCAATTTTCAAATGAGGTGAAATTAAGTACAATTTATAAGGCTTTTTTGGCTTTTTAATTCTAGATAAATACATAAATAAATTTGGGGCTCTGTGTAATAGAATATGTGCTTTTATAGGATAGTGATATTTGCTTGATAAATGGAGGATTTACTTACTAGTATGTGTATTGATAAATACGGACTTTGATTAGTGTATTCAAGAGAGATTTTTAAGTCCCTACTTTATGCCATACCTTGAAAAGTTTTAGAGTTCCAGTGATGAGCAAAATGTTTATTTTCAATTGTAATTCAAAATGCACGTTCCACTTGTTTACATGGAGTTATTAGACTGTAAATTTCTAGAAATTGATTCTGCCTTAAAAAAAAAAAAAACAGAGAGAGATGGAGCCTCTCGAGTGCAGTGATGCAATCACAGCTCTCATAGTTCACTGTATCACTGTAGCTTTCGTACTCCTGGGCCCAGGCTATTGTCACACTTCAGCCTCCCAAGTAGTTGGGACTACACGCTCTCACCACTATGCCTGGCTTAATTTTTTCATTGTTTTAGAGATTGTGTGTGTGTGGGGGGGGTCTTGTTATGATGCCCAGGCTGGTCTTGAACTCCTAGCCTCAAGCAATATTCCTGTCTTAGCCTCCAAAGTATTAATAGCTTGATTGTACTTTTTTTTTCTTTTCTTTTTAAAGATGGAGTCTCACTGTATCACCCAGGCTGGAGTGCAGTGGCGCGATCTTGGCTTACTGCAACCTGTGCCTCCCGGGTTCAAGCGATTCTCCTGCCTTAGCCTCCAGAGTAGCTGGGATCACAGGTGTGCACCACCACGCCTGCCTAATTTTTTTTTTTTTTTTCACGATGGAGTTTTGCTCTGTCCCCCAGGCTGGAGTGCGATGGCATGATCTTGGCTCACTGCAAGCTCCGCCTCCCGGGTTCATGCCATACTCTTGCCTCAGCCTCCTGAGTAGCTGGGACTACAGTCGCCCGCCACCACACCCGGCTAATTTTTTGTGTTTTTAGTAGAGACGGGGTTTCACCGTGTTAGCCAGAATGGTCTCTATCTCCTGACCTCGTGATCCTCCCGCCTCGGCCTCCCAAAGTGCTGGGATTATAGGTGTGAGCCACCATACCTGGCCAATTTTTGTATTTTTAGTAGAGATGGGCGTTTCTCCATGTTGGCCAGGTGGGTCTCGAACTCCTGACCTCAGGTGATCTGCCCGCCTTGGCCTCCCAAAGTGTTGGGATTACACGCATGAGCCACCATGGCTGGCCAATTTTTGTATTTTTAGTAGAGATGGGGATTTCTCTATGCTGGCCAGGCAGGTCTCAAACTCCTGACCTAAGGTGATCTGCCTGCCTTGGCCTCCCAAAGTGCTGGGATTAGAGGCATGAGCCACCGCGCCTGACTGATTGTACTTTTAATATATCTTTTACACAGAAGATTCAGGTTTAATCATCAGTTTATGAAAGTAAGAGAGTAGGATTGTTGGAATGTGAATATTCTTGGTTACGTTATTTTTGCCCCTAAAACTTTTTTGACCTTTTTGAGGAGCTGAACTTTTAGAATCAGCTAAACTCAGCCTATTAGACCTCACTTCTAAACCCCATGCAGTCTGGCGTTTGAAGTCAGTACTCATATGTGACATTTGAATCGTTATATTCAATAAACAGTTTTTATTACTCATTTTACTTAATCTGTCTGGTACATCTGGTATACTACTACTTAGTTGTATTTTCTCATTTTTTTGGTAATATTTTACTCTCTGGGTTATCTTTATATTTCTCTGGTGACTTCTTTTCCTCAGGATTCTTTTATAAAAAAGCATTTTTAATTTTGTATTTAAAACATTTTTAAAACTTGGCAATACAAGATCTTGCATGTTACCTAGACTAGTTCTCAAACTTCTGGCCTCAAGCAGTCCTCCCACTTCAACCTCCCAAAGTGCTGGGATTATAGGCGACAGCCACTGTGTTTAGCCCCTCTGGAGTTGTTTGTCCATCTTTCAAATAAGAGTTTTCCAGAGATTCCTGTACTTACCTTTCATGAACCATTAACTCTTTGGTGGGGTGGAGATAGTGTACTGACAAGATTGCCAACGTTTCATTTTAGAAAGTAAGAATGTTTTAACCTATAATCCCAGCACTTTGGGAGGCCGAGACGGGCGGATCATGAGGTCAGGAGATCGAGACCATCCTGGCTAACACGGTGAAACCCCGTCTCTACTAAAAAAATACAAAAAAATAGCTGGGCGAGGTGGCGGTCGCCTGTAGTCCCAGCTACTCCGGAGGCTGAGGCAGGAGAATGGCATAAACCCGGGAGGCGGAGCTTGCAGTGAGCTGAGATCCGGCCACTGCACTCCAGCCTGGGCGACAGAGCGAGACTCCGTCCCAAAAAGAAGAGAAAAAAAAAAAAAGAATGTTTTAAACTGTGACCGCCATTACTGCATAAAAGATACTTACATTTAAGAATATAAGAAGGATATGCCCTCAAAATACAGAGTGGTCTTTTAAGTCAACTAACTTAAATACTGAATACATTGTTCTTGCTTTTCTTACTTTGCTGTAGATCAATACTGGTTTATGGACTTGAGTTGAGAACCACTGTTTTAAACAGTTGTTTCTTGAGCTATTTTAAGGAAAGGGAGTGTGGAGTTTCTGTTGTCTCATGTCAGAGAAAACTATAAAGTATTTCTTAACATATTAAAATCTCCAAGAAGTCCTTTTGTGAAAAGCCCCACAGTTTGCCTGGTTACTGGGATGTTTTCTTCTACTTTTTCTTTGATAATTTTTCCCCACCTTTTTTCTGTTTTCATACATTGGATGTCTTAGATTGAGCCTCTGGTTGTCTTAATCTGTTTTCTCTTATTACCTATCATTGGTTTTTTTTCCTCTTGAAATTTTTATTTTGGCTATAATTCTATTTCTCAGAGGTCATTATTTCATAGATGCAATATTTTCTCAGATCTCTGAGGATATTAATTGGTTATTGAAACAGTTTTTTCACATACCAACTATTAATGTTCTTTAGAACTAGTATTTCAGAGAATATCCTTTTGAAGCACTGCCATGGATGTTGATGTTACCAAGGGTTTGTCTTCACTGCTTTTATCATTTTCTGTCTTTTAAAAAGTAAATTTGGAATATTCAATGGCAAGCTACTTGCTAAGAGTTTAAAACATCAGATAATTTTGAAATTAAAAGGCTTTTTACCAAAACAATGTAGTTTCTTGTCTGTTTCCTCCACCCCTTCCCACTCCTAGAGGCAATAACTTTTAACTGTTAGCTAATTCTTTATATCTCTAAATAAAATCGCACTGCATTTAGATTCATCAATTTTATATTGTTTTATAATGTTAGATGAGAATGAATGAGGAGAGGAGTAAGGGGGTAAGCTTTCTCTATAAATATATTCTGTATAACATGTTAGATGAAACATAATGTTATAGAGAAAACTTTCTCTATAAACATAATGTTAGATGAGAAAGAAATTCATTGCTCCTCTCCTCATTCTTTCAATATAGTTATATAAAACACATAAACTGTTTTCATTTGTGAGTATATAAAAATTGTTTACATATGAAGAACCACATAGAATATGGTACCACAAAGTAGTTGTGAGGGTTAGTTAATGCTTGTAAAGAATTTAGAGGCCAGGTGTGGTGGCTCACACCTGTAATCCCAGCACTTTGGGAGGCCAAGGCGGGCAAATCACGAGGTCAGGAGATCGAGATCATCCTGGCTTACATGGTGAAACCCCGTCTCTACCAAAAATAGAAAAAATTAGCTGGGTGTGGTGGCACACGCCTGTAATCCCAGCTACTTGGGAGACTGAGGCAGGATAATTCCTTGAACCCGGGAAGCAGAGGTTGCAGTGAGCCAGCATTACGCCACTGCACTCCAGTCTGGAGCCAACATCATGCCACTGCACTCTAGTCTGGGTGACAGAGCAAGACTCTCAAAAAAAAAAAAGAATTTAGAATAGTGTCAAACACTTGTTAGCTGTTATTTCTAGATTTACATTTTTTTCTTATACAACTATGTTTAAAAATTGCCTCATTAAAAAACAAAGTTTGCCTAGTTTTCTTTGAATGTTAAAATCTTCATGTATCTTCAGTTGTTCCACAAAATGTCTCACAGTGCACTTTTCCACAATGTCAATCTGTTATATAATTTATCAGTGCCGTTTATTTTTCTTAGAGATACCCTCCTGGAGCTCTTCTGGAGTTCTGCTTTAATTTGGACTGGTTCTCTAGGCCTGCTGCATGGAAGTTGTTGGGGCTTTCCTTTACCATCATCCTGGGAATTCCTTTCTCTTCTCTTCTGTGTGACATACCTTGCATTCCATGCCTGCCTTTTATTTGGTTTACTCCGTTTAGCTTTATTAAGCTCAAATAAAGTGTGCTTGGGGGATAAATCCTTAAAGACTATATGGCTGAAAAAGTTCTAATTTTCACTCACACACACACACTCTCTCTTTTTTTAAAAATGCATTTTAGAGATAGGGTCTCTCTGTGTTGCCCAGGGTGGAGTGTGGTGGCTATTCACAGTCATGATCATAGTACACTACAGCCCTGAACCAGGCTCAAGCAATCCTCCTGCCTCAGCCTCTGGAGTAGCTGGGAGTACAGGAGTGTGCCACTGTTGCCCAGCTTTACTTACTCTTTTTAGTCCCTTGATCGATAATTTGGCTGGTTATAAAGTTGATTTTCACCCAGAATTTATTTTTCACTCAGATAAGTGAATACTTCACTGTCCTCTGACTTGTAATATTGCTATAATGATTATTATTCTCAGTCCCTTGTTAGTTGCCCTTTTATCTCTTTTTCAGTGTAGTATCTTTATCCTTGTTTTTCTTGAAACAAGTCTTTTTTATTCAGTTTGCTGGACACTTGTGGCCTTTTCAATCTGGTTACTTCTGTCTTTCAGTACTGGGATGTTTTCTTCTACTTTGATAATTTTTTCTCCACTGTTTTTCTGTTTTCACGTGTGGCTATTTCTGCTTGATCCTCTGATTTTCTTAATCTGTCTTCTCTTATTTTCTATCTTTGTTATATAAGGTGAATACTTTTGTAATCACCCCAGGGTCAAAAATGGAACGTTGCCAGCTAATGCGGAAACCCACATTGCAACCCTTTCATCTCCCAGATAATCTCCATCCTGACTTTTATGGTGATTATTTTTTCTTTGTAGTCTTATTATTCAGATGTGCATTTTGAAGATTATAGTTTATTTTGCTAGTTTCAAAATACATGTTTTAAGATTTTTTTCAATTACAGGTTCTATCTTAGATCTTGCCTCTTTTTTTCTGTGCAGTTTATTTGTGGGAGAAACCAGGTCATTTGTCATGTACATTTCCTAACCTGTATTTTGCTGTTGCATCCCCATTGTGTAGTTGAACATGTTTCTCTGCATTTACTGTAAATTGATGTCTAGATCTAGAGGCTTACCAGGTTCAGGTTTGCCTTTTTGGGGGTGGGGTGGGCAAGACTATTTCACATGTGCTGTGTGTTGTCCTGTCAGAAAGCATGTAATGTTTCTCTTGCTGTGGTCTTAGCAGCTACTCATGCTCAGTGCATAGATCTGTTTATTCATTAGATGTTGCAAAATGGTGATTTAAAACATTCATTTTCTTTTTCATTTATTGGCTTGAATATATTTATAGAGAAAATTTACCTCTATTTTCAGCTGGCGCCTTACCTATTCCCCTCTCTGTGCCTTGTATTTCCCTTGATTCAATTCCTTGAAAGAATAAACGTTCCATATTCTGATGGGATGTACAGGGTAGGAGATGTGACTTGGGGATTCCAAGTGTCTTTTTTTTTTTTTTTTTTTTTTTGAGACATGGTCTTGCTCTATTATCCAGGCTGGAATGGAGTGGCTGAATTATATAGCTCACTGTGATTATAGCTCACTGCCGCCTCAAACTCCTGGGCTCAAGGGATCCTCCCACGTAAGTGTTCTGAGTAGCTGAGAAGCTGGGACTACAGGTGCATGCCACCATGCCTGAGTAATTAAAAAAAATTTTTTTTGTAGTGGTGGGGTCTCCTTATTGACCAGGCTGGTTGCGAACTTCTTGCCTCAAGTGATCCTCGTCTGGCTTCCAAGTGTCCTTTTACACCAACTTGTACGTATTTCTCCATTCTTTTTAATTGTATTTTATTTTTGAGATGGAGTTTAGCTCTTGTTGCCGAGGCTGGAATGCAATGGTGCAATCTTGGCCCACTGCAACCTCTGCCTCCTGGGTTCAAGCGATTCTCCTGCCTCAGCCTCCCAAGTAGCTGGGATTACAGGAATCCACCACTATGTCCAGCTAGTTTTTATATTTTTAGTAGAGACTGGATTTCACCATATTGGCCAGGATGGTCTCGAACTCCTGACCACAAGTGATCCGCCCACATTGGCCTCCCAAAGTACTGACTGGGATTACAGGCGTGAGCTACCCTGCCTATTTCTCCATTCTTTTTTTTCGAGACGGAGTCTTGCTCTGTCGCCCAGGCTGGAGTGCAGTGGTGTGATCTCAGCTCAGTGCAACATTCACCTCCCGGGTTCAAGCGATTCTTCTGCTTCAGCCTCCCGAGTAGCTGGGACTTCAGGTGCACGTCACCACACCCAGCTAATTCTTGTATTTTTAGTGAGATGGGGTTTCACCATATTGGCCAGGCTGGTCTTAAACTCCTGACCTTGTGATCCGCCTGCTTTGGCCTCCCAAAGTGCTGGGATTGCAGGCGTGAGCCAGTGCACCCGGTCTATTTCTCCATTCTTAATGCTCCCACTTGACCTCTGTCTTTTGAGTCTTGTGTCAACAATTCTTTAGTCTTTTGAGGTTCTGCAGAGCAATGGATTTACTTCTTATTCCTCATTGTTCTTTCAGCTGACACTTATGTTTAATTTTCTTCCTTATTTTACAAGCATTCATTCTTCCATCTGCCTTCCGTCTTCATATATTGTGATTTAGAATTTCACATGTAACGTGAACGTGGAACATGTATGGTTGAAGATGGAGTGTGTTTTAATTTTTTCTTTTCTCTTTGTTTTGTCATAAGAAGGAACAAGTAAATCTTTACTCTCCTATCTTAATACAGCAAAGTCCTACTGAGCTGTGGATCTTAATCGCCAGCTGCTTTCTAGACTTCATGAATAGTCTTTCCCAAATATTTTCCAATTTTATTAGTTTTTTCAGAGGAACAGCTTTTGTTGCCATTTGTTCTGTCGTATGCTTTTGTTGTTGTTTTTTCCCCTGTGTTAATTTCTGTTCTTTTATTTTTATACTTTTTGGGGGCTTATTTTCTTTTTTATCCCTTCAACATGAGATAGCTACTCAATTCATTAACTTTTTTTTTCTTTTCTATTAGATATATTTTGAGACTTACCTCTCCAACTACTGCTTTAGCTGCATCCCACAAGTTTTTAATATGTGCTTTTTGTTGTTCAACTTCGAATACTTGCTAATTTCTGTCATGATTTCTTCTTTGGCCCATGGATTATTTAAAAGTGTATGTTTTCTTTTTTTTTTTTTTTTTTTTTTGAGACAGGGTCTCGGTCAGCTTCCCACGCTGGAGTGCAGTGGTGTGATCATGTCTCACTGCAGCCTTAATCTCTTGGGCTCAGTTGATCCTCCTGCCTCAGCCTCCTGAGTAGCTGGGCCTACGGACGTGCACCATCATGCCTGGCTAATTTTTAATTTTTTGTAGAGATGCGGTTTTGCCATGTTGCCTAGGCTGGTCTCGAACTCCTGAGCTCAAATGGTCTTCTCACCTTGGCCTCCCAAGGTGCTGGGATTACAGGCCTGAGCTACTGCGCCTGGCCTAAAAGTGTAGGTCTTGGTTTCCAAACATTTAAGTTATCTTTTTATTGATTTTGGAATCTAATGGCATTGTAGTAATAAAATATATGCTGTGTGATTTTGTAGCTTAAAATTTGTTCAGACTTGCTTTATAGATCAGTATATGGTCAGTTTTTATAAATATTTTGCCTAGCAGACATCTTTTCTTAGATGAAAGAGGTGATTTAAACTCGCTACTGCTTTCCTCCTAATTTCCCCCATACCATCCTCCCAATTTCCCAAGTTAAAAACTTGGGAGTTGTTCTGAATTTCTCCTTTGCTCTCGACACCACATAAAGTTAATTCTTAATGTCTGTCTGTTTTACTTTTAAATTATTTATTGTTATAAGAGTGATGCCATGATTATTTTTAAAAACTTGGAAAATATAAAGTATGTAAACTAGATTACTTAAAACCCTACTATCCAGGGATGTTTTAAAATTCCAGTTTCTTCATGGCCTGATTTCAGGTTTTTCCTTTCTGTTTTTTTGAGATGGAATCTCACTCTGTTGCCCAGGCAGAAGCGCAGTGGTGCGATCTCAGCTCACTGCAACCTCCGCCTCGCAGGTTCAAGCAATTCTTGTGCCTCAGCCTCCTGAGTAGCTGGGATTACAGGTGCACGCCCCCATGCCCAGTTACTTTTTGTATTTTTAGTAGTGACGGGGTTTCACCTTGTTGTCCAAGCTGGTCTTGAGCTCCTGACCTTAAATGATCTGCCCACCTCAGCCTCCCACAGTGCTGGGATTACAGGCGTGAACCACCACGCCTGGCCCTTTTCTTATTAATAGATTTTTGCGGATTTATTTGGGTTCCCATCTTTTTCTCTCTTTTGCATAGCGTTTGTTTATTCAGTCAGTATTGAGAATGTGTGTGTGCCAGGTACAGGGGATGTGTAACGTAAATAAGACAAAGAGGCAATGTCTCTACTCTTATAGCATGGTCTTTTTTCATTTATTCAGTGTTATCTATGCCACTTTCTCTCTAATTTGAGCTGCAGTTATACTGCAGTTTTGTTCCTAGAAAAGTGTGTGTTGTCTCATGACTTTGTGCCTTTACATATGTTCCCCAGGCTTATGAAATCCTCTCTTAGGTTCATCTCTGAAACTACTACTCATCCTTTAAGTCTGTAGTTAAAAAGCTAAGTCTTGACGAAGTTTTGTCTGTCCTTGCCTTTTGCTCCTGGACAGATTAGATATTATTCTTCTTGTGTTTATTCATTATAGGAATTACACTGCATATAGATTTTTGGTATGCACATGTGTTTCTCTACAAAGGCTATGTTCCTTGGTGGTATGTACTGTATCTTTCCACATTTGTCTCTCTTAACACCTGGCATGGTACCTGGCATATAGCAGGCATTGTGTATTTGTTGAATGACCAGAGCCATTGAGTTTAAATAAAATAATCATGTTTTCCTTAACTCTCATTGGACTCTTATTATAAAATGATTTGAGGTATGGATGTTTTGGTTGGTTCACATGTTCTGATTAATTAAAGTATACACTGAGATACCAGTTTTCAAATATAAGTTGTCAGTAGGTTAGGAGACAAATGTGTATATATTGGTTGTTTATAAGAAGGCTGCATTTTTGCATATGAACCATTACAAATAGGAATTGGGATTCCAAGTCAGTTGGTCTGTAATTTGTAATATAGTTTATTTGCAGTATTTATGATACTTAATACCTACTGTAATGGTTTCAAAATTTTAACTTTGTTCTCTAATGAATGTGTTTCTTCCCATTGTTGCGCAGTTGTAAAACTAGGGTATCTGCTGATTTTGAGCCACTAGTCTCAGTAACCCCTGACCATGGGTTCCAGCAAGGTGAGGAATGAGAGGATAACATTTACAGATGGTAAGGGGGGGATGTTTGTCTATATCGTAAACAGATGGACACTACCCACCTATACCCAGTTGTCTAGCCCCTCAGGTAAAGGATATAGAGTGGGTTTTTACATTGATAAGGTCCTGAAGAAAGACCTCCATATTTTGGCAGAGTTTATCAGTCTAAGTGTTGCCTCCCTATCTGATCACACTAAGGCAAAGCTCATCTCTCTACAAATCCTGAATCACATGTAAAGAGATCCCATGTAGGTTTATATAACCTCAATCTTAACTGTCAGTGGACAACTAAGGACCACTAAATAGTTGAGGAAAGCCTGCTGCATCAAAGGAGAGTCTAAGATAAACAGAAAAACAAAGGATTTACCAAGGGCTGGACAGGATGATTGAAAGAACACCTTATGCCTAGATACATCATTATGAAATTTTAAGACATTAAAGATAAAGGAAGATCCTAGAAACTTTCTGAGGGAAAAATGGTAACCTATAAAGGAGTAAAAGTCAGAGTGGCATCAGATTTTTCATTGTGAATGCTGAGTGTAGTAGAGGAATATTATCAAACTTCTGAGGGAAGATTATTTTCAACATTAAATTCTGTATCTGGGAAAGTATTGGTCAATTGGGAGGATGGGGTTGAAATAGATATACATATACAGCCTTCTATTGTAAGCCACTGCTACAGCAAAAGAATATGGGATCTAGAAAGCAGAGTGACAAGGGGGATCTTCCAAGATGACAAGGGCAAGGCTTAGAGGATAGTCATTCTAGATTGGCACAGGAACATGGAGAACTTTAGAAGCAGGAGTTACATGTGGAAAAAAGATTTGAAATTATCATTGACAGTTTGAAACAGGAGGCAACAAAGGTATATATTAAGCAATTTTGGGAAAAATTGAAAGCAAATAAGAAAGGATATTTAATAAGGGTACACCACTTATCTTTGCAGTGACCAATATTTGCGCATTGTACAATAAGTAAACTTACTGATTTAGTGAAAATAATAAGATTTGTAGAGGATAGGAGGTAGGAAATAGGAGTTGGCATAAGATGTGAGTTGTCACCTTCAATAGCAGGAAGTCAGATTTGAAGTCGATCAATTTAAAAAGAGAAGTATAAACACATTATTTGTAAATATGAGGGTACCTTCAGAAGACATTGTTGAAAGAGTTAAAAAAAAAAAAACTGCTTGCCTCTGAGAGTAAGACTAGAATATTAGAAGTGGTGGAGTGAGGAACTATTGATTTTCACCTTAATTTTTTTCTATACTGGTTGCTATTTTTCTAAAAAGCCATGTATGTAGCATTATGTTTGTATTTTTTTTTTTTTTTTTTTGAGACAGAGTCTCGGTCTGTCGCCCACACTGGAGTGCAGTGGCATGATCTTGGCTCATTGCAGGCTCTGCCTCCCGGATTCACACCATTCTCGTGCCTTAGCCACCATGCCTGGCTAAGTTTTTTGTATTTTCAGTAGAGACGGGGTTTCACTGTGTGTTAGCTAGGATGTTCTTGATCTCCTGACCTCGTGATCTGCCCGCCTCGGCCTACCAAAGTGCTGGGATTACAGGCATGAGCCACAGCGCCCAGCTGTTTGTATTGTTTCTAGAACTAAGAAGTAGAGTAGAGCCGGCTTTAAGCTGCTTGCTTTATGCTTTCTGTCCTTTAAGTTCAATCCTGGTTCTCTTTGACATTCTACTTTCAGGGAAACCTCAACCAGAAAGAAGGCAACCAGTTTCAGGCTTCATTTTACATACCTGTCTCAAGAGATAAAAGAGAATTCCTTCTTCATAGCTTTAATGCAGTGCCAAGCTTAAGCAGCTTACCTGTTGCTTCCTTTATACCTGGGCCTTACTTTGGCCCTGTTTGACCTCACGAATTTGACCATATCTGTATGAAAGTTTTCACCAAAAATAGCACTTTTCTTAGGTTATATTATATCCTTTACGTGTGATTGACCCACATACTTGCTACTTTTCCTGAGGAAGGGAAGAAATTGTGGGCAGGGGAAAGATGGCACCTAAGAATTCAGATAGTTTTTTATTTAGTTCACTAGAAGAGCAAATTGAGGAATGGATTGGGAAGAATTAATCCGTTTTCCCTAAGCCACACTCGTTTTGAATTAAACATCCAGTTTTCAAGTTCTTGAATCAAGGTCTTATTTATTCTGGGGTAGTAAACCAAGAGTTACTGGCTTGAACACTTGGTCTCAAGGGAAGAAACTTATTTGTCCAGGCAGTCTCTTTCAAGATATATCACTAGCAGTGATCCAGTGGTAGTGACTATGGGCCCTCTCTCCTAATCTTTTTACTGGGGTAAAATACATATAACAAAATTTACGATCTTAACCTTTTTTTTTTTTTTTAAGGCGATAAGGTCTCTATTGCCCAGGCTGGAGTGCAGTGATGTGATTCTAGCTCACTGCAGTCTTGAACTCCTGAGCCCAAGTGATCCTGCAGGCATGTGCCATCTCGCCTGGCAAATTTTTAAAAAATTTTTTGTAGAAATGTGGTCTTGCCATGTTGCTTAGGCTGGTCTTTTTTTTTTTTTTTTTTTTTTTTTTTTTGAGATAGGGTCTCCCTGTTACCCAGGCTGGAATGCAGTGGTGCAGTCACAGCTCACTGCAGCCTTGACCTCCCAGGCTCACGCAGTTCTCCCTTCTCAGCTTCCTAAGTAGCTGGGACTATAGGCACATCCCACTACATCTGGCTAATTTCAAATAAATTAATTTTTTTTAGAGCCTGAATCCTGTGTTACTTAGGCTGGTCTTGAACTCCTGGCCTCAAGCAGCCCTCCTGCCTTGGCCTCCCAAAGAGCTGGAGTTACAGGTGTGAGCAACAATGCCTGGCCCATCTTAACCAATTTTCAGTGTACAGTTCAGTGATATTAAATACATTGAGCCATCTCCATAAAACTTTTTACTTTGTTAAACTGCCCGTTGTATAATGACTACCTCTTTCTCCCTCCCCTCAATCCCTGACTGCTTAAACAGGAGAGGCAGTTTGTATCTGAGATGAGGTGAGATGAGGGATATAGCTTTGTAGCTACTTTTGAGGTGAGATGAGGGATATAGCTTTGTAGCTACTGACCACAGTCAACTGAGTACCCAGAAGGAGTACTGATCCCCCAATCAAAAAGTCTGTTTCTCATGGCACTTTAGTATATGAACTCAGAAAAATGTTTGTAATATGTGTAAGAAAGGGTTGTAACATATAAGATGCTCTTCAAAATTATGAAAAGATTAACATTTCATTTAAAAATGGGCAAAGAACATCAACTGCAGTTTCCAGAAGACTTAGAAATTGTTAATAGGCCGGGCATGGTGGCTCATGCTTATAATCCCAGAACTTTGGGAGGCCAGAGCAGAGGGATTACTTGAGCTCAGGAGTTTGAGACCTGCTCCCATTCCTGCTAAAAATAATAATAAAAAAAAATCAGGTGGGCATGGTGGCATGGTGTGTGCCTATAGTCCCAGCTGCTTGGGAGACTGAAGTGGGAGGATCCCTTGAGCCCAGGAGATTGAGGCTGCAGTGACCCATGATTGCACCACTGCACTTCAGCCTGGGTGACAGAGAGAGACCCTGTCTCAGAAAAAAAATTGTTAACAAACCTATGAGAAACATGCTTTTTTACTACTACTAATAGAGATGTAGACAGAAATAGAGTGTGTGTTGTCAAAAAGCAAAAAACTGATAATTCTTCCTGTTGGTGAAGGTGTAGTGACAGTGTGAGTTGGTGGTACCTTTTGGGAGAATAATTTGACAATACCTATGATATTTAAAAATACACATAATATGAGGATGGTGGGATATGGGTATATAAATGAAATAATATTAGCCATGAGAGTATATGGGCCAGGTGCGGTGGCTCACACCTGTAATCCCAGCACTTTGGTGGGCAAATCACAAGGTCAGGAGTACAAGACCAGCCTGGTCAACATAGTGAAACCCTGTCTTTGCAAAAACTACAAAAGAAATTAGCCGGGCATGGTGGCGGGCACCTGTAGTCTCAGCTACTTGGGAGGCTGAGGCAGGAGAATTGCTTGAACCCGGGAGGCAGAGGTTGCAGTGAGCCGAGATCGCACTGCTGCACTTCAGCCTGGGTGACACAGTGAGACTGTCTCAAGAAAAAAAAAAAAAAGAAATTATAATTGAAACTGGATGTTAGTTGCTGATTCATTATACTTGTTTTGTCTACATTTGTAATTTTCTATTATAAAAAGGAAAAATATACATAGTATGTTATATATATAGTAATTATCTTTATTATTTATCCTATATAGTAGTTGGGAATGTAGAAGAATGAGCTGTATATTACTGCTTGTGTTAAAACATTGAAAACACCCTAAATGTTCCTCCATTGGGTAATGGTAAAATGTTGGAAACATCCTAAATGTTCCTCCATTGGGTAATGGTTGGAAAGCAGTTTAGCAGCTGATGCAAAGATTATTTTATGTGCTTTTATTTTATATTTACATAACAGGTGGAAATCACATTGTTCAAGATACATTGTTATGTGAGAAAATTTATAGAACAATATATATAATATCCTGTATTTTATTAAAAACATTTATATGAATTATAGATATGTAGTACAAATAAGAAAAATCAGGAGATTAACTTTTTTTGTGGGGGGAGATTGCATGGAGAATTTTCACTTTTAACTATATGTTTCTATATTATTCTAACATCAGCATGTTTACCTTTGTAATCAGAAAGGAAATAATAAATTCTAAAATTAGAAAAATTAATTGGGCTTCTAATAAAGGTCTTCTAGCAAAGAGGGAAGTATCAGTGACAATAATGGGATGGGGGAAACTGCATAGAGGAAAACCCTTAGGAGAGGAAAATGTACAATGATGTTTATCCTACATATATTTGAGTTGTGGCATTATGGGTAATGTACTCTTTTCTTGCTTTGTTTTCTGTAAGTTTTTTTGGACAGAGAAATTTTAAAAGACGATAATGCTTTTACAAGTTATTTATGTGTGTATTTTTTGGTTTTTGTTACAGGGTCTTGCTCTGTTGTCTAGGCTGGAGTGCATTGATGAAATCATGGCTCACTGAAGCCTCAACCTCCTGGGCTCAAGTGATCCTCCCACCTCAGCCTCCTGAGTAGCTGGGACCACAGCGTGTGCCACTACACCCAGATAATTTTTTTTTTTGTAGAGACAAGGTCTCTCTATGTTGCCCAGGCTGGTCTCAAATTCCTAGGCTCAAGTGATCCTCCTGCCTCAGCCTCCCAAAATGCTAGGATTAAAGGTGTGAGCCACCATGCCTGGCACAAATGATCTCTCTATTAATGCAGTTTTATATAGGATTTATGTTTATGTGGGTAAAAGGTTGATGTGTATTTGTCTTAAATGTGAATGAAAGTAGAGTCTATTTTTTACTTAAAGCAAAACAGATGATTTGTGCTTTAGATTAAAAATGTATCCCGGGTGCCGTGGCTCAGGTCTGTAATCCCAGCACTCTGGGAGGCCGAGTCAGGCAGATCACAAGGTCAGGAGATCGAGACCATTCTGGCCAACATGGTGAAGCCCTGTCTCTATTAAAATACAAAAATTACCTGGGCGTGGTGGCATGCACCTGTAATCCCAGCTACCCGGGAGGCTGAGGCACAAGAATCGCTTGAACCCAGGAGGTGGAGGTTGCAGTGAGCCGAGATCACGCCACTGCACTCCAGCCTGGCGACAGAGCAAGACTCCATCTCAAAAAAAAAAAAGTAGATAAAGATGAAAAGTTAAACTCCTTAAATATTGGTTAGATAAAAAATGTAACTCCTTAAATATAGGCGTTTCTTGACTTGAACTTTGTAAATTCTGCATAATCCTTCTACCATTTTTGTGTCATGCCCTATGCAGAGATTGAGGATACAAGTGTGAATAAGAGACAGACATTCCTTGTTTTGGGGGAGGTTGGTGGGTTGAAGTGGGCTGAAGACTGAAAAGGGGAGGAGACTGTAGGAGTGTAGACGTTAAGTGTGTATAAATTTACCCTGGAGATTTGCTTGTGAATGGAAGGAAAGAGGAGGAAGTGGTGGAAAGGGACCACAAAGAATCAAGAGAATTTTATTCTACCCCTGACCCCCAAGATCCTTGCAAGTTTTTAAGCATAGTTGAATGCTAATGGGAGGGTCCTCAGAGAGAAGATTTATTGAATGCTGGCTCTGGTTTGTATCCTATAGTAAACTTCATCAAGTTATAATCTGTCTTGCAGTTGCAGTTTCCTCATGTAAAAAGGATCTGTAAAATCTAATCTGCAAAAATATCTCTAAAGCAGTGCTCTGAGTATTAAATTGCCTCTATATATCTAGTGCCTGGCACAGTATGTGGCTCATAATAGGGACCCAAAAATGATTTGTGAATGAATATGTTGAATGTTGTGCGGTTTTTTTTTTTTTGTTTTGTTTTTTTTGTTTTTTTTTTTGAGACCAGAGTCTTGCTCTTGTCGCTCAGGCTGGAGTGCAATGGTGTGATCTCGGGTACTGCAACCTCCGCCTCCCGGATTCAAGCAGTTCTCCTGCCTCAGCCTCCTGAGTAGCTGGGATTACAGGTGCCCACCACCACGCCCAGCTAATTTTTGTATTTTTAGTAGAGACGGGATTTTGCCATGTTGGCCAAACTGGTCTCAAATTCCTGACCTCGTGATCCGCCTGTCCTGGCCTCCCAAAGTGCTGGAATTACAGGCGTGAGCCACCATGCCTGGCCATGAATATGTTGAATGTTTAATGTAGGATTAGGTACTTGGTAATCTCAGTAGTTTTTTCCTGGGGGTTTGGCTGTGAATGGGAGGGAAAAAATGAGGAGGTGGTAGGAAGGGGGCATAAGGAATCAAGGGTAACTATAATTAGGTTAGGTCTCATTTGAGACACAGCACACCAGAAATATTAGGAGAAGCAAAGCATAAACACAAGGAGATAGAAAAATAAAAAAATGTTTTATACCTTATGACCTGAGGATGTGCTATGCAGTGGGAGTAGTACGGTGGAGACTAAGACAGAGACAGACCTTACTATCCTGAGAAAAGGGGATTATTTATTGAAGTAATTGCAAAGCGTATGGAACTGGGAATGTTTGCAATTTTTATTTTTGTACAGTTTCTACTTTGGAGCTGGAAGATTCTAGGTCTTAACAGAGACCTGCCATGGCATTCTACTGAGGTCATTTTTCACCCATGATTAATTATTGTTCAGGCTTTGGCTATTTTTTTTTTTTTTTTTTAACTGAAGGGAGGCAAAATCCGTCAAGTGAACACTGAACTTAGCTTTTTTGTTGTTGTTGTTTTTTTGAGACAGAGTTTTGCTCTTGTTGCCCAGGCCGGAGTGCAATGGTGTGATGTCAGCTCACTGCAACCTCCACCTCCTGGGTTCCAGAGATTCTCCTGCCTCAGCCTCCTGGGTAGCTGGGATTACATACATGCGCTACCACGCCAGGCTAATTTTGTGTTTTTAGTAGAGACGGGGTTTCTCCATGTTGGTCAGGCTGGTCTCGAACTCCTGACCTCAGGTGATCTGCCCGCCTCGGCCTCCCAAAGTGCTGGGATTACAGGTGTGAGCCACTGCACCCTGCCCCTTAAAGCTTTTTTCAAAGTTGATGGCTAATAGAGTTATTCCCATACTGTGAAGGCATTAAACTGTTTCAAAAGTCTGGAGAAAGAGGTGTATTACCCTCTCCTTGAGCATCCCTGATGATAGAGAATTCATTGTGATTCTTCCTGCATTTTTACTTATGTTCTCTTGCACTGATCTTGTCAAACATTTAAACTTTTTAACCCCTCTAATTACACTACCGAAAGTGCCTTCTCCTCACAACTCACTGTGGTACAGAAAAACAATGTTAGATAAAATTGCTTTGTGCCTTAGCATGAATCAAGGCAGTGGCATCTAACTGTACTTGTATTCTTCGTTGTGTACTAACAGTAAAAAACATAAACACACACACACACATATGTATGTGTGTGTGTATATATATGTGTGTATATATGTACACATATACCCCCAAACCTTATTTCACTTAAGAATTTTTTTTTTTTTTTTTTTTTTTTGAGATGTAGTTTTGCCCTGTTGCCTAGGCTGGAGTGCAGTGGTGTGATCTTGGCTCACTGCAGTGTCCGCCTTCCAGGCTCAAGCAGTTCTCCTGCCTCAGCCTCCTGAGTAGCTGGGATTATAGGCACGTGCCACCACGCCTGGCTAACTTTGTATTTTTAGTAGAGATAGGGGGTTTCACTATGTTGGCCAGGCTTGTCTTGAACTCCTGGCCTCAAGTGATTCACCTGCCTCGGCCTTCCAAAATGCTGGAATTACAGGCATGAGCCACTGTGCCGGCCAGGTTTTTAATATGTGTGATAAAGTAGAAATGGCATAAGGCACTTGTGCCATTGTTTGAGTTGCCAGCTGAACTAGCAGCTTTTTCATGGAACCCTATTTTTACTTGAAACAGCCACTGAGTTCTGTATAAGGCAGGTATTTTCTTGAAGTGACAATCTATGTTTTGTATTTACCTTATTTACCTTTTTTTTTGTTTGTTCCTGTGAATTCAAGTTAGCATCTTGTGTCCATTCTTCCTTCCATTTTTCTGTTTTCTTTTCTTCTTTTCTTTTGACAGGTTCTCTCTGGAGTGCAGTGGCACAATCACAGCTCACTGCAGTCTCGACCTCCTAGCCTCATATAGTCCTCTCACCCCAGACTCCTGAGTAGCTGGGACCACAGGCACATGCCACAATGCCTGGCTAATTTTTATTTTTTAATTTTTTTAGAGACATTCTCCCGGTGTTGCCCAGGCTACTCTTGAACTTGGAATCCTCCTGCCTCAGCCTCCCAAAGTGCTGGGATTACAGGCGTGAGCCATGCTGCACTTGGCCTTGTGTCATTTCTTTGAAACAGTTGAAACAGTTTTGCTCCTATACACTTCCTTTGTGCTATTATTGCCAAATATATTACATTTCTGTATATTATGGGTCTAACAATTATGTACATGTTGTTTTGTATACTTGCTTTGGAGGGAATTTATGCTGTATTTTATAATTACTTTTGTTGGTGTTCTTTTGGGTGTGTGTGTGTGTTTGTGTACATACATGTATTTGAATTTCTTTCTGGGTTTATTGATTTCAGTCATAATAGTATTCATTGTAAGATGTCTCTGCTAATAACAAAATCAGTTTTTGTTTATCTGGGAGTGTGTATTTCACCTTCATTTTTGAAAGATAGTTTTGCTGGATATAAGATTCTCTGGTGACAGCACCCATTCCCTGCAGCCTGCATACTTTGAATATGTCATCTCACTGCCTTCTGGCCTTTATTGTTTCTGATGAGAAGTCAACTGTTAATCTTATTGGGGTTTCCTTGTACGTGATATATTGTATTTCTCTTGTTGCTTTCAAGATTTTTTTTTTTTTTGCCTTTCAGCATTTTTACTATGATGTGGCTGGGTGTAGATCTCTTTGCATTTATCCTACTTGGAATTTGTTGAGCTGCTTGGATGTGTAGATAATATTTTTCAGCAAATTTGGGAAGGTACCAGTTATTTCTTTGGATATCTTTAAAATTTATTTCTTTCAAACTGAAACACTATACCCATTAAACACTAACTCCCTGCTCCCCATTCTTCCTAGCAGTTGGTCGCCATTCTGTTTTCCATCTCTATGACTTTGAGTGTCTAGGTACCTCATATAAGTGGAATAATTGTCCATTTTGTCTGGCTTATTTCACTTAGCATAATGTCTTCAGGGTTCATCCGTGTTTTAGCATGTGACAGGGTTTCCCAGAATTTCTGTATTTTTAGGTATTGAAATTAGATATTTCTAATACTTAGGAACTTTTTGAAACTTTTTTCTTTAATTTTCCTGCTCATTTTATTTTTACTAAACTTTTATGTTATTTTTAGAATTATTGTCTATCTAGTTTTACATGTCACTGTATGTTTAATTAGTGAAAAATCTAATTTGGAAGAGTGAAACCAAGCACTGCTTTGTTACTTTTAAGAAAGTTGATGGTGGTATGCTTTGCTGTTTATGGAATGTCTAATACATAAGTTATAATGTAATTTCACAGTATTTAATTTTTTTTGTTTTTTTTTGCCTTTAAGTACTCTTATAGTGTACTTTCCTTTCTTTTTTTGAGACAAGAGTCTTGCTATGTTGCCCAGGCTGGAGTGCAGTGGTGGGATCTTAGCTCACTGCAACCTCCACCTCCTGGGTTCAAATGATTCTCCTGCCTCAGCCTCCCCAGTAGCTGGGATCACAGGTGTGTACCACCACGCCCGGCTACTTTTTGTATTTTTTAGTAGAGACAGGGTTTCACCATGTTGGCTAGGCTGGTCTTGAACTCCTGGCCTCAGGTGATCCGCCTCGGCCTCCCAAAGTGCTGGGATTACAGGCATGAGCCATCGTACCTGGCCTTATAGTGTACTTCCTATTTGTGTATAATTTAATGAAATTGCTGGTTATCAATTTTTTTTTTTTTTTTTAAACTCTCAGTCTGCATGTTTGCTCAGTTCAGTAGTGATTCCCTGTAAGGAGAAGGTCCTGACTGCCCTTCCTTTGAGTGTGAAAAGTATGAATAACACCTAGCTATCCCTTGAAGTCACTGGTTAGTGTGTCTTAACTGCATGTGGCATAATCAAGAGATTAAAATGTAATTCACTTTTATTCTTTAACTAAACCCAGTCTTGAGATTCAAGACATTATTTGCTCATGACCATGGCCTGCGAACCTCAACATAAAGCTGTTATTTTGATGACAGCTGCCTTGAATGTGTTATCTTGGAGTGTTTGCTGAGTCTTGGCCTCACTTAGAGTAGGCAATGAATGGATATTGAGAATTGTTATCATTTTGTTTTAAACTGCTTTGTTTGGAGAGTATTTATGATTTGAGGTACTTTTTATATTTTTCTTTGTCTTAAGGTTTTTAACAAATGAAAAACTTTAACATATAAAATATCCCACTGGTATAAAATAAGCTCTATAAGTAAGTCTTATATATGGTCTTTTATTCTCTAAACAGAGACTCTACAGGGGCAGGTAATTCACTGGTCCACAAGCGGTCTCCTTTACGTCGAAACCAAAAGACCCCAACATCCTTGACCAAGCTGTCTTTACAGGATGGACATAAAGCCAAAAAGCCAGCATGTAAATTTGAAGAGGGTCAGGATGTCCTAGCTAGATGGTCAGATGGCTTGTTTTATCTTGGCACTATCAAAAAGGCAAGTTACTTTAATGTATCTTTTGCTGTTTTTGCAGTAAGCATTTAATAATCTTAATATAACTTCATGTTTTTAATTTTAAGAGATCACCGTTAAGTATTTCTCTGTATTGCAGATAAACATATTGAAACAGAGCTGCTTCATCATATTTGAAGACAGTTCTAAATCCTGGGTTCTCTGGAAGGACATTCAAACAGGCAGGTGCTACTATTTCTCTTGAACATGATTTAAATTAAAATTTGATTTTCTTCAACTTGTCATATTATGATGTTGTCTGTTGAATACAGTGTATTTAGGTAACTCAGTATTACTTCTGAGGAGAGGTTAAAAAATCAGCATAGTCTTTATTATAGTCCATAAGAAGAACAAGAATACTCTAGAGGACAGATACATCAGTAATTTATGCCTGTAAGCTATATTAAGACCCTTCTAAGAACTTTGAAGAAAAATCTTTGGTAACTAATCTTATCTCAGTAACAGTTTGGTATTCAATTCAACTGTTACTTGCTTATATTTGTAGAAAGCAAGTGTTTATTGGGAGCATACTGTTTGTCAGATGATTTGGGAAATTAGGACATATAAAACTGATTTAGAATAATAGAAATATTCGTTAAGAGTGGTTTAAAATTACCATTTAGTTATGGGTTTTTTATGTTTAAATGGGAAAATGAGGCTATATTTGTGTGCCAGTAAAAATGTATACAAGTATGCCTTGGTTTGGTTATAGGTATGCTTCTTGTGATGATTTCTGTTATTAGAAACTATGATTATTTTCATGCTTTTAGCATCTGCTAAATATAGATGTTTTTTCCAGGTACCTCTTTCATGCAAAGTACTTTTAAAAATTACCAATGTTTACTGAAAACCTGAGTATTTTAGCTGTCATTAAAGCCCTACTTTTAGTTTTCCTTTTGCTGGGTTAATAGGCCTATACTAAGACCTGTGTTTTCTGTATTCTCATAGAAAAGAGATAAATTTTCTCCCCAAAGGGTAGACACCTTGCCAAAGTATTTAACGATTGGGTTTTATATTTGAATACCAAGTTCAATTTTATGGTAGATTTCTGCTGTGTTTTAGTTCTTGACTTTACTCCTAGTGTTTCTTAAAGAATAAAAAAGTTTTGGTAAAGGAATGGAAATGTTCTAATTACCATCTGTATAGTTGGTACTCAGGGCTTAGGTAGGGAACTAAGTAGCTTTTACTCTGGTAAAATGTTTTTCTAGAGAAACTTTTTATGGTTTCTGGACTGATTAGTTTAAAGGACTAAAATTACGTTTTGAATCTGAAATTGAGGAGCCAGAGAAAAGTGTGACTCATAAGATTTAAAGGGATAGGAGATCTCCAACACTACTAATATTGAGCAGATCTTACTACTCTACACACAAAATTATTCTTTTTTCATTATTTTGTAAACATAGGTCTCTCTGTAATAGCAGTGAAACATGTTATGCTGCTTTTTACCCCCCTTCCATTAGCTATGTATTTCTTTCAGCTTTGAAAGATGTTTTGGAGTTTCCTGTGTGGATTTAATGTAATAGGTCTGTCCATCCTTTTGTCCACTTCCTCCTTTCTGCTTCTCCTTCTTTGCTTTTAAAAGTGGTAGAAAAGAAGAAAACCAGTGTTACCTAGAGATAGAAAGTTGTTGTGTGAGGGGTCCTTTCCTGTTCTACAAGTGCCGCACCCAGTATGTCAGTTTAATGTTCTGTGGTTGTTCTTTCTTCACTGGTTCCTTTTGCTGTTCCTGGAATTACAAAGGATTGCTCCTGGTCATTTAACTCTTAGCACCCTGATAGTAGCACATATGAAACTCGTAGTTGCTATAAAAATGAATAAATGAATCTGAAACCTGCGTTATGGCATATTTCAGTGAGGAGTGGGTTTAGTAGTTTTCTTCCCTGTAAGAAACCTGCCAATAATACATTTCAAAACTTAATAAATTATATTTATCGAATGAGTTTCTTTTAAAAATTTTACATAAAAATATTAGTAGTCAACAGGGTAAAATATATCGTGTTATAACTGTTACATAAATGTAAGAGGGTTTTAAATCTTAGCATCTAATGCTATTTTGGTTTCTGTGAAATGATATACTCTTGCATTGCTGGTGGCAGTGTAAATTTCTATTTTGGTTGTTTAGCATTTGCATTAAGTGCAAAAGTTTATAATTATCTAATAGACTCATTTCTAGCAGTTTATTCATAAGAAATAATTCAAAAAATACTAGGTGAAAAATGTTTCCTGAGCTTTATTTTAACAACAACAATAAATTTGGTATTTCTAAGATGAAATGGCCAAGGCTTTCTAGTCAATTGGATTTAGAGTAAGGGAGACTATAGAAGATTACCAAGCTTTATAGGAAGGTTCTTGTAAACTTGATGGTAAAAAAAAAATATATATATATATATATATATATATATATGTTTGATTACACAAGTAAAAGTTAATTCCCAGCTTCTTCGGGATTGTTTCTTGGGTCACTACCTCACTACCCCCCTTTTCTGAGGAATTGCCTTCTCCCTCATTAGTCCAGGTAGTTACAGTGAGAGTCAGGTCAGGCACCTACCCTAGGGGTGCTGTCGTTCCATTTCCAGGGAATTGTAAATTTTCACAGAGAGTTCCCAGGCTTAATCTGGTTGCTCTCCTGACCGGAACCATAAACCCAGAAGCTATGGGAGACCACCTTCGATGAAGTGTACCAAGAAGCAAACAGCTGGGCTCAGTGCCTTATGTCTGTAATCCCAGTGCTTTGGGAGGCAGAGGCAGGAGGATTGCTTGACCCTAGGAATTTGAGACCAGCTTGGGCAACCCAGGGAGATCCTGTCTCTACAAAAAAAAAAAAAAAAAAGGCACGGTGGCACACGCCCGTGGTTCCAGTTACTTGGGAGCCTGAGGTGGGGGCATTGCTTGGGCTCGGGAAGTCAAGGCTGCAGTGAGCTGTGACTGTGCCACTGCACTCCAGCCTGGATGACACAGCAAGACCCTATCTGAGGGGAAAAATAAAAGGAAGCAAACAAAGCAGGAGGATGAGAGACCAAAACAAACAAATAGCAGAAATACAAAAGACAGATTCCCCCCTCCAAAGAAAGAAAAACAGTTGGTAACCTGTATGTCCGAGAGTAGAGTAATAATGAAGTAAATGGGGTTCTTTAGATGTAATACTATGCAGCTATTAGAACTTAACAATTTTGAAAACTAGCTGTGTGAAAAATGCTTTTCATAGAAGAAATACTAGGTTGTATTGATGAAGCATCTTGTAGTGGAGAGAGCATGGATTTTGGCACATCGGGGTTTGAATCCTAGTCTTGATGTTTTCTCAGGGTCTTTGGGTTAGTTACTTTGTCTGAGCCTCAGTTCTTCTCTCTAAATAGTATATTTATAAGTTAGTTGTAGGATTAAACAAAATATATCAAGAGCCTACACAATGTTTGGCCCATAGCACAAAATTGTAAGTTTCTATTGTTGTTATGTACATAAAGTGTGTGTTGTGAATTTGACTCTATTGAAACAGATAAGATGAGAATACTGGAAATGATAATGTGTTAGGGTGGTAAATTGTATTATAAATTTTGTGTGTGTTTTTTTTAGAATAAAAATATCTAAGGAAGAAATAAGTTACTTGTTCTGCTAAAAAAAAATGATTAATTGTAGGACCCCCAAATTTTGTTGCAATGGTATTTTGTTAGGGTACATTATTGGATACCATATTTTCAGATTTCAGAAGCTGGAGATTAAATAATTACTGTTCAACCTGTTTAATAAATCAGTAAGTAAAAGGAAATGCTCTGAATTCAGAGAGAAAGAGGTAGTTTACATATCTTTCTTTCTTTTTTTCTTTAATTTCATGATATTAGTGGTGTAGGATAAGTGAATGTATGTACATGAATAGATAAGTGTTCTATAAAGTAGCTCTAGTGTTCACAAACCTCCTCTACCTGCTGTCACCCATCCCTCATCTCCACCTTCACCTTTAAGAGTGGGAATATGAGAAATGAGTAATAAGGGAAGATGCTTGAGAGCAGTTTAAATTATGCCTTCTGCCAAAAAGCAGATTAAATTATGAAAGTAGACAGGCATGTTAAGTTAGAGGTAGAAAGAATACAGAGAACAGAGAGATACCATTTTGTGTACTTTGTCTTGTGAAGCATTATAATATACTTAGCAAACATTGTCCATATGTGTTGCCTATTGAGTCATAAAAGTGGTTTTGTTATATGGAGTTTTTGATGTCTCTTTTTAAATGTGTTTTAAATATTTTAGGAGCCACTGGAAGTGGGGAAATGGTCTGTACAATATGTCAAGAAGAGTATTCAGAAGCTCCCAATGAAATGGTTATATGTGACAAGTGTGGCCAAGGTAACATGATTTCTTTTAATCTTGGGGAAAAGCTGTTACATACTGAATGCCTATGTTGAAGATTAATGACTAAAAATACTTTACATTGATAATTTGAAATTATTATCCTGTTTATTAATTACATTAATGTAGGAAATACTACTAAAATGCATCTTGAAATTGTGTTGAAAGTATTAATGAAATAGAATTTGCTTTATGCTTTTTTTGATATTAAGGATATCATCAGTTGTGTCACACACCTCATATTGATTCCAGTGTGATTGATTCAGATGAAAAATGGCTCTGTCGGCAGTGTGTTTTTGCAACAACAACAAAGGTATATTTTAAGTGTTTTGGGCTAAAGCCCTGATGGAATCTGTAAGACATTATCAACATAATGATTGTGTACACTGAAAGTTTGAATGAAATGAGCAATGAATGCTGGGTAGAAAAAGGTGCTATTTATTTGACTAATGATGCTTAAGTGACTTTTTAATGATGCTTTCACTTACTTGATGATAGTAATATGGGAATTGGTGCAGTAATTTGAAAGAAGAAAAGAAAAATAGAGATTATTATTAATCAGACAGTTTGTGATATGGTAAAAGTTTGGAAAGGAAATTTCTCCAGAAGTGTCAGAGTGATTTTTAAAGTATAGAATTGTGTTTAAAATTTTAGCCTTCACTCTTTCACATTTTTTTTCCTCTAATGTAGAGGGGTGGTGCGCTTAAGAAAGGACCAAATGCCAAAGCATTGCAAGTCATGAAGCAGACATTACCCTATAGTGTGGCAGACCTTGAATGGGATGCAGGTCATAAAACCAATGTCCAGCAGTGTTACTGCTATTGTGGAGGCCCTGGAGAGTAAGTAAATACAGTTATGTAATTCCCTTTAAGTAATTTTTATTTGCTTGCCTTATCTATTTTTCTTGATTATGTTGTGTGAGTGATGGTGAATTGCAACTGCATGAACACATCAGTGAAGAAAACAAGGGGGAAAATCTATTATTTTCATAAAAAAATAATTTTTGTCTAGTTTTTTATCATTTCCACACATTAAAAAATATGTGTATAAGTCTTATATTCTGGAAATTTAAAGTGAATTATAAATATTGTCATAAAGTTAACTATTGAGGGAAAACATTTACTGCAGGGGTCCAGTATCAGTAGTTTCATTGAATGTCATATTTAATGTGATTGACCATTTAGAAAATGGTATATTTAATATTATAATTTGAATGGAAGAGTAAAAGACAAGTTTTTTTAAACGTAAAATCAACACGGAATTTTTTCACAGACAGATTACTGCTTTCTTCTACGTATTTTCATTTCTTTCTTAAAGCAATAGGGCACAGATTGTAGTATGCAGTGACATGATCATAGCTCACTGCAGCATTGAACTTTTGGGCTCAAGTGATCCTCCTGCCTCAGCCTTCCAAGTAGCTAGGACCACAGACATGTGCCACTACACCTGGCTAATTTTAAAAGGTATTTTTTTTTGTAAAGGCAGGTTCCTGCTATGTTGCCCAGGCTGTTCTTGAACTCCTGGCCTCAAATAGTCCTCCTACCTTGGCCTCCCAAAGCTGGCTGGAATTACAGGCCTGAGCCACCCTGGCCTGGAGTAGCACTTTTATTTTCTTCGCATATATAACTTGGCCAAATGTTTGGTGCATGAGGCCTAGCTTTTAGCCTATTTTGGCTTTTGACATACCTTCCTAATGTTTGATTTAAATTTAGGGACTTGTGACTCTTCCTTTCATTTGAACACTTAGAGGCCATTGTAAGATTTTTTTTTTTTTTTTTTTTTTTGAGACAGGTTCTTGCTCTGTTACCTAGGCTGGAGTGCAGTGGCATGGTTATAGCTCACTCCAGCATTGAACTGGGCTCAAGCAATCCTTCCATCTCAGCCTCCTGAGTAGGTGAGACCATAGGCATGTACCACCACACCCAGCTAGTTTTAAAATTTTTTTGTGGAAATGGAGTCTTGCTATTTGTCCATGTTGGTCTCCAACTCCTGGCCTCAAGTGATTCTCCCACCTTGGCCTCCCAAAGTGCTGGAATTACAAGCATGATCACCACGCCTGGCCCCCACTGTAAGATTATTAATTAGCCTAATTGCAATATTGTTGTGTCTCAAGTTATAGGAAGCTTGAGGAGAGGGAGAAGGATGGGTACTGGCTGGTTGGTAGTAGTCAGAACACAAACAACATTCAGTGATTAAGTTTGCCATCTTATGTGGGCACAGTTTTTGGTGGCCCAAAATAGTTATAGTAATAACATCAAAGACCACTGATCACCATGCAAGATATAATATTAATAGTAATGAAAAAGTTTGAAATATTATGGGAATTTCCAAAATGTGACACAGAGACGTAAGGTGAGCACATGAACCTAGAAAAACAGTGCTGATAGACTGAATCAAGGTATACCTCTGTTTGGAAATGGTGCCTTTTATTATTTTCAAATAAAGATAACCGTATCAAAACCACATACTAGCTGGGTGTGGTGGTGTGTAGCTGTACTGCCAGATACTTGGGAGGCTGAGGTAGGAGGATCCTTTGAACTCTGAAGTCTAGCTTGGTTAATGTAGCAATGTAGCCCTATCTCTTAAACCCAAAATCCATGTGCTAACTGAAAAGAGAAGATACATTTCTTAGATGAAGATTCAATTTTAGCATCTTTAGCTTTCTCAAACAGATCTGTAGACCATACACTGAAATACAGCTAAACCTGTCAAAAAGCCTTTTTACCTGGTAGAGTCTTAGGTTAGATTTATATTAATGTTAAGCAGGTTTATTAAATCGTTATGTTCTTTTTATTATATTGACAAGAATAATAGAGACACAGTAAAGATATAAAGTAGAATGTTTATAATCTGAAAGCTGCCTAAGGCAATTTGATATTTGGGGCAAACAACAATACCTCTGAATCTGACCCCTCCTGGGGTTTAGAGAATTGATATGAAAAAAATCCAAGAGGCCTGGCATGGTGGCTCTCGCATGTGATCCCAGCACTCTGGGAGGCCGAGGACAGGCCTGGGCCCGGGAATTGGAGACCAGCTTGGGCAACATAGGGAGACACCAGTTTTACTTAAAAAAAAAATTTTTTTTGCCGAGCTTGGTGTTGCATGCCTGTGGTCCTAGCTACTTGGGAGGCTGAGGTGGGAGGGTCACTTGAACCTGGGAGGTTGTGGCTGCATGAGCCATGGTCATGATGCTGTACTCCAGCCTGGACAACATAACAATACTTGCCTCTTAAAAATAAATAGCCTAGGCTTGTGTTTTAACAGAGCTCATTTAACTATTGTAGGAGCCAGGCATTTTTGACTAGAAGTAGTAGGTGTATCTTTCAAGAGCTTATAAAATTTCGTGAATAAAAGAGAGGAGAGGGATGAAATAGCTGATATTATAAGCCTTTTTGGGAAAGGAAATATTTACAGTAAGTATAGTAGAAATGTGATACTTTAATTAGAACAGTATTGTGGATTATGCCACTTTTTTTTTTTTTTAAGAAATGAAACTTTCCCTTAAAACAGGAATTTTAATGTTAACTTTTTTGTTTTTTTTAATAGCTGGTATTTAAAGATGCTACAGTGCTGCAAATGTAAGCAGTGGTTTCATGAGGCTTGTGTGCAATGCCTTCAAAAGCCAATGCTATTTGGAGACAGGTGAGAAGGGCATTTGAACTTTACTAGCTGATTTTTGTCACTTTTTAATTGTGGTTATATTTGCGATTTCAGATTTCCTAAAGATAGTTTCAATAGTGATTTGGAAAGGGGTTGTCTCAGAAGGAAAATATTGAATAATATACTTAAAATATACATAATTTTTGTGCTTTTGGATTTTATTCCAGAAAGCTTGTAAGTATTGTCAGTGATTACATTTGTTCCTATTGACCCACAGTACTCTAAAGTATTCTTGTTGGTACCTTCCTTTAAAGAACCTCAAAGGGATCGTATTAGAATTGGAAAAGACCACAAGGCCTTGTTAAAGACACAACTATACTTTAGATATAAAAAGTTTGTAAAAGCAGACTTAATGTACTTTCTATATTAGAAGAATGCAAAGTAGCACAGTGAGCTCCAGGAACAAAAAGCTAGACCACTAAGTTTGACATCTGAAAACCTGGTTTTAAATCTTGGCTTTTACCACTTAATTTTCTTTCTGACCTTAGGGAAGTTCACTTGCCCCTTTGGGGCTTATTACGTTATTTTGAGCATTGAATTAAACGATGTATATGGGGGCAGCCATCACAATTCCTGGCACACACAAGCGATCGATTAGTAAACTATGAGTATGTGTGAGTCTGTGTGTGACCTTTGAAGGTCTCCAGTGGTTAAAAAAAAAAAAAGATCCTTTCTCTTCACAGATGAACTGTTTCATTATTTGTTATTGGAAAAGAACTTCCCTCAATCACAGAGAGCATTGTAATTTAAGTTATATTTTGTTTTGAGTATCAGTCTTTATATCAGCTGTAGGTTATTCACTTGGTGAATATTAGCTGTAATAGTTTTATCTCTGATTACTCAGTATAAAACTTTTTCTTTTTCTTTTTTTTTCCCTTAGATTTTATACGTTTATATGCTCTGTCTGCAGTTCTGGACCAGAATACCTCAAACGTCTACCATTACAGTGGTAAGTGTGGATGTTTCTGTTCAAAAAAAAAAAAAAGCCATTTTCTTAAACCTACAAGTTGAAACTTTCTATATACATTTACTTGGCTTAAGTAAAAATAGGTTATTTATGCTTGACTTTATTTCTTTTATTTATCCTCATGCCTGATGGCATCTTCACTAAGTAACATCCACTTGTATTGCTAAATTAATAAGGCTGTTCAGTGTTGAATGTCATAAATGAAACTTTCAGATATCCTTTAGACCTTCTAAATTCTTACTCATATTTCTAGTTCTTTTGAACCTTCAGAATAGCATATAGTAGAAGAGAGATAGGTATAACATATGCTAATTTCTGCTTCAGTGTAGTAATTCTTGTGTATTGGAAGTGTGATGAATTTTAGAGGTTTACTAATAAAATGCTTACAGTAAGTACTTACAGATCTTTGTTGTATTTTACATATTTTAGCAACAGATAGGATTTAACCCATGAATCAGATAGTTTGGTTAAGTATGGTATTCTGTAGCTTATATCTGGAAGTGAAAACACAAAAATATTGATTGTAAGTTATATTTTTTTAAAGCCAGATCCTCTTTGAATACACTTTCAGAAGTAATTTGTGGCCGGGCGCGGTGACTCTTGCCTCTAATCCCAGCACTTTGGGAGGCCGAGGTGGGTGGATCTCCTGAGGTCTAGAGTTTAAGACCAACCTGGCCAACATGATGAAACCCCATCTCTACTAAAAATACAAAAAATTAGCCTAGCATGGTGGTGGGCGCCTGTGATCCCAGCTACTCGGGAGGCTGAGGGAGGCTGAGGCAGGAGAATCACTTGAACCTGCAGGGCGGAAGTTGCAGTGAGCTGAGGTTGTGCCATTGTACTCCAACCTGGGCAATGAGCAAAACTCTGTCTTAAAAGAAAAAAAAAAGAAGTAATTTTATATTTTCTAGTTTATAGTTGCTATTCAGGATAAGTGAATATTTAGTCACTATTTTCTAGTTATTTTTATATGTAGTGATTTATTGTATTGTGAATATAACTATCCATCTAAATCTCTTTGCATTTTAATTACTGTTTTATAAAGAAACTGTGATTTCTTAACAGTAACTAAAAACATTGTTTTGTGTATTTGATTATTTTTGGATTCCAGGGTAGATATAGCACACCTATGCCTTTACAACCTAAGTGTTATTCATAAGAAGAAATACTTTGATTCTGAACTTGAGCTTATGACATACATTAATGAAAACTGGGATAGATTGCACCCTGGAGAGGTAGGTGGTCTGAGAACTAACTTCAGTAGCTACTTGATGTCTTTTTTTGTTTTGTTTTGTTTTTCAAAAAACAACTAAGACACATGTATAAGTCAGACAACTAAAATAGAATTTTATTTTTAGTTCTGTGTACAAATAAGTTTGGTATGGATATCAGGACCAGCCTTCTCATCCTCCTGTGTGTTTGTTGCCTGTTGACTCTGGAAATTTGTAGAAGGAGGAGGTATATTATTTGATTCTTCCATTTTCTGAAGTGAAAATCATTGTAGTTACAGAGAGAAGGGAGGGAGAAATCTTTAGTATTGGGTATCTTACTCATAGTTTGACCTCCTTTTCTTCTAAGTTTTCTATAAACTTAGAGATGTAACCAACATTCTTCCTTCCTCTCTTGTTGGTACTCCTTTATGTATTTCTGACTTGTAGGAATGGTGGGATCTAATAATATTGTTAGAAAAATGAGTTTGTAGAGTGAAGTTACCTGAATAGAAGATTATCCCCTCTCGTTCTGACATCTCATTTTGCTTCTCATTTTTTAAGTATAACTACCTATGCTGTTTTACAGTCTTTTTTTTAAAGGAATTTAAAAGTAATGTGTGTTCATTAAAGAAAATTTTGAAACTAATGAATAGCAGAAAGAGAAGAGTAACTGGAATAAGTTTAATAGGGACCTTATTTTTAGCATTTATTTAGAATTACCAAAGTACATATATTAACTACTTTTAGTTAAAACTAAAAAAATTGTTTTATAATATATGGAGTTTATATGTATATCTTAGTCATGCTTTTTTTAGGTAAAAATTTTGCAAACTGATTTGAAGTTTAGGAAGATTTTCTTGATTTGTGAAGGACATCCTATTTCATATCAAATAGGATATCAAAGGGCTTTTTCGGGGTTTATGGAATATCAGGGAGAACATAATGCATGATTTAGTTTGTAGTTTTAAAATCTAGGATGTTATTGAAATTTAGTTGATGAATTTTTGAATTTATCATTTGAGTTTTGAATGTTAGATATTGGATTATCATACAAATTTTTGTTAAGTTTTTGGTTAAATACCTTTTTTTAGATGAAGTTTGAAAGAGAGTGATGTGTACATTTGATAATTTTTTTTTTTTTTTTTTTTAAGATGGAGTCTTGCTCTGTCGCCCAGGCTGGAGTGTAATGGCGCGATCTTGGCTCACTGCAACCTCCACCTCCCAGGCTCAAACCATTCTCCTGCCTTAGCCTCCCGAGTAGCTGGGATTACAGGCGCCTGCCACCACGCCTGGCTAATTTTTGTATTTTTAGTAGAGATGGGGTTTTGCCATGTTGGCCAGGCTGGTCTTGAACTCCTGACCTTAAGTGATCCGCCCACCTTGACCTCCCAAAGTGCTGAGATTACAAGCATGAGCCGCTGGGCATGGCCACATTTGATCAATTTTAATAAACTGATTCGTAATCAGAAAGTCAGGGGTAAAGCATTTGAAGTGACTATAGTGGTTTTTGTAATTATCTTAATATTTAATGCTATAATTTGTTTAAAAATTCTTTCTAGCCATTATTCTTTTAGCACTTCATATGCAGATACATATGTATACCTGTTAGTACACTGTATGCATTACATAATGAAATTCTGCAGTAGTTACTTAATGTAGATACTGGGTATATATAATATAAAACCTCATGTTGTGCTTATTTCAAAGTCTGTCATTTTTAATTAAAATTTAAGTTTTTAGTGTTTAGATTTTATTCGAGAGGCTGGAAATATAAGAAAATGAAAATCACATTTAGTATATTTTTCAAGAAAAAAGTTCAGTTTATCAGTTTCAGGTGTCCTAGCTCCAACTGAACTTCTGAAACATACTAGAAAAAATTTGCTTCAGCAATAATACATGTTTTATTTCTGTGGCCTATGAGGTAATGTCTTAGAAAAAAAGAAAAAGTTTTACTTTTTAAGATTATTTCCACTTTTTGAGCCATCAAATTTATTGTTAGAACAAGAGACTAATAATTTCTTATGGTTCTTTCTCTGAATTAAAATAAGAAAATATTCAGACTTCTTAGATGAGACGTCTCATGCATAGACTTTGGTAATTGACAGATTGAAGTTCAGGTTTCTAATTTTCTGTATTCTTTTATATTTTTATACTGTAATTGCAATTGGATTTTAGGGTGAGTTTTTAGTAATAAATAGACGATACAGTTTATGCTAGTCTATCATGTTTATTCAGTGTTTTTCATTTAGTTTACTTTCAAATGTATGTAGTGATTGATACAAAGATAACATACATAATGGGTCATTCCAAATTGTTTGAATAGAAAATTTTTGATAAACTGAAAATGAATTACAAATAGAATTTTGTCAGTAATCCAAATTTGGGTTAACAAAAATTTCCTTTTGTTTATATTCTTATTCCGAATCTTATAAAATGCCATTAATTATTTTCAAAACATGGGAAGTAGTGTATGCTAAATATAATGTTTATAATTGAGTGCCTTAGTCATTTTGAACATCAGCTCTTTCTTTTTTTTTTTTTTAAGAGAGGGGGCTGGAGAGTCTCTCTCTCTCTCTCTCTTTTTTTTTTTTTTAAAGAGACACTTGCTCAGACTGGAGTTCAGTGGTGCAGTCATACATAGCTCACTGAAGCCTTGAACTCCTGAGGTCAAGTTATCTTCCTGCCTCAGCAATTCTTGTTATACATAATATAGGATAAAACACCTGCTCTAGAAATTTTTCTTCACAAATGAAACAAAACAGAGAACAAAGGTTGTGATTTTAGTTTATCTAAAATGTGGAGTTTCCTTCCTCTTGCCACCAGATCAAAGAAAAAAATTTTGTGGTGATATAAGTTGATTGAGATTTTTTATGGCATTTTGTGTAGGAATATATATTGCACAACTAGGCAGTTATCTACATTTATTATTCCTGAACTTTGAATTATAATTAATTTTACATATGATGAGGCTGGCTAAACTTTAATGGTATTTTTTATTTTGGAAACCTAGTAAATACATATTTACATTTGTAATTACTTGCTGTAATCTTATATTGAATCAGTTGTATTCTGTTTCATGTATTGTGTCCCCCGCCCCTTTTTTTTTTTTAATAAAGGAAGCACTGTGACTGTTTTTATTTTAAAGACTTTTTTTTTTAGAGCAGATTTAGGTTGTCCCCTTCTGCCACACATGCATTGCCTCCCCCATTATCAACATTCCTCCACCATAGTGGTAGATTAGTTATAATTGATGAAGCTACATCAGTACGTCATTATCATCCAAAGCTGTGACTTCTTTTAGTAATAAAAAGAAGTTTCAAAAATATTACACTTTTGGAGATAAATCCTTTCATACTGAAAAGGCAAAACGTAACAGTCATATATCATATTTTTTCTTAGTTGAATATGGTATAGGATTGTTATGAAGAGAAGATAAAAGTTTTGAATCGTTTTAGAAGATAATGGTATTACACTGTTTCCTTATGTAGTTTTTGTACTTCTTTTGGCTTGGTACCTAATGATTATCATATAGATTGAGTGTAGCTGTTTGAAGAACTACTATGTTTTGGATCATTTTCTTTGAGATAGTAAAAATACTTAACATTTGAATCCATGATAAACTTTCTTAAGGTTTTTATATAAAATGAAGTCTCGTGTTGTATCAGATTGTTTTGGGGAGTTTAAAATGAGATATTAGTACTTTTTGTAATCTGCTTATTGTCATTTGTCTTTGATTCTTGAAGTTATTTGAAATCCTAGTTCTGTAATAACCGCTTTTCTGTGGTCTTAAATTTTAGAAAACCTGAGGTTGATAGCAGAATAATGTATCGAGTGCTACTTCACTTTTGAGGGAGGTAGGGAGAAAAGCAAAGATGAAATTCAAGAAATACTGTGGTAGAAATGATACTAGAGGAAACTATATAATAGAGGTGGAATGATATCTACAAGTGGAAATTATAAGAAATCTGAACAACAATACTTTGGGGCTTAGAGTGTTATAATTAGCATGTAGTATGGTGGTTAGCAACAAATTACCTAAGCTGTTGGGATACTTAAGCCCAGGTGGCTTGGAACTTAATATTGGTAATTGAAAGGAAGAGTTATACTATAAGTATTAGTGTGAGATTAGTATCTGGAGAGGAGGGAGCAAAAAACAACAAGTTATTCTTTTTGGAGATTTATATAATAAACCTCATGGTCAGATGGAAGGCATAGAATATGATGCTCTTCTAATGTAGATTATCTGATTTACACTATAATGGTTGTACTTTTAGTTTGCAAAATGCTGAAAGGGGGAAGTCTTTGGCACTTTTATGGTAGCTAAAATATGCAGTTATTTGCAGAGTCGTCGTGGAGTGCTGAAGGAACTTAATAGATAAAATTTCTGAGAAACAGTAGGGAGTAAATACCAAAAGAAAGTAGAGTTCATTGTGATTGTCAAAATGTAAAAAAAGAGTGGGTTTTAGAAATTAGGAAGTTAATTTTGCTGTTGACTCAGCAAAATTGTAGAGCAGATTTTTCAGATATATGGTTTGTGAAGATTTAAAAGGCATAGGAAAATCTCTTATTAGAATAAGTCATGTATACATGTATACCCTTGATTTCTTTTTTGATATGATTAGCAACACTGGTTTGTCAGTGTTTTTTTTTTTTTTTATGGTTAGCAAACGCTGGTTTGGGCATAATATAGACGTAGTATAACTTGAGTTCAGATGAGATATTAAAATGTGAACTGGTTAAAGTGAAAATTAAATGGATTTGTAACTAATGGAAAAACAGTGACAAAGACGGTGCTTTGGAAACATTCTTGAGGGAGACTCTAATGGAGGACCATAGGGGATTCTGTCTTTGTCTCTACCTTCAATTCTAGAAGGATGACAGAATCAAGAGAAAAGATCTGGAACATTGAGCTGAAAACAAGATCAATTAACAGCAATTATAAAATTCTGCTTTAGCCGTAAACACAAACAGTCCATGGTTATGATAGGGGATACTCAGTTTGATAGCAGTTCATCTGATACGATTTCACAGTTGGGGTGGGGAGGAGGGACCAGGAAGAAGACAGTCAGAAGCTTAATATGAAGTAACCATGTGATGTAGCTATTAAACATTTTAACCTAATCTTATAGACATGGTAGTTGCATTCAGATATATGAAGCGTTGTCTTGTAAAAGAGGGAATGGAAGAGCTCTGGGGAGGAAGATTTTTGCCCACTTATGGAATGGGCTTTTTTAGTTGGTGCCTTATCAGCTCTTATCAATGGCAGTAATTAAGCCATGGTTGAATAAATATCTGTACTGTAAAAGAGACTGCAATATTGGTGGAAGGCTGAATTGCATCTAGGGTCTCATTCAAGCTCTAAAGTCTGATTATATTATTCCTTCTTTAAAACAGAAATTCTCTTTCATTAGACACTTCAGAAATTACCACAGGAGGTAGTGGTTTGATACAGAGGAATGAGTACCTAACTCCTATTTCACATGTTTTTTTTTTTTAGCACTCAGCAGATTGGCACAGAGTGGGCTCTCAGTGAGTGTAGAATGAATGAACTTATCACTTGAGTTCAGGTTCTAGCTCTCTCACCAACTAGACAGTGAATTTGAGCAGTTTTAACCTTTATATTTGTTAACTCGTGTAAAATAGAGTCAGAGTAGATGACTTACAAGTTTTTTCTAGCTCCAGCATTCTATTTGGCAGATTTGTTTTCTCTCTCACTTAAAGCAGTTCTGAGGCTTGGGAGTTTCAAGTGGTAAAGAACATACTGGCTATAATTTTGAAAGTCAACTGTGATATTTTGGAAGCAGCTTTTTTTTTTAAGGTCTTTGTAGCATTAATTCAGGATGGTTCTTTTGTGATTTAGATTCGTTTGCTAATATGCCCTAGTCAAGAAGAGGCAGAAAGGTCTCTGAGAAAAAGCCCTATTGGAACAAAATAGTTTTTTTCTAGAATTAAATGTTTAGGTTTTAAAATGGTTTGTTATGATGAAAAATTATTGAGCCATTTAGAGCTGGCTAAAGTCTATAATTGTTATGAAAATAAGGTCTCTCAATTTTACAGTATTCTAAAAAATTATAGAGATTATCGGTTTATGCTAGTGCTAGAGGTACTGGAATGTGGTATGTTTCTCATTACTTTTTGTACTCCTTCCTATTGATATCTGTTAGGAACTTTTATAGTAAATATTAAAATAATTCTAATGTATTATTTCCCTAGGTTAAAGAATTTTTGAAAAATTTAATAACTAATACAATCCCATGTTTATGGTATTTTACAGTTTGTAGTTCCTTCATAAACATATCACTGGATTAATATAATGAGCAAGTAATTAGTGTAGGATTTATAGTTCCTTTTTTATAAGTGAGAAAATAAGCCTTGAGAGGTTAAATGGTCCTAGGTCACATAATTAGTCAGTGAGGACTTGGAATTAGAACTTAGATCTTCTGACTACCAATCAGTACACTTTTCCTCTGCATCACATTGCCTCTATCTAGCACCTGTATATTACTAATTGATGAAATTGTAGTGCGTTAAATTGTTTCTTGATACTTCACAGCTGGCAGACACACCAAAATCTGAAAGATATGAGCATGTTCTGGAGGCATTAAATGATTACAAGACCATGTAAGTTGATTTATTTTATGTATCCCTATGAGGGAGACATTTAGTAAGTATAAGGAATAATGGCATTGTTTAAGAATTGTGGGATTGGTGTATAGAAGAAGTACATACCATTTTAAACTTTTTAATGTCTTATTCTATTTTAGTTAGATTAAAGCAGTGATTCTCAAGGATTGGAGGAGGGAGGAGTAATCCTTCTCCTGGGAATGGTGGGTGGGAGGCATACCGGTATCTCTGGGAGAATTTAGCCTATTCCATTGAAAAAGCATATTCAGTAATAACTTCCTTCTATAATGTAATCTACTGAAAGTGAAATAAAATCTTGTTAGCTGGTGGGAATATTCAAAAGATAGGAGAGAATATTGTAGGGAATATAGGGTTTTAAAAAGATTGAGATCTATGGTTATAGTTAACACCATTAGTTACAGAAAAGTAATGTTTCTAGCTGAGTGGTCTAAATAATTAAGTGATATTATTTGATATGTTCTCATACAGATGTACAGATCTTCCCCCCCATTTTTACTTTTTTTTTTTACTCACCACTATACTAACAAGGATTCCCTTTTTAAAAACAATATATCTACATTTCTTAGAAACATTTTTAAATGCAACAGAAATTTTATAAATGTATGTGTTGACTCCAATAAAGTGTTATAAAATTTTTGTTTGCAATAAGTTGGTGTTTTGAATTTGGTAGTATTTCCTCATTAAATAATGTAATTACTAGTGGCTGGATCTTTAGACCAGCTCAAAAAGTCATGAGGTACCTGATATGACCTTGAAGTATAATAAACAGGAAAAAAGACTGTAATAAAGTCATGAGGTACCTGAGTAATTACTGTGCTGGTAAAAATATTTCATGGGACAGTGAATTCTGAATTTCAACTTAGGGTACCAGAAATATATCTGTTCCTGTTGTGGTAGTAATGAGGGATCCCCTTTCTTAAACCCGCAAAAAAGTAGAACATTCTGGTTGGGTGTGGTGGCTCACACCTGTAATCCCAGCACTTGGGAAGCCGAGGCGGGCGGATCACCTGAGGTCAGTAGATCGAGACCAGCCTGGCCAACATGGTGAAACCCCGTCTCTACTAAAAATACAAAAAGAGCCAGGCGTGGTGGTGCGCGCCTGTATTCCCAGCTACTTAGGAGGCTGAAGCAGGAGAATAGCTTGAACCTGGGAGGTGAAAGTTGTAGTGAGCCAAATTGTGCCATTGCACTCCAGCCTGGGTGACAGAGCGAGACTGTCTCAAAAAAAAAAAAAAAAAGAAAAGAAAAGAAAAAGAGGGGGAGAACATTCTAAACAACTGATGGAAGTTCTTGTGGCCAGGCAAGTTTCAGTAGAGCTGAGGTAGATGGAGGTGCTTGGGAATAAGGACCATAGAGACTGAAAGAAAGGTCTAAGGATCATATTTTTCAGAGGCCCAAGTCCATATTGCTCTGAAATAACCCTTCTTTGCCCCGGGTTATTTCCGTTTCCAGATCTGGCACTCTAGATACTCCTTTTATTTTCTGGGCCTCTAGGATTTATCTCCTACTTTCTTTTCCAATGCTGTCACCTATTACTGCTAAGGTTTTTCTCCTTATAAATCCACTCTGAGATGGAATTCTTTTTTTTCCCTAAATCGCTTTTGAGATATTTCTCACAGATGACACTAAATATGGGAAAGCATATTGGGACCAAAAAATACCATTCTTTGTTCTTCTTTCTTCCTTTAAAAAGTTAGTTGCCATGTTTAAAAAGAAAAGTGGACATGTACTCTTCTCCTTTCTGGTCCTATCCCTTCCTCCCCATCATATCCTGCTATAGACTGGCTCTGGGGCAGATAAGAATCAAGGAAAGCAAGGGGAAATGAATTTCTGTAGTATTGGGTGGGCTTTCAAGTATAAGGGCCTTATATATGAAAGTTAAGTTAGGGTCTGCTATGTATATGTGTTCAGTTTTTAAAATTTTAGTTAATGTTTTTAAAAATTTAGGTTTATGTCTGGGAAAGAAATAAAGAAGAAGAAGCATTTGTTTGGGTTGCGAATTCGTGTTCCTCCTGTGCCACCAAATGTGGCTTTCAAAGCAGAGAAAGAACCTGAAGGAACATCTCATGAATTTAAAATTAAAGGCAGAAAGGCATCCAAACCTATATCTGATTCAAGGTAAAAGTTGATCTGTGGCTTAGTTTTTCTCTTTAGCTTATTTGTAACTAAAAATGTATGTTATTTAGTCTCCTTAGTATATTTGAAAGTACAAGTGGCAGTTACTCTGATTTTTTTTTGGGGGGTCTATAATATCTTGCTTAGACAAGGTATGAAGAGTTGATGCCAGATGCTTGTTTATTTTAGGACTTTGGCCTTCCAGGAATAGACTCTATTGATTTTGTTAGCAAACAGCTTAAGAGTACTAGCCTGTTTGTTTGTTCACTTTTCATTCATTCATTCATCCATTCATTCATTCAGCACAGTTTCAAGTGCCTTATTATCTAAGTGCTAGTGAGTACAATGACAAACAGATTTTTCTTCTGCCCTGATGAGGTTTACATACTAGTGGACAACAAAGGTGATAAACAAGTAAAATAGTTACTGATTATGCTAGTGCCATTTTTAATAGCATACTGTTTTAGACTTTACTATGGATAGAGATGGGACCTTTGTACTTTAACGATGAGGCTTAAGGAAGGACTATTTAAGATAATATTTAAATTAAGACTTAAAAATGAGAATGATATAACAATGTGAAAAACAAAGGGAAAACTACTCCAGCTAGCAGAAATAACAAGTGCAAAGGCTTTGAAACGTATTCTAGGAACTCACAGAAGACTGATGTGTTATAAATGAGGATGAGAGAGTAGTAGCATCAGGTATTGGAAACATTAGGTGAGACTTGATCCTGTGTAGGGTCTTGTAGGGCTTACAAAGAATTTGGGTTGTTTTCTAAGAATAAAGGGGAGGCATTTAAGGGATTTAATTATCTTTTAAAAATACTCGGCCGGGTGCAGTGGTTCACACCTGTAATCCCAGTACTTTGGGAGGCCAAAGCAGGTGGATCACCTGAGGTTGGGAGTTTGAGACCAGCCTGACCAAGATAGTGAAACCTCATCTCTACTATAATTACAAAAATTAGCCGGGCATGATGGCGTGCGCCTGTAGGCTCAGCTACTCGGGAGACTGAGGCAGGAGAATCACTTGAACCCGGGAGGCGGAGGTTGCAGTGAGCCGAGATCGCGCCACTGTACTCCAGCCTGGGCAACAGAGCGAGACTCTGTCTCAAAAAAAAAAAGAAAAACTGTTTTGGATGCTGTTTTGAGAATGGGTAGTATACAGGTAAGAATAAAAGCAGGAGAAAATTAAGACTCAGTTTTCTAGATGAGAGATAGATAGATAGATGGTATGAGGTACAGAGGTAGGTGGTAACATTCAAATGGAAAGAAAACAGATTTGAGGTCTTTATTGGAGTTAGAATTAATTGGATTTGCTAGTGAATTAAATTTCTGAAAATAAAGAAGGAGTCAATTAAATAATGCCCAGATTTCTGGCCTGAGCAACTGATGAGGGGTTAATCAAGATCTGAAAAAACAGATTTTGGTATGGTGAATGAAGCATTCTTCTGTTTCATATTCATTGAATTTGAGATTCTTATGAGGGATACACACACACACACACACACACCCCTCATACACACAGAATGATGTGAAATACGGGCAATTGGATGTGTAATTTAGGAGCTCATAGGAGAGTTCTGGACAGGCGATACAAATTTGGAATCTGATTGATAAAGCCATGAGAATGAGTGAAATTACCGAGGGAGCAAGTAGAGAGAGAAGAGAAGGTGGTCTGGGATCATGTCCTGATATCATTTGTAAATTTGGAAGAAGTGAAATAAGCAGAGGAGACTAAAAAAGAGTGATCAGTGAGATGGGAGGAAACCAAGAAGTTTGATGTCATGACAACCAAAAGAAAGGTAGTGTTTCAAGAAAGATAGCTATATTAAAGTGTATTGAATGCTAGTGAGGTAGATTAAAATGAAAGAAAAATATTTATTGCATAACATTTTGTTATTAGTGACCTTGACAAAAGGAATTTCTTTGAAGTAGTACAGATAGAAACCAGATAGGACTGGGTGGAAGTATGACTGAATCCAGCATTGCCAAATTTACATGTCAAACTGTGCTTCTCCTACATATCAGGGACACAGGCAGATTCAAAATAATAACAGTAGTGAAGGAAAGGAGGAAAATAGGAAACTATCTTTAAGGATTCTGAATGAGAGGGGAGAAAATGGAAAGCGTATTATGTCATCAACACCCAGAAGTTTTCCTGTATAGGGAGGCTGACAAATGGAATGACAGCTGAAGAGGGGGATAGGACTAGTTAAATGATGTTTTTTTTAAAAATAGTTGGGAGATAGTTGGAACCTGTTTTTGTGTGTAAGTAGGAATGATCCATTGGAGAAGAGGAAATTGGTATAGGAGAGTAGAAGCCAAAAGAGAAGGGATATAGAGCCTAAATGTGGGACTCGCCTTTTCTAGAAGGAGAAACATCCTTCTGTTGAAATGGGGTAAAAGAGAAGATGGGTACAGATGCTAGTTCTGTTGTAGATTGGGCAGTTGGAAATTGACTGAAGTTCTTGCCTGGTAGCCTCTATTTTCTCGATGAAATATAAGGTAAAGATAGCAGAGAGTCTTGTACAGAGATGGGAATTTAAGGATCAATTAAAGGTATGGAATAGTCATCTTGGAGATAAGGAAAATGTGATTACAAAGCCTTGACAATGAGTCCAGTTATTTGAAGTTTGTAAGAAATTAGCTGCTAATTAAGTTTTCTTTCCTGAAGGAAAGAATGCTTATTATTCCTATCACTTTCAGATTTGGTCACTCAAATCCTTTGCTAGCAGTTGCCATATTATGAATCAGAAAAAAATAATTCCACAAGCTTTTTCATTTCTATCATGATTGTGATAGGATGCTCCCTTTGTGGTAGCTATCAGGTCATCTGATGCCACCAGATAAGGATTCAGCTGCTTTGTTTAAAGGCATCCTGAGTTCCTTCTGGACCTTGTGTATAAGTTGTTCCTTTTAGTTAGAGGTTACTTTCTTTAGTCCAGGAGTCCTTTATAAATATTATGTTGATCATTTTACAAAAGAAATGGATATCCCATCCATCTTGTTCTTGAGACTTTTGATTATAGTGTCTGGTTCTGCTTTGTCCTTATAGTTCCCCTACTTTCTCCTTCCTCATAGTTCCACCTTTATTCCCTGACCTTGTTTGGCATCTAGAGGGATAAGTTTTTTTCCTACTTTCTCCATTCATCTCTTTCTAGGCTATTATATAGTGTTCTTTTTTCCTCTCCTTAATTAAAGTTTCCTGGACAATTTTCTCGTAGCCCTCACTCCATTTTATTAGCTTGCTTGTATACACATTTGTCACTTTCTAACTATATTGTGAACTCTTTAGCACCAGGAACACCTTTGTATCCATATTATCTAATATCGTCTTTATATGGTAGCTATTGTTGAGTAAATGAAATATTCTTTCTATATATATTTTTTATTTTTTTCTATTAATTAGAGTGTCTTTGCCTGTTGCACTTTTTTCCTTCCTATTGCTTGGAATTTGGCTTTATGTTTAAAATATGGTTTTCTAGGTCTTTGTGACCTAGAAAGACCTTTTGAATGACTCCCTGAGAATATGAAGGATTTCTTACTCCTTTCTTCTTTACGTTCTGCCACTCTGGGCTTCATTCTCTTTCTGATAGTGTCATTCAAGAATCTACATATATATCTAAAGGCAGCCTTTATGACTACTATAATTTTAACATAGCTATTTCTTGACTCCATTAGGTTAACTGCTAAATTCATAGTCATTTTTAGTAGTAAATCCTTGAAACATCCTCCACGTTGTAACAACCTAAAATTAAACTATATAATTGAGCTTTTAGGAGTTTTGAAATCTTCCATTCAGTATAATTGTCTGGTTTTTGTTGTTGTTGTTTTTAAATCTTTAAGTGGTTTATATTTTCAGAATTATATTAAAGAGGACTTTTTTAAACCTTTCATAATGGTTTAAATATCTTTAAAGTCAAGAAATATTTATTTAAATTAGAATATATTATCAATGCACTTGACTAAACTTGTGGATTCAATTAATAATTTTTATATTACCATTAATATAAAATAGTAAAATATATGTGTATATATGTCTAGTTACCTACATAGAGTCAATGTCTTTGTTTTCTTGATGCAGAGATTAAATGCATAATGGTTTTCCATTTCAGGGAAGTAAGCAATGGCATAGAAAAAAAAGGAAAGAAAAAATCTGTAGGTCGTCCACCTGGCCCATATACAAGAAAAATGATTCAAAAAACTGCTGAGCCACTTTTGGTAAGAGGATATGTTGGTATATGTTCTCAAGAAGAAGGATGCGTGAAATAACTGAGAAGCTAGTATTTTTTTCAGCTTATTCTAGAGACATGCTTTAAGTATATATTTTTATTTTCCAGGATAAGGAGTCAGTTTCAGAGAATCCTACTTTGGATTTACCTTGTTCTATAGGGTAAATAGAAAGTTATTTTCTCCCTTTCTAGGTTTTGTCTTTTGAGTGGATGTTAATATTTCTGTTTGTTATATAATATAGTCATTACACGATTTAAATTCTTTTGTCTCAGGAGAACTGAGGGAACTGCACATTCATCTAATACCTCAGATGTGGATTTCACGGGTGCTTCCAGTGCAAAAGAAACTACCTCGTCTAGCATTTCCAGGCATTATGGGTAGATATTTTAGTTCTTATTTTTTTTACTTTTCTTATTCTAGATTCCTTTTCTTTGTAAAGTGTTGATTGAATAATTTTTTAGCAATTGAAAGTGATGCAAGTTGTGTCTATCAGCTTTTTGAGCGGTAATCCAGATGTAGATCCCATTAGTTGTTAATATTCATTTGAATATTTTTGCTTTCTAGAGTACAAACATTGTATTTTTCAAGTTTGTGTGGAAATTTGCTGTGAACACAGAGAAAAAGTATACCATTGTTTAGAAGCTGTGCTTGTTAGGCTTTTTAATGCCTCTGCTTACACAAGTGTTCTTTGCTTTAGAAAGATTTGATTTTTTTATTTTTTAAGAGACAGATTCTCATTCTGTTGCCCAGGCTAGAGTACAGTGGCACAATCATGGCTCATTGCAGCCTCAAACTCCTGGCTTCAAAAAAGTCCTCCCACGTCAGCCTCTGTAGTGACTAGGACTAGAGATTGTGCCACCACACCTAACTAATGCTTTTTTATTTTTTGTAGAGATGGTTTTGCTAAGTTGCCCAGGTTGGTCTTGAACTCCTGGCCTCAAGTGATCCTCCTGTGTTGGCCTTCTCAAGTGCTGGGATTACATGCATGAGCCATTGCAACTAGCCAAGATTTGATTGGGAAAAAGAAAAAAAAAAAAGAATCAGACACCTAAATCCTTTTGTCCATAAAATGATTTTAAACTTAGGATTTTTATCTGATATTTAATCCAGCCCTTCAGAAGGACATTTTTGTTTATTGTTTTTTTTTTTTTGGAGACTACTCTGTCACCCAGGCTGGAGTGCAGTGGCATGATCTTGACTCACTGCAACCTCTGCCTCCCGGATTCAAGCGATTCTCGCGCCTCAGCCTCTCACATAGCTGGGATTACAGGCGTGCGCAACCATGCCCAGCTAACTTTTTGTATTTTTAGTAGAGATGGGGTTTCACCGTGTTGGCCAGGCAGGTCTTGAACTCCTAAACTCAAGTGATCTACCTGCCTCGGCCTCCCAAAGTGCTGGGATTACAGGCGTGAGCCACTGCGCCCAATCAGGACAACTTTTCTCTAAAGCATGTCATGTCAGGTATGAAAAGGTTAATCTGTTTGGGGTCAGAGCTACTATTTTCAAGTTTTTTACTTTGTTCTGTTTAAATTTTGTTCATAATTCAAAAACTGCTATTGTAAATTATGCAAAATTCTACATTAAATGCTTAAAGTGTAACCCATTTATTAATGAATTCTGAATAATTGACTTTTTTGGGCCTCTTACTAGGTACTCTGCTAAGCTTTTTATGTATATTATCGTATTTAATTCTTAAAACAATTTTTTGGCTGGGTGTGGTGGCTTATGCCTATAATCTCAGCACTTTGGGAGGCCAAGGTAGGAGGACTGCTTGAGGCAAGAGTTTGAGATGAGACACCATCCCTACAAAAGAAAAAAGTTATCTGGGTGTGGTGGTGCTGTCTGTAGTCCTAGATAATCAGGAACCTGAGGTGGAGGATTACTTGAGCCCAGGAGGTCAAGGCTGTAGTGAGCCATGATTGTGCCACTGCACTGCAGCCTGGGCAAGAGAGTGAGGCCTTGTCTCAGACAAACAAAAGAGAACAATTTTTTGAGTTGTATAAGTCCTGTTGTTCTCATTTTACAGATGAGGAAACTGAGACTTAGGGGATTTTAAGTAACAAGCCCAACATTGCATGTTTAGCAAGTATAACAGAGCTGGATTGTTAATTTATACAGTATGACTGTGGGTCTTTCAATTTAGTTGTTGTGCTATATTCTCCTTTTATTATAAAATCATAAAATAATTGAATTTCTGTGCTGAAAAGGACCTTACAAATTATCCAATCCAACCCCTTCACTCAGTAAGTGAACATAGAGAATAAGATTTGAATTTGGCCAAATAATAGAGCTAGACCCAGGATACTCTGACTGCTAGTTTGTGCTTATTCTGGTGTATTACTTCACTAGGCCTAGAACTGGTAATAAGAGAACCTCTATTCTAGTTCTACTCTTCAAGGACATGGAACAGTGTCGTAGATGTAGTTTGTGCTCATTCATTATTTGTTCCAATGAAAAATAAATGAGCTCTTTTAAATGATGAGATTATTGGCAATACATGATTTATGAGTAGGGCCTCTTGATAAGAATTTTTCCTTGTTGGCCTCCTAAGTAAAAAAATTACCCTCAGCTTACTAGTAAAGGAAGAAAAGCTCTACAAAGTTCAGCCCCAAGAAGGTGACAAAATCTAAAGTAAGGAGCACAAGTGATAGTCCATTTATATCGCATTTATTGTTTGAGTTTGGCTTATTTTTATGTCATCAAGGATATATGGTATAGTAGAATAATCCAAAAAAGAGAACATATTGTGTGGGCATAGGATGCTTAAAAAGCTTAGCAGACAATTCTGGCCTTCTCTGTTACATAGATTATCTGACTCCAGAAAAAGAACGCGTACAGGAAGATCTTGGCCTGCTGCAATACCACATTTGCGGAGAAGAAGAGGTCGTCTTCCAAGAAGAGCACTCCAGACTCAGAACTCAGAAATTGTAAAAGATGATGAAGGCAAAGAAGATTATCAGTTTGATGAACTCAACACAGAGATTCTGAATAACTTAGCAGATCAGGAGTTACAACTCAATCATCTAAAGAACTCCATTACCAGTTATTTTGGTGCTGCAGGTAGAATAGCATGTGGCGAAAAATACCGAGTTTTGGCCCGTCGGGTGACACTTGATGGAAAGGTGCAGTATCTTGTGGAATGGGAAGGAGCAACTGCATCCTGACTGTAGGACTGAACATTATGTTCACTGCACTCTGATTTTCTGTAGGTACAGTTCAAAGCCCTAAAGGAGTCTGGCTTTCACTATCTTTCTTAAAAAAAAAAAAAAAAGTCAAAAAAATTCAAAAAAGGGGATGATACTAGCCTTAACATGTACCTGTCAATGTTATGGATATTGTCATAAAAAGGTATCTTTTAAAAATCAGAACAGAGACTTAATTTTTTAAATCTTAAGATTTGTAGAATGTTTCTAGGGTAGGATATTAAAAATGATTGAAACCCATGCATGGTGTTAGACAATTTTTCTAATTATTTCATTGAGTCAGTTTTTTGTGATTAGTGGTTATCAGAGCAAACATCATGTAGATAGCACAAGTATTTGGAGAAACGTTGTCTGTTTTGTTACCAAAATGTTGGAAAAATTTATTTCAATACCTTTTAGATTCATAAAGTGCAGTGTATATAATGCCTACTGAAAGACTGTAAAATATTGAAATTTTCTTTCAAGCAAAGTGTAAAAAAATATATTGAGCCTGTAAATTGCTCTGTGACTAGACTTCATTGTCGTCTTAATATATTCTTGCATGTGCATATATATACACACGTGTATATATATGTGTGTGATTATGTGACCTATGCAATACAAATTATGGGAATGGGCAGCTTTGGAGTATATATCCCATAATTCTTTTTTCAGGAATAGTTGCAGTATTTACACAGCAGCATTTCTTCTCAGGCTTTTATTGGGTGCTGTTGCTTGCTATGTATGAAGAGAAATGTGTCAGACAAGTTTAGTGTGTTCTGAAGAAGGGTTTGAACAACAGTGTTCATGGGCTTTTAGAATGCTTTTCACTTTTAGTCCTTGTAACTCAGCTGTTCAGTACCTAAACAAATTCAAATAATATGAACATTATCTCCTACTAGAAGTAACGTTTTCAAGTTTTCATGGCACATTATGATTGTAAATGTCTCTCAGTTTTAACAGTAAGTCTATAGGAGTCCCGTGAAGATTCCTGAAATGTCTGTAGTAACTGTTAGTCATGTTTGAATAAGTGTAGTATGAACAAAGTATTTTATTGCACAGGGTTAACAAACAGTTTGTTGCCAGCTGAGGCTACTGCTGTTTTATTACAACATTACCTCTTGTTTTTATAAAATGTACCAAGATTTAAATTGATAACTTTATTTTACTTGTAAAAAAAAAGTTTCTTTTATCACCAGTGTTAGAGTTGTCTTCTGTTTCTTTTTGTTTTGTTTTGTTTTCCTTTTTAGCCAAAGAGTGAACAGAAGATTTTCTTATTTTGGTGGCTATTCATTTTACTTTTAAAAGTGATTGGTGGATTTTAGACTAATAATGGGGGAATTTGCCGCCAAAATAAAAAATATGTAAAGTGTAGTGATTACAGAGTGGTTAAAATGTGGGTTAGTACTTATTTATTCCATTAATTGATTATTTGACTGTTTATAAAGAAAGTTGCTTTATTTCTTTAAACATCTTCAAAAGATGATCCTTTCTTGTCACATTATAGCCAAAAGAAGCAGAGAACTTCATTGTCTGCATTTGGTTCCTGGTTGGCCAGGTATAAATGAGCTTTACAAAAGTGCAAATTAAAAACTGTTACTTCTGTTTACCTCCACCAAAACTTGATTTTCCCCTAGCTATTAATTTAAGGTTGCCTTTCCTGCAGCTGCAATATTTTGAATAACACACAGAGTTTGTGTTGATTTTTGAATGTTTGTTTATATCTAGGGGTAATGAAAAATGTAAATCCCGTGTATCCTTATTCACTCCACCTGTATCATATTATTTCATTTTCCCCAAAGTCCTTTAATTCTAACTGAACACCAGCAGTATTTTTAGAAACTTTTTCTTTAACATACTTGGAAGATGATTTATTCAGCTGAACTGTCGTTAGACGTAATTATTGTGAATGTCTGTTTTATTTTCTCATGGTGGTTCACATGGCTCTGATGTTCAGTTTGTATTTTTGCAATTGCTTTACTTAGAAATTAAAACAGACCAACATTAAATGTGTGTATTTTTTAAAGAGCTAATGAGTTTTGCTTCTGTATTTGCTTGAAAATACACACTAGTGCAGTAGTTGACTGCTTTTATTTAGCTAGGGTGGTAAGGATTTTCTCATTCCACTACTAGTATGTTCACTTGAATTAATCTTTATAAAACTTTGCTTTCATTTTCCTCATCCCTCATATAATATTAATAACCATCACAAGTTCATCTTAAGTGGTCTTAAAGTACGTTTAGCGAGCATGTACACTTTATATTTGAAAGACAATATATCTCTATTGTGTCCCCAAACTTAAAAAATTCAGACTTAATTTTCCAACTATGTTTTCTTCTTACATAGAAGGAGTTAAGGTTGATATAAAAGAATTTCCTGGGCCAGGTGTGGTGGCTCACGCCTGTAATCCCAGCACTTTGGGAGGCCGAGGTGGGTGGATCGTGAGGTCAGGAGATTGAGACCATCCTGGCTAACACGGTGAAACCCCATCTCTACTAAAAATGCAAAAAAATTAGCCTGGTGTGGTGGTGGGCACCTGTAGTCCCAGCTACTCGGGAGGCTGAGGCAGGAGAATGGCGTGAACCCGGGAGGCGGAACTTGCAGTGAGCTGAGATGGCGCCACTGCACTCCTGCCTGGGCGACAGAGTGAGACTCTGTCTCAAAAAACAACAACAACAAAAAAGAGTTCCTGTACTTTTAAAATAAGTTTTGCTTCTAGGCAAATAAGAGATGTAGAAACAGTATACCTTACTCATTGTAATTCCATTTTTATTCAAAACCAATCCTTTTTTATAAATATTCTGCTACTAAGTGATTAATGTGTATTCCTAGACCCTTAGACCACCAAAGTAGAGCCAGAATATAAGCTATCAGAGATATTCTATAAATTCTAATATAGGGGTGATGAAGCCAGCTCTTGCTAGGTATATTTTTTACTAAATATTTAACAGAATTGAATGTTCACTGATGTGTTAGATTTGAGGGTGCCTCCCTCTTTTTTTTTTTCCAAGATATGTCCAAGTATGTGTGCTTGATTTCTGTAATGTATATGTTCAGTATATCTCTATTATCTAGAACTAACTGTAGAACTAACTGTTTTGGGCTACTTTATTGAGTTTCTACTAGGTACTATTAAATTTTGGTTGGAATATGATCTGACTTAGGCAGTTCTACCAGACTCTTTTACATTGTGGTTCTAGAGTTGTTTGAATGAGCATGTAATGACAAAGGAAGATGCTCATGCAGCATTGGGAAACAGTTTTGTTTTTTTGTTTTTTTAAGCCTTGTTTTTGTGGGGAAATTTTTCTTAGTTATATTTGAGTACCTCAACGAATGCATACATCACAGTCTCCTTTGGTTTTTTTCCTGTGGCAGTTGATCAGTCATGTTCAGAAAAATAAAAACTGGGCAGTGAAATGTAAGATACGAAGTTTATCTGATTATGGATTCTTTTCTGATTGGTAGCAGTTAGAAAACCAGATGTCTGTCTGATATAAATTTGGAAATGGAAGAAGCTGTGAAAGCAAACTAATAGGTTCTCTGTAAAACAAGTAGTTGGGAAACAGGTACAATATTTGTAACTTTCATAAAAATGTCTTGGGGTAGTAGCTATATTGAAATATCATGCTTTTTTTTCTCTTCCCTCCTCTCATTTCTGCTCAACAAAATCCCTCTTTGCCAGCTCCCCTGGCATTTTCTCTTTGTGAGAGATGATAAGTGTATAAACTGTATTCTTAGTAACTTTTTATTTGTCCCACATCTTCAGAAAATGTGATGTGTCATTCAAAAATACCTTTCCCTGGATTTAGGCAAGGAAACAAACAAACCATTTTAACCTTCACAGATGATAAAATATATTTTTGGATAAAAATATATCCTGCTTGAAAATCAGTCTATTTTCTATTCTTTGTATTTACTAAAAGGTGTCTAATCCATTTTTTCTCCTAACCCTGTGACATGTTTTCCCAGTGTGGGTGATCACATCCATAAATGGGCAAAAATTTGTTTGGGGAGAGGACAAAAAACCTTAGATAATGCTTTGTGGTCCTCCAAAGTTCAACCCTTCCAACAAAAATCTTTATGTCTTAGTATTGCTCTCACTGAATTTTCTTAGGTGTCACACAGGCAGCTTTGACAGTGAGTTCATGGAACTATGTATAAAATATGTATAATACCAGTGCTACAAAACCATGGCAAATGGATGACTGTACTTTGGAAGACTGATTGCTCGATCTTGAAAACGTATTGTGAGAGGTGGTTTGGACATGCCTGTTGGCTGTCACTGGCACCCTTGTGGATATTATGTTTGATCCTCAGTGCTTTTATGTATGGCCTGGGCTTGAAGAATTAAATAAAATTAGTTTATGTTTTATTATTTTAATTCTTTTTTTTTTTTTTTTTTTTTTGAGACGGAGTCTCGCTCTGTCGCCCAGGCTGAAGTGCCGTGGCCGGATCTCAGCTCACTGCAAGCTCCGCCTCCCGGGTTCACGCCATTCTCCTGCCTCAGCCTCCCGAGTAGCTGGGACTACAGGCGCCCGCCACCTCGCCCGGCTAGTTTTTTTTTTTTTGTATTTTTAGTAGAGACGGGGTTTCACCGTGTTAGCCAGGATGGTCTCGATCTCCTGACCTCGTGATCCACCCGTCTCGGCCTTCCAAAGTGCTGGGATTACAGGCTTGAGCCACCGCGCCCGGCCTATTATTTTAATTCTAACCAAGGTTATTTACCCCATCATTAAATGTCAAATGCTAAAAAGAAAAAATGTTGACAATATCTGAATGAATCTCTAGCACTGGTTAAAAGTAATTTTTTCATATCAAGCAGAAGTTAAAAGTAAGCTCACCAATAATAGTTTAAGAAATTAGTTGGCTGGGCACAGTGGCTCCTATTTGTCATCCCAGCACTTTAGGAGGCCAAAGTGGGAGGATTACTTGAAACCAAGAGTTCAAGACCAGCCTGGACAACATAGTGAGACCCTGTTTCTACAAAACAATTTAAAAATTAACCAGACATGGTGGTGCATGCCTGTAGTCCAAGCTACTTGGGAAGCTAAGGCAGGAGGATGCTTGAGCCCAGCAGTTCAAGGCTGCAGCAAGCTGATCATGCTATTGCATTCCAGCCTGGGTGACAGCTAATGAGACCCTGTCTCTGAAAAAAATTAAAGAAAAATAAATTAATTTTCTCAAATGTTTTTACTTTTGCTAGAAAACAGGATTTTTGAATGATTTTAAAAAAATTGATTGCATTGCTTTTGTGAATTTATATGAGTTGTTAATTTACATTTGTAATTTGATACATTATAATTAAAATGTAGTTATAAGTTTAAGTCAAATAAGTTATAAATTTAAGTCAAATAAGCAGCATCCTGGATTAGTAATGTATCCTTAGTGACAGATTATAATTAGTGTTTTAATCAATAAGTTATACTTGAATATGTTGTCATTAATATTGTAAAAGGTAAGGGTTTGTTTTTTTTTTTGTATACAGAATTTGGGATGACAATAAGCAGATAAGAGATTTTGTGAGAGCTATCCTTGAATATTAGCGTTTTTCCTTGAGGAGACATGGAAGCTTAAGGAAATGAAGCTTGTTGGAAAGAGTTTTGGAAGGGAAAAACTATGGGTTCATCAAAGACTTGTGGAAGCATGGTTTTGTTTTCTGTATCCCTTTGTCACCAAGTTCCTGCCAGAATCCAAGAGCATATTCTGTAACAGGTCTATTGATTTTTAAAAGTTTTATTGTAATTTTGCATAACCTTATATCTTAGATATTTTGTGTTAACTTGATATGAATTTTCCAACGAAGAATTGTGTCATTAGAGACCCATTCTTTATAAACTATAGTTTGTTCTGTAAGCAACTTTTAAACCATCTGAAGATCAGAAACATTGAGAATACCTTTTCATTGAAGCATTTTCTAGAATGTATTAAGTATTTCATGCTTTTAAAAACACCATTTTTATAACATGTTAAAACCTTTCCTACCTTTCCACTGAGAGATTATGAAGATTCATTATTGTTCATTGCTATAATATGTTATGCTACTCACAGGAATCTGGATGTGGGTGGGGGAATCTTAGCCTTAAACTTAATGACTTAGGTTAGGTGGTGTTTTATATTTATCTGCTTTTCACATATCTTCTGTTGGAATACCTATGTTAATAATCCATGTTTGTTTATTCATAGTGCATTGAGCAGCTTTCTACTCTCCCACATGGCATCTAAACATTATTCATTAATTTGTTATAGGCTGGAAAGAACTTAGGCAAGGCTTTCTGGGACAAATAATCACATGAATAAAGTTCAAACCTTCTTTTACAAACCACAGTTCTGATTTTTTTAGACTATGAGGGTTTGAGAGTGATTTACTTCTGAAAAAATGTAAATGGCTTTAAAAAAAAATATTGTTCACCACTGGAAATACATTTTTTTCAGTTTGTTATTCTTGCTTTCAACTTTATGAAATATTAGTGGTTGAGATATTTAGAAATGTGGCTGCTGGATAATTAAGTTGTGACTATAATGTAGGCTAGAGTAAGTTGATTATTTTGTAGCTAATTGGTCTTCACATTTCCTTAACAGATGTCCAGACACAAACGGCCTGGCCAAACAGCACCATGGTTTCTGTTAACTGACAGGTAGTGTAAGACTACTGCTAGTGTTGGCTCATGTATGCTGCGTGTCATTATGAGAAAGAAAAAACTGTGTTTTGCCTAGTAGAGACTTGTCATGTAAGAATAGTACCATTTTAGAGAATGGCAAATTGCCATGACATGGTTTTATTACATGTATATATTTAATAGGCATAAAAGAGGCCCAGAGGAATAGGATGGACATGTTATTAGAGTAGCAGTTCAATATTAATTCCCACTACTTTATAGGTTAAATGGATACAATAATTGATATTAGTAATTTGCTTAATTTTTAGTCCTTTAAGTGCTGAAATTGGTAATCTACAACTGAGATGTCAAGCTTTGAAGAATTATAATTAATTTCTAAGATAATTGTTTTACCAAATTCAAGTAATACTTATTAAATTTGATTTGTTTCATGATCTTGGGTAAATAAGTATAACTAAATGTATAAAATTAAGTTACCTGTACTGGTTTGCTTTTATATGGAAGGTAGAATTTAATTTGTTTTAGTAGGGTCACTCTCGATATTTTTGAAATAATTTTCAAAAATTTGAAAATACTTTAAAACTAAGGACTTAAAAAATACTTAAGACTCAAGTGCATTTATTTATTTATTTATTTATTTATTTATTTATTTATTTAGAGATGGTCTTGCTCTGTCACCCAGGCTGGAGTGAGTGCAATGGTGCGATTTCGGCTCATGTGGCAACTCTTTGAATAATATTAAATATTAACCTGGGACCTACTTAGCAGTTTCTTGAAAGCAATGTTCTCAGCCTTAAATGTTTTTAAAGGTAGTTATATGTATATTTAATTATCTAATTCAAGCCCTCTGTGGTAAAAGTAGCTTGGATTGAATTTTCTTTTTCTTTTTTTTGAGACAAAGTCTTGCTCTGTTGCTCAAGCTAGAGTGCAGTGGCACGAGTTTGGCTCACCACAACCTCTGTCTCCTGGGTTTGAGAAATTCTTGTGCCTCAGACTCCTGAGTAACTGGGATTACAGGCATGTGCCACCATGCCCAGCTAATTTTTTTTTTTTTTTTGAGATGGAGTCTTGTTCTGTTGCCCAGGCTGGAGTACAATGGCACAACCTTGGCTCACTGCAACCCCCGCCTCCTGGGTTCAAGCGATTCTCCTGCCTCAGCCCCCTGAGTAGCTGGGATTACAGGCACCCGCCACCATGCCTGGCTGATTTTTTGTATTTTTAGTAGAGACAGAGTTTCACCAAGTTGGCCAGGCTGGTCTTGAACTCCTTGGCCTCCCAAAGTACTGGGATTACAGGCCTGAGCCACTGTGCCCAGCTTCAAGTGGTTTTAAATGTAATTTACATTTATTTTGGCACACTTTCTGAAGAACTTATATGTTGTTTGATATAATCAAATTTTATCTGCTACTTGAAGGTGCTAGTTTTCATAGATAAACAAAATTAACAAAACACCAATCATTTATATTTGGAATTTGAAGTGTACATTTTTTATTAAAACTCATTGAAGTTATTTTCGTAATTCCTTTAGCATACTCTGACTTAAAAAAGCCCAAGCTGGATAACTTAGAAATACAGCATAAAGGTAAAGGGAAGCACTGGATTACATTTTTAATTTTTTTATTTTGAGAAGGAGTCTTGCTTTGTCACCCAGGCTGGAGTGCAGTGGTGTGATCTTGGCTCACTGCAACCCCTGCCTCCCGGGTTCAAGTGATTCTCCTGCCTCTCCTGCCTCAGTCTCCCAAGTAGCTGGGACTATAGGCGCGTGCCACCACGCCTGTTAATTTGTTTTTGTGGTTTTAGTAGAGACGGGGTTTCACCATGTTAGCCAGGATGGTCTCGATCTCCTGACCTCGTGATCTGCCCATCTCAGCCTCCCAAAGTGCTGAGATTACAGGTGTAAACCATCACGCCTGGCCTACAATTCTTTATAAAGAATAAGCAAAATATAAGGCTGTATCTAGTCTTATGTCCAAAATGTGTAACTTCACCATTAAGAACATTAAGACATAGATTGAGCCAGGTGCGGTGGCTCACGCCTGTAATCCCAACACTTTGGGAGGCCAAGACAGGCGGATCACGAGGTTAGGAGATCAAGACCATCCTGGCTAACACGATGAAACCCTGTCTCTACTAAAAATACAAAAAAATTAGCCGGGCATGGTGGTGGGTGCCTGTAGTCCCAGCTACTTGGAAGGCTGAGGCAGGAGAATGGCATGAACCTGGAAGGCGGAGCTTGCAGTGGGCCGAGATCGCGCCAGTGCACTCCAGCCTGGGCAATGGAGCAAGACTCCATCTCAAAGACATAGATTGTACTGAAAATAATCATCATAACGTAGAACTTAATTAGGATCATTCTCTTTAGAAATTGCATGAATTTTAAAAATTATTGTCTAGGCCGGACACAGTGGCTCATGCCTGTAGTTCCAGCACTTTGGGAGGCCAAGGTGGGTGGATCACTTGAGCCCAGGAGTTTGAGACCAGCCTCAGGCAATATGGAAAACCCATCTCTACAAAAAATGCAAAAATCAGCTGGGGATGGTGGCACAAGCCTGTAGTCCCAGCTACTTGGGAAGATGTAGTGGGAGGATCCCTGGGAGGTCAAGGCTGCAGTGTGCAGAGGCCATGCCACTGCACTCCAGCCTGGATGACAGAATGAGACTCTCAAAAAAAATGTGTGTGTGGCCGGGCGCGGTGGCTCAAGCCTGTAATCCCAGCACTTTGGGAGGCCGAGACGGGCGGATCACGAGGTCAGGAGATCGAGACCACCCTGGCTAACACGGTGAAACCCCGTCTCTACTAAAAACTACAAAAAACTAGCCGGGCGAGGTGGCGGGCACCTGTAGTCCCAGCTACTCGGGAGGCTGAGGCAGGAGAATGGCGTGAACCCGGGAGGCGGAGCTTGCAGTGAGCTGAGATCCGGCCACTGCACTCCAGCCCGGGCGACAGAGCAAGACTCCGTCTCAAAAAAAAAAAAAAAAATGTGTGTGTGTGTGTACACACACATAGAACAAGAGAGAGAATAGTCAATATGATAATAGCTTTGGTTTAACATTTTAAGAATATACTTTTAACATAAGACATTTTAAGAGGTTGTGCTGAACTTAATATAAAATGAGCCACTGCTTTATAATCAAAATCCCATTCATCATAAGTATAGGCAAAATATGGCTTTTGTTAAAGAAATCTGTTTATTTCTTAACTTCATTATTGCTATTATTTCTAAAAATTTTTTTCTGGGGCTCTGCTATTGAGGCCTTTATATTAATTTCCTAGAGCTGCTACAAGTTACCAAAAACTCGGCAGCATAAAACAGCAGCAGTTTATCAGAGTTCTAGAGGCTAGAAGTCTAAAATTGAGTTTGTGTCAAGGTTGATTCCTTCTGGATACTCTGAGGGAGAATCCCTTCCATGCCTGTTATTGCTTCTGGTTGCAGCTAGTAATTCTTGGACATACCAGTCCAATTTCTTCCTCCATCTTTATGAGGCATTCCCCTATTTCCAATCTTCCTCTCCTTTTCTTACAGGGCAACAGTCATTGGATTTGGGGCCCACTCTAAATGCAGGGTGATCTTATCTGGAGATCTTTAATTACATGTGCAAAGACCGTTTCCAAATAAGGTTGCAATGACAGATACTGGGAGTTAGGACTTGGATATATCTTTTTCTGGGGGACACAAGTCAACTCACTATAGTATTATAGGATTTTTTTTTTTTTTTGGTATGCTTTAGTTTTTCTGAAAATGGTTGAGATGTAAAATTCTGTGTGGTTGTATTAAGCGTTTATTCAAATTCAGCAATCATGCTTTGAATGCCTGTGAGTTGCTGTGAAGAGATGGAGGAAAGATTAGGAGCCTGGCTCTGAGTTCTTAAATTATGGAAGATGCAGACATAAATACAACTAAATTTGAGTTGAAATTGATAATTACTATGGAATATCGGTACAAAGTTCCATTGAAATTTAGGGTAAGCCTAAGAAAGATACCAAGGAAAGACTTCATTGAAAGGGAATTCTATTTGAATTTGGCTTTGAAGGATGATAGGATCTTAAATGGCAAAAATTGGATAGTATAAGACGTAGCATAAAATCAAGGAGGTGGAATTTTACAGGAGGTGGGGTTGAAGGTATTGTTTAATAGTACTGTCTTGGAGAGTTAGGACATAAGTGTGATTATTAAGTAACATTTGAAACAGTATATGACTACAGGTATCAAAATATGTGCTGTATTGCTAGAGAAATGAGATTGATCTGGACTGCAATATTTGTTAGGTTTTACCTTGAAGGATGGGTTAGCTTGAATAGAGGCTAAGTGAGAGAAAATCTAGTTTCAACATGAAGGAGCAGAATAAGGCCTGGAGTTGAGAATGAGCATGTCACTCAATATTTGAGGACCTAGCATTTTCAAAGACATTATGGTGTCACCTCTTGTCTGTGGATTCAAGTGTTAAGTTGCATGCCATTCTGAGTAGCGTAATGAAATCTCACACTCATTGTCCCACCCTGCACAAGAGTCATCCCCTTGTCCAGCCTATCCATGCTGTGTATGCTATCCACCATTAGACACTTAATCATCTTGGTTATCCTATCAACTATTGCAGTATTGTAGTGCTTGTGTTCAGGTAACCCTTATTTTACTTTATAGTGGCCCCAAGGTATAAGTGTGGAGATGATGGCAATTGGATATGCCAAAGATAAGTCATAAACTGAAAAGGTGAAGGTACTTGAGAAGAAAATTATATGCAGAGATTTACAAATCTTCATGAAATTGTGAAGGAAAAACATTCGTGCTAGTTTTAAGATGAAAAAGGCATTAACCCATTTATGCCTAGTGTTTTATTATTGGAATGCTAAGCTTATGGGAGTTATTTATATCCTGCTGCTCAACGTCATTGCCAAGGTCTGATTTTTCACAAATTTTGCAACCTCTGGCATAAATGGATTAAATTTGTGGGTGGAAGACATGGACAGAAAGAAATGTGTTCCAACTGACGTCAGTGTGTTGCCCCGAAAGCACTGAGCCTATACCAACATTCAGCAAGGGATCCCCTGAAATGAGTGATACCAAGCCATTTGCTGCAAATAGGGATGGTTACACAGATTCAAGAATGGGTTTGGACTGAAGTATTTAAGAATTACTGAAGAGGTTGTATCTGTTGATGAAGAAGCTGCTGCCTCATTTCCAACAGAGTTGAAGTTGATTAAGGAGAAAGGATACCATTCAAACCAAGTTTTCAATTGCAGTATCAGGCTCTTGTGGAAGAAGATGTCCAATAGAACTTACATTCATAAAACTGCAAATGCGGCGGCATCAGGGCATACAACATGGAAGAACAGATTAACTCTGGTACTATATGGCATTGCTGTAGCCCATACGATAAAGCTAGGTGTAGTGTATAGATTGAAGAACCTACATGCTCTCGAAAACAAAACAAAAAATTATGTGTCCTGGCAACCTAATCAGTGTGGGTGACAGCCATCTTTGTGGAATGGTTCCACCAATGCTTCATCCCAGAAGTGAAAAAATACTTGAAAGAGAAAGGGTTAGAATTTAAAGTATTAATAATGGACAATACATGAATCTGTCTGCTATGAAAATAAAAATGTTGAGGTGGCATTTTTACCTCCAGATAAAACCTTACTGCCTCAGTCCCTGACCAGGGCATCATTTGGTTTGTCAAGGCCACATACAACTGCCTGATATTTGAACACATTTGATCAGCAATTGCTGCAGACCCTAATATGTATATAATGCAGTGCTGGCAATCATTCACTATTGCTCATGCCATAATATTCATCAAAGCTGCAGTGGATGAATTAAAACCAGAAACAGGTAAATTCCTGCTGGAAAAATGTGGAATGATACCATAAATGACTTAAAGGCTTCCTAGGGACCCATGGCAATTTTAAATCATGTAGCAAGACAATCCTTCACAAAACTTGTGAAGAAGGATTTGCTGACGTGCTTGATGAAGAGGAGCATATCAAAGGCCATCAAGAAGTGTTAACAAATTAGGAATTGGAAGAACTTGTTGAGTCATCTACAGAGAGAGAGGAGATAAACTGAAGCAGAATCGCCAACAGAGACATTAATTAAACTTGCCAAAGTATTTTGAATTGCACAGACATTAAAGAACAGAACTATAGAATATGATCCTCAGATGGGACACAGCATTAAAGTCACCAATATGATCACCAAAGGATTATAATCTCTGCAGCAACACTTCGATGAGCTGAAAAGTGTCAACAACTTCTGGTTACAGTGTTCTTCCAAAATTTTTCAGCAAAAAGACCCCCAAAAGAAAAATCCTTCACCTATTGAGGATCCCCAACCATCAACATTGTCTGATCCTTAACCATCAACATTACCTTGGCTTAGTGATCCAGGATCACCCGAAGCTATTTTGATGATAATGTAGCCTAACTACATCACTTACACCTACATCAGTCACCGCATTTCATCTCTTTGTTTAGGCACTGTATGACATCCCACAACCTCACAAGGGTGAGTACAAGATATTTTGAGAGAGAAACCACATTTGCATAACTTACTACAATATATTATTGCAATTACTCCATTTTGTTAGCCGTTGTTAATCTCTTAATGTGCCTAATTACAAATTAAACTTGATCATAATTATGTATGCATAGGAAAAAACAGGCTGGACGTGGTGCCTCACGCCTGTAATCCCAGCACTTTGGGAAGCTGAGGCGGGTACATCACTTGAGCTTAGGCGTTCGAGACCAGCCTGGGCAACATGGCGAAAGTAATTAGTCATTCAGAAATATGTATATACCAACATACTAATATCTGTTTCAGCTATAAATACTTCTAACATTTCACATGTATCTTTATGTAATCACCACAATCAAACTACAGAACTTTTCCACCACAAGGCTCCCTTTATAGCCACATTCTCCTTCCCTTCAGTCCCAAGACCTGAACCAAGAATCTTGTTTCCCATCTCTATTGCTTTATTATTTAAGAATGTTACAAAAACAGAATCATACAGTGTGTAAAACTAGGATTGTCCCCCCAAACCACCCAAGCATAATTCCCTTGAGGTCCATCCAATTTGTTACATGTATCAGTAGTTTGTTCCTTCATATTACTCTTTAGTATTCTATGGTGTGGACATACTAAACCATTCATTCTCTTTTTGAAGGACATCCAGGTTGTTTCTGGTTTTGGCTATTGTAAATGAAGGTACTATGTAACATTTGTGAATGTTAAGTTTTAACTTCTCAGGGATAACTGTCAAGTAGTACAAATGCCAGGTTATATGTTAAATGCATGTTTAGTTTTATAAGAAACTGCCAAGAATATTTTCCACAGTAGCTCTACTATTTCATATCTCACCAGCAACGTATGAGTGGTCCACTTATCCAATTTCTCTTGCATCCTAGCAAAACAACTCTAAAATTTATCATTTGGAACTGTCTTTTCTTTCTGCAATGGTATTACTTGTCCTTTTAGAATTGAAATCAAGGGAAGAAAGGTTAGATTTACTCCAGCCTCCCATTTGATACTAGCCGTAGTTAACAATCTCCTTTACAACATGTGATCATTATTGCCACTTAACACTTCCAGGATTGGGGAGTAGTATCTTTCTTTCTGAGGGAGTTTATATCAGTTTGGATAACAGATTCTCATTGTTCATTTTACTGCTTTCCTATTTCTTCCTCATATTCTATAAAAGGCACAACAATAAATCTAAGCTTGTTAAAACAGAAACAAAAACAAGTACTAAAACAGGAGGGTTTTTGTAAAACTGTCAATTAGGATTTTAATTCATGGTCAGTGAAGACCTCCAGGATTTTCCCTGCACTGCATTTTCTTGCCTTTTTCTTTCAGATGCAGGGATCCAGAGTCCATCTCCATGTGCCCCCTCTTATGTAACATCATCCTAGCTCCAGATTCTTTAATCGGTGTCCTTTCCCCAGACATACATTAGGTGTATGGCTCCAGGTTATGACAGCAGCCTTCCAGAAGCCTTAGACACCTGAAAGTGATAGCAGTGCAGAAGCAGAAAGGTGCCTAAGGATTTCTACCAGCTTGTGGTAGAAGAGTGGCTTGTCTGGATGGTTTGAGGGAAATGACCAAATAATAACCTATCTACACCAAGCATTGTACTTTCCTATATGCTATTTTAACAAGCTTTAAGATGTTACTTAAAATATTTCTGAAAATGAAATAGCCTCAAAGGAGTTTTGATTTTACAAGATCACTAAGCAGATGACCCAAGGATAACTGACAGGATTCTATATTGTGTTGGTTAAAAATTAAGAATCCTGAGCCATATTCCAGACCTAAATAATCAATTTCTGGGGTTAGGTAGAGGAGCAGGTTAAGTTCCCTGGGTGCTTATTTAGCAGGGTAAGTTCCCTGGGTCCAAACTTTAAAAACTGATTATCTTTCCTTTCATATAGTTGGAGCAAAAATTGTACCTTTTAGGAACAATGCATGTTTAGGCAGGTGAATAAGTACATACAGAAACAGAACTCCAATGCAAAGTAGAGTGATGTACAATAAGAGGTGTAGAGAGCTATGAGGTTTCAAAACAGGAGGAGAGAGCACATTATTAACTAAGATTGAGATGAAGGAAGGCTTTCAGGAGTAGACAGCATTTACAAATGACTGGTCATTTTCTTTGATAATTTTTATTATATACAGATCAATACTCACAATACATTGCTTATTTAAGATGGCTGTTTACAAGTATAAAGCAGTTTGAGCAACACTGATTGTGCATTATTATACTTCAGATGAAAAATCCTTACATGCTGAATCAATTTCTTTTAAAATTTCAGATAAAGAATTTTCATTTGAGGAGACATACAATTGTAAGTGCTCACTTTTTGTCAATTTTAAGACACCATTATGTTTAAGAAGGATTAATTTTACCATAAAATTACAAACACCCTCCATGTCTTGACATTCACATGAAAGAACAGCACAACATTAATCATCCAAACGCATATCAGAGCAAACTCTAGGCCTTAGTGTGAGGTGAACATGGTAACTGCTTACACTATGGAAATCGGTTGGGCCTTAGTTAAATATTGTAGTATTTTAAAAATTTGTATATTGAAAAAGACAAAATGAGCGGTTAAGTGATAAACAGCTTACTCAGTTTAGCATAACTTTAATTTAGAAATGGAATAGTGAAATTAAAAAAAGCATATGAAGCAGATAAACAGTATGTCTAGAAATATTAAAAATTTTTACTCTGTTTACAAATTTTGCTTTTTTGGTTATGCCTCTTAAATATCTCAGTCTTTTTACTTTGTCTGTAAAAGTAATTGTCCTAAATATTCCTAAATTCTTTTCCAAATAAAGCCATTATCATTTTTATATAGTAAGAAGTTACTGAATCATAGGTTTGAGATCAGTGGCACAAATCATATATGTAGAAGATTATGTAACAAATTCATTGTTAGGTAAGGAGTCAGAGAGTACAGTACAGTAACAGCCATACAGGAGAGGTAGAATTCTTAATCACAGTTTTATAGAAAAGATGCAGTAGTTTATATATGTACCCTGCTTTATTAGTTATGGTACTGTAAATTTGCTTCTTATTACAAATTTAACAGAAAGGGCAAAAGGCAGGGCTATTCATAGGCAAGGATCTTATTGACCTTTGTTCTGCAGGTGTTGCAGAGGATACCGCTAGACACTTGAAGCATTTTCTTGGCCAATTAAGGTAATTGATCATATATGGCATTTACCTCATTTTTAAAAAGCTTGCATGTAGGGAAATCTAAGCTGCTCTTCTCCCAGGGGCCTAAGGAGGGAAATGTATCTCCTTTTATACTACTCTGAGTGCAAATGAAATCACTGTCTCTGGTTATCATTATTGCTTATCAACAATTCCAGCATTACTAACCTGTTGAGGGGTTCTATACCCCAAATTTTGTTTGATTGTTTCTAACTCACAATGTAGTCATAAACAATGTTATAAGTGGGCATAACTTAAAAATTATAGTTCATTCATGATGAAGTTAAATTATTAGTACTTGAGTAAGATCCCCATAGACTTCAAAAAACTAGATGGCAGAGACTTTATTGTATATATGGATTATTCACATTTAGGTGTTTAAAACTTGGGAGTCTATGTTTCCAATCCTTACTTCAACGTCAATAAATAAAGTGTTCAGAAAGGCCATTTTATAAAAGTTACAATAAAAATTTTTAATAAATATGTACACCCAGTGCTAAATCTTACAGTAGGGCTTACATTTTATAAAATGTACCTGCTTACAAACGATAATTCAAACCAGAATTCTTGTTGAAAATAAAAACCTACAGCCAAATAATTTCTTCCAGTTAACTGGAAATCTCCTTTGATTTATGAGTAGGATGTCATGATGAGCCAATCAGATTCTAGATATTTATTTATAGTTCTACTTAAGTGAATTTTATTTTGGATTCGGTGTCCTCAAGTTTTTCTAAATTCTTTCTTGTCTCTGATAATTCTTAGAACTCAGAAAAGGAGCTATTTATTTATGGTAGGCCCAGATCATTTTAGCAATATTTCCTTCACAACTGCTGGTAATAATGAATTACCCAAGTCAGCAATGTTAAAATTAACATAACATGATTATTAATTGTTGACAGATATTAACTGTTGACAGATAATATTAAAAATAAACTTACTTTACCTCACATTTAATTTTTAAATCCTGCATTTTAGTTAAGGGTTAGAGAGAATGTGTCCCTATAGAGGAGGAAGCTTTTAAACTATATTCTTCATTTCAAAGAGAAAACATGTCCTAATTTTAATAAATATAACTTTGTGTTTTTAAGAATCGTGAAAATGTCAGCTTTTGGGAACGTAAGCTAAGTACAAAGACTAATACTTTCTGCTAATATGTTACACTGAAATATATTTGGTTATAAAAATCTCAAAAGCCTAATTGTATTTCAAAGCTATCATTCTATTTACATTGTAGGAGAGATGCATATGTAAATAGAGAAAAGTTGGGCTTTTGTAGTCTAAAGATTTATTCAATCCATAATTAGGTAATTCTCAGGTGATTTATAACTTAAAACTGAAAACTTCCACAGTTAATTGTAACTGCCACATTTACAAAAAAAGTTCTGGGTAAGAGAACCTGTTAAAAACAGACTGGTGTTGCAATTAGGCCCAATACTCATTTATTTAAGTCACCTAAGACATTTGCAAAATTTTTCAAAGTTAGGAAAATGCAGTTATTAATATGGCTTCATTCAGTTAAACCTATATTCTGCAAAATATTCCTGTTACACACTTAAGTACAACTGGATCAGCAGGATTACTTGCACAGAAAGTGAAGACTTAATTTTCACATTAAAATTATACCTGTTTCACACTTATATCTCAAAATATTTTGGAGAAGACCATTAATGGTCTTGACTGTAACAGTTTATTGCATTCTTATGCCTCATTTTTCAATGTTAAGTACTCTAGTTTGGAGTTTTAAGTTCTACTTTTCCTCTTATCTTCAAATAGACTCTTCAGCATATAAACTTGAATGGCTGACACCACCACCATGACCACTAAATTAACCATAGACCAGAAATTGACTCTATCAAAGTTGCTTTCTTGTATGTTTCGATCACGAGCTTCAAATGCTCTAAGCAGGGTTTGTATGTGCCCACTTTTGCTTAGTCTGGACTTGATGCTGTTGATGGATTCCTGGAGATAAATAAAATAATTTTTTTATTAAAGAATGCTCAGAAATTTTAATTAAAAAATGAGGCTGGGTGCAGTGACTCATGCCTTGTAATCCTGGAACTTTGGGAGACTAGGGCAGGAGGACCCCTTTAGCCCAGGAGTTCAAGACTAGGCTGGACAACACGGAGAGACTCTGCCTCTACAAAAAGACGGGCATGGTAGCACCACCTGTGGTCCCAGCTACTTGGGAGGCTGAGGTGGGGGATCACTTGAGTCCAGGAGGTTGAGATTGCAATGAGCCATAATGGTGCCACTGCACTCCAGCCTGGGCAACAGAGTGAGTGAGGCCCTGTCTCAAAAATATTTTTTTTCAAAATATGCTTTATGTTTTTTATCCAAACACAATTTTAAGATAGATGGCTGCACAATTGAGGGGCAGGTACTATTTATATTATATTAGAGATTCTCTGTAAGGTTATGTAATAATTCTCCTGACATATTTATACTGTTTATAAGTAGTTATTTAACAAGGGAACAAAGCTACTGTGAATTGAAAATAGGTAACATGAAACTCTGAGTGGCATAGCATCAGGAGTTTTACATACATTATCTGTTTCTTAGCCCTCACACAACCAAAGGAAATGACTTAAGGTTTTGTTTTTTTTTTTGTCGGGGGGACGGAGTTCACCCAAGCACAATCTCAGCTCACTGCAACCTGAGACTGCGCCTGGCCAAATTACTAAATTTTTAGAGATGGGGTCTTGCTATATAATAGCCCAGGCTGGAGTGTAGTATCTATTTATACCTGTGACCATGGTTCACTGCAGCCTCAAACTGGGCTCAAATGATCCTCCCCCTAACCTTCTGAGTAGCTGGGATTACAGGTACCTGCTACCATGCCTGGCAAATGATTTCCTTTTTGAAAACCCAACAGATACAACTTTAGGTATTTACCTATTACATGATGCATGTGTTTATATTTCCTTCTTTGTATGTTAATCTGACCAATTTAGTATTCAGTAAAACACCCAATGTTTTAATACCACAAAATAGTTGTGAAATTAGAAAACATTTTATTTTTCATGTGCCTTCTGTATAATCAGAAGCATAATCTATTTATAATTTTAAAAATTCTAACTGCACATTTATAAAACAAACTTACCAAGATGCAGTCTTAGTTGCACATCTGAAAAAAGCTATTTTTATAATAGGGTCCTAGAAGATAAGTTATTTGAAAACTATAAAAGGGCTATATGAATACAAAGTAAAATTAAGCTGATACTTGAAATGGAGGTCAAAGTATTTATGGCAAAAATAAAATATTAGAAACAGATTTTCCTGGATAATGCAGATAAAATGCTTAGTTCAGTAACCATTACCATACTAAGGGCTCTGGATGTTAATACTTTTTATTTTATTAGAAGACCATACTGACCAGGATGTCTTCCAGTTTCATATCCAACATATCTGTGCCAGTAATATATTTCTTCCAATCTTCTTGTTCTTGTGCCTGTTCTCCCATATTATCCAGGATTAATTCAAAGAAAATCACCTTCTCAGAAATGGTGCTGAATGTATTGTCAAAGCAGAACATGTAATCACCAACTTCAGTCTCTACACTGTATAAAAAAAAGTACATGTTTTTAGTTACTTGTACTTCTGTTTGTGATGAAAAGCAACTAAAGGTAAAAGAAGGTAAAAGAAAGAACTAACAGGCTGAGTGTGGTTCCTCACGCCTGTAATCCCAGCATTTTGGTAGGGCAAGGCTGGTAGATCACTTTCGCTCAGGAGTTTGAGACCAGCCTGGATAACATGGCAAAATCCTGTCTCTACAAAAAAAATACAAACATTAGGGCATTGTGGCTGGCATCTGTAGAACTAGCTACTGGGGATGCTGAGGCGGGAGGATTGCTTGAGCCCGGAAGGTTGAGGATGCAGTGAGGCATGATCATGCCACTGCACTCCAGCCTGGGCAACAGAGCAAGGTCCTGTCTCAAGAGGTGCGGTGGCTCATGCCTGTAATCCCAGCACTTTGGGAGGCCGAAGTGGATGGATCACGAGGTCAGGAGTTCAAGACCAGCCTGGCCAAGATGGTGAAACCCTGTCTCTAATAAAAATACAAAAAAATTACCCGGGTGTGGTGGCATGCGCCTGTAATCCCAGCTACTCCGGAGGCTGAGGCACAGAATTGCTTAAACCTGGAGGGGCAGAGGTTGCAGTGAGCTGAGATTGCGCCACTGCACTCCAGCCTGGGCAACAGAGGGAGACTCTGTCTCAAAAAAATAAAAACAAAAAATTCAACAAAACAAAAACAAAGAAATAACATAGTTTATAATAATTGGACAGCTTACTCATGAATTTCCTTAGTATTGAAAGATAATTTATAATTTCTTGGGAATGAAGCAACCTGAAAATATATACGTTCGAGTACAACTTAGACATGCTTGGCATTTACTTAGTAAATTATGGTTAGTGACCTCATTTTTGGAAAAGGATAGAATTAAAAACCTGTATACATAACTCATAATAAACTTTAATATTTATACACTATTAAAAGTATTTTATCATGAGTTCAATTCATATGCAGATATGACTGCCAACCTACCCTTCAATTGAGATTAATCTAAACTGAGTTTTGTTTTCAAAAGCAGTGATGGATTATCCTACATGTTTTCTTCCAGGCCTCTTACTGATTTTGCTTATTGACTATCACTGGTTCCCTTGTAGATGTTTATGTTTAATCCTAAATGCTTTGAGAATTAAATAAAACTAGTTTATATTTTATTAATTCTATAAGGGTAATTCAGCCCATCATTAGTTATGCCTAGTGCTGAAAAAAAAAAATCAATAATATCTGAATGACCAGTACCCTACTTACAATTAGTTTCCCATATTAGCAAAAGTTAAAAGTAGGGCCAGGTACAGTGGCTCATACCTATAATCACACACTTTGGGAGTCTGAGGCAGGAGGATTACTGTAGGCCAGGGGTTCGAGATTAGCCTGGGCAAAAGTGAGACCTTGTCTTTACAAAAAATTAAAACATTAGCCAGGTTCACACCTGTAGTCCTAGCTACTCAGGAGGCTTGGTTGAGCCCAATAGTTTAGGCTGCAGTAAGCTATGGTCACACCATTACACTCTGGCCTGGGCAACAGAGTGAGACCTTGTCTTTAAAAAAAGAAATTACATTTAAAAGAAAAAAAGACTAAGAAAAACCAGTGACATACTGAGATTTTTGCTGCTCTTACAAAATTAATATAGCTACAGATAAAAGCTTTGTTTAATGTTTGAAAAACAGATTTGTAGGCTGGGTGCAGTGGCTCACACCTGTAATCCTAGCACTTTGGAAGGCCGAGGCAGGTGGACCACGTGGTCAGGAGATCAAGACCAACTGGGCTAACACGGTGAAACCCTGTCTCTACTAAAAATACAAAAAATTAGCCGGGCATGGTGGCGGGTACCTATAGTCCCAGCTACTTGGGAGGCAGAGGCAGGAGAATGGCATGAACCCAGGAGGCAGAGCTTGCAGTGAGCCGAGATCGCGCCACTGCACTCCAGCCTGGGTGACAGAGCGAGGCTCCATCTAAAAAAAAAAAAAATAGATTTGTAAATCTGGTGTAATGATTAAGAGTGAGTTGGACTGCCTGAATGTAGATCCTGGCTTTGCTGTTTATTAGCTGTGTAACCTTCAGCAACTTAATTGTTCTATGCCTCAGTTTCCCCATCGGTAAAATGGTATTTACCTCAGGATTGTGGTTAAGAATAAAAAAAATTAGTACATGAAAAGTGCTGAGAACACTGGCCTGGCACATCAAAAGAATGCAATAAATGTGAACTATTATAAACTCAATTCTTTTCTCCCAATTATTTAATGAGAGGTAATTCAACACAAGGAAGCAGTAAGATACTTATTTTTCTAACAGTGAATTTTATTATCTCAAAAAGGGAGCAAATAATTGGGGAGAAATAAAGATTGATATAAATTTTGAACATTTTAAAAATTCTGAAACTTGAACTATATTTTTAGTTTTTTGGTTTTTTTTTTTTTTGAGATGGAGTCTCTGTCGCCAGGCTGCAGTACAGTGGTGTGATCTCGACTCACTGCAACCTCTGCTTCCGGGGTTCAAGCAGTTCTACCTCAGCCTCCCAAGTAGCTGGGACTACAGGTGTGCGCCACCATGACCAGCTAATTTTTGTGTTTTTAGTAGAGACGGGGTTTCACCAGATTGGCCAGGATGGTCTCAATCTCTTGACCTCATGATCCACCCACCTGGGCCTCACCAAGCGCTGGGATTATAGGCGTGAGCCACTGTGCCGGGCCCATTTTTAGTTCTTATATATCTATCAAAGAGAAAACAGTTAATTCCAAGCATATCAATATAAACTGACTTTTACAATTACTATTTCTATCGTATTTAGTAATAGCTTATGCAAATATTTTTCTGAGCTCTGCATAGGTAAAATGCCATTTAAAAATGTATTTTAAATGAGTATCTTAAAAAATTACTGAGACTTTTTTCCTCTCATCCATTCATACATGTATTCAGTGTTTACTGAGTATCAATTATGTATCAGGCACTTTGGTTAACAAAGACCAATAATTTTAATAGCTAGTTCTTACAATAGTGTTATGTGCCAGGGATGTTCTAAGCATATGGTAGAAAGCAAGAGTTTTGGTCCATCTTGTCTCCACCCTGCATGTGTATCCCTGCAGACTTATTTGACTTCTCTGGGCCTCCTTGTCTATAAAATGGGAATCTTGAGTCAAAGACTGTATCTCATAGTGGGTTGGAAAGATTAATTTAGAAGCATATAACATGCCAACCCTTGTTTAGAGCAAATACTAGATACTCCATATTTGTTCTTCCTACAGATTCACAGTTTAACACATTAACAATATTGACTTAAGAAAATGTTATAGTAAGATAATAGAATGAAACTGGGAAAAATACCAGTGAGATATGAAAAGAGGGAAGTGAGGTGTCAGAAGAATATATGGTCTTTTGCTTAATTCTGAACTCAAAGAGTTAAAACAAGTATTTTCTTTTGCTTTCGGGCTTTTTCTTTTTTGAGACATAGTCTCGCTTTGTTGCCCAGGCTGGAGTGCAGTGGCACGATCTGGGCTCACTACAAGCTCCGCCTCCTGGGTTCACGCCATTCTCCTGCCTCAGTCTCCCAAATAGCTGGGACTACAGGTGCCCGCCACCATGCCTGGCTAAGTTTTTTTGTATTTTTAGTAGAGATGGGGTTTCATCATAGCCAGGATGGTCTCGAACTCCTGACCTTGTGATCCGTCTGCCTCGGCCTCCCAAAGTGCTGGGATTACAGGTGTGAGCCACAGCGCCTGGCCTCAGGCCTTCTGATTATCTAAAATGAATGAGGTCTGAGTCAAAAAAAAAAATTTACATACACACAAAAATATACTGTACTGTTGTTTTAAGAAAGAAACTATGAACAGAAATGGTATATAGCCAGCAGCTCAAGAAACTGTAAGACATATACCTGGAACAGTAGCTTTAAGTTAAAATAGAAAGCTTGTGCTGGCCAGAAGGCAGGTTTAAAATGCCACAATAGATTGAATGCAATACCAGGGGAATACTAATTTACTAACCAAAGCACAGAAAAAATTTAGCCTGGATCAAAAGAAAACGCTTAAACAAAAATAGAAAGGTTAATGGAAAATGTTTTGGTTTATCAGATGGCCCACTATCACGAACTGTTTAAAATCATATGGAATTATCTAATATTGATATGTAGTATCAAATATGCTAACTTTCCATGCCCTGCAGATAGCCCACTGGTATTATTCAGCAATGAAACTGAACTAAAAGAGATTACTTACGTGTGAACTCCATCTGATTTTCTTTGTTCAAAAACTAAGGTTTTACCTTCTGGAGAGGCAAGATGGAAATCAATATCTAATCCTGCTCCATCTAAAACCTGTAGAAAAACATACATGAGAAAAACATATTACAAATTCTGGAAATAAAAAACTATATACAGTACATCATATTATGTAAAGATTTTCTAACCTAGAGAGGTAAGAAAGTCATCAGTGATGTCTGGGCTAGAAAAGAACTGAAGGATCATCTAGTTCAATTCCATTCATTTTTGGAACTTGTCCTTTCCTTACCCGTTTCTCTCACCATCACCTAAATTTAGGCCTTACAGATATTACTGAAATAAATCTTCCTGAAATAGTGGCTTCATTCAGAATCCCTGTAGAATGGACAGAAACACAAAGGGAAGTTCAAATGCCCTGGGCCTTTTAGTTAAAACTTAGGCAATTGGCAGGGCACAGTGGCTAACACCTGTAATCTCAGCACTTTGGGAGGCTGAGGTGGGCGGATCATGAGGTCAGGAGTTCGAGACCAGCCTGACCAACATGGTGAAACCCTGTCTCTACTAAAAATATAAAAATTCCAGCTACTCAGAAGGCTGAGGCGGGAGAATCGCTTGAACCCAGGAGGTGGAGGTTGCAGTGAGCCGAGATCGTGCCACTGCACTGCAGTCTGGGCGACAGTGAGACTCGGTCCCCCCCCGCTCCAAAAAAAAAAAAGACTTAGGCAATTTAGGACATTGTATATAACTTTGTTTCCTCTTCAATAAAAGAATAATTAACTATTTCTTAACCTGGAATTCAAGACCACCACGGTGTGGACTCAGTATGAATTGTGTATTCGAAGCAGGTTGGTTCATGTACTAGTCAGTGAATACAATCTGTCCATTTATAATTCCAAAATGTCCTTCTATGAAGATGATGATGATAATCATGGCAACTAACAATTATAGTTGATGCCATAAATTGTCTTAAATGCTTTATGTGGATTAATTTATTCCTTATAACAACTCTAAAAGGTAGGTTCTATTATTCTCATTTTGTTCCTGAGGCACAGAGAAGTCATTTTTCCAAAGTGACACAGCATTAATTCATCTAGGCCACATTAAAAAAAAATAAGTAAAAAATAAAGTGATACAGCAAATAAGTGACATGGTCAAAATTCGAACTCAGCAATCTGCCTCTAGAATAATTTTTAATAAGTATGCTGTGTTGCCTCTATTTCTGTTCCATTCTCCTAAATACTCATCCAATTGTACTCATTCTTTAAGAGCCAATTTAACACATTTATGCCTTGTGTTCCATTATTGGAACACTAAGCATGTGGCAGTTATATACTACTGCTCAAGGTCGTTGCCAAGGTCTCATTTTGCAATTCAAAAAATTGCAACCTCCTGTATAAATAGGTCAAGTCCTTTGAAGTGTCCTCTGTATCCTCCTGTCAAGTTCTCTCACACTGTCTCTTGTATTACTACAGATTGCACACCTATCCTCTTTGGCACTTACGAGACATTCTCTGGGATCTAAGCATCTTTTTGTAGGATTCACTTGGCATAAACTTGTAGGTACTTTTATGGACACATATGTGGCACATCCAACATAGATGATAAAATGGATGAAAATTCTGTTCACCATTTTTATAACTCCAAGGGTACCAGTCCTAACAATGTTATTATCCATATTTTGCTTTTGTGTCACAGATGCAAATATTTAATAAATACATCTTTTTATCATCCTACACAAATTAAAGTGTCTCAGTGTTTTCCCTGTAGATCTGTCTGCAAACTTGTCTTCCCGTCTTCCTCCTTCCCTACGTTTTCTCTTTATTTATAGTGTTTGTTAAAATTTTAAAAAGAATCTATTTGGAACACTGTACAGTACAGCCTCTTAAGAAAAAAAAAGAAAAACAAAAAAAAATACCTAACTCAATGGCTACTCTTTCTTAACATTTCATTTTATTTTTCTTGGTGGCTTTAATGTGACGATATAAAAGATTACCTACTCCTGTGCTCTTATTGTTCAACAGAACTGGTTTCAAATGGCTGGCTAAATATACATAATTTTCTTCTTTAAATCCCAGTGAAATGAAGAAGACATGTAACAATTAAAATCTATAGGCTGGGTGTGGTGGCTCATGTCTAATCCCAGCACTGGAAGGCCGAGGTGGGTGGATCATTTGAGGTCAGGAGTTTGAGATCAGCCTGGCCAACACAGCAAAACCCCATCTCTACTAAAAATAAAAAAATGAGCCAGGCATGGTGGCACATGCCTGTAACCCCAGCAACTTGGGAAGCTGAGGCAAGAGAACTGCTTGAACCCAGGAGGCGGAGGTTGCAGTGAGCAGAGATCATGCCACTGTACTTTAGCCTGGGCAAAAGAATAAGTGAGATTCCACGTCAAACAAAAAAAAACCCACAAAGAAGAAAAATTCCTGTTTCAAAAGATGAAAATCCATAAAAATCTTTAGACAGGATCTAATAGATGTGAAGCAGGATAAATGAAAAAAGACTATAAGATACTGAGTTTTCCAAAGGATTTAAAAAGTACAACCTTCTATCAGAAGTAGCAGAAGTAGTAGAGAACTGCATCTAATTGGGATTAGCATCAGAATTCTTATATATAACATTAGATGGAAAAAAATAATGGAGCCATGTAGTCAATGTTCCCAAGTAAAAAGATATTTACTGAAGTCAAAGCAAAAATAAAGCTATTTGCCAGGTGTGGTAGCATGCACTGGTAATCTCAGCTACTTACTTGGGAGACTGAGGTGGGAGGATCACTTGAGGCTAGGAGTTAAAAGTCTGTAGTGTGTACTATGAAAGTGCCTGTGAATAGTCACTGCACTCCAGCCTGAGCAATACAGTGAAACCCCATCTCTAAAAATTTTAAAATAAATAAATAAAGCTATTTTCAGATATCCAAGGACTCAAAACATTCTCAAAGAATTACTCAAGGATACCCTCCAAAAACAAACAAACAAACAAACAAAATCTATTAAATCAGAAAACAAGCAATGTAACAAAGCTAAGAAAATATTTTAGTAAAACAGTTAAAAAGCAGTTATTGGTAGTAGCTGTCAGGCTTAATGAAATTGTTAAAAATGATTTTTAAGACTATGGAAGCTTAATTAAAAAATCATAAAATATACTTCTTTTTTTTTGAGACAGAGTCTCGATGCCCAGGCTGGAGTACAGTGGTGCTATCTCAGCTTGTTGTAACCTCTGGCTCTTGTGTTCAAATGATTCTCCTGCCTCAGCTTCCTGAGTAGCTGGGATTACAGGCATGTGCCACCATACCCGGCTATTTTTGTATTTTGTAGAGACGGGGTTTCACCATGTTGGCCAGGCTGTTCTCAGAACTCCTGACGTCAAGTGATCCACCCACCTCAGCCTCCCAAAGTGCTGGGATTACAGGTGTGAGCCACTGTGCCTGGCCATAAAATATACTTTTAAAATACAAAATAAATATTAAAAATGCCACAATCTGGGCCAGGCACGGTGGCTTACTCCTGTAGTCCTAGCACTTTGGGAGGCTGAGGTGGGCGGATCACTTGAGGTCAGTGGTTCAAGACCAGCCTGGGCAACATGGTGAAACCCTGTCTCTACTAAAAAAAAAATTAAAAAATTAGCTGGACGTGGTGATCTGTGCCTGTAATCTCAGGTACCTGGGAGGCTGAGGCAGGAGAATCGCTTGAGCCCGGAAGGCGGAGGTTGCAGTGAGCCAAGATCATGCCACTGCACTCTAGCCTGTACCACAGAGCGAGACTCCATCTCAAAAAAAAAAAAGCCATAATCTGAAACAAAAATTCCAGTTTATTTCAATGGAACATGATGGGGATAATAGTAAAACTGTTAAAAGTTTGGTTAAAAGAAAACATACACGTTAATTTTGATGCTGACAAATGGATGCTTAAACATTAAATAGAAGGACATCCAATTTGGCAATATACAGATAACCAAAAAGCCCTCCCAGTATAAAACCCCCTGGAAATGCTGGATTATATTTTTAAAACAATCTTTGCAACTACATGGTGAGAGCAAAGAAAAAAAAAAAGACATGAAAACTAGAGTGGTAAGTGGTAGTCTGTGAAGGGGGTTAACTTGTCAGTTACCTGGAAGCTTGAGATTTAATATCCCCATGAGGACAGGTCATGAAGCTTTGGGGCTGAATTATGTAAGGAGCAGGAACTAAGAACTATGCATAAAGCTAGGATCTTTGAGGGGTCATACCATCAGTAAAAGGGTTAAAATTTTTAAAAAGTCCACCAGTACACAGAGATCACAAGAAAGCTTGTCTGTCTTGGCCTCAAGTCATATGTGAAAAAATAATATAAGCTCACCAGATAATTCATCTATAAGCTTACACATCAAGCAATTTTGTAGTTCAGTTTCACTACCCACGTGTTCACAGACTCAATCAGAGAACAATATAAAATGTAGTCCTCTATCGTGGAATGCCTGGGAGGAGGAAATGCAAAACCTTTCTGGAGGGTCATATCCTCAACCTAGGACACACACGATTCACACAGGATATAGCCCCATTAGGCATGGGTTTGATGGGTAGCTTCTGACATGGCTCTCAATGATCCCTGCCTTTCTGGTATTCATACACTTGTGTAATAAATACAACATGGCAAAAGTGATGGGATGTCCCTTTCATAATCAGGTTGCTAAAGATTATAACTTCCGTCTTGCTAGCTTGTTCTCTCTTGCTGGCACTTTCTCTTGCCCTCTTACTCGCTCTGATGAAGCAAAACCTCCATGTTGTAAGACGCTTTACAGAGAGGCTCATGTGGCAAGAAACAAGGAAGGCCTCTGGCCAACAGCTTGTAGGGAACTGAAGCCTAAGTCCAACAACTAGTAAGGAATTGAATCCTGTCAACAACCATGAGTGAGTTTGGATCCTTCCCAACTGAGCCTAAGATGACCGCAGTCCTGTGAGAGATCCAGAGTAGAAGACCCAGTTAAGCAGTGACCAGATTTTCCTGACCGGCAGAAACTAAAGCTAGTAAATGTTTTAAGCCAGTAAATTTTGTGGTTGATTAGTTTTTTATCAATAGATAACTAATGGTTCTACATAAGAAAGGAGAGCATCAGGAAAGGAATAAATGAAGAAAAAATAAAATCTTTCATCTTTCTTAATCTAATAAATAGATTATTGTTCAAAGTAATAATAGCAACAATGTATTCAGTGATTACAACATGTGGATAAGTGAAATGAATGACAACTATAAAGGATGGCAGAGAGGAACTCGGAAAACTCAGTTATAATGTACCTGTACTATCCATGAAAGTGGACTTACATTAGTTGTAAATGTATATTACAAATCTAGGGCAAATTTTTTTAAAATTTTAATTTGTGTGGGTAAATAGTAGGTGTACATATTTATGGGGTACATGAGATGTTTTGATATAGGCAAGCAATGCATATTAACCATATCATGTAAAATTGGGTATCCATCCCCTCAAGCATTTATCCTTTGTGTTACAAATAATCCAATTATACTCTTAGTTATTTTAAAATGTACATTTATGCTACAACAAAAGTGCCTTACAAAGCAAAAATATTTTAAAAAGAACAAGTTATTATTGACTATAGTCACCTGTTGTGCTATCAAATAGTAGGTCTTACTCATTTTTGTTCTTTTTGTACCCAATAACCATCTCCACCTCCCCCTCCACCCCCCAGCCTCCCACTACTCTTCCCAGCCTTTGGTAACCATCCTTCTACTCTCTATCTCTGTAAGTTCAATTGCTTTCATTTTTAGCTCCCACAAATAAGTGAGAACATGTGATATTTGTCTTTCTGTGCCTGGCTTATTTCACTTAGCATAATGACCTCCAGTTCCATCCATGTTGCAGCAAATGACAAGATCTCATTCTTCTTTAAGGCTGAATAGTACTCCATTGTGTACAAGCACCCTATTTTCTTTATCCATTCATCTGTTGATGGACACTTTAGGTTGCTTCCACATTTTGGCTATTGTGAACAGTGCTTCAACAAACATGGAAGTGCAGGTATCTCTTTGATATACTGATTTTCTTTCTTTTGGGTATACGCCCAGCATTGGGATTGCTGGCCTATATGGTAGCTGTATTTTTAGTTTTTCAAGGAACCTCCAAACTGTGCTCCATAGTGGTTATACTAATCTACATTCCCACCAACAGTGTATAAGGGTTCCCTCTTCTCCACATTCTTGCATTTGTTATTACCTGTCTTTTGGATATAACCCCTTTTAACTGGGGTGAGATGATCTCATTATCGCTTTGATTTGTATTTCTCTGATGATCAATGATGTTGAGCACCTTTTCGTATGCCTGTTTGCTATTTGTATGTCTTCTTTTGAGAAATGTCTATTCAAATCTTTTGCCCATTTTAAAATTAGATTATTTTTTCCTGTATAGTTGTTTAAGCTCCTTATATAGTCTCGTTATTTATCCCGTGTCAGATGGGTAGTTTGCAAATATTTTCTCCCATTCTTGGGTTGGCTCTTCCCATTGTTAACTGTTTCCTTTGCTGAGCAGAAGCTTTTTAGCTTGATGTGATCTCATTGGTCCATTTTTGCTTCTATTGCCTGTGCTTGTGAGGTATTACTCAAGAAATCTTTGCCCAGACCACTGTCCTGGAGAGTTCTGATGTTTTCTCGTAGTAGTTTCATAGTTTGAGGTCTTAGATTTAAGTCTTTAATCCATTTTAATTTGATTTTTGTATATGGTGAGAGATAGAGGGCTAGTTTGATTCTCCTGCATATGGATATCCAGTTTTCCCAGGACCATTTATTGAAGAGACTGTCTTTTCCTCAGTGTATGTTCTTGGCACCTCTGTCAAAAATGAGTTCACTGTAAGTGTATAGGTTTGTTTCTAGGTTCTCTATTCTGTTACATTGGTCTGTGTGTCTGTTTTTATGCAAGCACCATGCCATTTTGGTTACTATATCTTCGTAGTATAATTTGAAGTTAGGTCATGTGATTCCTCCAGTTTTGTTTTGTTTTGCTTAGGATATTTTGGGGTTATTCTGGGTCTTTTGTGGTTCCATATACATTTTTAAATTGTTTTTTCTATTTCTGGGAAGAATGCCAAAGGTATTCTTGCATAGAATCTGCAGATTGCTTTGGGTAGTATGGACATTTTAACAATATTGATTTTTCCAATACATAAACATGGAATATCTTTCCATTTTTGGTGTCCTTTTCAATTTCTTTCATCAATGTTTTATAGTTTTCATTGTAGAGATCTTTCATTTTTTCAGTTAATTCTTAGGTATTTAATTTTACTTGTGGCTACTGTAAATGGGGTTACTTTTTAAATGTCCTTTTCAGATTGCTGTTGGCATATAGAAATGCTATTGACTTTTGTATGTTGATTTTATATCTTGCAACTTCACTATATTTATCAGTTCTAATAGCTTTTTTATGGAGTCTTTAGATTTTTCCAAATATAAGATGTATCATTTGCAAAGAAGGATAATTTGACTTGTTTTCCAAATTGGATGCCCTTTATTTGTTTCTCTTATCTGATTGCTCTAGCTAGGACTTCCAGTACTATGTTCAATAACAGTGGTAAAAATGGGCATCTTTGTTGTGTTCCAGATCTCAGAGGAAAGGCTTTTCCCCATTCAGAAGATACTAGCTGTAGGTCTGTTGTCTAAGGGTTTTGTTATGTTGAGGTATGTTTCTTCTATACCCAGTTTTTTGAGGGTTTTTATTATGAAGATATGTTGAATATTATCAAATATTTTTTCAGCATCAATTGAAATAATATGGTTTTTGTCCTTCATTCTGTTGATATGATGTATCATATCATTCTACTGATTGATTTGAGAATGCTGAACCATCCTTGCATCCCAGGGATAAATTTCATTTCAACCACAAACATTTTAAAAAGAAATATAATTGATATGTTGAGAAGAAAGAAAGTAGAATTATATAAAATGTTCAGTAAAAACCAAGAAGGCAGAAAAGGGAGGGAAGATGTAAAAAAAAGAACAAGTACAATGAATAGAAAGGAGTTATAAACATGGCAATATTAACCCAACAATATCAATAAGTATATTGTGAATGGTCTAAATATGCCAATTAAAAGAACTGCCAGAGTGGATGAAAATACAAGATTAACCATAGCCTGTCCACAAGAAACCAACTTGAAATATAAAGACACAGATAGATTTAAAGTAAATGGATGGAGAAAGATATACCATGTTAACACTAATCAAAAGAAATCTGGAGTAGCTATATTAATGTCAGAGAAAGACAACTTCAGAATAAGGAAAATCTTCAGGGATAAAGAGGGGCATTACTGGCCGGGCATGGTGGCTCACGCCTGTAATCCCAGCACTTTGGGAGGCTGAGGCGGGCAGATCACGAGGTCAGGGGATCAAGACCATCCTGGCTAACATGGTGAAACCCCGTCTCTGCTAAAAATACAAAAAAAATTACCTGGGCATTGCAGCATGTGCCTGTAGTCCCAGCTACTTGGGAGGCTGAGGCAGGAGAATCACTTGAATCTGGGAGGTGGAGGTTGCAGTGAGCCGAGATGGCACCACTGCACTCCAGCCTGTGCGACAGAGCGAGACTCCGTCTCAAAAAAAAAAAAAAAAGAGGGGCATTACCTATAATGAATGGGTCAACTTTCCATGAAGACATAACAATCCTTATGTGTATACACATAACAACAAGGTATCAAAATATGTGAGGCTAAAACTGAAGGAGCCACAAGAAGAAATAGAAGATCACTACTATAGTTGGAGACTGCCACATCCCTCTATCGGTAATTGACAGATCTAGGAGGCAAAAAATCAGTAAGGATATAGTTGAACAGAATAGCACCATCAATCAACTGTGTCTAATTGAATCTTGAGAACTAATCAATCCAATGACAGAAGAATAACATTCTTCTCAAGCTCATATGTAACATTCACCAACACAGACCACATTCTGGGCCATAAAACACACTTTGACTTGTGCTGTCAGACCACAGTAGAATTAAGGTAGAAATCAGTAACACAAAAATAGCTGTAAAATTCCCAACTATTTGGAGATTAAACCACACATTTATAAAGAACTCATGGGACAAAGAAGTCTCAAGATAATTTTTTTTTTAAACTTCAATGAAATGAAAATACAACCTAACAAAAATTTGTGGGATACAGAGAAATCAATGCCTAGAGGGAAATTTATAACATTGGATGAACTTATTAGAAAAGAAGAAAGATCTAAAATCAATAATCTAGACATCCACCTTAGGAAGCTAGAGAAAGAACAGTAATATAAACCTAAAATAACCAGAAGAAAAACATTAGAGCAGAAATCAAGAAAATTGATAACAAGAAATCAACCCAGAAAAAAAAAAATCAATGAAGCAAAAAGATGGTTCTTTAAAAAGATCAATAAAACTAATAAACCTCTAGTCAGGCAAACCAAGAAAAAAAGAGAAAAGACACAGAACACTAATATCAGAAATGAAAGCTGGGTCATCATTAATTATCTATGGACATTAAAAGGATAATAATGGCCAGGCAAAAATCTTCAACAAAATATTAGCAAAGCTAATTCAACAGTGTAAACAAAGAATTTCAACCATGACCAGATGGATTTGTTCAAGTATATAAGCCTGATTCAACATTCAAGAATTATTTCATGTAATTCATCACATCAACAGACTAAGGAAGAAAACTCAGATGATCACAGCAATGGCATACGTATGGAAAACATTTGATAAAATCCAATATCAATCTATGATATTTAATATTAAAAAAAATCTTAGCAAACTAGGAATAGAACGGAACTTCCTCAACGTAAGGAAGAACATTTACAAAAATCCTACAGCTAAGACCACACTTAATGGTGAGAAACTAGAAGCTTTCTCACTGAAATCAGAAATAAGACAAAGATGCTACTCCCTCATTACTCCTACTCAACACCATACTGGAAGTTCAAGCTAATGTGATACAAGAAAGGGAAAGACATACCTATTGGAAAAGAAGAAATAAAACTGTCCTTGTTCACAGATGACATGATAGTCCATGTAGAAATCCTAAAGAACTGCCAAAAAAACCCCTCCTGGAGCTAATAAGTGATTATAGCCAAGTCTCAGTAAACAATATTAACATACAATAGTAGCTGCTTTCCTATACACCAGCAACAAGCAACTGGAGTTGGGAATAAAAAATACAATACCATTTACATTAGCACTAAAAGAAAAAAAAGAAAAAAAGAATTAGGTACAAATCTACCAAAATATGTACAAGATCTATAGAAGGCAAACCACAAAACACTGATAAGAGAAATCAAAGAAGAGCTAAATAAAGAGATATACCATGTCAATGGACAGGAAGACTCAATATTGTTGAGATGCTAATTCTTCCCAACTTGATCTACAGACTCAATGCAATCCCAATCAGAGTCCCAGCAAGCTATTTTGTGGATATTGACAAACTGATTCTAAAATTTATTTGGAAAGAAAAAAGATCCAGAATAGCCCAGACAATATTAAAGAACAAAGTCAGAAGACTGATATTACCCAACTTCAAGTCTTAGTATACAGTTACAGTAATCAAGATAGCATGGTACTGATGAAAGAACTGACAAATAGAGAACAGAACAGAGAGCACAGAAATAAGTAAAAAAGATCAATGGCTGCCAGGAGTTCAGTGTTTGGGAAAGGGGGTTTGCGTAGGTGGGGTACAGGGGAGTTTTAGTGCCATGGAACTATTCTGTATGATACTACAGAATATACTAACGGTGAATACATAACATTATGCATTTTTCAGAATGCATAGAACGGTACAATAGAAAGAGCAAACCTTAATGCAACTATGGACTTAACTTTAGTTAATGTTAACAAAATGGCCCTCAATTTTAACAAATGTACAACACTAATGTGAGTTGTTAATAACAGAGAAAACTGTATGGGAATGTGGGGGTATATGTGTGCTCAATTGTCAATTAGTCTATACATCTAAAACTCTTCTAAAGAAAGCCTATTAATTTAAAAAAACTACAAAAGAAAACCATAAGAAAAGAACAAAACCAGGCAGAGATAAAAAAGAAATATCTCTATGAAATGTTAATGGAAAATATTTCAGACTTTCTGCAAATGGAAATGGAATAAAGTCAGGATTAATTATGGTAATCTGGGGAAAAGGGAGAAATAGAACATCTAGTCATTGAAATTATAAACTCAATAAAAGAGTCAACAGATTATAACTTAAAAAGATTAATGAACCACAATGAGATGTTACTTTACACTTGTTAGAATGGGTTTTGTTAAAAAGATGAATGATAACAGTGTTGAAAAGGATGTGGAGAAAAGGAATGTAAATTAGTATATTATTGCCAGACATGGTGAGCACGTGCCAGTAATCTCAGCTACTCAGGAGGCTGAGATGGGAGGATCCTGAGCCCAGGAGTTTAAGACCAGCTGGGTGACACAGCAAGACCTCATCTCAAAAAAGAAAAAACAAATTAGTACATTGTTGGTGGGAATGTAAATTAGTACAGCCCTATGGAAAACAATATGGTGGTTCCTCAAAAAACCACAAATACAACTACCATATCATCTAGAATCTCACTTCTGGTATACATCCAAAAGAACTGAAATCAGTATGTAAAAGAGATATATGCACTCCTGTATTCACTGAAGCATTATTCACAATAGTCAAGACATAGAAACAATCTAAGTGTTCATTAACAAATGAATAAAGAAAATGTGGTATAGATACACAATGGAATACTGGAGGACATTATACTAAGTGAAATAAGTCAGTGACAGAAAGACAAATACTGCATTATCTCATATGTGGAATCTAATACAGTTGAATTCCTAGAAGTGGAGAGTAGAACAATGGTTACCAGAAGCTGGGGGCGGGGGGCTTGGGGAGAGAGGGAATAGGGAGGGAGTTGTTGATCACAGAGTACAAAGTTCCAGATATACAGAAGAAATAGGTTTTGAGGTCTATTGCACAGGAAGGTGACTATATTCAATAATAATGTATATTTCAAAATAACTGAGACTAAATTTCAAATAGCTCATCATAAAAAATTATAGGCAAGGCAATATTAATTAGCCTGATTTAATCATTACATATTGTACATGTGTATCAAAACATCACAATATACCCCATAAATGTATACAATTATAGTTTGCCAATCAAAAATAATATTGATAAATTTTTAAAACTAATTAAGTAGAAGATAGAGCTGAAGAAATTGTCCTTAAAATAGAAGAGACAAAGAGAGAAATGAGATTAAGAAGCATAGATGATGCACTTAAACTGCAGTGAAAATGCAGAAGCAGAAAATTTAAAAAGCAACAAGAGAAAATAGAGATGAACTACAAATATATAACAAACTGACAGGAAGCTTCAACAGCTATAATCGAAGTCAGAAGACAATAAAATACTAGTTTTGATGTATTTAGGAAAAATATCTGTCAGTGAAGAAAAAGTAATTCAATTCTTTAAGAAAAGTCTAGAGAGCAGAGCCATGAGAACCAGAGAAAAACAAATTAAGCCTGAAATCTGTCCTATTCAGACTTCCAGTTATATGAACCAACAGACTTCCTCTGATTCGGGTTATTTACCTGTTGATAAAAACTTTGTAAGGACTTTAAGGATCATGACATTTTAATTAAAATAATCATATATGTTTCACCCCATCAAACCCTGTATGATTTTATGAGTATGGGAAAAGGTGTGGAAGAGTTCACATCTAGGAGAATGACAACAGGCATTCAATAGAGTTAGTTTTTTGTTTTTTTTTTTTTTTGAGACGGAGTCTCACTCTTTCACCCAGGCTGGAGTGCAATGGCGCAATCTCGGCTTACTGCAACCTCCGCTTTCCCGGTTCAAGTGATTCTCCTGCCTCAGCCTCCCGAGTAGCTGAGACTACAGCACACCACTGCGCCCAGCTAATTTGTTTTTTTTCTTTTTTAGAGACAGGGTTTCACCATATTGGAGGTTGGAGACCAGCTCCTGACCTCGTGATCCACCCACCTTTGCTTCCCAAAGTGCTGGGATTACAGGTGTGAGCCACTGCACCCGGCTTTTTCTGCTTTTACATCTTTGTATTGTTTGACTTACTCTAAGGAGGTTGTATATTACTTTTATAATTGGAAGTAAAAAATTGGAAGTAAAAAAATTCATAAAGGAGGCAGGTGTGGTGGCACGTGCCTGTAGTCCCAGCTACTCAGGAGGCTGGCTGAAGTGGGAGTATCACTTGAGCTCGAGTTCAAATTCAGCCTAGGCAACATAGTGAGACCCCATATCTCTCTCTCTTTTTTTTTTTTTAACTTTTATTTTAGGCTTGGGGGTACATGTGAAGGTTACCTAGGTAAACGTGTTAAAAACCACAATTATTTTTGCACCAACCTAGTATTTCATCACCCAGATATAAAGCCCAGTACCCAATAGCTATCTTTTCTGCGCCTCTCTGTCCTTCCACCCTCCCTCAAGTAAACCCCAGTGTCTCATGTTTCCGTCTTTGTGTTCATAAGTTCTTATCATTTAGCTCTCACTTGTGAGAACACGTGGTATTTAGTTTTCTGTTTCTGCACTAGTTTGCTAAGGATAATAGCCTCCAGCTCCACCCATATTCCCACAAAAGACATGATCTCATTCTTTTTTATGGCTGCGTAGTATTCTATGGTGTATATGTACCACATTTTCTTTATCCAAACTGTCATTGCTGGACTTTTAGTTGATTCCATGTCTTTGCTATTGTGAACAGTGCTGCACTGAACATTCGCATGCATGTGTCTTTATGGTAGAATGATTTATATTCCTCTGGGTATATACCCAGTAATGGGATTGCTGGAGACCCTATCTCTTTAAAAAAAAAAAAAAGTGTGTGTGTGTGTGTGTGTGTGTGTGTGTATATATAAATAAATAAATATGTGTGTGTATATATATATAACTCAAATATATATATCAAATTATTAAATATATTCTCCCCAAAACCCACCTATTTATATATATATTGATATACATAATACTTAAAAGTCATTTATATATATACACATATATATATAAATGAACCTCAAAGGTATCTTTCTCTCTTTTTCCTTAGTATCTTGGCATGTGTTTTTCTTTTTTATCCATTGTCTTGTTCCACTTACTCCCTTGTGCCTATATATATATGGCTTTTGAGTTTTTGTTTTTTTATATACATATTTATATTTACATATACTTTATATATACATATATATACATATAATATTAGACATGTATACCTGCAGATAAAATGGAAATAGGAGGTATTCCAAATGGCATCAGATATATTATGCAAGTAAATTTTAAAAATTAGATGAAATGGCCAGTTTACTAGAAAATATTGAAATTTAGCTCTATACAAAAATGAAAAGACTAATAAAAATTTTTAAAAATTGATACAGCTATATTCTCCCAAAAACCCACCCAGATAGTTTTACATATTTGGTAAACGTCTGGTTCACTCATTCAAAGATACTTTTTAGTGCCTATTATGCCCTTAAAAAGGTATTGTTCTAGGCTCAGGGTTTATTTTCTAGCTAACATTTTTTGAGTGCTTATTAGGTGCTCGATACCATTCCTTTTACATGTATTAGCATATTTATTCATAATAATATGTAGTGGGGAGCAGGTGACTATTGTTATTTTATAAGTATATAGAAACTAGTACAGAGAGGCTCAATACCTTGCGGCCAAAATGATCTTTTAAAAAACACGAATCAAGTTAACCTGCTTATAACTCTTCAGTGGCTTCTTACTGGTCTCTGCAAAAAGACCCATATCCTTAACAAGGACCTAAAAGCCCAGCATGATCTGATTGCTGTTGCTACTGACTTCTCTAGAGTAGACTTATACCACTGTTCTCTCTCTGTATTCTGTCTTTCAGGACCTCAAAGGTATCTTTCTCTCTTTTTCCTTAGTATCTTGGCACGTTGTTTTTCTTTTTTACCCATTGTCTTGTCCCACTCATTCCCTTATGCCTAGTGAAAGCCTGATAATTCTATAGAAATTAACTCTACTTCTGGATGTCTCTCAATTTCCAGATAAAATGAAGTCGTCCTACTGAGCCCACTCAGTCTTATGAACTTACCTTCATTCCCCCTATTAAATACTTTGACATGTATTTGTGTAATAATTTGATTAATGTCTGTCCCCATACTTGATTGTATGACAGCATGGACTATACACACACACACAAATATATATATATATAAAATACCGTACATATATCATATATATATATTTTTGAGGCAGGGTCTTGCTCTATTTTATTCATAAGATACATGAATTGGCATTAAAGTTTTCAAGAACCTCTATCAATATAATGTGGGGCTAGTCAATTATCCAAAAAGTATTCTCCTAAAACCTAAAAAGAAATTAGTAAAATTTTCAATATGTCACAGTAACCAAGGACAAAGTTGGATTGTCTGTTCCATAATATTTTAAAAACTAACTTCAAGACAAAAATTAGTAGGATGTAGTTACTAGGAAATTAAACAAGTTGGGAAATGCAAACATAGGGTGGAAGATGATCTTTACCCTACACATCTCACCAACACTGTCTAGGATTACATATATTAAGTGATTTTACCTCTTTCCTCAATCAAAACAAATTGTTTAGGGAAAATGTTTTAAAGGAATAATCCCAGCCGGACGTGGTGGCTCAGACCTACAATCCCAGAACTTTGGAGGCTGAGGCTGGCGGATCACTTGAGATCAGGAGTTTGAGACCAGTCTGGCCAAGATGGTGAAACCCCGCTTCTACTAAAAATACAAAAATTAGCTGGGTGTGGTGGCACATGCCTGTAATCCAGCTACTTGGGAAGCTGAGGCGGCAGAATCACTTGAACTCAGGAGATGAAGGTTGCAGTGGACTTAGGTCGCGCCACTGCACTCCAGCCTGGGTGGCAGAGGGAGACTCTGTCTCAAAAAAAAAAAAAAAAAAAAAAAAAAAAAAAAAAAAAAGAACAGTACCTTTAAGAGTCACTAAAGATGTAAAGAATAAAGCTAAACCAAGCCAGCTACGTAACTATAGAGGTATAAATGTAAAACTAACATTCACTGACTATTTACTATGTGTCAGGGATGATCTATTAGCATATGTTAATAGACCACTTTACATTGAATATGAGCATTTATTAACTCATGTTTTTCAAATCAGCTCTATGATGTGGTTACAATTATTATCTCTATTTTACAAGTGAGAAGATCACATAAGTTTTAAGTAGGCAGACTCAAGATTTGAACCCAGGCTAAGGTTGAGCTGGTGCTCTTAACTGTAAGAGGACAGGAGTTAAAATAGATATCTTCCCTAATGTGTGTAAATACTGAAGTTTTTTAATTAATACAAATTGTTTTCTTATCTAGACTATTTCACTAGCCCTCTAGTTGGTTTCCTTGACTCCAATTTTGCTCTCCTTAAATCCATTTTCCACACTGCATCCAGTGATCTCTTTAAATCTTAAATGGACTTGCACAAAATTAAGGAAAACCTACACAGCATGACAAACAAGGCTGTGATTGAGGCTTCAAGACCCCAGCCTCTGGCCTCTCTGATGTCCTTTTCTGCTACTCCCACCCTAGACTTTATGTCTTAAAGTCTAATACAAACGCAGTACTTGTAGTGTCCACTACACACTAACCATCCCCACTTACACTATGTATTTTAAGAACTATGGGTCTTTTTGTTCCTTTTTCTGAAATGTCCCTTGTTCCTTGCATTTTCATCTCAATTAAGCATCTTTCTGGATTAAATTTTATTTTCTCCAGGAATCCTCTTCTGAAACCCTTAGAAGTGATCCTCCTCTACTGGTACTTAGCCATCCTTTATTGAAATTACCTGTTTATGAGCCAGTAACCCTTATTAAGCTCTTTGAGAAGGGGGATTCTTTCTTTCTCTTTTACCTACAACCTCCACAACCTCGCTTCCCCTAGTCTCCCGCCCCCTCCATGCACAATTCCTGGCACGTATTAACTGTTCAGTAAATGCTGAACTTTTGAACTTTACTGGAAATCAAGAAACACTGAGTTTTAGCCTCAGTTTTGCTCACTATGTGATTTTTAGATATTTTCTTCTCTGTGCTTATCTTGTGTACCTATATACAACTTAATCCTTAAGTTTCATCGTATAAAAAATTCTACAACTTTTAATTTTGCTCTGTATGTGACAGTACCTGGTATTTAAAAACAATTCTCTACATCAAGTTAAAAAATTAACATTTGATGATAATTGACTTCTAAAACACTGAAAAATGAAACACATCAATGCTGTTTTTTTTTTTTTTCTTTCCTGTACTGCTACCTGAAAACATCGAAATTTGCTGTGTGGAACGAACAAGATTTCTTCTAAGAAATTACCCCCTACTAGCATGACTACATAAAATAAGGTAATTCCCAGCAAGAATATTATGCAGATACTAAAAAGAAAACATGCTGGGCATGGTGGCTCACGCCTGTAATCCCAGCACTTTGGAAGGCCGAGGCGGGAGGATCTCCTGAGGTCGAGAGTTCGAGACCAGCCTGGCCAACATGGTGAAACGCTGTCTCTACTAAAAATACAAAAATTAGCTGGGCGTGGTGACGCACGTCAGTAATCTCAGCCATTCGGGAGGCTGAGGCAGGGGAATCGCTTGAACCCGGGAGGTAGAGGTTGCAGCAGTGAGCCGAGATTGCGCCACTGCACTCCAACTCTAGCCTGAGCAACAGAGCGAGACTCCGTCTCAAAAAAAAAAACCCCCCCCCCCAAAAAAAAATGACACGAGGGAAATGCTTACAATGCTCAATGAAAAGAAAGGAAAGGTTATAAAGTTTTAATATACGATTTGATCTTTTGAAAATAATGCATATATAACTTAAAGTATGATTAAATATAGCAACAGCCTCTTCCAAAAAATTTCAAAATTGGGCTTAGTGATAATTACATGATCATAATTCAAAAACCCTTAACTGAAGCAAAGACAGTGAAGATCTGTAACATCTGAATTGTGTGAAAGGGGTGGGGGTGATTCAAACAAGTGTCATCACCTCGTCCAATGATGAAGGAGAACGTGTATCAGTTCCGCATTGTGAAATTCTCAGTATCGGAGCGTGTAGTGGCTAAGAAAAGCGATAGGCGAATTAGGAAACAGAAAAGCCAGCGACATCACCAGTTCTGGCCTCTTTCCGACCGAAGGAAAGGGGATTAGGCGGGGTAGTTGTCAATTCCAGGTCCAGCCTAAGTTCTGGGTCCCCGGCCTCAGCGTGAGCCTCGCCTTGCCTCGCCTCGCGCGCCTGCGCAGAGCGGGCCGGCTTCCCGGACGGCCCTCGCCTCTTCACCACCCGGGCCGTCCACCAGAAGTTTCTAAACGGGTGAGAGGCGACAACGCAGTGTAGCTGGGTTAAAGGAAGGAGGCTGGTTTATCCTCCGCACTTACTTGGTACTCGATCTCCAGCGAGGCCTTCAGGGGCATGGGCTGATAGAAGCACTCCTTCTGGCCGGCGGGAAGGGTAAAGGTGAAGTCGCTGTCGAGGGAAGGTGTGAAGCCGGCCGCTCCAGGCAGCAGCACCGGAGGCAGAGCGGCCAGAAGGAGCACGGGGAAGGGCAGCCAGGTCTTGTCGCCCATCCCTGCTGGGGTGATCTGGGCTGCAAGCGGCGTGGGATACTGCTGTCTCCGCTCCGCGTTTCCTCTCTGGACTCCTCGTGGTTGACAGGGAAATCTGGAGTCTGAAGAAACTCCAAGTGGCGGCCGCGGCGGCGGCGGCGAACACTCCCTCCGAAGGAGAAGCGCAGTCCTCCAAAGGGTAGGGACTCAGGGCGGGGCCAGCAGCCCCGTTCCGCCACCGCCTCAGTCTCTGCCCCCTCAGGCCAGGCGTGAGCGCCGCCCGCCTCTCCCACTGACGGCCTCTGGTTCCCATGGCTTCCCCCACCAATGGGCATCCTGGCGGTGATTGTGGGAAATGTAGTCCCGGGCGGGCTCGGCTAGTGGGCTCGGACGCGCTCGCCGACCACGATTCCCGGCAAGCCCCGCGCCTCCGGCGGCGCCTCACGCAGTCTGCGCCGGGGCGGGGCAGCGGCCGGGTAGGCGTGTGCCAACGGCTCCCGCGGCGGTTCGAATTCCGTGCTGCCGGGGTTCGCTGGTTCTCCAAGTAGCGTCCGAGGCTTCCAAGCGCAGGGGCCCTGGAGAGGGTCATAGGCTTCCTAACGTAGACTCGAGTGCGAAGCGCGCAGTCGCCGGGTGAGTCTCTCCCCAGCTGCGACTTGGGTGGTGAGCGACTGCCCCTTGGCGTGGGGAAAACAGCTTACCTGGGGGAGTTTTGTTCCTTTCCCTCCCGGCACCTTGGATGCGCTGGGACTGGTCCTTGCGGTTGCTGAGCATGCTCCTCTGAACGGTTGTATTTTATTTGATGAAAAATAGGAGTCTGGGCGCAGTGGCTCAGGCCTGTTATCTCAGCATTTTGGGAGGCCAAGGCAGGAGGATTGCTTGAACCCAGGAGTTCGAGGCCAGCTTTGGCAATATGGCGAGACACTGTCTCCATAAAATTAAAAAAAAAAAAAAAAAAAGTATTTCCTTAAAAAAAAAAAACTGAAAGGAAGATGTCACGTCCGCCCCCGACCCCTGCTTCTTTCAGACGGATGTAGGATCAGCTGTGTCAAGCAATCTTGAGACAGGAGACTACTATACAAAGTTATGACCTCTTTCCAAAATGAGGAATCTTTTTCAACTGCAGCCCATTGTATCACATACATAGGGTATAAAAGAACACTTGTCCTTCGTTTGATGGGTGTGCGTGTGCAAACCTACAAACACATTCTTAATTAGGGCCCAAAGATGATGTTGTTAAGGTCCATGAGTAGGATGATGTGCTTTTCTTGGTATTCAGTCAGTGAAGATATACTGTTTTGGGTAACTACTGTAAATTGAGGTTAAGGGCATTCATTTGACAGTAAATGGCCCACTAGGAAAATGAAAACATTTTAGTATCAAATATATTCATTGCTACGGCAGAAGAGTTAGGGAGTTCATCCTCCTCTCCCCTCCCCCTCCCTCCCTCCCTCCCTCCCTCCCTCCCTTCCTTCCTTCCTCTCTCTCTGTCTCTCTCTCTCTCTTTCTTTCTTTCTTTCTCTTTCTTTCTCTCTCTCTCTCTCTTTCCTTTCTTTCTTCTTTCTTTTCTTTTCCTCCTCTTCTCTTTTCTTTTTCTTTTCTTTCCTTCCTTCCTTCCTCCCTCCCTCCCTTCCTCCCTTTCTGTCTTTCTGTCTGCCTTTCTTTCCTTTTTCCTTTCCCCTTTCCTCTCCTCCCGTCCCCTCCTCCCCTCCTCCCCTCCTCCCCTCCCCTCCTCCCCTCCCCTCCTCCCCTCCCCTCTCCTGCCCTCCCCTCCCCTCCCCTTTCTTGACGGAGTCTCACTCTGTCGCCCAGGCTGGAGTGCAGTGGTGTGATCTCGGCTCACTGCTACCTCCGCCTCCCGGGTTCATGCAATTCTCTGCCTCAGCCTCCCCAGAGCTGAGATTACAGGCGCCCGCCACCATGCCTAATTTTTTTGTATTTTTAGTAGAGACGGAGTTTCACCATCTTCACCAGGTTTTAACTCCTGACCTCGTGATCCACCTGCCTCAACCTCCCAAAGTGTTGGGATTACCGGCGTGAGCCACCGCTCCCGGGCTGACAGTTATTTCTTACATGAAAATACACAGATGTTGAACTAAAACCTGATTTAAGACGAAATATATAATACCAAATGGCATTATAGATTTTGCCCAATTTTCTCAACCCTTTTCTCCTTCACCATCCTACAGAGAGCTAGAGATGTTGAATAGATAAAGCAAGATGGGGACCTGATTTATTGACTTGTCTGCGAGAGTCTTGTCACTTAAGCAGAAGGAAATTTGTGGAAACAAAAAAGGGAAAGAGGATAGAACCAGTTTGTCTATTAAGATTACACAGTATCTCATTTAATTTCCTGCCACTTTCTTTCCTTAAGGTGGGAGTTTTCTTTTTAATCTTCCTCCCTACATTTGAGAATTTTTGAGTGGGGAATAAATGTAGCATACTATTCTGACTGGTTGAGGGAAGGAAGGATAGTTTAGTATTTGTTAATTCATTCAAAATATTGAGCCTCTGTAAGTACATTGCAGTCCTGAACGTAATGACAGGACTCCCAACCTTTTGGAACTTGGGATGGGAGCAGAATGCTAAGAAGGGCGTTGAAGGAAATGCTACAATGAAAAAGGTAAATGGGATCTGAAAGAGGAGTGTAATTTTAAGATTGCGCAGAAAGCTCTACAGAAGTAGTGGAGATTATAAAGCTTTAGTTTTTTTATTGTATTAATTACAATAATAAAATATGATGCTTTATTATGGTTTTTTATATGCAAAGAAATTTAGTAGTTACACAACCCTAGAGATACTCATCCACTGAAGAAGCAAAAGCTTTTCTTCGTTTATTTCTTTAAGTTGACCTGCCAAATGTTATTTTGATCCCTATGGTTGTGACTTGTAAATGTGTGTTTTTTAAATTTTGTAACTATTGGGCGTAGAAGGACGAGATAACTTTTATGTGGTAATAAATTCCCTTCTAAAAAAATATGAATGACTGTAATGATACCATTTAATCAGATGTCTAGTACTCGTAGTGTGATTGTGAAAGTTCAAACACCTCATATTGAAATTGATATGTAATAAGTAATAAAGCTACAATGAGACATAATTTAATGGTCTTTGCATCCTAGTGACTTGGATTCAAGTCTTGATTTCACCATTTACAGTTTGTGGGACTTTGAGCAAGTTATTTAATGTCTAATTCTTAGTTTCCTTAACATGGAATGAAAATACTTAACAATTGCTAGGAAGATCGGGTATGCTTAGAAAAGGGGAACTATATAACTAGACCCTGGCTAAAATGAAAAATTCATTCATTGAAATTGTATTGAACTCCTTTATGGCTTTACACTACAGATAAATTCATTATTATTGATTTTTTGTTTTGTTTTAAACTGCCATGAAAGATTTCACAACATTTGAAATAGAAAACTAATGAGTTAAATTCTATTCGTGTGAGTATTTTGACTGAAACTACAGAATCTTTCAGGCAAGGTACAAGAAATTCATTTTTTTTTAAGAAATGGAATCTAGTTCATCAGACTACTGTAATAAAGACAATGAAGAGGAAAGTTTGCTTGCAAATGTTGCTTCCTTAAGACATGAACTGAAGATAACAGAATGGAGTTTGCAGAGTTTAGGGGAAGAGTTATCCAGGTAAGTAGGTAAAATCACATACAGAATTCACTGTGCCTTAAATATATCAATATAAAATGTGTGAATTTCATTATTATGTATTGTTTCTAAAGTGTCTCTGGAATAAGAAATAATTTTCTTATACTTTTTAATATAACTTTCAGTTTAGGGAAAAATAGGAATATTAGAGAAGCCTCTTTGCATATTAAAAACACTTTCAGTGTATTAGAACTCAGTATAAAATATATTTTTGGGCTTTATTAATTTTTTAATGCTTTTTTGAATCTTAAGTAATCAGCATAGAGGCTCTAGAAATACAGTTTGCTAGTTTAAAAGTAATTATGATTTATTTAAAATTTAGTGGAACATTGCCTTATGTTCATAACTGTGAATCTACTTAGCAGCATTTCAGGTTTTCTATTTTCTTATTTAATGTATAGCAATTTATAGTGAATAAACTCTCCAAGAACTGAAATATGTTTTTTCTTTTTTCTCTAGTGTTAGTCCAAGTGAAAATTCTGATTATGCCCCTAATCCTTCAAGGTCTGAAAGGCTAATTTTGGATGTTCAGCCTAGCCACCCTGGACTTCTGAATTATTCACCTTATGAAAACGTTTGTAAAATATCTGGTAGCAGCACTGATTTTCAAAAAAAGGCAAGAGATAAGGTTATTATTTTTACACCTATCTAGTTAAAAGAAGTGTTGGTTTTAGGCCTGCCTACTTAAAAAAATTTTTTTTTCAGTTTTTCTTTAAATACCTTATTCATGGTTTCTGTAATCTTTTACTCTGGTACTCAAGAATTTAAATATAATTGTTCTTTTTATGTTCTAACAAGAAAGTACTTATCTTGGTGTATTACTCTACTTTTAAACTTATATATTTATTACCTTTTTGCAGTTAAATGTCTTCTTAAGTAAATTATAATCCCCTTGATTTTAACACTACATCTTATACATAATAGGTAATCAATTATTTATTAAGTGGTTAAGGTATACCCACCATTTAGCCTGGATCAAGTACTGTGAATAGTATGGCGCTATTCTTTCATTATCTTTCTATTTTGTCCATGATGTTAGAGATCTTTGCTTGGTCTGAAACTGTCTTCCTTTTTCTTATTCTATCATATATTTATCTCCCTGCATTTATCCCTCTTCCTCACTCAACCCTTTTATCTCCTTTTACACTCTCTTCCTATTCTTTGTTCCCTGCACTCCCTACATGTATATACACAGATATGGTTGCACATAATCTTTTTGGATACATATTTGCTCTTTCCACTTCGGAAAGCCAACCATTAAGAGCTTTCTTTTTTATAAGGAAGCTACTTAATGAAGCTGTCTGAACCTACTTTTTAGAAACAAATTCAAATTCCATGTTTACATGGTATGTAATTCCAAGAAATTTGATCTCTATCCTCATTCAAATTGCTGATCATTCTTACTTTATATGTGCCTTAATTGGGAAAACAATAATGGTAATGACTATCAAACACAAAAGGATAATCTAATGTGTAAAGAGCTCCTAGAAACTGAGAACAAAAAGGTCAGTAACCCAATGGGCAAAAGACATGAAGGGAAAAAGAAATAAAAATGATATCCAAACTAATGAAAAGGTGTCCAATTTCCTCATAGTAAGATAAATTCAAAATGAAACTATACCTAAGTACCTTACCTAGTTCTTACCTATAGAATTATTAAACATTCAGATGTTTGAGATGTTATTTTATAGGTGATATTGGGTACGGGTACATTGCCTAGTGGGAATGCACAGTGATATAACCCCAACTGAGATGCATTTGGCAATATTTACCAAAATTACAAATACATTTACCTTGACTTGGAACTCCCATTTCTGGAAAACGATACTATAGACACACCTGCAGGATATGAAATTAGGCATTGTTGATCATATCAAAAGATTAGAAATAGTTCAAGTATCTAGTAATAGGCGGTTAGTTGAATAATGGTTTATTCATGCAATGGAAACTATGCAGTTGAGAAAAGGAGTTTGTCAATGTATTTATTATGGAGAGATTGCCAGTGTATATTGTTCCAAGTTAAAAAAAAAATGCACGGTGCAGAATGTTATATCTAATGTGCTAGTTTTTGCATAAGGAGAGGAGGGAAGTGGGTAATTTGTATTGCTTATGTATGTGTATGGAATCACTAGAAGACTAAACAAGAAACGTATAGAAGTGGTTACCCACCTATTAAAGATGGGAAGAGACTTCTGTGTATACTTTTTCTTTTATATAGTTTTGAATTTTGAATTGCATAAATAAATCACTCAAAGTTAATTAAAAGAAATGTTTTGAAAATCACAATCCTCATGAAAATTAAATATTGTAAAATACGTATAAAAAGAATATAATAAAAATATGTATACAGATAAAATAATATTTTACCTATTATCCATTTTATTGTTGGTGGACATTTGGGTTCTTCCCATTTATTATCTCTTGTGGACAATGTAGCTATGAATAGTTTTATATCTGCACATGCAAAAGTACAAAAGTTTCTATCAGGTTTATATCTAGGGATGATATTGTTGGTTCTTAGCATACTCAACTTTGCTGGATAATACCAGCCAGTTTCCCAAAGTGTACCACTGTTTTCCAGGTTATACTTGTATATACTTCCACCAGCAGTGGAGGAGAGAGTATTGATTGTTCCACATATCCTTGTCAATACTCACTAAGTATTTTAACTCATTTTCTGAGCTGCTTAGTCATTTTATTAATAATTGCTCATAATTTTCCATTAATTACATGTAACCCTTAATTGAAATAATTGAAAATATATTTGTTCTTTTTCATTCTTTCAGATGTTTTCATCTTCTACCCCTGTGGATCAGGAGATTAAAAGCCTTCGAGAGAAACTAAATAAACTTAGGCAACAGAATGCTTGTTTGGTCACACAGAATCATTCCTTAATGACAAAATTTGAATCTATCCACTTTGAATTAACACAGTCAAGAGCAAAAGTATGTATCTTGAAATGACGAGTTTGCCAGCAGAAAATAGTTGTTATTTTAGATTTATAATTGGAAAAAGAGTCCTTGTATTGCCACATTGCCTTAATGTGTTATGTGAAGTAATTTTCATTATAATACTATAGTATCAACATGTTATAAAATCAATATTGTATGAATTATATCTGAAAATGATTGAAGGGAACTTTACAGTTTCGCATTTAGATAAGTCAGCTTCTTAAGGTGTTAAGATTACCAATTTGTGTGGTCTTATTTTTTATACAAAGGAAGTATAACTTACTTATCTTCCCTTTTAAAATAACACATTGTCATTGTTGAAAAATTTAAAAGTAGCAAAAAGAGGAAGAAAGATCACCCAGAGTTTCTACCTAGAAACCGCTTTACCAGTTTAATACATAGTTGAATCCAGACTGTTTTAAATAGTTTTGGTGTTATCTGTTTTTTTACTGTATATATAGTCTATGCATTTTCTGATGCATTTACATAGCTTTTCCATTGATCATTTTTTATGGTAGCATTATATTTCATGTGATTATAGCGTAACTTGGTTAATTCCCGTATTTCAGTGGTTTCCTATTTTTTTACTAAATGGTTGGTATTACACAAAAAATTAGAAGAAACCAAAATGTCCAATAATGGAGACATAGTAAATTATGGTATACCCATAAGATAGATTGTAACAAAACCTGTTTTTAAAAAATGAGGTAAATATACTAGTACTAAGATGCAAAGTTGTTTGACTTATAGGGATCATGATAAAGTTTAAATGATACAATGTTTGTAGTCACTTAAAACAGTGTCTATGTGTAGTCAGCACTCAAAAACTGTTACCTAATATATTTAGTGGCAGAAAAACATTACAGAGCAGTACACACGTATAATAATCTTAGTTTTCCTCTTTATAAGAAGTGTATGTGTGTCTGTGTGTGTGTTTGTATGTAAGTATATATACATGTGATATATTAAGGTAGAAACTATGCTTCACACTGTTGATAACTTCGAGAGAGATTGGAAGGTTGGAGTGAGGCTTTCACTATTTACTTTTATAAACATTGTATATATACATTATATGTAGTTTTAAATAGAACAGTTATGGGAAGACTTTATTTTTCTTTTCTGTTTTTTCAAACAAAACAAAATGCTATTAGGGATTATTTCAGCACAGGAAAAACAAAATGCAACAATGAGCATAATACTTCTTTAGTGTTTGAGATTATTGAACATAAAACTTCTTTAGTGTTTGAGATTATTTCTAGGGTAGATTTCCAGAGGCAGAATGACCATATTTTAGGGAAATAATGTTTTTCAAGCATTTACATTTGGTTCCTCATCTTTTCTTGTTCACTTTGAGGGAAAAATGATGTTTTTCTTGATTTCGTACAAAATTTATCTTTTCGGTATATTTGTTTGCCATTCAGATTTCTTTGTGATTTGTCTGTTCGTTTTTTCTGCTTATTTTAAAATTTTTTCTTCAACTATAGATAATCTCTCTTTTTAAAGTCATGATTGCTAGTGATTTAAAGTAAGAAAAGAGACATAAAGATAATTTAATAATTACTGAACTAATAGCATTTTTAACCTTTATTTTTAGGATATAAACACACCAGTGGTTAGGCGAGGAAGTAAGATACTAGTATTGTACTTCTCAGCTCAGCATTTTCTAAGTTGTTGAAATATTTTTTAGGGAAGCCACCTATTTCAGGCCACGTATGAGCTTTTGATGCTTCATATATGCCCACTATTGAGATTCTTTTGCAGAAATCAATCAATATATTCATAACTTACCTCTGGCAATGGTTGTACTTACTCTTCTGGAGCCTGGCAGCCTGCTCTTTCTGAGCTTTTTGCCCTCTACACCTGCTATCCAACTGCCATCCTGGGACTTCTCTTTGGTGTTCTTCTAGGTTGAATCTACTGTTTCCTGAATTCTATTTTTTGTTATTTCCTAGTTGATTCTTTCTGTATTTGGAGCATATCTTCCAGTTACTTCCTTGCCTGTCTGAAAATGTCTTAATTTCTTCTTCACTCATGATTAAATTCCAGTTTGATAATTATGTAACGTTAGAATTTTTAGGACATTACTCCCTTCTATCCTCCAGTGCCACTTTGAAAAGTCTGTTGCCATTGTGAATTACTTCCCTTAGCATGTAATCTCTTTTTTTCCCATTTGTTTGTTTTTTACTTTATGGCAGATGGTAGTTTTTAGGACCTTCCCATTCCGGTGTTTTAAAACTGTACAACAATGTATCTTTCAATAGGCCTTTATTACTCATACTGGGTATTTGAGAACCCTTTTAGGCTGGAAACTTGTATCCTTTGGTTCTGGAAATTTTTCTGTTTCTTAATTTTTATTTTTAATTTTTGTGGGTACATAGTAGGCATATATATTTTTGGAGTACATTAGATTTTTTGATACAATTATGCAGCATAATAGTCACATCATGGAGAATGGGATATCCATCCCCTCAGACATTTATCCTTTGTGTTATAAACAATCCAGTTATAGTCTTTTAGTTATTTTTAAATGTACAGTTAAATTATTATTATTGACTATAGTCACCCTGTTGTTCTATAAAATAGTAGTTCTTGTTCATTCTTTCTATTTCTTGTACCATTAACCATCCCCACCTCTTCCCACCCTGACAACTGCCCTTCTTGGCCTCTGGTAACCATCCTTCTGCTTTCTATGTCCATGAGTTCAATTGTTTTGATTTTTAGATCCCACAAATAAGTAAGAACATATGATATTTGTCTTTCTGTGCCTGACTTATTTTACTTAACATAATGATCTTTAGTTCCATCCATGTTGTTGCAAATGACTGATTCTCATTCTTCTTTATGGATGAATAGTACTCCATTGTGTAAGTACTACATTTTCTTTATCCATTCATTTGTGATGAACACTTAGGTTGCTTCTAAGTCTTGGCTCTTGAACAGTGCTGCAACAAACATGGAAGTGCAGATACCTTTTCAATATACTGATTTCCTTTCTTTTGGGTATATGCCCAGCAGTGGGATTTCTGGATATGGTAGCTGTATTTTTAGTTTTTTGAGGAACCTCCAAACGGTTCTCCATAATGGTTGTACTAATTTCCGTTCCCACCAACAGCATATGAAGATTCCCTTTTCTCCACATTCTTGCAAACATTTGTTATTACCTGTCTTTTGAATATAAGCCTTGTTTTGTTTTGAAACAAGGTCTTGCTCTGTCACCCAGGCTAAAGTGCAATGATGCAATCACAGCTCAGTGCCACCTTGACCTCCTGGGCTCAAGTGATCCTCCCACCGTAACCTCCCAGGTAACTGGGACTACAGGCATATGCCACCATGCCTGGCTAGTTTTTGTATTGTCTTTTTGTAGAGATGGAGTTTTGCCATGTTGCCCAGGCTGATTTTGAACTCCTGGACTCAAGCGATCTATCCATCTCCCAAAATGCTGGAATTACAGGATTGAGCCACAGTGCCTGGCCATGTGATTTTTATTTAGGAGGTATTCTCAACATTATTTTTTGCACTTCTATTGAATCTTTTATTTTGGCTGTCATACTTTTTTCAGTTTCTAAAGTTTTTTTTGTTCTGATTGTTTTGTATTTCATAACATACTAATGTATTCTCTCTTAGCACTCTGAAGATTTAATGATTTTTTTTCATGTTTGCTTTCCTTTCCTTTTTCTTTTGTTTAGGCCTCTGACTTTATGTTAGAAGCTTTTGGGCCGGGCGTGGTGGCTCATGCCTGCAATCTCAGCACTTTGGGAAGCCAAGGCAGGTGGATCACAAGGTTAAGAGATCGAGACCATCCTGGCCAACATGGTGAAACCCTGTCTCTACTAAAAAATACAAAAATTAGCTGGGCATGGTGGTGTGCACCTATAGTCCCACCTACTCGGGAGGCTGAGGCAGGAGAATTGCTTGAACTCAGAGGTGGAGGTTGCAGTGAGCTGATATTGCGCCACTGTGCTCCAGCCTGGTGACAGAGTGAGACTCCGTCTCAAAAAAAAAAACAGAAGCTTTTTTTCAGATGTTAGTATTTTAGCTATTCATATTTAAGAGAAAGGCATTTAAATGCAGATTGGTGGTTTGTTGTCCAGTGGACTTTATTTCTGGGTGATGGTTAGGGAGGTGGTTCTTTTGTAGGGAAACACCTGCCAGCTCCCAAACAGTATCAGTATGAGATGTTTTTCTTTTCCTTTTTTTTTTTTTTTTTAACATAAACTCAAGATTTTATTGTTTTCATAATAAAACAAAAGATAACACTTAAAACTGGGTCACTTGGCTCTTTCTGCTCTTATCTCCTCCCAGTTCAGAATGCTTGCATCTTTTAGTAGTCAGCTTTCTCTTAGATCTGCAGCTGGGCTCAATGCACTCAAGCCTTAGCACAATCTTTGTAGTTTCAGCCTTTTTCTGGAAAATCTACTTAGTCTGCCCACCATAACCACTCTGCTTCCTGTCATATCACTGCTTTCCCTGGGCATACAGAGAATCCTTGCCCTTCTTGTACTGTGTCACTTTCTGCGGTTGGTGCTTGCCACACTTCTTACAGAAAGTCCTGCAGGTTTTAGGAATGTTCACCATGTTTGTGGGAGTGCTATCAGCATGGAAAGAGATTTTTTTTTTTTTTTTTTGAGCTGTTGAGTTTCTCCAGCAAAGAATCCTTTAGTTTCTCACCTGTGGGATAACCAAAAACGAAATAGAGTAGTAAGGTGGAGTTATCCGTTTTATATTAATTCCCTTGTTACAGCTGTACTTCATTCCTGCTCATTATTCTTAGTGTCCCACAGTCTCAAGCTTCTTCTGTTCAGTTTCTTCTGATAATAAACTTTCTGCCTCTTTCCTAGTATGCCAACACCTTGCTGTTGGTGTTCTGGGAGTGGGAAAAAGGATAACTGTTATTTGCAGATACTTTGAACTGTATCCCTGCTTTTTCATTGGGTCCTCACTTCTGTCCTCTACAGTACCTTGTGCCTTCATGTTCTAAACTTCTTTTTCAGTGATAGTTATCTTATTGATACTTTCTTCCATACCATTTAGATTGTGGGTTCCCATCCTGCTATAGTAGTTGTACTCTCTTTATAATACAGATTGTAGGGTCATTATGCTTTTCTGTATTTAGATTCTTTCTAGTAAGCATGTATTCTATAATTAGGTCTTTAAATCATAAAAATTCAATAAATATTTTCTTTCATAATTGTTTATAGTTTGATGTTTTATATTTAATTTTCTAATTTATGTAAAATTAATCTTGCTAGATGCTTATCAGTAGAGATTCTGTTTTCTCCCCTAAATAACTCTTCAGTTATAAGTTGAAGGTAATGCCAGGAGCTTACATGCCACGGCTGGCTTGTGATGATATGCCCATGTAAATGTTGATCAAAGGAATAGATGGGAAGCTTTATATCTGAGCAATGATTTGGGAGCCCTGTTGAACCCCCTTATCTGACAGGAAAAAAACTAAGGGCCAAGTAGGTTAATTTATTTTCTGAAAGTACTATAAAAGTTGTTTTTATATTTTAGGTTTCCATGCTTGAATTTGCTCAACAGCAGGCAGCCAGTGTCCCAATCTTAGAAGAACAGATTATAAATTTGGAAGCAGAGGTTTCAGCTCAAGATAAAGTTTTGAGGTAAATATACTTTTTATAGCTCTCAAAGTTTTATTTGCTACTTTTACATTTTGTTATATCTTGTTAAATCTTGTTCCCCACACCCAATATATTTATATACCCTAATGGTGTTCAGTTGTCTTAGAACTCGTTGAATCTATTTTTAGTCAATCATAACTCCTCTTGGCTGTAGGTTGCATGCAGTATATAGGTGTTAAAAAAGACTAAGGTGAGATGCCTATTTACATGCTTTTGTCAAATATGAATTAGTTCATTTCTTCACCTACATAGCAGTATATACTCAGTATTTCAAAGGGAGTTCAAGAAATAAAATGTAAAGGAGTCAGACACTTTTATTATTTTTACAGACAGGGTCTCACTCTGTCACCTAGGCTGGAGTGCAGTGGTGCAATGTGGCTCACTGCAGCCTCAGCCTCCTGGGCTCAAATGATCCTTCTGCCTCAGCCTCCCAAGTAGTGGGACTACAGGCACACACCACTGTGCCCAGCTGAGCTTTTTATTTTTTATTTTGTAGAGATGGGGTCTCACTATGTTGGTCAGGCTGGTCTCAAACTCCTGGCCTCAAGCAGTCCTCCTGCTTCAGCCTCTCAAAGTGTTGGGATTATAGGCATGAGCTGTCATGCCTTGCCATCAGGCACTTTATAATTTATTCTCTTCTGCTTTGAATAAAATGGGAAATATATGCATATTAAATAACATATTACTCTGAGTGATTCTGAGAATATAGTTAAATGACCAGCAATAGTAGCATCACCTGGGAACTTGTTAGAAATGCAAATTCTCAGACCTTATCTCTGGCCTACTGAACCAAGTTGGGAGGTGTTTCACAATTCTGCAAATGATTTGCTGCATGCTAAAGTTGTCTTTTATGTTCATCAGAGTTTTGTAATTTTCTTTGTAATACATATATTATTTTAAATTTATTTGTAGGTATTTTATATTTTTAGTAATTGTGAATTGTTCCTACTTTGTTCATTGCTAGTGTATGGGAAGGTTACTGACTTTTGTGTAATATAATTATTTTGTAATTGGTAGCTAATGGTATTATCAGCAAATAAAGAAAATTTTGTTTCTGACTCAAAGAGTAGGAAAAAGAAAAAAATTTTGTCTTTCCTTTTCAGCATTTACTTCTTAATACCTTTTCATATTTGCTTTTTGCAGTGGGTAGAACTGTTAGTAAAGTTGTTGGATGTGGGATGATAACAGTCATCCTTATTTAGTTTCTGAACTATACAGGAATGCTTCTGGTATCTGACTATAAAATATGATGTGAGTTATTACTTCAGATATATTTATCATCTGGTGGAAGTATTCTTTTATTTTTAAAAAAACTCTTAATTAACAAGGGATGAATATACCTTTTTCTCTGTCTCTTTTTGTATATTGTTTTGCTTAACTCATTGATTTAAACAAATATAATTCCTAATATTAAATTATTCTTGCATACCTGGGATAATCTCTTCAGTAGTCTTAAAACAAAGTATCCTTTATTTTATAGAGAGGCAGAAAATAAGCTGGAACAGAGCCAGAAAATGGTAATTGAAAAGGAACAGAGTTTGCAGGAGTCCAAAGAGGAATGTATAAAATTAAAGGTGGACTTACTTGAACAAACCAAACAAGGAAAAAGGTGTGTGTTTTTAAAGCAAATACATTTTTTTGAAAGGGAATAAAAGAATATATTACCTGTTTAAAATTCTAGTTAATTTTTGAAGTGAAAAAATTTCAGAGATTTGGCAATAGAATAACTTAATGTTCTTTTTATCTATTAATTTTTTGAAATTTTCCATTAAAATGTTTGTGTGTGGAATTTATGTTATTAGCATTCTGGATTGGGCTGAATTTCTACAAAACTGATAATGATTATCAGTGTAATGATACTTATATCTGAAATTAAGTTCTGTGGCCTATTTGAAATCAGCATTCTGAGTTTAAAATACTAACAGGGAAAAAGCCTGTAAATTAATATTACCTCTAATAAAACTAAATAAAATGTTGAATGAACTCTTAAAAAGAAAATTTTGCCTCATAGAGAAAGAAACTCAATGCATGAGAATGTGTGGTTGGATCTTCCTTTAGAAATATATAAGTAGTACAAAAATATCTATTTCATATAAATTATATCTGGAGATAAAGTCTTTTAAGTGTCTCTGTCCAAGGAACCATTAACTCTGAATGCCAGTTCACTTTTAAAGTGATAAAGATTTAAATTTTTTTAGTTTAAGCTAATAAGATTTTATAATGAAATAGGATTATAGCAGTTTTTATACAGTATAAAGCCATAATCTGTACTAAGCAATATTACAAATATTAGTAGAAAATGCTTAGGTTTTGGAGTTAGTTAGAAAATTTTTAGATTTTACCTCTCATTGGCTTTGTTACCTTGGCCAAATGATATAACCTTTTGAAATCTCAGGTTTTTTTCATTCATTTCATTAAATAAAAACGATATTATCTTTATATGGATAGATATGAAGAGTAAATAAAAAAAAATATAAGGTACCTCTTAATAAATACTAATAATTCGTAACTATTATATAAACTTTGTGGTTACATATTCTAGAATTCACACTTTACTTACTCAGATAAGCTTTGCATATGGTTATTTAAAATAGTGAGATAATAATACATGAAGACCACATTCACAATATAGCTGCCAAGAAAAAATAAAGAGGAAGAGCTACTAGTTTCCTCTATAGAACTTAGATAAGAGATGATTTTCAGGGTATTGACTTTGTTGTTGTTGTTGTTTGAGGTGGAGTCTTACTCTGTCTTGCAGGCTGGAGTGCAGTGATGTGATCTTGGCTCACTGCAGCCTCCGCCCCACGGGTTCAAGCAGTTCTCCTTTCTCAGCCTCCTGAGTAGCTGGGATTACAGGCATGCACTACCACACTCAGCTAATTCTTTTATTTTTAGTAAAGACAGGGTTTCACCATGTTGGTCAGGCTGGTCCCAAACTCCTGACCTCAAGTGATCCACCCTCCTCGGACTCCCAAAGTGCTGGAATTATAGGCCTGAGCCACTGCGCCCAGCTAAGTATTGACTTTGGCTTCACAAAGTGAGTAAGTGGGGACAGACACATTCTGGGCAGCATGTGCAAAGGTATAGACATATTAAAGAGTATCATTGCTGAAGAACTCTTAAGTAATTTTATGTTCTTATAAGTAAATAGGTGTAGTGGGAGATGAGACATGAAAGACACACTGGATCCAGACTGTAAATGACTTTGTGTGTTATACCAAAGGATTTGTATTTTAACCTGGGGAGCATAAATAGCCAATTGAGATTTTTAGGTAGAGGTATGATACGAAGACTCTTGGAGCTTTTTGAAGAACTAAAATGAATATTGACTTTCTGCTGTGGTCTGAATGTGTCCACCCAATTTTTTGTATTGGAAACTTAATGCCAATACAACACTGTTGGGAAGTGGAGCGTTTAGGAGGTACTTAGGTCACAAGGGCTCTGCTTTCATGAACGGATTAATGCCATTATAAGAGGGCTTGACAGAGGGAGTTTGTCCCTTTTTTCCTTTCTGTCATGTTAGAACATAGTGTTCTTCCTCCTTGGAGGATGTAGCATTTAAGGCACCATCTTGGAAGCAGAGAGATAAGGCCCTACCAACCTGCCAGTGCCTTGATTTTGGACTTGCCAGCCTCCAGAACTGTGAGAAATACATTTCTGTTTTTTATAAACGACCTAGACTATGATATTTGTCCAGCAGCACAAATAGACTGGCACATTCTGAGATTGAAAGATCAAAACCTTTGCAAGGACTTTTTTTTAGGTGGAGAAGATTAATCATAATGGATTAAAAAGCCAGTGTAAAGGGAGAGATTGTTTAGCTTTATGCTGTTTGTAAGAGATTACCTAAAACATAAGGACACATGAAAATTGAAAGCAGACGGGGTGCGGTGGCTAACCTAGCACTTTGTAATCCTAGCATGTAATCCTAGCACTTTGTGGGGCCGAGATGGGTGGATCACTTGAGCTTGTGAGTTCAGGACCAGCCCGGGCAACATGGCGAAACCCCATCTCTACAAAAAATATAAAAATTAGCCAGGTGTGATGGCACAGGCCTGGAGTCCCAGCTATTCAGGAGGTTAAGGTAAAAGGGATTGCTTGAGCCTAGGAGGCAGAGATTACAGTGAGCCGAGATTATGTCACTGCACTCCAGCCTGTATGACAGAGTGAGACTCTGTCTCAAAAAAGAAAAAAAAAAGAATGGAAAGGAATGTTTCAAATACCCACCAAAGCAAAGTTGATATTACTGTATTAGGATCAGAATAGACTTCAATGCAATGAACATTACCAACATTAAAATGACTCATATAATGTTTAAGTGACACTTAGCCAAGAAGATATAAAGACTCTAAACCAGCAAGCTATAAAGACTCTAAACTTATATGTATCTAATAATTTAGTCCCAAAATACATAAGAAAAATAACACAATTTCAGGGAGGAAAGAACAAATCTGTAGTCATATGGGGAAAATTCTTTATACATTTATCAGGAATTGTTAAGTAACAAAAAATTAAGACTTGAAGTGTTGAGTAAGACAATTAATATTCTTGATCTAATGGATGTGCATATGGAACCCTGTAGTCAACAGTTTGAAATTGACGTTCTTTCAAGCAGATGTAATCTGTTACCTCACTATGCCAGATAGCATGAATTTGAAAAAATTCCAAAAGATTGATGATGTGTGTATTGTTTTCTCCATCCACAGTTCAGTTAAGTTAGAATATAACTCCTTGAAATCCTGTATGTTTGGAAATGTAAAACCAGGCTTACTGGTGTTCACTGACTATTGAATAAATTAGAAAACCTTTAGAACTGAGTGATATAAAAAAAATTGTGCATCACTGCTTGTAGGCTGTACCTAAAGACACTCTTAGAGGAAAAAATTGAACCTTATATACATGTATTATATCATGACTGAAAATTAATGAACTAAAATAGCCAATTGTGTGGTCAGGAAAAGGAGGACATCAGAAGAAAGAATGAACACCAAAGAAAATAGAAGTAAGGAAATAATAAAGATAAGGATGAAGTGAATGAATAGAAAACAATGAAACAATATAAAGGATTACCAAAACCTAAATATGGTTATTTTCACAATGAACAAGAAAATGGGCATCAGACAAGATTAATAAAGCAGAAAAGGCACAAGTGTTGGGATTGACAAGGGACTCCCAAACTACACATTTAGCTATAAATCGGTAAGCCATAAGAAATATGTAAGAAATAAGACCAATAACTGAATCATTTTAAGGATGATACATTTGAAAACTTAGACTAAATAAATTTCTTAGCAAAATATAATTTAACAAAACTAACTTTAAAATAAATGGAAAACCTGAAAAAAAAAATATATATGTGTGTGTGTGTGCATCTATATATGTGTATACATGTATATATGTGTGTCTGTATATATAGCTATTAGGGATATCAAATCAACAATTAAAAATCTGCCCACAAATAACTAAACTAGTCAAAACAATGACGACAAATGGAAACATCAGGCCCGCTATGGCCCACGATGGCTAAAATGGAAAAGACTCTCAAAAACAAGTTTTGGCGAGGATGTGGAATTGAAACTCTTCTGCATTTCTAATGGAAGTGTAAATTTGTAGAACCACTTTGGAAAACTGTCAGTAGCTGCTAAAGGTAAACATAAGCCTGCCTTAGGATCCACCATTCATTTCAACAAAACTTAGTCCCTATGTTAAAAGACACGTACAAGAATGTTAAAGTAATTTTATTCGTAATTGCTAAATGTTCATCAACAGTCTAATCGATAAATAAACTGTGGTATGTTCACATAATTAATTATACACGTAATTAATGTAAAAAAGAGCAGCTACAACTATGTAACAACATGGGTTAATATCACACATACAATGCTCAGTAGAAGAAGCCACAATAGAATACTGTATAATTCCATAGCAAATCAAGGATAGGCAAAATTAACATATGTTGTTAAAAGTCCAAATGGTGCTTACCTTTTTGGGGTAAAGAATACTCACTGGGAAGGTACACAGGGGAGCTGGAAGTGTTCTCTATTTGATTGGGATAGTAGTTAAGTAAGTATATACATTATTAAAACATTCACTCAATTAGGATTTCTGTACTTTACTCAATAAAAAATTAAAATCAAATAAGAAAAACTATAAGAAAAAATCTACAGAAGATACGTATAGTCTTAATTTTTTTTTGAGAGATATGGTATTGCTTTGTTACCCAGGCTGGAGTGCAATGCTGTGATCGTGGCTCACTGTAGCTCCCAACTCCTGGGCTCAAGCGATCCTCCCACCTTAGCCTCCCAGATAGTTAGGACTACAGGCTTGCCCCACCACACCTTACTAATTTTTTTTTTTTTTTTTTTTTTTTTTTTTTTGAGACGGAGTCTCGCTCTGTCGCCCAGGCTGGAGTGCAGTGGCACAATCTCGGCTCACTGCAAGCTCCGCCTCCCGGGTTCACACCATTCTCTTGCCTCAGCCTCCCGTGTAGCTGGGACTACAGGCGCCTGCCACCGCACCCGGATAATTTTTTGTATTTTTAGTAGAGACGGGGTTTCACTGTGTTAGTCAGGATGGTCTCGATCTCCTGACCTTGTGATCCACCCGTCTCGGCCTCCCAAAGTGCTGGGATTACAGGCGTGAGCCACTGTGCCTGGCCCACACCTGACTAATTTTTAAATTTTTTTTAGGCATGGGGTCTCACTGTGTTGCCCAGGCTGGGTCTTGAGCTCCTGGACTCAAGCGGTCCTCCTGCCTTGGCCTCCTAAAGTGCAAGTATTATAGGCATGAGCCACTGTGCCTGGCTTTAATGCATATTTTAGAATGTATTCGGGGTTTGTTTTAATCAGGTATGGTAAGATACAGACACATGACTGACATGAAGACTTACAGATTTCTGGAAGCAGGAGGCGCTCTATGCTGTTTTGGGATCCTTGGGGTGTTACTTCACCAGCCAGAAACCTCTGTGGCCAGTGGCACCTTTGCCTGAGTTTTGCTCTGGCCCACTGGGCTCATTCTGCCCACTCAGCTACCACCCTGGATCCCACACCTGTCAAGAGTGAGCTAGGTGCAGAATGACAAGGGGTGTGTGAACAACTGTAGGCACTGGCCACTATGCATAGCTAGGCACGCCGGCTGTGGTAGTGTGAGCAGCTCCAGGCGCCAGCTCCCTGTGAGGCTGTGGCTGGACCAGGCGTAGCATAAGCAGCTTCCGTGGCTGACACCAGGGAACGTGGTGGTGCCGGAAGCTTGGAGACACCAGGAACCACAGAGCCCTAAAGAGGGTGTCACAGCCCTGGCTCGGGAAGCTCATAGGTCTGGGCTCTCCGAAGGGCTGCAGCTCTTCTCTCCTTCTCTTGCCTTTTCTTCTTGTTGCCTGCAACGTGGTGAACAAGGGGTGTGTTTCAGCCATTTGTGTTACAGCATTTTTAGCCCCACCATTCAGTGGGTCCTGAGTTCTTGTCCTGTGTCTGGGAAGAATGAGGTACGCAAACAAGTGGAGGGTAAGCAATACAAAGAGAATCTTTGTTGAGCGACAGAATAGCTCAGAGGAGACTCGCAGTGGGTAGCTCCTCTGAATGGCTACCCCCACCTCATTTGCGTTCTGGTACATGTAGACATAGTAAATGCAGCAGTACCCGATGTTGATTGCCACCTTCACAGCTTCAGTTACCTGGCCCAAGGGGGACTTGCAGGTGCCAGCCCCAGGATGAGCATCTAGGCGCTGTTGTTGAGCATGAGGTAGCTGGCTGTGGCTGCTGCACTTTATGGACCCCCACCTGGAACTGTCTTATTTTATTTTATTTTTTTAGAGATAGGGTCTTGCTGTGTCACCCAGGCTAGAATGCAGCATTGCGATCATGGCTCACTGCAGCCTCAAATCCCTGCGCTCAAGGGATCCTCCTGCTTCAGCCTCTAGAGTAGCTGGGACCACAGGTGTGCACCACCACTCCCAGTTAACTTTTTGTAGAGATGATCTCACTGTGTTTACCAGACTGGTCTCTAACTTCTGGCTTCAAGCAATCCTCCTGGCTCAGCCTTCTAAAGTGTTTAGAATACAGGTGTGAACCATCATACCCAGCACATAAAAATTTTAGAGATGTTAAAAATGTGAAACCATGGTAAGACTATAGGTGGTTATTAAAGAAAAAAAACAAAACAGAAGCGAAAACAGGCTGGGCACAGTGACTCACTCCAGTAATGCAAGCACTCGAGGGGGCCAAAGTGGGAGTATTACTTGAGGCCAGGAATTCAAGACCAGCCCGGGCAAAATAGCAAGACACCCATCTCCACACACACAACAAAAAGTGAAAACAATGTGCCTCTCAGAATAGATGAACTGTGATATATACTATTTGTGGGTATAGGTTAACATGAATGTACAAAATAAAAAACACCCAAATCAGGATAGGGTGCCTCTCAGAATAGATGAACTGTGATATATACTATTTGTGGGTGTAGGTTAACATGAATGTACAAAATAAAAAACACCCAAATCAGGATAGGGTGCCTCTCAGAATAGATGAACTGTGATATATACTATTTGTGGGTGTAGGTTAACATGAATGTACAAAATAAAAAACACCCAAATCAGGATAGGGTTACCTCTGTGGAAGAAGTCAGGGGAATGGGATTTGGACAGGACGCATAAGGACCTCAACTTTATTTGTGATGTTTTGTTTGTCTTCTGTAGCCTTTTCAGACAAAGAGTGAAGATTCATTAAAACATGATTGGAAGTACTTGGTAATATTTATCCACACTTTTGTGTGTGGCTGAAATATGTCATTACTTTTTACAAATTGGAAGCGAGGAAGAGTAGATAAGTGTAAAGTGGATAAGTCTGGCTTGAAAAGAAGGATGAGGCCGGGCGCGGTGGCTCAAGCCTGTAATCCCAGCACTTTGGGAGGCCGAGATGGGTGGATCACGAGGTCAGGAGATCGAGACCATCCTGGCTAACACGGTGAAATCCTGTCTCTACTAAAAAAAATACAAAAAACTAGCCGGGCGAGGTGGCGGGCGCCTGTAGTCCCAGCTACTCAGGAGGCTGAGGCAGGAGAATGGCATGAACCTGAGAGGCGGAGCTTGCATTGAGCCCAGATCGTGCCACTGCACTCCAGCCTGGGCAACAGAGCGAGACTCCGTCTCAAAAAAAAAAAAAAAGAAAAGAAGGATGATAGAGGAAAGCACAATATGTGGGAAGGTTTTTGTTTGTTTAAGTGAGAAATACAGGTATCCTTTGCTCTGAACAGTACCTGTGCACATTCAGGAATTGATTATATTCCTACAGATTTTCAGAGAAATCCTTGGTTGTCCTTACTTTCCTTTATCTGAAACTTTGGAGTCAGATAGACATACTTAACCACATAGATTCAGGAAGTTAGGAATACTTTTACTTGAACTTTTTATACTTGTGGCAAAATAACCAACAGAGGGAATGAAAATACAGAAGCTAGAGTGCATTTCTGAAGGGTTAAGAGTTAAGATCCAGACGATAAATAGAGTAATTCATCCTGGATAAGAGGAGGGTCACTAACCTCACTTACATTAGAAAGAATATGATGGGAATAGGTTTAAATATTAAAATATTTTTAGGCGTCAGTGTGATATTGACCAAGTATTCTCAATGTATTGTGCCCCAAATTTTCATTTCATTACAAGAAGTGTAAGGAACTAAGAGATGAGGCAACAAGGTTAGGCTTAAATAGTGCTTGGTGGTGGTTATGTTTTTTGTTGTCTAGATTTTTATATCTGGTATCAATAGAAGTTAACATTTTTTTAAATACTTGTTTGAAATTTATTTGACCTTTGCAAAGGTCACAGAATTTACTGAGTATATTTAATATTCTAGACAATAGACTGATTTTGTAATTCCTAACCTTTGAAAATTTATCATCCAGCCTCAGGCTATTTTCCTAATCTGTCTTTTTCAGATAGGGGGAAAAAATTGCCAACACATAAGAATTTATATATATTTCAACATATATGTTTATAATTGTTTTGTGTTATATTTTATTTTTCATATTGATAGAGTGAGAAAGTTTTTGTAGTACGATCTACATTCTTCGTTTTATACTTTAAGCCTAATACTTCTTTTTAGTACAGAGAAATTTGTTTCTCTCCAATTATTCCTTATAATTAAAGATTACTTTGGAACTTAACTATTCAAATGCAGAGCATTCTTTACTTTTATTCATTATCTCTTTTTAAATTTTAGAGCTGAACGACAAAGGAATGAAGCACTGTACAATGCTGAAGAGCTGAGTAACGCTTTCCAACAATATAAAAAGAAAGTGGCTGAAAAACTGGAAAAGGTAAGAGGCAGTTGTGCAAATTCAGTGTTTTGTATTACTCTCTATATTCCAACAATAAAGGTAGGAATAATTAAAATATGTTTATGGTTGAGACAGAGAGTAATTTTTATGATCTTATAAAATCATTTAAATAAACAATTTGTAAATGTTAGTTAAGGATGATGTTTACCAACCCTTTTATTATCAGCAGAAACTTTTTTATCCAAAGAAGGAAAAGAGTAGAGAGAGGAGAAGGAACAAAATATAGAGAAGGATGGAATATGTGAACAGAGATTGGAGCTAGAGAAGTAGAAGAAAGAAATTCATTTTTATCACTTCAGTGAAAATGAAGACAGATAATGTAGCCTTCAACTGGTCTCTCTGAGTCTGCTACTCTGAGAGGGGCTGGCTTCTGCCTCTCAGAGGGAAGGTTCCTTGAACTGATTTGATGTAGAAATATAGTGAGTTTATTACATTCATTTATTATATTCATTTAGTATCTTTAAGTAATATCACACGGTAATGAAATGTGTGTGGAGGAACACCACAGTTGGATATTCAGATAATGAGCTCAAAAGAGAGGTCTGGTAAAGAGATACTAATATGGGAGCTTCCATCTTGAGATAACAGTGAAAGCAGAGGAAGTTTATGATTCTGTTCAAACAAAGGTAGAAAGGCAGAGGAAGGAATGTTTAGGTAGAACGGTAGAATGAGAAGATGGGTATTCATTTATTAAACAATTATGAAATTCCTTTTACATGCCAGGTACTGTGCTAGTCTCTGGGAGATTCAGTGATACATAACACATGATACCTACCCTAAAGAGCTCACTGTCTAGTAAGATTGACAAGTATATAAACAAATAATTTAAGTATTTTGGAATACGAAGTATAATATAGAAATAAGAGGTAGGTGTAGTAGGGTGGGATGAAGGTGGCGGTGGTTAATAAACTCTGGTGGGCCCAAAGAAGGCTTCACAGAGTAGGCAATGCTTGAGCTGCTACGCTATCTCAAATATTGTGGTATATCATTGAATAGTGTTAAGCAGGGAAAATGATTCAAAATCTATGTTCTAGGAAGCTCACTCTAATGTCATGTGAAGATGCATTTGAGAGGTGAGAAACAAGTCAAGGAGACTTTAAAAGACAAGGCAAGAGATATTGAAGATGAAGGAGCTGAGTAGATAGCTGTGAGGGATGTTAAAGTTGGAGAATCAGTGGGATCTAGTGACCACTTGAATGCATTAGAAGCCGGCAGTATGAGAAAGAAGAATATAGGGTATTTTTAGGTTGCTGGTTTGAGTGACTGCTGGATGATTGCATCATGAATCAAAATAGACAATTCAGGAAAAAAAGTTAATGAGTTCTATTTTGGAAATTATTATTCTGTAGAATAACCAGTTACAGGTTTCTAATAGGCTTTTGTATCTATAAGTCTGGATTTCGATATAGAAATCTGTACTAGGGCTGTAGTTTTGAGAATTGACAGTACTGAATTAAAGTGGTAGAAGCCTTGGACATTGACAGAGTTCATATAGAATGAGAACAAGAGGGAAGATACCCTGGGAGATAAAGAACAGGTAGATTAGCTTTTGAAAGATATCGATAAGTTATTTTAAAAAATTAGAGAATCAGGAAAGTATAATACGAAAAGTCAAGGCGATAGAACATTTTAAAAAGAAGGTGGTGATCTTCAGTGCCAGATGTTGCAAACTGGTCAAGAAGAATGAGGACTGAACCAGGTGTGGTGGCTTACGCCTCTAATTGCAGCTACTCAGGGGGCTGAGGTAGAAGGATTGCTTGAACTCAGGAGTTAGAGGCTGCATTAAGCCCTGATAATGTCACTGCACTCAGGCCTGAGTGAAAGAGCAAGACCCTGTCTGTAAAAAATCAGAAAAAAATTTTAGAAAGATGAGGAATGAGACAGGGCTCTTGGTTTTTATAATCAGGGAGTCTTTGGATACTTTGTAGAGAGCAACTTATTAAAATAGAAGGCACAACCTCTGAAATGGGAGAGATGGAAAGGGAGAAAGTAGAGGTAGCTAACAGACAATTCTTTACATATGATAGGTGAAGAGGAAGTAAGTGTGTGTGGCGGGTTGGGAAAGTCGGCGAATGGAAGGGAAGAAAGAAGCTAAGTTAAGGTGAAGAAGCTGTGGTAAAGCACCTAAGGGTACCCTGAACTTATTAGTAGGGGGAGATTGAAGATGCTAGAATTATAAGGAATAAAAGATGGCACAAGAGTCTGAACGATATGCAAGATGATAGTCCAAGAGCAGAAGTGAGATTCTTTTTTTTAATGAAATAGGACATTTCTTTTCTTTGTGGATAAAAAGAGAAAAAAGTTTTAGGTGGAAGGAAATTGAAGGATTTTGAATTAAATGTCTTTGGTCCCATAAGTTAAGATGTTGCTTAAGAAATTTTCATAGCGTAAGGAGGATAGGAGGGATTTTGGAAACTTGGGGTGAGTATTTCTCATAATATAGTTGCAATAAGGAAAGTCAAGAAATTCACTAAACTTTTGAGAGAATAAATAGAAAGAAAAGAGCAGTCAGGAATTATGAGTTAATAAAAGGAAGCAAAGAAAACAAGAGTGGCCAGAGTCAAGTGTAATATTGTCATGACAGCTACATGGTAAAATATTTTAGAGGAGAAGTTACCAACAATATTAAATACTGAGATCCAGGAGAAAGTCTGCAGTTGATTACAAAGTGGTCATTCCTTTGCAGTAAAACTGTGAATATCACTTGGCAGTGTAAAATACTAAGGTCTCACTAGGTATTGAAATCTTAAATGTGAATTAGTTAATAAGAAGGCGATTTTGAGAGTCTTGGAGAGGGTGCTTGTGGGAAAGAAATATCTTAGAAGGGATTTTTAGTAAGGTGATCAGTAAGGGGAGGTAGAAGACCTAGTAGGAGGAATATTCTTGGGGAGAAGAAGGACTTTATGGAGAAAAGAGAGAAGAATGTAAGAGACAGGTTTTTTTTTTTACACTTAGGATTATCAGTTGCAAACAATGCTCAGCAAAGCCCTATAGTTCAGTGGATGTAACAGGGTAACAAAGGAATTGGGGCAGATATACCCAATCTTCTCTCAACACTGTATCCTGGGTGCTTTTATCTGTTCTACATTTTGGGCTGTGGTTTCATTGGTAAATTTTGTGGTTAAAATTTCAAAAACAACTTCTCTGGAACATTTGCACTAAAATTAACCTTTAGTAACTCGTACATAGCAGCTCTAGATGAATTTTTGCTTTCAGTTGATGCAGTTGCCTATCTGTTACAGGTTTTCTGGACATGTAGTATCATCCTTTTCTCTGTCTTTTGTTACTGCCCAGGAACTTCACTTTGCTACTTTTCACTATGAGGCTGGGGACTTAAATGTATGAAATTCTTAGTTTACATCCCTGCTTATTTCTGAAATCACTACTTACATTTTTAGCTTGAAACACCTAAAACTTACAACCACATTAGTATGTCCACTTAAATTATTGTTTTAGGTTCAAGCTGAAGAAGAAATATTAGAGAGAAATCTAATTAACTGTGAAAAAGAAAATAAAAGGCTACAAGAAAAGTGTGGTCTATGTAAAAGTGAACTTGAAATTCTGAAAGAGAAATTAAGGTACAGTATTCTGTTGTAGAAAAAGGATTTTTGTGTGGAGATGGAAAAAACTGAAACATTTTTAAACAATATTTTATATGTTGTAATTATGGGCTTACATTATATAGAAGGATAGGCTTCATGACTGAAACTGTTTTCTAGCTATCGAGTTAGAATTAGAAATGAAGTAAAATGTGTTAATGCGAATATACTTGTAAATATGGAGAAGTTCTGATCAACATATTTGCTTTGCATATATTTAGGGAAAATTAATAGACATAATGTCATTGGTGTATGACCACATTAACTCACTAGTAAAATGTGTATAATATCCAATGTTCTAATAAAAAGTGTTTTTCAAATCATAAAAAATTACCTAGTCCAAACTTCTCATTTTATAAGTAAAGAAACAGAAGCCCCGAGAGTAGCCAGAATTTACTGAAGGTCTTTGAAAGATCAAAGTCTTCTGACTCCTATACTCTCTCTTAGTATATCTTGTTGTCCTCTTAAAACTAACACCCATCAGCTTTCCGAGGTTAATATTAATCAGTCTTTATCACTTCAAACTGTTAATTTTTTTAAAAAAAAGGGGGAGCAGGAAGCAATCAGAATAACTGGTTTGTCTAATTTTGCTGTACTTTCCTTAAGGTAGTCTGTTTAGTATTTTTGCCAAGGAGGAGGGAGTAAAGATGCTTTTTACTAGAGTATTTTCTAGAATTGATTATCGATTGCAAGATCTACTTTTAAGAAAGAAAAATGCTGCCAATTACACTATGATGCAATCCTTCATCACTTAAAATGTTTATACTTCATGAAAGAATTCTTGTATATTTAATTACGTATGATTTCTTAAGTTATGTTATTTTTATATTTTCCAAAAAAATGTTATTTTCATATTTCAAATATAAGTGAAATAAATTGGTTAAGATATTTTTAAAACTTCACGTTTGGAGTCTGACCCTTCTAAAATGTCTAAGTTTTTCAACACAGTATCTCCCAGTGTGCCATTAAGAGTTGCTGATGCAGTATTTCTTAAAAGAATCCTTGTAAGGGCCGGGTGCGGTGGCTCTTGCCTGTAATCCCAGCACTTTGGGAGGCTGAGGCGGGCGGATCACGAGATCAGGAGATCGAGACCATCCTGGCTAACGCAGTGAAACCCCATCTCTACTGAAAAAAAAAAAAAATTAGCTGGGCGTGGTGGCGGGCGCCTGTAGTCCCAGCTACTCGGGAGGCTGAGGCAGGAGAATGGCATGAACCCAGGAGGCGGAGCTTGCAGTGAGCCAAGATTGGGCTACTGCACTCCAGCCTGGGCAATACAGTGAGATTCCATCTCAAAAAAAAAAAAAAATTCTTGTAAGAAGAGAAAGTCATTGATGCTGGGCTCTTAAGCTGATTGTACAATTATGTAGAGCCAGTTTACTTTTTCTCCTGTTTTAGGAATCCAAAACTTTGTTGATAATGCGAAATGCTATGTCAGCGATTTTGGAGTTAGATTTCCTGTCTTATATAATTAAACAGGGAGCAGAAATGCTTTCAAGATAGTAGGGCTGTCCTTCCCTGCCGTTTACTGTGAGACACTGGGAAAGTTATTTAACCTTTTTGTGCCTCAGTTACCTCATCTGTAAATAAGAAGTAATAATAGTGCTAACCACATAAAGTTGTGAGTGCCTGGCATGCAGAAAGTAGGTACTTAGTAAATGTGAGCAGGTATTATTTTAGAATTAAGCTTCAAAAAATTTTAAAAGTGAGATTAAATAAATGTGATTGAAAATGAATGCATATATATTTTATTTTCATTTTTATTCTCTTTTCTTCATAGGCAGTTAAAAGAAGAAAATAACAATGGAAAAGAAAAACTAAGGATCATGGCAGTGAAAAATTCAGAAGTCATGGCACAGCTAACTGAATCTAGACAAAGTATTTTGAAGCTAGAGAGTGAGTTAGAGAACAAAGACGAAATACTTAGAGACAAATTTTCTTTAATGAATGAAAACCGAGAATTAAAGGTCCGTGTTGCAGCACAGAATGAGCGACTAGATTTATGTCAACAAGAAATTGAAAGTTCAAGGGTAGAACTAAGAAGTATGGAAAAGATTATATCCCAGTTGCCAGTAAGTATGTGTGATTGCGTAATGGAAAAGAAGAATTTTACTAAAGTGTTTTAGAAAAGACTGTCATTTTGTGGTTGCTTTATTAGCTTCTAATTTTTTTCTTTCCTCTTTAGTCTTGAATTTCTCTTCTATCTAATCTGTTTTTTTTCCTGCACTTAACCATTGTACACTTTTTCCCAGTTTCTCAGATGCCATATATTAGAATGGCACAGAATTTTTTTTAAGCAGCTTTATTGAAGTATCATTTACATACCATAAAATTTGCCTATTTTAAGTGTACTAATCTATGATTTTTAGTAAATTTGCAAGTTTTGTAACAATCACCACAATCCAGCTTTGAAACATGTCTATCATCCCCAAAAGGTATTTTGGACCCATTTATAATTAGGCCCTCTACTCCCTTCTACCCATAGGAAGACACTAATAGTTTTTGCATCTATAGATATCTTTTCTGGACATTTCACATAAATGAACTCATATAATATGTGCTCTTTTGCATCTGGTCTTTTGCATTCTTAATGTTTTTGAGAGTCATTCATATTGTGATATCAGTATTTCATTTCTTTTTATTGCCAAATAGTATTTCATTATATAGATATGTTACATTTGATTTATCCATTCACTGGTTGATGGACATTTGGATTGTTTCCACTTTGGGATATTATGAATAATGCTTATATGAACATTTGCATACAAGTCTTTGGGCATGTTTTCATTTCTCTTGGGTAAATACCTAGGACTAGAATTGTTGGGTCATATGATGAATTTATTCCAAACTGTTTTCCAAAATGTCTACACTATTTTACATTCTCACCAGCAATGTATGAGGGTTCCTGTTTCTCTACTTCCTTGCCAACACTTGTTCTTGTCTTTTTTATTATTACCATCTTAGTGGATGTGAAGTGGTATTACACTGTGGTTTTAATTTACATTTCTTTTTTTTTTTTTTAAGACAGACTCTTACTCTGTTGCCCAGGCTGGAGTGTAGTGGCATGATCTCAGCTTACTGCAACCTCTGGTTCCCAGGTTCAAGCAATTCTCCTGCCTCAGCCTCCTGAGTAGCCAGGACTACAGGCACATGGGACGGGGTTTCACCACATTGGTCAAGCTGGTCTCGAATGCGCCCACCTCGGCCTGACCTCATGATCCGCCCACCTTGGCCTCCCAAAGTGCTGGGATTACAAGCGTGAGCCACCATGCCTGGCCCTAATTTTCATTTTTTTAACAGCTCATGATGAGCAACTTTTCATGTACTTATTAGAATGGCATAGAACTTTAATTTTTTTTTTTTTTTTGAGATGGTGTCTCGCTCTGTCGCCAGGCTGGAGTGCAGTGGTGAGATCTCGGCTCACTGCAACCTCCACCTCCTGGGTTCAAGCTATTCGCCCGCCTCAGCCTCCCTAGTAGCTGGAATTACAGGCATGTGCCACCACGCCCAGCTAATTTTGTATTTTTAGTAGAGGCAGGGTTTCTGCACGTTGGTCAGCCTGGTCTTGAACTCCTGACCTCAGGTGATCTGCCTGCCTCGGCCTCCCAAAGTGCTGGGATTACAGGCTTGAGCCACCATGCCTGGCCTAAAATGTTTTTATAATAATGGTCTACCACCTTTTCTCTTTGAGTTATATTTGTGGCCATATATATAAGTGAGATTAAGAAGAAGGTAAGTAAACCTATTCAGGAATTTGTAATCAATAGGTGTAAAATGAAGGAAAGATCAGGGGAAACTATAGGTAAATATATTATGGTTGGTTTCACATATGAATGCATGGTAGACTAGACGGTAGACTTACCGATGTTAAACTATTATGAACTGTGGAATTATGAACCAAAAAAATCTTAGCAACTGTCTGATTCAATATCATTTTATTGGTGAAGAAACCTAGACCCAAGGAAGTAAATAAATTGCTCAACTGGTAAGTAGTAGAATTTAAACTAGAACATAAAATCTTAGCTCCTCTGTTGTATCTGCTTTCCCCAGATGCTATTTGCTTAATTTTTAATATACTATTTGCTTTTGAAATTAGAAAGTAATCATATACAGATAACAATTTTAAATTGCATTCTCATTTGTGTATCAAGAATTATTTCATATGTGGTCAGGCACAGTGGTTCATGCTTGTAATCCCAGCATTTTGGCAGGCCAAGGTAAGAGGAACTCTTGAAGCAAGAGTTCAAGACCAGCCTGGGCAATATAGCAAGACCCTGTCTCTACAAAAATACAAAAATTAGCTGGGCATGGTGGTGCATGCCTGTGGTCCCAGCTAGTCGAGAAGCTGAGGTAGGAGGATTGCTTGAGACCAGGAGTTCAAGGCTGCAGTGAGTTCTATGATCATAAGCTCCAGTCGGGGCGACAGAGTGAGATCCTGTCTCTAAAAACAGAATTATTTGAGATATGATTCCGAATGTGGTAATGTATGCTTGATCATTTGTTTCTTGTAGTGCTAAGAATGATACGATTAGGAAATGTGATTTTTTTTTTCCCCACTTCTAGGAGGTGTGATTTGGTTATAGTTTGAAGGTAGAAGTCATTAAGTGCTTACCTTGCTCCTTTATAACTGTCTTTTAAAATTCTGTATTATCCAAACCAACAGAAAGGTGCATATGCTAGTGTAGCACCATATTTGTAAAATTTGGTACATGTATTGTCTTATCAACTCTATATTTTTTAGAATAAAATTTTATAGGTAAAGCTTCTTTGTGTACCTTGTCAGATCCCAATTCTCTTCCTCTCTCCTCAGAAATGGCAATTATTCTGAAATTCATGTGTATCCTTCTCATCCATGTTTTAAATACTGTCACGTATAGATGCATCTAGAAATATATATATGTTGCTTAGTGTTTTTATGAAAATACTGTTTGCCACTATAATTTGTTTTTCACTAATACTGTTATGAGATGTATCCATACTGATTTATGTGACTCAAGTTTATTTCTTTTAACTATTGTAGTTTTCCAATTATCTTAATATTTCTTAATATATTTATATATTCTCCTATTGATGGACATTAAGTTGTTACCATCAAATTCATACAGTTTTTAAAATTTTAAGTTCTGAATGAAAAAGCAACTGCATCCCATGTACATAAGTTTACACGTGTTTGTTTTTAAACTTGCAGTTAAAAAGAGAATTATTTGGTTTTAAATCGTCTCTTTCTAAATACCAGATGAGTAGCTTCTCAAACAAGGAAGACCGTTGCATTGGCTGCTGTGAGGCAAATAAATTGGTGATTTCGGAATTGAGGTACAATTTTCAGAATCTTCAGTTATAGCAAATAGAATGTTTTTTATTGGTAATTAAGACCCTTAATTGGCTGAGCGTGGTGGCTCATGCCTGTAATACCAATACTTTGGGAGGCCAAGGTGGGTGGATCACAAGGTCAGGGGTTCGAGACCAGCCTGACCAACATGGTGAAACCTCATCTCTACTAAAAATACAAAAATTAGCCAGGCGTGGTGGTGGCACGTGCCTGTAATCCCCGCTACTTGGGAGGCTGAGGCAGGAGATTCACTTGAACCCAGGAGGCAGAGGTTGCAGTGAGCTGAGATAGTGCCACTGCACTCCAGCCTGAGCAACAGAGTGAGACTCCATCAAAAATAAAATAAAATAACCTTTAATTGAGGAATTTAAAAAATATACAGAAAAGCTCAGAGAATATTATAACAGGTATCTGTGATTCCACAACTCAGAATTGAATCTTCTTAACCAGGATTGATTCTCCTTAAAATTTGTGGTATTTGTTTTAAATCTGTTTCTCTAAATAAAAAATAAAGCATTACAGGATGAATAATGCCCTTTGATCCTTATGACTAGTTCCATTTTTCCCCTAAGTATCCACCATCATGAATTGGATATATATTTCTCTATTCATTTTTGTGTGTTTACACACATATACACAAATATAAATATACTGTATACTGTGCAATTTTGCTTTTTCACTCAGCAGTATTTTAAAAATTCATTCATATTGAGATAGAGTAGATTAACAAATGGATTTGTGTGGTTAGTTACTTTGAATCACTGTGTAGGATTCTGTCCTATAACAGTGTCATAATTTATTTGTTCCTTTATAGGTATCTTGTTTCTATTTTCTGTTACAAACAGTGCTGCAAAGGACATCCTTATACATGTTTTCTTATACATATATATGAGAGTTTCTGTAGTATATATTCCTAAAAGTGAAATTGCTGGGTCATAGAGTGTGTACGTTTTCAATTTTACTAGATACCATCAAGTTTGTAAAGTGACTGAACCAATTTATAATCCTACAATGGTCTATACGAGTTTTCATATCCTGCCTAAAGAGTTGACTAATATCAGAATTCTAATTTTATCAACTTGAAAGGTGAAAAATAGTACAGTAAGAGATATTTTTATAGAATCTTTCTAATAATTTTTCACTTCTTTTCTTTTGTGCCAGAATTAAGCTTGCAATAAAAGAGGCAGAAATTCAAAAGCTTCATGCAAACCTGACTGCAAATCAGTTATCTCAGAGTCTTATTACTTGTAATGACAGCCAAGAAAGTAGCAAATTAAGTAGTTTAGAGACAGAACCTGTAAAGCTAGGTGGTCATCAAGTGGGTAAGTATATTGAGTTGTTTTAATAAATTATATTTAGAGTTTTGGATGATAGTTTTTTTTAAAAAAACTTTAAAATTTTTTTTAAATTTAACTTAAGTTCAGGGATACATGTGCAGATTTGTTACATAGGTAAGCTTGTGTCATGGAGGTTTGTTTTACAGATTATTTCATCACCTGGGTATTAAGCCTAGTATCCCTTAATTATTTTTCCTGCTCCACTCCCTCCTTCCACCCTCCACCCTCTGATAGACCCCAGTGTGTGTTGTTCCCCTCTATGTGTCCATGTGTTCTCAGATGATAGTTTGTAAAGAACAAATTTATTAACTGTTTGGTTTGTATTATCAAACATACTTGATAATCTATTACTAGTTATGGTCTGATAAGACAGCAGAAGTTATTTCAGAATTATTAGACTTTGTATCATTCTTTAGTGAAGTAAAATTGATATCCAGTAAGACAGTGGTCCCCAACCTTTTTGGCACCAGGGACTGGTTTTGTGGAAGACATTTTTTCCATGGACCAGGGGCAGGGGCAGGGGTGGTTTCAGGATGATTCAAATGCATGACTTTTATTGTGCATTTTATTTATATTATTATTACATTGATGATGAAATAATCATACAACTCATTGTAATGTAGAATCAATGGGAGCCCTGACTTGTTTTCCTGCAACTAGAAGGTTCCATCTGGGGGTCATAGGAGACAGTGACAGATCATCAGGCATTAGATTCTCATAAGGAGTGAGCAATCTAGATCCTGCGCATGTGCAGTTCATAACAGGGTTTGTGTTCCTATGGGAATCTAATGCCACAGCTAATCTGACAGGAGGTAGAGCTCAAGCAATAATGCGAGCGATTGGGAGTGGGTGTCATTCACCTGCCACTCACCTCCTACTATGTGACCCCGTTCTTAATAGGCCATGGACTGGTACCAGTCTGTGGCCCAGGGGTTGGGGACCCCTGCAATTAAGATGCACCCATTTTAATATACAGTTTGATACGTTTTGTCAGGTGTTTGTGTTTTAATGTTTAACTCTTGTTACCATCACCACAGTCAAGACATAAGACATCTCCATCAGGATCCCTTGTACTTTTTGCCAGTTAACTTTTAGGCTTAATTTTCTCTCTTTTTTTTTTTTAAACCCCACAAAACTTTTCTTTAAGTTTAGATTATTGATTTTAGACTTCTTTTTCCTTTCTCATCTAAGTATTTAAGGATAGAAACTTCCCTTTAAGCAGTGCTTTGGCTGTATTCCACTACTTTTTTTAATGTGTTGTATTTTCATTTTCATTCAGTTCAAAATAGTTATCTCTTGTGATTTCCTCTTTGACTCACAGGCTGTGTGTGTTTTATTTCCAAATATTTGGAGGTTTTTCCAGATATTTTTGTGTCATTCATGATGACCAGAGAACATACCCTATAGGACTTCATTTATAAGAGTGTTTTGAGACTTGGTTTATTGGCCAGCGTATGATCTATCTTGGTGAATGTTCCAAGTTGGGAATACTAGTAATTAGAGGTGGTAATAAATATAATGTATTATAGATTCTCTTACATCAAGAACAAAGCCAATAAAAGGTAGATAGCCTAGAGAAATGACTACTTATGCAAACCTTGAAGGCAAAGTGTATCTTTTCTTGTTTTCATATCTGTGTGTGTTCTCATGTAATCATCTACATTGTGCTTTTTAAAAGCTTTCCTGAAGGCTTGCCTACTGTGGAGTGGGAGATGTGTATGTTTATAGTGGAGAAGGGGCATGTTGAAACAACTACCTCTGATAACGCTCAGTAATTTTTTTTTTAGACAGGATCTTGCCATGTGGCCCAGGGTGGTCTTGAATTCAAGTGGCATGCACCTCAGCCTGTTGAATAGCTCAGATAACAGGTGTATGCCACTGTGCCTGGTTACCTTCAGTAATTTTTTAAAAAGCATCACTGAATTCTCATTAGCTAGTTTGGAGAGAAAGACGATAGGGTCAGGAAGGATTCACTCTTTGGAGCTTTTGAACCTGCATCTATGTGCAGTACATAAAAATGTTCTTAATGATCTCAAAGTGTCCAAATAAATTTTATGATTACCTTCAGTTTAAGGAAAGAGAGCAACTTAAAAAAATTTTTTTACAATGATTTCTACTAAAAAATGGAAGTTAAAAGGTGGAGAAGGGTTCTTACATTTCTGGTACAAAGGAATAGTCTTAGCTACCTAGAAAAATGAGGGATTCAGAACTTTTTTCATCTTTGTTATGTATTTAATTTAGAGAGCACATTACTTATTCCTTGATTTCCTTAATGAATGTCTCATTCTCTGTCCCTTTTAGTACTCTTTAGATCAGAAACTAAAGTTTATGACTAAATCTTTCAACTAAGTAGGTTTTTATTCTTGAAGTCTTATTCAGAAGAATTTTCCTTTTATGTTTATTAGCAGAAAGCGTAAAAGATCAAAATCAACATACTATGAACAAGCAATATGAAAAAGAGAGGCAAAGACTTGTTACTGGAATAGAAGAGCTACGTACTAAGCTGATACAAATAGAAGCTGAAAATTCTGATTTGAGGGTTAACATGGCTCACAGAACTAGTCAGTTTCAGCTGATTCAAGAGGAGCTGCTAGAGAAAGCTTCAAACTCCAGCAAACTGGAAAGTGAAGTAAGTTTGGAATTAGCTTGGTGTATATATATTAATTTTTGAACTAGAACAAAAGGTGTTATTTTAGGATTTTATAAAAATTATATGTTTATATCCGGAGTTAAAGTTTTTTAAAAATGGTACCCCATAAGTTACAAATTATTTTAAAATTACATTTGGAAACCTTTGTATTTTAACTTATGTTATTAAAAGTAGGAAAAACTCTGTAGTGGGTAAAAGGTCTCAAATTTGGTGGAAATAATATTGCATTGCAGCCTATTATTTCTTCCATAGTATAAGTTAATGTGGTTAATATACATTTATAAGTAAAGACTTTGGATTATGCTGTTGGAAGAAAAGGAGTGATAATAAAAGATTTTAAATTTTAGCAAACCCCCAACCACCTAGGAAGCCTGTTTAATATGCATATTTCTGGGTCCTGTTCCTGCAATTTCTGATTCAGTATATATGGGCACAAGAGTCTGCTTTTTTCTTTTCTTTTTCTTTTTCTTTTTTTTTTTTTCTTAGAGACAGGGTCTTGCTCTGTTGCCCAATCTGGAGTGCAGTGGTGAGATCATAGCTCACTGTAACTTTGAACTTCTGGGCTCAAGCCATTCTTCTGCCTCAATCTTCCAAGTAGTTGAGACTGCAGACATGTGTCACTATGTCCAGCTAATTTTTTAAATTTTTTGTTTGTGGAGACAGTCGCCGTGTTGCCCAGGCTGGTCTCGAACTCCTGGTCTCAGGTGATCCCCACCTCAGTATCCCAAAATGCTGGGATTACAGGAGTGAGCCACCACACCTAGCCAGAGTCTGTATTTGTATTTTTTGTGTATTTCTGCTGTTTAAAGAATCTGTATTTTTAAACAATTGCATGTAAATGTGAAACGACTACACAAGGAATTCCATTCTGAAAAGGGGATAATGAGTGTTTTGTGAATATCTTGTCTTCATTTTCACTAAGGACAGGATAAGGGTGCCTCATTAGGTAATTGTGGACCAGGACCACATGGGTGTATCTTATACTCTACCTTCAAACCAGAGGCTGCAGTCATCTATAGGTACACTTTTTAAATACCTGCTTTCTCAGCTTAAAGTCTATAGCCAAGGCTGAGGAAAAGAACTATAAAATAGGAACTTATGTTAATAATGGAGATGGAGATTTAGACAGTTTATAATTATAGCTACCAGTTTACTTAGGAAATTGCCAAATACTGAGATTAATAAGTTTTTTAAATTACAAAAATAGCACAGTCTTGTTAATGTAAAAGAGGAAAAAGAAGAAAGTGAACCATTGATAATTCTACCACCAGAAATAACTGCTGATACCATTTTATTGTACTTATTTCAGTCTTTAACAGCTACTTAAAAATAGATTAGGGTATTGTCCTTTTTGGATATAGGGGTCTGAATTAAATGACTTATGTTTTACATGGATAGATAGAAGTGATCCTTTGTTTTCACTATTTGTTTTTCTTCTAAATTGTCACTTATTTTTTAAAATACTTATAATTATGTTGGTTAAAAAGTTATTCACTTTGCATCCTAAATGTTTATAACTGTAAGTTTGCCCAATTTATCTAGACACAATGTATTTGAACTTTGAAAGAGTAGCAGGTGTTTGATCTTAGGATACAAAGTCATTACCTTTAAAAAATAATTTTACATTTATTTCAATGTATTTTCAGATGACAAAGAAATGTTCTCAACTTTTAACTCTTGAGAAACAGCTGGAAGAAAAGATAGTTGCTTATTCCTCTATTGCTGCAAAAAATGCAGAACTAGAACAGGAGCTTATGGTAAAACTTATCTTTGTTGCTTCAGATTTACTGTGATTTTTAGGCACTTAATTTGTGATAGCACATTTGTTTTAACGTCATTATTATAAAATATATAGCAAAGTATAAGTGCTACTAAACTCTTCTGATCATTTCTTGTTTGCATTTTTAAGTTAATAGGCTTATATGGGAAGTTATCCAAGTTTTCTCATTTTATCCTAATGGTATTGAAGATAATGGTAGTTCTTTGATATGCTTCTTGATATTTAAAATAGTTTAAATCTTCTCATCTTGATAAAGTATTTTTAACCATTTTGTTAAAGTTTGAAGTATAAACTACTGTGGTTCTTTAAAGAATGGAGTATGACATATTTAATGCTTGACTAATGTACTTTTATGTAAAACTGCTTTTCAATTATACTTTTTTTTTTTTGTGAGACAAAGTCTCACTCTGTGGTTCAGGCTGCAGTGCAGTGGCACAATCATGGCACACTATAGCCTTGGCCTCCCAGGCTTCCCCCTGAGCTTCCCCAGAAGCTATAACCACAGGCACATGCCACACACCTACTTAGCTAATTTTTTGTATTTTTCATAGAGTTGGAGTCTTGCCGTGTTGCCCAGGCTGGTCTTGAACTCCTGGGCTCAAGCAATCTGCCTGCCTTGGCCTCCCAAATCAATTATACTCTTTTAAAGTGTTTTGTGTTTCTAGGAAAAGAATGAAAAGATAAGGAGTCTAGAAACCAATATTAATACAGAGCATGAGAAAATTTGTTTAGCCTTTGAAAAAGCAAAGAAAATTCACTTGGAACAGCATAAAGAAATGGAAAAGCAGATTGAAAGAGTAAGTAATACATATTTAGAATATGAGTGCTGAAAAGAAACATTACTAGCCCCAGCATTTTTTATTTTGTAGATGAGGACACAAAGAGACACAAAAGTTAGTGGCAAGAGCTGTAATTAGAACACCAATCTTTCTGAATAATTTTTCACTACTTTAACAGAATATAGTATGCCTTCTGTTTCAGCTATAATCATTATTTTTGACATTATTAAAGTAATTCTGTAGACTCCATTTCCCTAAAAATATCAGTTGCTTAAAGATTGATTGAGAGGAAAAAGCAGAATAATAGAAGCACTCTTGACCTTGGGTTAAAAGTAGAAAAGAAAATGTGAGACCAAAAATGCAAGACGCAGTAAAAAAAAAAAATAGATACGGTAGTCCCTGCTTATCCATGGGAGAGATATTCCAAGACCTTCAGTGGATGCCTGAAACCACAAATAGTACTGAACCCTTACAGTTTTTCCTATACATACATATCTATTATAAAGCTTAATTTATAAATTAGGCACCATGAGAGATTAGCAACAATTCTAATAAAATCGAACTATTATAACAAAATACTGTCATAAAAGTTATATGAAAACTTGTTCTCATAGAACTGTGTTCTCTCTCTTATGCCCTAGTGCCTCCTTTGCACTTTTTTTTTTTTTTTCTTTTGAGACAGAGTTTTGCTCTGTAGGCCAGGGTGGAGTGCAGTGGCGTGATCTTGGCTCACTGCAACCTCCGCCTCCCGGGTTCAAGTGATTCTCCTGCCTCAGCCTCCTGAGTAGCTGGGATTACAGGTGCACGCTACCAATCCTGGCTAATTTTTGTATGTTTAGTAGATACAGGGTTTCACCATGTTGGTCAGGCTGATGTCAAACTTCTGACCTCGTGATCTGCCTGGCTCAGCCTCTTAATGTGCTGGGACTACAGGCGTGAGCCACTGTGCTCAGCCTCCTTTGCACTTTTATGAATGTAGGTTCTATGAGGCATCTTCTTTGAGAATAGCCTAGTTTCGCTGCAATTGAAGACTTGCTTTGGATGGTATCCTTTCTCCTTAATCAGCTTCTTCATCTCTGCTGGAAATGTGACAGCAACTGCTTCATCAGCAGACACAGCTTCTCCAGTAATTTTAACATTTTTCAGTCTAAGCCTATTCTTGAATCTGTGTAATTATTCCTTATTTGCAATAAATGACTTGGTGTCACTTGTTTCAGGGGATTCTTGCTGAAGTCTTAATATATACTCAGTACTTTCTGGTGCAACACATTGCGGTCAGTTGGAACATGTTTTCTGTTAATGCCTTCCACTTACAAATTTAATGCCTTTTCTATTTTAACTAAGCACTTACACATTGTGGTTGTAACTTTTGTAGTTTGAGGTCCAACTGCCCTACTCGCATGAATTTATTTTTCTTTCTTCACGATTTCATGGATAGATTTGTTCTTTATTGTAGATCTTAGTAACCTCAGCATGCATTTTTTTTTGGTCTCCTTATTAAGTTAAGAACCTTCACCTTTTCACTTAAAGGAAGCACGCTATGTCTTCTCTTTGACATATCCAAATTGGATCTGCATCCAGATAGCATCACTACTCTTTTGCTTTGGGGCCATTATTAAGTAAAATAAGAGTTCCTTGAACACAGGCATTATGATACCATGGCAGTTGATCTGATAACCAAGATGGCTGCTAAGTGACTAACGAGCGGGTAGCTTATACAGCATGGAAAATGGATCATTCTTGTCCAGAGCTGGACATAGTGGGACATCATGAGATTTCATCACACTACTCACAACTGCAATTCAAAATGTATCAATTGTTTGTTTGTGGAATTTTCCATTTAGTATTTTCAGATCAGGGTTGACTGCAGGTAACTGAACTGTGGAAAGTGAAACCACGAATACCACAGGGCTGCTGTAATTTAGATGAGCTTAACAGAAGAATGGAGCAGACAAGAGGAAAAAGACAGTGAACTTGAATGTAGATTAATAGATATTATTCAGTCTGAGCATCAGAGAAAAATTTTTTTTCCAAGAAAAGAAAGATTTATAAAAAAAATTGAACAAAGCCTCAGGGATATATGGGGAAGGACCTATCAGAAGGTCTGATATTCTTGTCTTCAGAGTCAAAGGAGAGAATGAGATTAGTGCAGGAAAATATTTGAAGGAATAGTGTCTGAAAACTTCACAAATTTGATGAAGGAAATAAATTTACAAATTTAAGAAAATCAAAGAGGATAATGTCAAAGAAAACTACTTCTAGACACATCAAAATCCTTGCCAAAAACTAAAACAAAAAACTTTGAAAGCACCCAGAGATAAATGACACTGCATGTAAGGGAACAAATGTTAAAATTACTGCAGATTTCTCATCAAAAACTATGGACGTAAGAAGACAGAACAACATTTTTTAAATGCTGAAAGAGAAAAAACTGTCAATTTATTTTATATCCAGCAAAAATATTCTCTGGGAATGAAGGTAAAATAAAGACATTCTTAGATAAGGACAGCATAGAGAATGTGTCACCAGCAGACTTGTTCTAAAATAAATGCTAAAGAAAGTTCCTCACAGAAAAAAAATACCTGAGAGAAACTTGGGACCTCAGGAATAAAGGAAGAACAACGAAAACAGTAAATATTTGGTAAATATCGGATTTTTATAATATCTATGGCTGTTGAAAGAAGAAATTATAACATTTACTGATCAGGTATGTTGATATAATACATGTGACAACTACAGTGTAAAGGGGGAGATATAAAGGGGCCTATATTCTTAGTTTCTACATTTTGCTTTTTTTTCTTCAGCCTTTAAGTTCAGGGGTGCACATATAGGAGGTGCAGGTTTGTTATACAGGTAAACATGTCCCCTAGTGGTTTGCTGCACAGATCATCCCGTCACTTAGGTATTGAGCCCAGCATCCATTAGCTATTCTTCCTGATGCTACCTGTCTCCCATCCCACTCCCCTATAGGCCTAAATATGTGTTGTTCCTACCCATGTGTTCGTGTGTTCTCATCATTCAGCTCCCACTTATAAGTGAGAACATGCAGTATTTGGTTTTCTGTTCCTGTGTTAGTTTGCTGAGGATAATGGCTTCCAACTCCATCTGTGTCCCTGTAAAGGAAATGATCTCATTCGTTTTTATGGCTACATAGTATTCCATAGTATATATGTACCACATTTTCTTTATCCAGTCTATCACTGGTGGGCATTTAGGTTGATTCCATGTCTTTTCTATTGTGAATAGTGCTGCAATGAACATACATATGCATGTATCTTTGTAATAGAATGATTTACATTCCTGTGAGTATATACCCAGTAATGGGATTGCTGGGTCAAATTGTATTTCTGCCTCTAGGTCTTTGAGGAAATGCCACACCGCCTTCCACAGTGGTAGAACTAATTTACACTCCCATCAGCAGTGTAAAAGTGTTCCTTTTCTCTGCAACCTCTCCAGCATCTGTTTGTTTTTTGACTTTTGAATCATTGCCATTCTGACTGGCATGAGATGGTGTCTCATTGTGGTTTCAATTTGCATTTCTTGAATGATCAGCAATGTTGAACTTTTTTTTTCGTATGTTTGTTGTCCACATGTATGTCTTCTTTTGAGAAGATGAATGAATCACTATTCATGGCAAGTGATTTCATTTCTTCCTTAAAAAGAGAGAAGCTGAAGACAATTTGGCAAAATGCAAAAATCTATGTAATTTCAATTATAGTTTCACATGTATTTAATATTTAAAATGTTTCTAAATTTTACAATATTTAATGTGAAAATTCTGTTTTCGTGTTTAGCTTGAAGCTCAACTAGAGAAAAAGGATCAACAATTTAAAGAACAAGAAAAGACTATGTCCATGTTGCAACAAGATATAATATGCAAACAGCATCATCTTGAATCACTAGATAGACTCTTGACGGAAAGCAAAGGGGTAAAATCATCCTTATAAAAGTACTATTTAGAAGTTGACTAATATTTTATGTCTATAACTTGCCTTTAAATCTAATCAAATCAGTTAACAGGCTGTTACTAATGCTAAAATGTTTATTTGCATACTTTTCTTACTGTTTTTAGGAAATGGAAAAGGAAAATATGAAGAAAGATGAAGCTTTAAAAGCATTACAGAACCAAGTATCTGAAGAAACAATCAAGGCTAGTATGCTAATACTTTATTTTTCTTTCTTTCCTTTTTTTTCTTTTTTTTAGCAGAATCTCTGTCATTTGCCTAGGCCGGAGTGTAGTGGCATGATGATAACTCAGTGCAGCCTTGAACTCCTGAACTCAAGTCATCCTCCCACACTCGCCTCCTGAGTAGCTAGGACGAGTGTGCTCCAACGTGCCTGGCTGATTATTTTTTTCTTTTTGGAGACATTCTTGTGGCTTTTTTACGTTTCTCTATAGATTGTAAACATTGTATAGATAAAAGGCAATTCAGAGCTGAAGATTTGACCTGACTCAATGAACTTAGTTTCTTTAAATGTATTTTCTTTAGTGCAAATTCTGATCTTGATTACTTGATAGTTAATCATCTAGTTCGTAGGTTATCTAGCCTCTTTTTGTCTTAAAACAATTTTTATAACCCTAAAAATTGTTTTAAATTTTAGCTATAATTGCTACTTATTAGCATTACGCCCCCTCCAAAAAAAAATTACCAGAGGAAGTGTAGGAAGAGAAAACTAAAAGTGATTCAATTTTGCTTTATTTTACCTGTTGGCTTGTAAGATTAATTGAGATAAAGCCAGAATTTCTAGCTAAAATATGGCTTTCTGGCTAGTATATCTTCATGGTTAAAAACATGGGCTTTGCTGTTAAATTGGGTTTCAGTGTGGCTTCAAGTGCTTACCGACTCACTGTAACCTTAGCCAGGTTATTTAACTCTTTGAATTTTAATTTCTTCATCCGCAAAATAGGAATGACAATACCCTAGAAGAGCATTAGTGTGAGAATTAAATATAACAGGGTATATAAGGTGCTTAGCACATGCTGAGTTGCCCAAAGTTTTGTAACTAATTGCTATGTATTTAATATTTTCTCTTTTGCATTTTTGGTGTTAAACATAGGTCCGAATATGCTATGACCTTTATTCTGTCATATGTAGCTTGAATATAAAAGATTTGTTTTAAAGATACGATGTTATATTTTGCCTACTATTCTGTTTTGAATTCATTTTGTGACTGTGTATGCCCATATAGACATATGTTTATTCATAACTATTCCTGTAGTATCCACCAAAACTCTTAACATTTAATGCAGTCAGTTCATTTCCCTGTGTTAGAATAGCCCGAAATTTCATTAATATTAAAAAATGATTACTGTACAGAGATTGTAGGCATGAAATACTTTTATTAGATAAAACTCATGTAGCCACTTAACTCCTGCTTTTCATTAAACTACCTAATATAACTAGGCAGTCATCTGGTAAGGTATTTCCATATGTTAATAGCCAGATGAGATGAAAAAGAAATCAGCAAAAGAATGAATAATGATGTTGGATTTTATTCGTTTAACATCTTTAGTAGGTTTGCTGTTTAGGGAAAAATCAAAATGAGGAAGAAATATAGAAGTCAAATTCCTATGATTTAAGCTATATCGACTGATTCTACACATAAGTTATCTATAGCAGCAAAATAGAAGCCTGAAGTCTACTTCTGTCCTCCTGATTACATCATTACTACCTTCCTTTCATGACTTTTGTTCATGTCTCTCAACATGCTTCAACTTGTTCTCTGCAAAAGAAACATGAATTTTTTTTATCTATAGGAGAGTTATAAGGATCAGTTTAAAGTTGTATCACTTAAGCTAACAGGTTGATGATAAAATTCTGAACTAGTAACAAGAAATCAGTAAAGTAAACCAGTTGTTACCTGCTGTTAAATAGAAAATTGAAAAGGTGCTTATTAGATTTACAGATTTTATTTCTTTTGTTTTGTTTTCCTTTTATTTTCTACTTTGGATTCCCCAAAACTCCCACAAAGAAAGTCTTACAAGAGCTTACCTTCTTTTTTTGAAAATGCATAGCCTAGAGCCCTATCTGGTTGTCTCCAGACTGTGCACCTGAGGAGCTTCTTTGGTTCAGCAGAGTGGTGTTTGTTTTTGTTTTGATTTCATTTATTTATACGAACATACACACACATTTGCAAGTGGTTTGTATACAATGCAAGATGTTTATCTGTATGAGATTCAGACTTTCAAACTCTGTTCAAATAAGAAATTCAATAGAGTAGTGGATGTTTTGGGTTTTTATTAATTGTTTATTAGCTATAATTGATTCCTAATTTATTTTTTAAAATTTCAGGCCCACAAAAAAATTGAAACAATAGTGTACTCCTCACCTAGATTCACTCTCTGTTAAACTCTGTTAAACTCTAGGTACACTCACTTTATCTCTCTCTACACATACACATGCATGCATGCTTGTGTGTGTCCCTACCAACCCACCTCCCTTTTGCCAAACAGCCTGAGAGAAGGTTACGGATATCATAATACTTTACCCCTTTAATATTTAACATGCATCTCCTGTGAACAGAGAATTTCTCCTGCGTGACCACACCACCACTATGCTACAGAGAAAGTCAGCATTAATTCAGTAATATCATTCAACACTGTGCATATTAAGATTTCCCCAATTACTTAAAATTGTCCTTTATAGCCTTGCTACTCAAAGCATGGTCTGTGAACTAGCAGCATCAGCATCACCTGGAAGCTTGTTACATTTGAAGAGTATCTAGCCATGCCCCAGACCTGGGACTAAAGTGAATCAAGTATGATGACACAAAATTTAAGGAGACACTCTCAGGATTATATACCTTATCTAAGGTGATGACTGTCAGATCTCATTATTTTAAGGGTGTATATTTCATTGATAATTAGCAAACAAACTTTGGAGTCTTTGAGGGTCTTGGGGACTGTGTGAATGTCCTGTTCCTCAATAACCTTACAATCAATGGCTTTCATATCTAATGATGAATCTTGCCCGAATGAGTTATTACACTGTTAACTATTAGGTAGTGATATTCTGACAGAATCATAGATTTTATTTATTTTTTCTCTGTGTGAAGGATGATACAAGTCCCAATGCCCATTCTCTTTCATAAAAAAGAAAATTTATTTATAAGTTTCATAAAACAAATATTAGTTAAAAATTATTACTAAGGCAGCAGTTTATTAACAAAGATAGTCATTCAGAATTACAGATTTTTTAGCTGTTAATGGTTTCATACACAGACTATAAGGGTGGTGTTCAAAAACTCTTATAAGATTCCCTTTTTAGAAATAAGAGTGGCAAAGATAATTTCATGATGTAGAATAGAATCTGCAAGAGGGATAGTTTTTTCTCATTTTTTCATCTGCTAAGAAATCTAAGATTTCTTTCACTTTTTCAAGACTGCTTGCTATAACATTATTAGCATTAAGAGGAAGAATACCATTGAGAAGCTCAAATTTACAATAAAGAAAACAAGGAGTAAGGCAAGAATCTTATTAATAGCTGGGATGTGGAGCATGTATGCAATACATGGGCCTTGAACTAAAAGTACCGAATTTGAGTTGCTCTTTGGTATTAAGGTAGTAAAGCAGTGGCAACTATATGAACACTTGGACCAAGTTAAATTGCTGCCTTTCTGAAAATATTTTCACTGTTTGGAAGCAAAGAAGGTTTCACTTCTTTTTTCCTAGCTGACAAATTATAATTTCTTAGTAACTTCAGCATTTCAAAATATTCTCATTAAGGCCAGGCAAGGTGGCTCACACCTGTAATCTCAGCACTTTGGGAGGCCAAGGTGGGTGGATCACCTGAGGTCAGGAGTTTAAGACCAGTCTGGCCAACATGGCAAAACCTGCTCTCTACTAAAAATACAAAAATCAGCAAGGCGTGGTGGTGCATACCTGTAATCCCAGCTACTCAGGAGGCTGAGGCAGGAGAATTGCTTGAACCTGGGAGGTGGAGGTTGCATTGAGCCAAGATTGCACCACTGCACTCCAGCCTCGGCTACAGAGCAAGACTTTGTCTCAAAAAAAAAAAAAACAAAAAAAACTCACTTGAACATTGTTAACAGTACGCTAGTTTGTACTCATTTTCCTATTTTTCTTATTCAAGGAGGCTTAAGAAGTAGGTTTAAATACCACTTACCTTTTAAAGAGAAGGTTTTAAGGTGTTTGGCCTACAGATTCTTGACAGTTGGCCCCAGTTTATCTTGTCAATTGTGGCTCCCAAATAACGATTTCCTACAAATTAATCTTCTTATTACCCTAGGCTCTTGCCAACTTCTCACCACTCGCTTTCACAGGGCCTTGCTTCTGAGCATACTCCCTTTTCCTGGAATGCCCTTCTAAACTTGTCCAACTCTTTATTTATTCTTCAGGATTCCATCCCTCGGTTTTCTATTTGGTTTCCTCATTTGCAATGAAGAATTAGTTTACTCAATAAATATCTTCTATAATGGCATTTTATGTCCTAAGTAGGACTGTATATTCACTATTTGAAGCACTGAGGTAACGTTAGGAGATAAATCTGTAAAATATTGAGTATATCAGTGTTTTTCTTTTTTTCCTGCTTAGGTTAGGCAACTAGATTCAGCATTAGAAATTTGTAAGGAAGAACTTGTCTTGCATTTGAATCAATTGGAAGGAAATAAGGAAAAGTTTGAAAAACAGTTAAAGAAGAAATCTGAAGAGGTAAATTAACATTTACTTTATATATAGCGTATATTTCAAGTGATTTTTTTTTTAAGACGCATGAGATGTAGGACAAAAAAAATCTATATATATCTATATATATCTATATATATTTATATATATATTTATATATATTCATATATATTCATATATATTCATATATATTCATATATATATTTATATATATATATATATCTTTCTTTCTTTCTTTCGAGACGGCGTCTCCCTGTGTCGTCCAGGCTGGAGTACAGTGTCACAATCTTGGCTCACTTGAACCTCTGCCTCCTGGGTTCAAGCAATTCTTGTGCCTTAGCCTCCTGTGTAGCTAGGATTACAGGTATGCACTACCAGGCCTGGCTAATTTTTGTATTTTTAGTAGAGACAGAATTTCACTGTGTTGGCCAGGCTGGCCTTGAACTCCTGGCCTCAAGTAATGCACCCACCTCAGCCTCCCAAAGTGTTGGGTTTACAGGTGTAAGCCACCGTGCCTGGCCAAAAGAATATCTTTATGTATCTGATATAAAAAAGTATTTCCAATAAAATATAAATTCCAATTTTCTTTAAGGAGCAAACATTATTTCAATGCAAAATAAAATATACCTTAAAATTCTAATTCTTTTATTTATTTTTAGAGAATCAGAAGAATAAATTATTAATATTACAGTCATTCTAATATAAAATTACATGACACCTTGAACATTGTTTTAGATTTAGAGGTTTAAAATTCTTCAAGAATTTTTCATTTTGTTTTTGTTCTTGTTGTCTGTAGGACTGAGAATTAACTTTAGAATTTCAACTTTTTTGAGATAAGTTTCTCAGATACTGGATTGGAAACCTTTTTTTTTTTTGAGATGGAGTCTCTCTCTGTCACCCAGGCTCGGCTCACTGCAACCTCTGCCTCCTGGGTTCAAGCAATTCTCTTGCTCAGTCTCCTGAGTAGCTGGGACTATAGGTGCACGCTGCCATGCCCAGCTATTTTTTTGTATTTTTTTTTCTTTTTTGTAGAGATAGGGTTTCACCGTGTTGCCCAGGCTGGTCATGAACTCCTGAGCTCAGGCAATCCGCCCACCTCGGCCTCCCAAAGTGCTGGGATTACAGGCGTGAGCCACCACACCCAGCCTTGGAAACTTTTCTTGAACATCTTACTCATCTCTGTATGTTCAATTTGTAGCACTTTACTTTGGTTAGGCACTCACTAAACATTTGCTCAAATGGATAATCGTAATGAAGAATTTATTTGTTAGAATTTATAATATATGTACTTTAAGCTTAAAATTTATTTTTAGAGGCCAGGTGCGGTGGCTCACACCTGTAATCCCAGCAGTTTGGGAGGCTGAGGTGGGCGGATCACAAGGTCAGGAGATCGAGACCATCCTGGCTAACACGGTGAAACCCCGTCTCTACTAAAAATACAAACAATTAGCTGGGCATGGTGGCACGCGCCTGTAGTCGCAGCTACTTGGGGAGGCTGAGGCAGGAGAATGGTGTGAACTCAGGAGGTGGAGCTTGCAATGAGCCGAGATCGCACCACTGCATTCCAGCCCGGCAACAGAGCGAGACTCCGTCTCCAAAAAAAAAATAATAATAATAATAATAAAAATTTAAAAATTTATTTTTAGAAATGGTTCCCAATGAATTTTAATCAAGGTTGACTTTTGGCCACTCATTGTTGCTTACGCCTATAAGCTCAGCACTTTGGGAGGCCGGGAGTTCAAGACAAGCCTGGGCAACATGGGGCAAAACCCCATCTCTACAAAAAAATGGAAAACATTAGCCAAGTGTGGTGGTGCATACCCGTGGTCCCAGCTACTCAGGAAGCTGAGGTGGGAGGATCACTTGAGTCTAGGAGGTCAAGGCTGCAGTGAGCTGTGATCACGCCACTGTACTCCAGCCTGGCAGCACAGCGAGACCCAATCTCAAAAAATATATATGTGTATATATATGTATATAAATATATATATATTTGTATTTACATATTAATCAAGATTGACTTGAATATATCAGAAAGGTCCAATGAGAAAAACAGAAGCCTTTATATCTTTTAAATAGAGCAAATTTATACAGAGAATTAGACACACAGGTGATGAAAGGGTAGAGAAGCCAAACAGTATACCACAGCGACTCAGAGATTTTAAGCAGGGACCCACTACCATTGTTAAGGTTAGAGGAACATCAGGAAAAGATAGTATGATCATAGTCTAGAAGCAGGGCTGCCTGTCCGGAGCTGGGGCCGAAGAAAAAGCGTCTGTCCAATAGGAACTGGGGCAATAGAGGAGGAGCACTGCAGCTACTGACCATTCCCATTGGCTAAACCTATTTGTAATCTAGAGGGCAAAGGAGGCCAAGAACTGTGGTTTCCTACAATATACAGAGCAGAGCAGGGGAAAGGCATGGGTAGATCTAAGAGTAAATAATGTAGTTGACCAGCACTCCAGAGTTAGGTGCATCAAGTAATTATATAGCCTTAGAAGTTTAAAAAAAAAACAACAACTTTCAGATTTTATATGGTCATGCCTTCTTCCCTCTACCTTCCTTTATGAAGGTTTTTATAGCATCTTTGACAGGCATATATTTTTCTACTCCAATATGTAGAAACTAAATCATCTAAACTGTATGTATTTGGATTTTTAAAAATAAGAATGTCCTTTTTTTTACTATGATCTTCTTTAAAGTAGTATACAAAATACATTATTTTGGCATTTATTCTACTGCTCATGCCCACACTCTGCTTCAGAATAAACAGACTTGGCAGAGATGGAATCTACCTGGAGGTAGGCAGCATTTGTAATAGGAGAATTCGTTGAGCTTTAGACTTTGCGTTCATAGAAACAACATCAGAGACTGGGGTGGATAACAGATATTTACACACAAAATAAATAGAACGATTTTTTTTTCTTTTTTTGAGACAGGGTCTTGCTTTGTCACCTAGGCTGGAGTGCAATGGTGCAATCTCAGTTCATTGCAATCTCTGCCTCCCAGGTTCAAGCAGTTCTTCTGCCTCAGCCTTCTCAGCAGCTGGGATTACAGGCATGTGCCACCACACCTGGCTCATTTAGAATGATTTTTAGAACAGCTGGAAATACATACCTAGGCTCAAACTGAATTAGAAACCAGAAGCGGTAATCAGGTATATTTGACCAGACTAGGGAGTAAGTAAATTAGAAAGATTTGCAAACTCATTTATTACCGCTCAATCATTAGCTCAACTGCACATGCATTGGCTTGCTAACTTAAAAGTTCATCTGTCACGTGCTCATGTGTATTGATAAAAAACATGGAGAAGAATCCAAGTACTAACTGTTGACTTATTTACCTTTACAGCAAATTATGTCTTACAGAGAAAATTCTTTCTAGTGTTGGTTAATATAATTAACACCTTGTAACAGCAGAGTTGTGAAGTTTTCATCATATATAGCTGCATTTTAGAAAACCTGATTTGAGTAATAGTGCATCTATTCTGTTAATAATAGGTGATATTATAAAGATGTTCTTATCTTTTAAATGAGGGAATATGCCCCAATCATATAACTCGCTGAATAATTAAGTGGCCCTAGGGCATATTGGTAGAAATTTAGCCACTTGTAAAAACTACATGTTGATTACCCATTGCAAAAAGCTAATGTATATTCCTCTGCGCTTTTGCCTCAGCCACATATTCTTTTCTGGATGTTGAAATAAATATGATTATGATGAAAATAATACTTTGGGGTTCTGAATTTTTGGAAGATATTTAACTTCATATTAAAATGTTTTTAACAATGCTTTTAAAATAATCAAGTTATGTGTTCATGCAAAATTACATTGTCAACATAATAAAAGAAAGTAAAAAAATTTTATTTTGCATAAAATTATGAATAAGCCTAAATGTTTTCTGCATGAAGATTTTATTCAATAAAATCAGTCATTTCATTGATAAATATCTTCATTTAAATAGATGGACTTAGATTTTGAGAAGTTGGCATCATATGTTTCTGCGTTATATTTTATTTTTAAGCAACAATTATGAGACTGTTTCTGCTTTGGGTACATAGTAATACTAGATAAAGTTAAGTGTAAGGTAGATTTTATCATTTAAATTCTACTTTCTTATTTACTTCAATTATAAAATATTAAGTACTCTGGGAATAATACATTAGTAGAAAATACAACATAAAAACAATTCATTCTATATTTACTTTTAAACTGAAGCCAACTGACCGGGCTCGGTGGCTCACGCCTGTAATCCCAGCACTTTGGGAGGCCGAGGCGGGCAGATCACGAAGTCAGGAGATCTAACACAGTAAACCCCGTCTCTACTAAAAATAGAAAAAAAAAAAAATTAGCCGGGCGTGGTGGCGGGCTCCTGTAGGCCCAGCTACTCGGGAGGCTGAGGCAGGAGAACAGCGTGAACCTGAGAGGCAGAGCTTGCAGTGAGCCGAGATCGCACCACTGCACTCCAGCCTGGGCAGCAAAGCGAGACTACGTCTCAAAACAAACAAACAAACAAACAAAAAAAAAACCTAAAACCAACTGGAAGTAAAGGTCGGTACAATGAAATGTCAGTATAAGTTTGATAGATATAGGTTATATTTTGTAAATATTTGTGATAACTAATATTAGATATTTCAATATATGTAATTGAAATGTCAGTGACTGGATTACTGAAATAAAATTTTGTTGTTATTATGTGGTAAGGCTTTGTGTTTTGGTTAGATCTTATTTTTTTCTTGTTTTGTCTTATTTTAATATTTTGTCCATTTTTTTCTCTGAATAGGTAAGTATGAGACAGGATGTTCCAATAAAGAAAAAAACAGTATTTAAGCCTGTCTGGCAAGCGAGTCAGTTCTATATAAAATAAACCAATGCAGAAGTGTGATCTGCAGGTTTTGTCAGGAGCTAAGAGAGAAAACAAAACAGATGATCTGACACATATTTACACTAAATTATTTTCATGCAGACAGAATTAAACAAAACAGATTTGCAGGAAAAGGGATTATAATAACAGGATTAGAGATCAATTAGTTGCCTATGATATCCAGGGTTACTTCCAGTTTACAACATCATCATATAATGAAGAAATCTGAAATCTAGGAGCTTCTCATAATGAGCAAAGAATATTTGGCCCTGAAGGCCTTAATGTTCACCTGCTGGATAGTTAGAAAAAAGAAGCAAGTCATGATTCTCTTCCACAATTTACTATAAGGAGTTTAAAATTCCTTTTGGGATGATATTTACTGGAAAGATTCTTTGCTTTAAAGGAATGGTTTTATTTTCCTTCATTTAAAAAATTTATTACATAAGTAACAACAAGAAAACTTAAAGAACATTTACCTACAGCCCATTCTCTAATACTTCAGTTTTCATTTTTCTATTTGCATGTATATTTTTCAAAATTATATTAATGAAATGTGATTTTTTAACTTTATAAATTTTTATGTGTTAGCTGTCTTTTTAATTATTTGAAATGGTTGTGTCATTTTTAATCACATTGACAATCATCACTTATTCTTCCATTCACTTTGGTAAAAGATGAAGAATATTGTAAAATATATTTTAAATTATGTTTCATTGTTGATAGTATTTTAAAAATAATTTCTGCTGGCATATTTTTAGAATTTTTATTACTAGGACAAAGGGCATTTATTTTTCTTCTTAATAGATGCTCTTGGATAAAAGTATCTTAAAGCAGTTTTGGAGACCATCTATTCAAGTCCTAAATATTTAGAGTAATTAGGCAAATTTCTTAGTTGTTATTGTCATTCCTTTATGTGTTTTTTTGTAACATAAATATTCAGCAGTGTTTTGCTGGGATATTATTGTATAAACAACAGCAATAATAGCAACAGTAACAATAAATAGCACCAAACATTATATAGAGCTTTTATGGCTATAGTTTATCATTAGTAAGGGTGAAAGAATCAGGTGAAGTGCAGATAAAACCATGGCTCTCCTTCTGGGAGAGGTCAAACAGAACATGCTCCTTTTTATAGCAGTGAAATGTGGCAACATCTGTTTCTGCCTAGGGAAGCCTATTTATGACTCAAAGTTCAGGGTTTTTATTGGAGGGTTGTCACACGGGAACGATGACCAGCCTACAAGTATCAAAAATTCCAGAATTCTAAAGGAAGGCATATTTCAGTGCCCCAGCCAGGCAAAACAACCTCATCACTTAGGAACATTTTTAAAGCCACATTTCCAGACACTAACCAAGAGCAATCCTATAAGCAGGCCCTTCCAATACATCTCCCCATCAGAAAAATGAAGACTGCCCTTCCAGTGACAAACTATAGACATGAATACAATTGTCCCACATGACAGGTGGATGGTTATCTAATAAGGAGGACAACTTTGATGTTTTATTGCCTTTTATTTGAAACACTGCATTGTATTGAGATATATATATATTTGCCAGGTATATTGTTTACAGAAAGAGCTAAAAATAAAAAATCACAGTCTTCAAGAGACTTCTGAGCAAAACATTATTCTACAGCATACTCTTCAGCAACAGCAGCAAATGTTACAACAAGAGACAATTAGAAATGGAGAGCTGGAAGATACTCAAACTAAACTTGAAAAACAGGTATATATTATTAGCCCAAGATTGTTTCATTTGTATGAAATAGAAATTTTTAAAATCATGAATACATTTTTGGTTAGTTTTTTTAAACTGCTGTTTGGCCAGATGCTGTGGTTCATGCCCATAATTCCAGCACTTTGGGAGGCTGAGGCAGGTGGATCACCTGGGGTCAGGAGTTCGAGACCAGCCTGGCCAACATGGCCCAACCTCGTCTCTACTAAAATTACAAAACTTAGCCAGGCGTTGTGGCACATGCCTGTAACCCCAGCTACTCAGGAGGCTGAGACACAAGAATCACTTGAACCCAAGAGGCAGAGGTTGCGGTGAGCTGCGATTGTGCCACTGCACTCCACCCTGGGAGACAGTGAGACTCTGCCTCAAAAAAAAAAATTGCTGTTTAACCTCAAAGATTTTGCATTATAAGAAATACTCGGCCGGGCGCGGTGGCTCAAGCCTGTAATCCCAGCACTTTGGGAGGCCGAGACGGGCGGATCACAAGGTCAGGAGATCGAGACCATCCTGGCTAACATGGTGAAACCCCGTCTCTACTAAAAATACAAAAAACTAGCCGGGCGAGGTGGCGGGCGCCTGTAGTCCCAGCTACTCGGGAGGCTGAGGCAGGAGAATGGCGTGAACCCGGGAGGCGGAGCTTGCAGTGAGCTGAGACCCGGCCACTGCATTCCAGCCTGGGCGACAGAGCGAGACTCCGTCTCAAAAAAAAAAAAAAAAAAAAAAAAAAAAAAAGAAATACTCAATACTGATATTGTAAAATAAATTTCTATTCCTATGTAATCTGACCTCCATCTCTTATACTATGATTATATGTTTGCCATTCCATACAATTTATAATTCATGTTTCTTTATTCAATCTGTCTTCGTGTACCTAATCTGAATGCCTATAATTTTTCCTTTTTGGATCAGGACATAGTGTGTGATATTCCTTAAAGAAATGGCAAAGCAGTGCACTAAAAGAAAAATCCCAAGGGAAAATACCCCTGAAAGTTCTAAAATTAAAAATTATTACTTGAATGTAAGAATTCTGGAGAATTTTATACTAGAATCTAATCTTTTTCCTTTAATTCATTACTGAATTTATCTGAATTCTTTAGATATTTTACATTTTTGTTTTTTCTTTCAAAAGAAATCAAATTTACAGTAATGTATAAATTAGAAAATGATTGTCCCCTGTAATCTTACTGTATTTTCCTTTTTTTTTTTTTTTGTCATTTTTTTGGTCTTTTATCTACTTGTTCTGAAGTCATCCTCAGCCTGTCCAGTGGAACTAAAGAATCTTCCTCTCACTACATTTAAACACATCAGGCAGGTATTCTGTTTTTTTTTTTTTGAGACAGTTTTACTCTTGTCACCCAGGCTGGAGTGCAATGGTGCGATCTCGGCTTACTGCAACCTCCGCCTCCCGGGTTCAGGGGATTCTCCCGCCTCAGTGACCTGAGTAGCTGGGATTACAGGCATGCGCCACCACACCCGGCTAATTTTGTATTTTTAGTAAAGACAGGGTTTCTCCATGTTGGTCAGACTCATCTCAAACTCCCAGCTCAGGTGATCTACCCGCTTGGGCCTCCCAAAGTGCTGGGATTACAGGTGTGAGCCACTGCTCCCGGCCTCTGTATTTTTTTTTAAGACACATCTTCCTGTGACTCTCCATCCCTTTTGTTAAAATTTAGACCTACTGCTTGCTATGCCTACTATACAGCTTCATCCTGAAGCATTTCTTCTTCTCATCTATGTTTGATTCCCACTACCTACATCCTTTGTCATTGACTCTGGTTCTTGCAGGATTGATTATGATTCTTGTTCCTAAGTCACTTCCATAATGGTTGTATGGTTTTTCTTCTGTTTTTTGTTTTTGTTTTTTTGTTACTAGTTCATTTGTTTCTTTTCTTTTCTTTTTTTCTTTTTTTGAGACGGAGTCTCGCTCTGTCGCCAGGCTGGAGTGCAGTGGCATGATCTTGGCTCACTGCAGCCTCTGCCTCCCAGGTTCAAGCAATTCTCCTGCCTCAGCCTCCCGAGTATCTGGGACTGTAGGCTCGCACCACCACGCCCAGCTAATTTTTGTTTTTTAAGTAGAGGCAGGGTTTCACCATGTTGGCCAGGATGGTCTCGATGTCTTGATCTTGTGATTCACCTGCCTCAGCCTCCCAAAGTGCTGGGATTACAGGCGTGAGCCACTGTGCCCAGCCTCATTTGTATTTTTTATTCGGTGATTTTATTTCTTTGTGATCTTGTTTTAAAAGATTTTGTGTTCTCATTAGCTTCATTGAGGTCTACAGAAGTTTATGTCTAAAAATTTCTTCAGTATTTGGAGTAAATTTTTGACTAGGTGTTCCTTTTCTGCCTTTCATCCATATTACACTATGCATAGGTTCCATTTTGCATCTTTAGATTTCTTTATTTAATTAAGAATTGAGCGGGTGGATTTTCTTTGGTTCCTTTCCCTTTTTACCTGGGTACTGTTTTAATTTTCTTCTTGGAACTTGAGGTGGAGGGGTGGATATTAATGGGGTTTTCTTGTTTTGTTTTGTTTGAGACAGGGTCTTACTTTGTCATCCAGGCTGGAGTGCAGTGACATGATCACGGCACAGTGCAGCCTCAATTTCCCTGGGCTCAGGTGATTTTCCCACTTCTGCCTTCCGAGTCCTACCACCATGCCCAGCTAATTTTGTGTGTGTGTGTGTATATATGTGTGTGTGTGTGTGTGTGTGTGTGTGTGTGGTTTTTCTTTTTTTTTTTTGTTTTGGTAGAGACAGAGTATCACCATGTTGCCCAGGCTGGTCTCGAACTCTTGGGCTTAAGTAATCCACCTTCCTTGGCCTCCCAAAGTGCTGGGATTGGAGGCCTGAACCACCACACCTGGCAAGATATTAATGGTTTATAATCTATATTTAGTTCTTCAGTGAGAGATTTTAGAAGAACAGGGGGGATATTCAGGTCAGAATTGAGAGGTTAACTTTGAGACCACAGTCATATAAATATTCATGAAGACATCGAGTGACTGAAATTACCTAGGGAGAGAATATAGAATGAGAAGCAAGAAGATTGACTTGGACAGATCCCTGAGGGATGTGATACATGGAAGCCAAAGTAAGTATTTCATTAAGGAAGGAATGAATGTTGCTGTCATGGGCTGCTGGAATCAATGTCAAGTAAAATGAGGGTTGGGAAATGTCCATTGAAATTAGCAACTTGGAAGTCACTGGTGTTGTAATCCCTATTTCTGTGGAATGGCCTCTGGCTATGGGTTGAAGAATGAATGAGAAGTGAGACAGTGATACAACACACAGAAAACTTTGAGAAGTTGGGCTATACATGGGAGGAAATAAAGGGTGGTAGATAGAGGGAGGTCAAGGTCTGAAGAAAAGCTTTTTACAGTGGGAAAATCTTTAACATGTTTAAATGCTACTATTAAAAAAACCGTAGAGAGATTGAAGATATTGGAAAGAGGAGATAGTAGTATGAAGTTCCTGAAAAAATTAATAGGAATTGAATCCAGAACACCTATGAAGCATTTTGACTTATATAGGAGGAAGAATATCTCCTTTATTATAGTAGAATAGAGGAAAAATGAATAGGAACAAATTCAAGTTAAAATGGGAGCAAATGCAAGTTAGCATTTGAGGTCATGTGGCAATCTAGGAATCTATTGAATGAGCCAATTCGTGAAGAAAAGAAAGGAGCAGTTTGGTAAGAGAAGAAAGGACATTTCAAATGGGGACAATGAAAAGGAGAACATTTGCTATCACTTTGTTCAATTATTATAACACTTTAGTGTTATGATGTGGCCACTTCCCTAAATAGTAATATATGTGTATATGAAGTATCTTTATTATTAGAAAGTAAGCCTTGCTTTGTATATTTTCCAAACATTAGTTCTTGGTCTATATGTTGATTTTTATGATACATCTTGAAACTGATAAGCTAGGTTACATATTTATAAAAGTATTTTTCTTCTGAATTTAAAATGTTTATTGAAAACTGCTTTACAAGGTGTCAAAACTGGAACAAGAACTTCAAAAACAAAGGGAAAGTTCAGCTGAAAAGTTGAGAAAAATGGAGGAGAAATGTGAATCAGCTGCACATGAAGCAGATTTGAAAAGGCAAAAAGTGATTGAGCTTACTAGCACTGCCAGGTAAAATATGAATATGTTTTATTTACCTTCCTACTTCAATATCAGTGGTATCTGAGTTTCAAAATCAGATAATGTTCAGTGGAGCATTTGCTTGAGGAATTAATGTCTCCATAGTCTGTGTTCCTGTTGCATTTTGTTTGTATTTCCTTCATATCTTTCATTATGCCTTTTTCTGTATTATAGTTTAATATTTTTAACCTTCCTACTATATTATAAGTTTCTTAAGACAAGGATGATATCTGGTTTATTTTAGGGTCTTACACAACAATTGGCACAATTCCTTATACCTCATAGGCACTCAGCAACTGTTAATTGTGAATAACATTAAAAGTTGTAGGCAAACTTGTAAATGTACTCACATAGAGGAAACTTTCAGGCGATCCAATTATATAGAGGAAAAGTGACAATATAAAAGTGGTTCTCAGCCTTGAGTGATTATTAAAATCACCTCAAGAGCTTGTAAAAAAAACACTGATGCCTGGGTCCCACCTTTAGATTAAATAAAACCTAAAGATTCTGATTTAATTTTGCTAGGCTGGTCCCAGGCATCAGTATTTAATTGGTCAAGAAAGGAACCCATGAGCTGAAAGCAGTACCCAGCCTCTTCAGATCTACTTTGTTGGGAGAATTGACATAATTTATAATATAATCAGCTCACCCTTCTACCAGCAGGAGTCAAGAGTGAACTTATGCACCGGAACTAAAACCACAAGTCCCCAGGTTCCCTCTCCTCTATTGACAGGGTTCCTTTGTGCTTTTCTAATTATCTGTTTTATATCTACTTCAATATTAGAACTAATTGGTCAAGCTAAAAATTGTTTACTTGGGATTTTAGAAATGTAAAAATGTCATTAGCATTCATCTAATCTAGTAGTTCTTAAGTTAGTTGGTCTGTGGACATATTTGAGGATCTGGTAAAAAACTTTAGCTTGTCTTCTATACATAGATATACACATGTACATTATACATGTATAATTTTGCATACTGTTTCAGGGGTTTTATAGTTTTCCTTAAGTTTAAAAAACTTAAGGACTTCCGATTAAAAAACTCTTGAACACATCCAAATTTGTTGAAGTTTTATTTAGAAGCGAAATGCTCCTACTCGCAAACTCAATTTAGAAATTTCAAAGATTAAACAACAGAAACAGTGTGGACACAAAGGAACATGAACTCTTCCTACCATTGAGGGTAACATTAACAATTGTTTAATTAGTGAATATCACTTTAGAATTACCAACAAAGGGACATAAAACTGGCTCTTAGTATGTTGATTTGTCTGTAGAGGAGCTGCCATATTAGAATAAGCTCAGGACTGACCAAGTTAGTAAACCTGGCACTTTCACTATTAACAGCTAGTCGTATTACATCTCAGACAACTCACCTAGTCTTCAGTTTCCTCCTCTGTAAAGCAGGGAAGTTGCACTGGTCTAGGAATCTCTAGTCCCTTTTAAAGCTAAAAAAAGGATAGAACTAATAATAAAACTGAGTAAAAACAACTGACTTGGCTCTCCAGTGAGTAGTATGGTTTTTATGATGAATAATTTGATTGTTTGACTTATTTATTTTCTTTGTTGCTAATAACAAAAATTATAGATGAATGAGGTCCTTGGATATTTTCAATACATGCAAAGCTAAAGTTAAATGTAGTTAGAGTGAAAAGAATGCTAGGCTTGTTAAATATTACCAGGTAGTAGTAAAGTTGTATTTAGTGGTATGTAATATGTAAAGGGATAGTTTTTAGTTGGAGAATTTTTAAAAACAGGTGATTTAAAATTCTGACTAGATATTTTGCTGATATTTGTCCTTATATAATTTGCAGGCTTTTTAAAGTTAGAGACAAGTTAGTTGGTTAAGTTTCTAAATTACCTGTTTTATTATTTGTTTTTAATTAGGCAAGTAAAGCTTGAGATGGATCAGTACAAAGAAGAGCTGTCTAAAATGGAAAAGGAAATAATGCACCTCAAACGAGATGGAGAAAATAAAGCAATGCACCTCTCTCAATTAGATATGATCTTAGATCAGACAAAGACAGAGCTAGAAAAGAAAACAAATGCTGGTAAGCAAGTGGTTAGATTAGTTTAGCTGCCTATGTATTTGTATTTAACGAAGTGAAATAGTGTGAGAATTTGAGATGGTGGGGCTGGAAGGGACGATAAGTGGTATTTTGCCTCTCATAGATGAATAAAATGGAATATTCTTAATTATATACAAAGTTTATAATAAATGGTTTATATATAGTTATAACATTATTCTCTCCTCTTAATAGTAAAGGAGTTAGAAAAGTTACAGCACAGTACTGAAACTGAACTAACAGAAGCCTTGCAAAAACGGGAAGCACTTGAGACTGAACTACAAAATGCTCATGGAGAATTAAAAAGTACTTTAAGACAACTCCAGGAATTGAGAGATGTACTACAGAAGGCTCAGTTATCATTAGAGGAAAAATACACTACTATAAAGGATCTCACAGCTGAACTTAGGTGAGTTAAATAAGAAATGATACCGCAATTATAAGTCCTTGGATAATACAATAAAATGTGTTGTTGCATTCTAGATGTCTATATTTCTCAGCTGCCTTTGGCTCACTTTGGCTCATCCCAGCCAGCCTATCCCATGCCTTATCTAACTAATTCAGCTGTTGTTGGCCACTACAACTTTCATCCTCAGTCTTTAGACCATTTTATACTGGCCCTAGTGGTAAAAAATGATTGGGCAAGCATATAGCAGTGGCTAACAGCAGGAGGATATTAATAATGATAATATTGTTCTTTGTATTAAGTCCTTCTTTTATGACAGGACTATACCAGGGACTTCACATATGATCTCACTCATTTCCTTACAACACACCTATTAGAAACATATATCACCTTTTTAATAGTTGAGAAGCCTGAGGCCTTGAGAAAAATAAAATGCCCCAAGTCATACCAGTAGTAGAGTCTAGAGAAGGGAGTTAAACACAAGTCTGTCCAACTCTAAAGTCTGGGATCTTAGATTAGCAGTATAACATAAACTGCTATGCCGACACACGTATAGTGAGTAGAGGCGGACAGCCAGATTAGAGCCAAAGTATGGGAAATAGATTCAGAAAAGGAAAAGAGAATTGCAAATTAGGATGTAAAATGTGAAATAAAAGAACAGGATAAAGAGCAACAAGATAACCCAGAAACTTAGATATTGTACCACAGAATTCAGTGTAGGGCCTCCTTCTCTTCTGTATCCACAAACTCATCCTTGGTAAATTTCATGTAGCTTTAAATACTATGCGTCAGACACTTCCAAACCTGTTTCTCCAGTATTGACCTTTTCCTGTAACTCCAGAGTCAATATCCAACTACTGAGTTGTTATCTCCATTTGGATATTTTTAAGAGACATCTCAGACTTGGCCAAAATAGGACTCATATATTTCCTCATAACCCTACCCTTCCCCTAACTCAGTATCATGCAGTTGCTCAAACTACAGATATGTAAGATTTTTCTTGTTCTCTCTTTCTATCCCTTTTTTCATCCAGTGTATTAGCAAGCCATGTCAACTTTATTTCCAAAACATACTCTTTTTTTTTTTCAGACAGTCTTGCCCAGGTTGGAGTGCAGTGGCATGATCTCAGCTCACTGCAGCCTCCGCCTCCCATTCAAGAAATTCTCCTGCCTCAGCTAGTAACTGGGATTACAGGCACCTGCCACCACGCTCGGCTAATTTTTGAATTGTTGATAGAGGCAGGGTTTCGCTGTGTTAGCCAGACTGTTCTTGAACTCCTGACCTCAGGTGATCCATCCACCTGGGCCTCCCAAACTGCTGGGATTACAGGCATGAGCCACTGCACCCAGCCCCAAAACATATTATTAAATCCATTGATTTCCTGGCCTCTTTTCTGTTATCCTTAGCACAAAGCATCATCTCTTACCTGGTCTGTTGCTGTGGCTTCCTAACTGGGCTGTCTGCTTACAATCTTGACCCCCTCCCAACAATCCATTTTCCAAAAACAGATTTAAGTTTATTATTTAAAACATAAATTAGGCCAGGCACGGTGGCTCACGCCTGTAATCTCAGCACTTTGGGAGGCCGAGGCAGGCAGATCACAAGGTCAGGAGTTCAAAACCAGCCTGGCCAATATGGTGAAGCCCCGTCTCTACTAAAAATACAAAAATTAGCCAATTGTGGTGGCAGGCGCATGTAGTCTTAGCTACTTAGGAGGCTGAGGCAGGAGAATTGCTTGAACCTGGAGGTGGAGGTTGCAGTGAGCCAAGATTGAGCTAAGATCTACTCTAGCCTGGGTGACAGAGCGAGACTCCATCTCAAAAAAAAAAAAGTAAATTAGATCATATTGCTTAACTACTCAAACCTTCTAATGGCTTTCTAAAACCTTCAAAATAAAATCCAAACTCCTTCGCAGATGAAAATAAAAACTACATTGATATATATCACTTCATACCCACTAAGGATGGTCATTTTTAAAAAACAAAAAATAGAAAAGAACAAGTGTTAGCAAGTGTGGAAAAAAAATGGAACCCTCATTCATTGCTGGTGGGAATCTAAAATGGTGCAGCCACTATAGAAAACACTTTAGCCTTCCTCAGTAAGTTGAATGTAGAGTTACCACATGACCCAGTAATTCTATTCCTAGTTTTGTACTCAAAAGGGTTGAAAACAGGTATCTAAGCAAAAATTGTTTACAAAGTAAGCCAAAAAGTGAAAACAGTCCAAATGTTCATCATCAGATAAATGGATAAACAAAATATAGTGTCTTAGTCCGTTTTCATGCTGCTGATAAAGACATACCCAAGACTGGGCAATTTACAAAAGAAAAGTTTAGTGGACTTACAGTTCCACATGGCTGGGGAGACCTCACAATCATGGTGGAAGGTGAAAGACACATCTCATATGGTGGCAGACAAGAGAGCTTGTGCAGGGAAACTCCCCTTTATAAAACCATCAGATCTTGTGAGACTTATTCACTCTCGTGAGAACAGCATGGGAAAGACCTGCCCCCACGATTCAGTTACCTCCCACTGGGTCTCTCCCACAACACGTGGGAATTCAAGATGAGATTGAGGTGGGGACACAGCCAAACTATATCATTCCGCCTCAGCTCCTCCCAAATCTCATGTCCTCACATTTCAAAACAAATCATGCCTTTCCAACAGTCTCTCAAAGTGTTAATTCATTTGAGCATTAACTCAAAAGTCCAAAGTCTCATCTGAGACAAGGCAAATCCCTTCTGCCTATGAGCCTGTAAAATCAAAAGCAAGTTACTTTCTTCCTAGATACAGTTGGGGCACAGACGTTGGGTAAATACACCCATTCCAAATGGTAGAAATTGGCCAAAACAAAGGGGCTACAGGCCCCATGCTAGTCCGAAATTCAGCAGGGCAGTCACATCTTAAAGCTCCAAAATGATCTCTTTTGACTCCATGTCTCACATCCAGGTCACACTGATGCAAGAGGTAGGTTCCCGTGGTCTTGGGCAGCTCCACCCCTGTAGCTTTGTAGGCTACAGCCTTTCTCCTGGCTGCTTTCATGGACTGGCATTGAGTGTCTGTGGCCTTTCCAGGCGCACAGTGCAAGTTGTCAGTGCATCTGTTATTCTGGGGTTCTGGAGGATGGTGGCCCTCCCTCTTCTCACAGCTCCACCAGGCAGCGCCCCAGTGGGGGACTGTGTATGGGGGTGCCCACCCTACATTTCCCTTCTGCACTTCCCTAGCAGAGGCTCTCCATGAGGGCCCTGCCTCAGCAGCAAACTTCTGCCTGGACAACCAGGCCTTTCCATACATCCTCTGAAATCTAGGTAGAGGTTCCCAAACCTCAGTTCATGACTTCTGTGTTCTCACAGGTTCAACATTGGGTAGAAGCTGCCAAGGCATGGGGCTCACACCCTCTGAAGCCACAGCCCGTGCTCCGTGTTGGCCTTTTTCAGCCACAGCTAGGGTGGCTGAGATGCAGGGCACCAAGTCCCTAGGCTGCACACAGCATGGTGACCCTGGATCCCACCCATGAAACCGTTGTTTCCTCCTAGGCCTCCAGGCCTGTGATGGGAGAGGCTGCTGCAAAGACCTCTGACATGCCCTGGAGACATTTTCCCCATTGTCTTGGGGATTAACATTCGTCTCCTTGTTACTTATGCAAATTTCTGTAGCCAGCTTGAATTTCTCCTCAGAAAATGGGATTTTCTTTTCTATCACACTCAGGTGACCTCTTGGGTGCTTTGTTGCTTAGAAATTTCTTCCACCAGATACCCTAAATCATCTCTCTGAAGTTCAAAATTCCACAAATCTCTAGGGCAGGGGCAAAATGCCACCAGTCTCTTTGCTAAAACTTAAGAGTCACCTTTGCTCCAGTTCTCAACAAGTTCCTTATTTCTCTCCAAGACCACCTCATTCTGGACTTCATTGTCCATATTGCTATCAGCATTTTGGTCAAAACCATTGAACAAGTTTCTAGGAAGCTCCAAACTTTCCCACATTTTCCTGTATTATTCTGAGCCCACCAAATTGTTCCAACCCTTACCTGTTACCCAGTTCCAAAGTCACTTCCATATCTATAGTAGTGCCCCACTTTACTGGTACCAATTTACTGTATTAGTGAGTTTTCACGCTGCTGAAAAAGACATACCTGAGACTGGGTGATTAACAAAAGAAAGAGGTTTAATGGAATCACAGTTCTACGTGGCTGGGGAGGCCTCACAATCATGGTGGAAGTGAAAGGCACATCTCACATGGTAGCAGACAAGAGAACTTGTGCAAGGAACCTCCTATTTTTAAAACCATCAGATCTTATGAGACTTATTCACTGTCATGAGAATAACACGAGAAAGACCTGCCCCCTGATTCAGTTACCTCCCACTGGGTCTCTCCTAAACATGTGGAATTCAAGATGAGATTTGGTGGGAACACAGCCAAACCATATCATATAGTGTATCCATACAAAGAATATTATTCAGTTATAAAAAGGAATAAAATACTGATACATGGTACAAAGTGCATGAACTTTGAAAACATTATGCTAAGTGAAAGGAGCCAGACACATGATGCATAATTCCATTTATATGAAATATTGAGAATTGGCAAATTCATAGGGAAAGAAAGATTAGTGATTGCCAGGGACTAGGGGAAGGGAGAATGGAAAATAAATGCTAATGAGTATGAAGTTCTTTGTGGGGGACCAATGGAAAAATACTGGACATAGATAGTGGTGATGGTTACATAACATTATGAATATACTTAATGCTTCTGAACTGTGCACTTTAAAATGGTTAAAATGGTAACTTTTATGTTACATGAATTTTACCACAGTTAAAAAAATCCAAGTTCCTTATCTTGGAGTACAAAGCCCTATGTGGTCTGGTTCCTGTCTACTTCTCTGGCCTCATTTCATACAACTCTCCTTGCTCCTGACATTTTTCTCATACTTTACACTTACCAAGTTTGCTTCTACCATGGAATCTTGGCCATAGCTGTTTCTTTTTACTGGGATAACAGTTATATGGTCAGCTTCTTTTTTTTTTTTTTTTTTTTTTTTTTTTTTTTATTTGAGACGGAGTCTCGCTCTGTCGCCCAGGCTGGAGTGCAGTGGCACGATATCGGCTCACTGCAAGCTCCACCTCCCGGGTTTACGCCATTCTCCCGCCTCAGCCTCCGAGTAGCTGGGACTACAGGCGCCCGCCACCACGCCCGGCTAGTTTTTTGTATTTTTAGTAGAGACGGGGTTTCATCATGTTAGCCAAGATGGTCTCGATCTCCTGACCTCGTGATCCACCCGCCTCGGCCTCCCAAAGTGCTGGGATTACAGGCTTGAGCCACCGCGCCCGGCCAATGGTCAGCTTCTTGTTGTCTTTCACATTACTTCAGAGAGAAGCCTTCTCTGACTACTCACTCTAAAGTAGCCACCCAGTCACTACTTCATCACACAATTGATGCTCTAATATATTACTTAATATTATATTTTTCTTACTTAGGTATTTATAGTCTGTCTTTTCTCCTGGACCTATTAGAGTGTAAACTCAGATCAGAAACATTTATCTTTTTTACTATTAAATCCACAGCACTTAGAACCCTGGCATATAGGAAACATCCAGTAAATATTTGCAAAATCAATAAGTAAATGAAAACATGAAACATGTAAACAGTGAAATATTAAGTTCTAGCTAACAGATGAATCGTGGAAGCTCCACTATTTGCATAGATAGAAATTAGAGTTTTCTTTAATTTCATACTATTTTTAGAATATTAGTTTTAGCCTTGTGTTATACCTCTTAAGATTTTTAGAAGAATATTAAAAACAACTCATTAAAGAAGTTCAAAATTTTCTTTTAAAAATTAGTACCCTTATCAGTACTGTTTCATGTTTCAGACTGGAAAATCATATGAAGATTTTCAAGATCAACATTTTCAGCCTTTGTCTTATCAGAACTTAGAGTTTCAAATTATTCTCTGATCACAGGCTTTACTTTGGTAAAAGCCTTAAAATTGTGTCAGTATTAAGCATTTTATAATATAAGGTCATACATAAATTAGGGTTTAAGAGGGCTTAGAATTTGTAATACGTTAATATTAGATTTAAGTTTTTTTTATATGTAAGGCATCATTTTGAGTAACATCCTCATGAGAAATACCATGGTTAAATGCCTCATTCAATTGTAATAAAGTCACAGCTGTTATATGTAAAAGACTTTGAAACACTCGCTTGATCTGTGTATGAAAAAATGTGGATATGTATTTTTAAAAATTCTTATCGTTCAATCTTGGAGTCCTGGGAGTGCTTTAACAATTAGCTTAAATTATCTGTAATACCACAATGTGAGTTAACTTTTACCCTTTTAGAATACCCTTTATTAAATTAATTGTATTGATGTCAATCTTTTTCTTTATCTATTATTCCTTTAATTTGACCCTTTCAATCTGACTTGATTGCATATATTATTTTGCTTTTAATTTATAGAAGAGGTAACCTGGTTGACCTAACTTTTTAAAATTATAATATTCCTACTATCTGTTTTGATCTTTTTCCTTTGATACATTGTAGAGAATGCAAGATGGAGATTGAAGACAAAAAGCAGGAGCTCCTTGAAATGGATCAGGCACTTAAGGAGAGAAATTGGGAACTAAAGCAAAGAGCAGCTCAGGTTGATTTTTCTTGATTATATTTTAGTGAAGTTTTCTGTTATGACACAGTCCACAGGATTTGAGAGGTCATCAATTTTTGGTAAAATGGGCATTTTTATAGCATATAGCATAGAGATATGTAATCTCTATCTTGATATTTTTCTAGCAAGTAGATTTTGAAAATGAAGATTAGCTTAGTATCTGAACCTTTTGATCTCTTATATTACCCTATATCAGAAGCAGCTAAGTGTTGGAGGAACAAAAATATTTGGAAGGCATTATTTAGCACTTTTTATCCAGCATAAAATGAAGTCTGAATTATTTGTCATTTATGAACACAACTATATTTTATTGTTTCTATAATGTATATGGATTGAATGTCAGTGTGTATTGTTAAAAAAAATGTATATGAGGCTCATGAACCAGTATTAGTAAACAATGATTATTTTTCCCATTTAAAAATAATTTGAAATGAGTTTATACTTGTTATACTTGCAATAAACAATTACAAAGCCTATTCTAAGCATATAAGTTTTTGTATCAGAACAAAATTGAACAATTTAAGGTTATTTTTTAGGTTACACATTTGGATATGACTATTCGCGAACACAGAGGAGAAATGGAACAAAAAATAATTAAATTAGAAGGTACCCTGGAGAAATCAGAATTGGAACTTAAAGAATGTAACAAACAGGTAAATTATTTTAAAATTACATATTTTAAATTATTTTTTTAAAAATTTAAACTGTAACTGAAAACACCCCTTCACATAGTGGGTGTTTTTGTTTGTTTGTTTGTTTGTTTGTTTGTTTGTTTTGAGGCGGAGTCTCGCTCTGTAGCCCAGGCTGGAGTGCAGTGCATCTGATCATACCTCACTGCAGCCTTGAGTTCCTGGGCTCAAACAATCCTCTTGCCTTGGTCTCCCCAAAGCTTTGGGATTACAGGCGTGAGCTACCACACTCTGTGGATCTTTCACTTCTTGATTAAATTTCTTCCTAGATACTTTAATTTTTTGTAGCTGCTTTAAATAGGATTGCCTTCTTGATTTCTTTTTCAGATTGATTGCTTTTAGTGTAAAGAAATGCTACTGATTTTTGTATGTTAATTTTGTGTCTTTCAACTTGACTGAATTTATCAGTTCTTTTTTTGTTTTTGTTTCTGTTTTGAGACAAGATCTCACTCTGTCATCTGGGCTGGAGGGCAGTGTCGTGATCATAGCTCACTGCCGCCTCAACATCCCAAGCTCAAGTGATCCCTCCACCTCAGTCTCCGAAGTAGCTGGGACTACAGGCGTGCACCACCATGCTTGGCTAATTTTTTAATTTTTTGTAGAAATGGGGTTTTGCCATGTTGCCTAGGTAGGTCTCAAACTCCTGGGCTCAAGCGATTTGCCCCCCTCGCTTCCCAAAGTGCTGGGATTACAGGCATGAGACACCATGCCAGCCCTGTTTATCAGTTCTAATAGTTTTTTGGGGGAGTTTTCAGGTTTTTCCAAATATAAGATTATATCCTCTGCAAACAAGGATAATTTAACCTCTCTCTTTCCAATTTGGATGCCCTTTCTTTCTCTTGTCTAGTTGCTCTAGTCAGGACTCCCAGTATTATACTGAATAATAGTGGTGAAAGTGGGCATACTTGTCTTGTTCTATATCTTAGTGGAAAGACTTTCAGTTTTTCCCTAGTCCTATGATATTAACTATGGGTTTGTTGTAAATGATCTTTACTGTGTTATTTTCCTTCTTTTTTTTCTTTCTTTTTTTTTTCTTTTTTTTTTTTTTTTTTAAGACGGAGTCTTGCTCTGTCACCCAGGCTGGAGTGCAGTGGCTTGATCTCATCTCACTGCAACCTCCGCCTCCTGGGTTCAAGCAGTTCTCTGCCTCAGCCTCCCCAGTAGCTGGGATTACAGGTGCCCACCACCACACTCGGCTAATCTTTGTATTTGTAGTAGAGATGGGGTTTCACCATCTTGGCCAGGCTGGTCTTGAACTCCTGACCTCATGATTTAACACGCCCTGGCCTCCCAAAGTGCTGGGATTACAGGCGTGAGCCACTGTGCCCAGCCTGTTATTTTCCTTCTATACCCAATTTGTTGAGAGCTTTTATCATGAAAATATGTTGAATTTTATCTGATGCTTTTCAATAATGTTTTTAATTTTAATATGAAATTATTATATGGTTTTTGTCCTTGATTCTGTTGATATAATATATCATGTTTAATGATTTGTGTATGTTGAACCGTCTTGGCATTCCTGGGATGAATTCCACTTGGTTATGGTGAACGATCTTTTAAAAATGTTTTTGAATTCAGTTTGATGGTATTTTGTTGTGGATTCTGCATCTGTGTTCATCAGCGATATTGGCCTGTTGTTTTCTGTTTCTGTTATGTCCTTGTCTGGTTTTGGTATCAGCGTAATGCTGGCCTTGTAGAATGAGTTTAGAAGTGGGCCAGGCACGGTGGTGCGTGCCTGTAATCCCAGCACTTTGGGAGGTCAAGGTGGGCAGATTGCCTGAGCTCAGTTCAAGACCAGCCTAGACAACCTGGTGAGACCCCATCTCTACAGAAAATACAAAAATTAGCCAAGTGTGATGGCATGTGCCTGTAGTCCCAGCTACTCAAGAGGCTGAAGTGGAAGGATTGCTTGAGCCTGGGAAGTAGAGTCTGCATTGAGCCATGAGTGCTCAACTGTACCCCAGCCTGGGCGACAGAGTGAAAACCTGTCTCAAAAAAAAAAAAAAAAGTGTTCCCTCTTCTTCAGTTTTTTGAAATAGTTTGAGTAGAATTGGTTAGTTTTTCTTTAAATGTTTGGTAGAATTCAGCAGTGAATCTATCAGGTCCTAGGCTTTTCTTTGATGGGTGACTTTTTATTACTGCTTTTATCTCATTGCTTATTATTGTTCTATTCAAGTTTTCTGTTTCTTCATGGTTCAGTCTCAGTAGCTTGTGTGGGCCCAGGAATTTATCCATTTCTTCTAGGTTTTCCAATTTGTTGGTATGTAGTTGTTCATAATAGTCTGTAGTGATCCTTTGTATTTCTGTGGTATGAGTTGTAATGTTTCCTTTTTCATCTCATTTTATTTATTTGGATTCTCTCTCTTCTTAGTCATCTAAAGGTGTTCGTTAATTTTGTTTATCTTTTCAAGAAATCAACTCTTTGTTTCATTTATCCTCTGTATTGTTTTGTAGTCTCAATTTCATTTATTTTTGCTCTGATCTTTATTATTGCTTTCCTCCTAATAATATTGGGTTTGGCTGTTGCTATTCCAGTGTGGAAAAGGCAGTTCAAGACCAACTTGAACTTACCTTTTGTAGAGACAGGCTATGTTGCCCCTGTGTTGCTCAGGCTCACATTCTTATCAGCACATGGAATTATCCAGAATACATAAATGTATTATGTATTATCCAAAATATATAATATGTTAGGCCACAAAATAAGTCTCATCAAAATTTTAAAGGTAGAAATCCTATCGAATATATTCTCAATGCAATTCTAAAAGCATCATTTTCAGTAATATGTCCAATAATATTTTCAATAATGCTCTTAATTTTAATATGCACCTTTAGGTGCATTGTTTGTTTGAAATTTTTGTATTTTTTTTTTGATGTAAGCAGTTATTGCTATAAACTTTCCTCTTTGTACTGCATTCACAGTAGCCCATAGGTTTGGTATATCCATTTTTATTTGTTTCAAGACACTAACATTTTTTTTAAAATTTCTTCACTCACCCTTTGTTCATTCAGGAGCATGTTGTTTACATTTTATGTATTTGTATAATTTCTGAAGTTCTTCTTCTTATTGATTTCTATTTTTATTCCATAGTGGTTAGATAATATACTTGATAGGATTTCTACCTTTTAAAATTTGATGAGACTTATTTTGTGGCCTAACCTATTTATGTATTCTGGGTAATATTCCATGTGCAGATAAGAATGTGAGCCTGGGCAACATAGTGGGACCCTGTCTCTACAAAAAGTGAAAAAAATTAGCTAGGTACGATGATGTGCACTTGTAGTCCCAGCTACTTGGGACTACAGGAGGTTGAGGCTGCGGTGAGCTATGATTGTGCCACTGCACTCCAGCCTGGGCAACCCTGTCACAAAAAAAAAGAAAAGAAAAGAGAGAAAAGAAAGAATATGTATTCAGCAACAGTGGATGAAATATTCTGTAAATGTCAGTTACAAAATGCCTCTTTGGCCTAGTTTGTAGTTGAACTCTGATGTTTCTTTGTTGATTTTTTCAATCTGGACAATCTGTCCATTACTGAGAGTGGGGTATTGAAGTCCCTGTCTATTGTTTTATTGCAACCACCTATTTGTCCCTTTAGATCTATTAATGTTTGCTTTATATTCTCGGGAGCTTTATATGCCTGGGTGCATAGATATTTATATTTATTTATTTATTTTATTTATTTTTTTGAGACGGAGTCTCGCTGTGTGGCCCAGGCTGGAGTGCAGTGGCCCGATCTCGGCGCCCGGCCGATATTTATAATTTTTATATCCTCTTGCTAACGTGACACATTTATTATTTTATACTGGCCTTGTCTCTTTTTACTGTCTTTGATCTGTGGTCTGTTTTGTCTAAGTATAGCTATTTCTGCTCTTTTTTGATTTCCATTTAAATGGAATATCTTTTTACATTCTTTTACTTTCAGTCTATGTGTGTCTTATGAATTTCTTTTAGGAAGCATATAGTTGGATTTCTTTTTTAATCCGTTCACCCACTCTATGTGTTTTAAATGGAAATTTAGTCCAGTTACATTCAATGTTATTATTGATAGGTAAGGATCTGTGCCTTTCTGTTACTTGTTTTTTAGTTGTTTTGCAACTCCTCCCTTTCTTTCCCATTTACTGTCTTTCATTGTGGTTAAATGATTTTTTTCTGGTAGTATGATTAATTGGTTGCTGTTTATTTTTAGTGTATCTCTCACAGGTTTTTGCTTTGTGGTGAGACTTATATAAAACATCCTATTGTTATAACAAGTTATCAAAAACTGGTATCAACTTAACTGTGATAGTAGCAAAAACAACAAAAAAATTAAAAACCTGTGTAATTTAATCTCCTCCTTCACATTTTGAATTTTTGGTGTTCCAATGAAATTTTTATATTGTCTATCTCTGAATAAATTGTTGTAATTATTTTTAATAATTTTGCCTTTTAGTCTTCTTACTAAAGATATAAGTGGTTTACACACCATGATTTCAGTGTTGGTATAACAGTCACATTAGTGGCTGTTTTTCTTAAGTTTGAAGTATTCCCTTTAGCATTTCTTGTAGGACAGGTCTAGTAGTGATAAATTTCCTCAGCTTTTGTTTAGGAAAGTGTCTCTTCTTCATTTCTGAAGGATAACTCTGCTTGGCACAGTATTCATGATTGGCAGGGTTTTTTTTGTTCAACACTGAGTATGTCATCTTACTCCCTCCTGGTCTGTAAGATTTCTGCCGAGGAGTCTGCTACCAGGCATATTGGATCTTCCTTATATATTATTTGCTTCTTTTCTCTCACTGCTTTCAGGATCCTGTCTTTGTCTTTGATCTTTGAGAGTTTCATTATAATATGTCTTAGGGTGTTATTATTTGGGTTGAATCTGATTAGCGATCTTTGACCTCTTTATACCTGCATATTTATACCTTTCCTCAGGTTTGGAAATTTTTCTGTTGTTTCCTTATAAAAACTTTCTACCCCTTTGTCTTTCTCAGTTCCCTCTTTAACTCCAATAATTCAAATATTTGCTTTTTTGATGTTGTCCCAAAGATCCCATAAGCTTTGTTTATTCCTTTTTATTCCATTTTTCCTCCTCTCACTGTCTAGTCTGTCTGTCTATCTATCTATCTATCTTTATCTATCTGTCTAATTAACTAACATGGGGTCTCTGTTACCCAGAGGTGGAGTGCAGTGGCACAATCATAGCTCAGTGTCGCGTTTACCACCTGGGCTCAAAGAATCCTCCCACTTCCTCCTTGTGAGTAGCTAAGATTACAGGTGCATGCAACCACACCTGGCTAATTAAAAAAAATATTTTTTGGGGGGATGGAGTTTCACTATGTGACTCAGTCTGGTCTCAAACTCCTGGGCTCAAGTGATCCTCTCAGCCTACTGAGTACCTGGGATTATAGGTGTGAGCCACCATCCTCAGCTCGGATTATATACTTTTTTTTTTTTTAATTATACTTTAAGTTCTAGGGTACATGTGCATAACGTGCAGGTTTGTTACATATGTATACTTGTGCCATGTTGGTGTGCTGCACCCATCAACTTGTCAGCACCCATCAACTCATCATTTACATCAGGTATAACTCCCAATGCAATCCCTCTCCCCTCCCCCCTCCCCATAATAGGCCCTAGTATGTGATGTTCCCCTTCCCAAGTCCAAGTGATCTCATTGTTCAGTTCCCACCTATGAGTGAGAACATGCGGTGTTTGGTTTTCTGTTCTTGCAATAGCTTGCTGAGAATGATGGTTTCCAGCTGCATCCATGTCCCTACAAAGGACACAAACTCATCCTTTTTTATGGCTGCATAGTATTCCATGGTGTATATGTGCCACATTTTCTTTTTTTTTTTTTTTTTTTAAATTTATTTATTATTATTATACTTTAAGTTGTAGGGTACATGTGCATAACGTGCAGGTTTGTTACATATGTATACTTGTGCCATGTTGGTGTGCTGCACCCATCAACTCATCATTTACATCAGGTATAACTCCCAATGCAATCCCTCCCCCCTCCCCATGATAGGCCCCTGTGTGTGATGTTCCCCTTCCTGAATCCAAGTGATCTTATTGTTCAGTTCCCACCTATGAGTGAGAACATGCGGTGTTTGGTTTTCTGTTCTTGTGATAGTTTGCTAAGAATGATGGTTTCCAGCTGCATCCATGTCCCTACAAAGGACGCAAACTCATCCTTTTTTATGGCTGCATAGTATTCCATGGTGTATATGTGCCACATTTTCTTAATCCAATCTGTCACTGATGGACATTTGGGTTGATTCCAAGTCTTTGCTATTGTGAATAGTGCTACAATAAACATACGTGTGCATGTGTCTTTATAGAAGCATAATTTATAATCCTTTGGGTGTATACCCAGTAATGGGATGGCTGGGTCATATGGTACATCTAGTTCTAGATCCTTGAGGAATCGCCATACTGTTTTCCATAATGGTTGAACTAGTTTACAATCCCACCAACAGTGTAAAAGTGTTCCTATTTCTCCACATCCTCTCCAGCACCTGTTGTTTCCTGACTTTTTAATGATCGCCATTCTAACTGGTGTGAGATGGTATCTCATTGTGGTTTTGATTTGCATTTCTCTGATGGCCAGTGATGATGAGCATTTTTTCATGTGTCTGTTGGCTGTATGAATGTCTTCTTTTGAGAAATGTCTGTTCATATCCTTTGCCCACTTTTCGATGGGGTTGTTTGTTTTTTTCTTGTAAATTTGTTTGAGTTCTTTGTAGGTTCTGGATATTAGCCCTTTCTCATATGAGTAGATTGCAAAAATTTTCTCCCATTCTGTAGGTTGCCTGTTCACTCTGATGGTAGTTTCTTTTGCTGTGCAGAAGCTCTTTAATTTAATGAGATCCCATTTGTCAATTTTGGCTTTTGCTGCCGTTGCTTTTGGTGTTTTAGACATGAAGTCTTTGCCCATGCCTATGTCCTGAATGGTACTACCTAGGTTTTCCTCTAGGATTTTTATGGTATTAGGTCTAACATTTAAGTCTCTAATCCATCTTGAATTAATTTTTGTATAAGGAGTAAGGAAAGGATCCAGTTTCAGCTTTCTACTTATGGCTAGCCAATTTTCCCAGCACCATTTATTAAATAGGGAATCCTTTCCCCATTTCTTGTTTCTCTCAGGTTTGTCAAAGATCAGATGGCTGTAGATGTGTGGTATTATTTCTGAGGACTCTGTTCTGTTCCATTGGTCTATATCTCTGTTTTGGTACCAGTACCATGCTGTTTTGGTTACTGTAGCCTTGTAGTATAGTTTGAAGTCAGGTAGCGTGATGCCTCCAGCTTTGTTCTTTTGACTTAGGATTGTCTTGGAGATGCGGGCTCTTTTTTGGTTCCATATGAACTTTAAAGCAGTTTTTTCCAATTCTGTGAAGAAACTCATGGTAGCTTGATGGGGATGGCATTGAATCTATAAATTACCTTGGGCAGTATGGCCATTTTCACGATATTGATTCTTCCTATCCATGAGCATGGTATGTTCTTCCATTTGTTTGTGTCCTCTTTTATTTCACTGAGCAGTGGTTTGTAGTTCTCCTTGAAGAGGTCCTTTACATCCCTTGTAGTTGGATTCCTAGGTATTTTATTGTCTTTGAAGCAATTGTGAATGGAAGTTCATTCCTGATTTGGCTCTCTGTTTGTCTGTTACTGGTGTATAAGAATGCTTGTGATTTTTGCACATTGATTTTGTATCCTGAGACTTTGCTGAAGTTGCTTATCAGCTTAAGGAGATTTTGGGCTGAGACAATGGGGTTTTCTAAATATACAATCATGTCATCTGCAAACAGGGACAGTTTGACTTCTTCTTTTCCTAACTGAATACCCTTGATTTCCTTCTCTTGCCTAATTGCCCTAGCCAGAACTTCCAACACTATGTTGAATAGGAGTGGTGAGAGAGGGCATCCCTGTCTTGTGCCAGTTTTCAAAGGGAATTTTTCCAGTTTTTGCCCATTCAGTATGATATTGGCTGTGGGTTTGTCATAAATAGCTGTTATTATTTTGAGGTACGTTCCATCAATACCGAATTTATTGAGCGTTTTTAGCATGAAGGGCTGTTGAATTTTGTCAAAAGCATTTTCTGCATCTATTGAGATAATCATGTGGTTCTTGTCTTTGGTTCTGTTTATATGCTGGATTATGTTTATTGATTTGCGAATGTTGAACCAGCCTTGCATCCCAGGGATGAAGCCCACTTGATCATGGTGGATAAGCTTTTTGATTTGTTGCTGAATCCGGTTTGCCAGTATTTTATTGAGGATTTTTGCATCGATGTTCATCAGGGATATTGGTCTAAAATTCTCTTTTTTTGTTGTGTCTCTGCCAGGCTTTGGTATCAGGATGATGTTGGCCTCATAAAATGAGTTAGGGAGGATTCCCTCTTTTTCTGTTGATTGGAATAGTTTCAGAAGGAATGGTACCAACTCCTCCTTGTACCTCTGGTAGAATTCAGCTGTGAATCCATCTGGTCCTGGACTTTTTTTGGTTGGTAGGCTATTAATTATTGCCTCAATTTCAGAGCCTGCTATTGGTCTATTCAGGGATTCAACTTCTTCCTGGTTTAGTCTTGGAAGAGTGTAAGTGTCCAGGAAATTATCCATTTCTTCTAGATTTTCCAGTTTATTTGCGTAGAGGTGTTTATAGTATTCTCTGATGGTAGTTTGTATTTCTGTGGGGTCGGTGGTGATATCCCCTTTATCATTTTTAATTGCGTCGATTTGATTCTTCTCTCTTTTCTTCTTTATTAGTCTTGCTAGTGGTCTGTCAATTTTGTTGATCTTTTCAAAAAACCAACTCCTGGATTCATTGATTTTTTTGGAGAGTTTTTTGTGTCTCTATCTCCTTCACTTCTGCTCTGATCTTAGTTATTTCTTGCCTTCTGCTAGCTTTCGAATGTGTTTGCTCTTGCTTCTCTAGTTCTTTTAATTGTGATGTTAGAGTGTCAATTTTAGATCTTTCCTGCTTTCTCTTGTGGGCATTTAGTGCTATAAATTTCCCTCTACACACTGCTTTAAATGTGTCCCAGAGATTCTGGTATGTTGTATCTTTGTTCTCATTGGTTTCAAAGAACATCTTTATTTCTGCCTTCATTTCGTTATGTACCCAGTAGTCATTCAGGAGCAGGTTGTTCAGTTTCCATGTAGTTGAGCGGTTTTGATTGAGTTTCTTAGTCCTGAGTTCTAGTTTGATTGCACTGTGGTCTGAGAGACAGTTTGTTATAATTTCTGTTCTTGTACATTTGCTGAGGAGTGTTCCAATTACGTGGTCGATTTTGGAGTAAGTACGATGTGGTGCTGAGAAGAATGTATATTCTGTTGATTTGGGGTGGAGAGTTCTATAGATGTCTATTAGGTCTGCTTGCTGCAGAGATGAGTTCAATTCCTGGATATCCTTGTTAACTTTCTGTCTCGTTGATCTGTCTAATGTTGACAGTGGAGTGTTGAAGTCTCCCATTATTATTGTATGGGAGTCTAAGTCTCTTTGTAAGTCTCTAAGGACTTGCTTTATGAATCTGGGTGCTCCTGTATTGGGTGCATATATATTTAGGATAGTTAGCTCTTCCTGTTGAATTGATCCCTTTACCATTATGTAATGGCCTTCTTTGTCTCTTTTGATCTTTGATGGTTTAAAGTCTGTTTTCTCAGAGACTAGTATTGCAACCCCCGCTTTTTTTTGTTCTCCATTTGCTTGGTAAATCTTCCTCCATCCCTTTATTTTGAGCCTATGTATGTCTCTGCGTGTGAGATGTGTCTCCTGAATACAGCAGACTGATGGGTCTTGACTCTTTATCCAGTTTGCCAGTCTGTGTCTTTTAATTGGACCATTTAGTCCATTTACATTTAAGGTTAATATTGTTATGTGTGAACTTGATCCTGCCATTATGATATTAACTGGTTATTTTGCTCGTTAGTTGATGCAGTTTCTTCCTAGCCTCGATGGTCTTTACATTTTGGCATGTTTTTGCAATGGCTGGTACCGGTTGTTCCTTTCCATGTTTAGTGCTTCCTTCAGGGTCTCTTGTAAGGCAGGCCTAGTGGTGACAAAATCTCTAAGCATTTGCTTATCTGTAAAGGATTTTATTTCTCCTTCACTTATGAAACTTAGTTTGGCTGGATATGAAATTCTGGGTTGAAAATTCTTTTCTTTAAGAATGTTGAATATTGGCCCCCACTCTCTTCTGGCTTGGAGAGTTTCTGCTGAGAGATCTGCTGTTAGTCTGATGGGCTTCCCTTTGTGGGTAACCCGACCTTTCTCTCTGGCTGCCCTTAAGATTTTTTCCTTCATTTCAACTCCGGTGAATCTGGCAATTATGTATCTTGGGGTTGCTCTTCTCGAGGAGTATCTTTGTGGCGTTCTCTGTATTTCCTGGATTTGAATGTTGGCCTGTCCTACTAGGTTGGGGAAGTTCTCCTGGATGATATCCTGAAGAGTGTTTTCCAACTTGGTTCCATTTTCCCCCTCACTTTCAGGCACCCCAATCAGACGTAGATTTGGTCTTTTTACATAATCCCATACTTCTTGCAGGCTTTGTTCATTTCTTTTTCTTCTTTGTTCTTTTGGTTTCTCTTCTCACTTCATTTCATTCATTTGATCCTCAATCGCAGATACTCTTCCAGTTGATCGAGTCGGTTACTGAAGCTTGTGCATTTGTCACGTATTTCTCGTGTCATGGTTTTCATCTCTTTCATTTCGTTTATGACCTTCTCTGCATTAATTACTCTAGCCATCAATTCTTCCACTTTTTTTTCAAGATTTTTAGTTTCTTTGCGCTGGGTACGTAATACCTTCTTTAGCTCTGAGAAATTTGATGGACTGAAGCCTTCTTCTCTCATCTCGTCAAAGTCATTCTCCGTCCAGCTTTGATCCGTTGCTGGCGATGAGCTGCACTCCTTTGCTGGGGGAGATGCGCTCTTGTATTTTGAATTTCCAGCTTTTCTGCCCTGCTTTTTCCCCATCTTTGTGGTTTTATCTGCCTCTGGTCTTTGATGATGGTGATGTACTGATGGGGTTTTGGTGTAGGTGTCCTTCCTGTTTGATAGTTTTCCTTCTAACAGTCAGGACCCTCAGCTGTAGGTCTGTTGGAGATTGCTTGAGGTCCACTCCAGACCCTGTTTGCCTGGGTATCAGCAGCAGAGGCTGCAGAAGATAGAATATTGCTGAACAGTGAGTGTACCTGTCTGATTCTTGCTTTGGAAGCTTCCTCTCAGGGGTGTACTCCACCCTGTGAGGTGTGGGGTGTCAGACTGCCCCTAGTGGGGGATGTCTCCCAGTTAGGCTACTCAGGGGTCAGGGACCCACTTGAGCAGGGAGTCTGTCCCTTCTCAGATCTCAGCCTCCGTGTTGGGAGATCCACTGCTCTCTTCAAAGCTGTCAGACAGAGTCGTTTGCGTCTGCAGAGGTTTCGGCTGTGTTTGTTATTGCCCTGTCCCCAGAGGTGGAGTCTACAGAGACAGGCAGGTTTCCTTGAGCTGCTGTGAGCTCCACCCAGTTGGAGCTTCCCAGCAGCTTTGTTTACCTACTTAAGCCTCAGCAATGGCTGGCGCCCCTCCCCCAGCCTCGCTGCTGCCTTGCCGGTAGATCACAGACTGCTGTGCTAGCAATGAGGGAAGCTCCGTGGGTGTGGGACCCTCCCGGCCAGGTGTGGGATATGATCTCCTGGTGTGCCTGTTTGCTTAAAGCGCAGTATTGGGGTGGGAGTTACCCGATTTTCCAGGTGTTGTGTGTCTCAGTTCCCCTGGCTAGGAAAAGGGATTCCCTTCCCCCTTGTGCTTCCCAGGTGAGGCGATGCCTCGCCCTGCTTCAGCTCTCGCTGGTCGGGCTGCAGCAGCTGACCAGCACCGATCGTCCGGCACTCCCCAGTGAGATGAACCCAGTACCTCAGTTGAAAATGCAGAAATCACCGGTCTTCTGTGTCGCTCGTGCTGGGAGTTGGAGACTGGAGCTGTTCCTATTCGGCCATCTTGCTCCGCCCCCCACATTTTCTTAATCCAGTCTGTCACCGATGGACATTTGGGTTGATTCCAAGTCTTTGCTATTGTGAATAGTGCCGCAGTGAACATACGTGTGCATGTGTCTTTATAGCAGCATGATTTATAATCCTTTGGGTATATACCCAGTAATGGGATGGCTGGGTCATATGGTACTTCTAGTTCTAGATCCTTGAGGAATCGCCATACTGTTTTCCATAATGGTTGAACTAGTTTACAGTCCCACCAACAGTGTAAAAGTGTTCCTATTTCTCCACATCCTCTCCAGCACCTGTTATTTCCTGACTTTTTAATGATTGCCATTCTAACTGGTGTGAGATGGTATCTCATTGTGGTTTTGATTTGCATTTCTCTGATGGCCAGTGATGAGCATTTTTTCATGTGTCTGTTGGCTGTATGCATGTCTTTTTTTGAGAAATGTCTGTTCATATCCCTTGCCAACTTTTTGATGGGGTTGTTTTTTTCTTGTAAATTTGTTTGAGTTCTTTGTAGGTTCTGGATATTAGCCCTTTGTCAGATGGGTAGATTGCAAACATTTTCTCCTATTCTGTAGGTTGCCTGTTCACTCTGATGGTAGTTTCTTTTGCTGTGCAGAAGCTCTTTAGTTTAATTAGATCCCATTTGTCAATTTTGGCTTTTGTTGCCGTTGCTTTTGGTGTTTTAGACATGAAGGCCTTGCCCATGCCTATGTCCTGAATAGTATTACCTAGGTTTTCTTCTAGGGTTTTTATGGTTTTAGGTCTAACATTTAAGTCTCTAATCCATCTTGAATTAATTTTCGTATAAGGAGTAAGGAAAGGAACCAGTTTCAGCTTTCTACTTATGGCTAGCTAATTTTCCCAGCACCATATAATAAATAGGGAATCCTTTCCCCATTTCTTGTTTTTTTCAGGTTTGTCAAAGATCAGATGGCTGTAGATGTGTGGTATTATTTCTGAGGACTCTGTTCTGTTCCATTGGTTTATATGTCTGTTTTGGTACCAGTACCATGCTGTTTTGGTTACTGTAGCCTTGTAGTGTAGTTTGAAGTCAGGTAGCGTGATGCCTCCAGCTTTGTTCTTTTGACTTAGGATTGTCTTGGAGATGCGGGCTCTTTTTTGGTTCCATATGAACTTTAAAGCAGTTTTTACCAATTCTGTGAAGAAAGTCACTGGTAGCTTGATGGGGATGGCATTGAATCTATAAATTACCTTGGGCAGTATGGCCATTTTCATGATATTGATTCTTCCTATCCATGAGCATGGTATGTTCTTCCATTTATTTGTGTCCTCTTTTATTTCACTGAGCAGTGGTTTGTAGTTCTCCTTGAAGAGGTCCTTTACATCCCTTGTAAGTTGATTGAAGCAATTGTGAATGGAAGTTCATTCCTGATTTGGCTCTCTGTTTGTCTGTTACTGGTGTATAAGAATGCTTGTGAGTTTTGCACATTGATTTTGTATCCTGAGACTTTGCTGAAGTTGCTTATCAGCTTAAGGAGATTTTGGGCTGAGACAATGGGGTTTTCTAAATATACAATCATGTCATCTGCAAACAGGGACAATTTGACTTCTTCTTTTCCTAACTGAATACCCTTGATTTCTTTCTCTTGCCTGATTGCCCTAGCCAGAACTTCCAACACTATGTTGAATAGGAGTGGTGAGAGAGGGCATCCCTGTCTTGTGCTAGTTTTCAAAGGGAATGCTTTCAGTTTTTGCCCATTCAGTATGATATTGGCTGTAGGCTTGTCATAAATAGCTGTTATTATTTTGAGATACATTTCATCGGTACCTAGTTTGACAGTTTTTAGCATGAAGGGCTGTTGAATTTTGTTGAAGGCCTTTTCTGCATCTATTGAGATAATCATGTGGTTTTCGTCTTTGGTTCCGTTTATGTGATGGATTACGTTTATCAATTTGTGTATGTTGAACCAGCCTTGCATCCCAGGGATAAAGCCATCTTGATTGTGGTGGATAAGCTTTTTGATGTGCTGCTGGATTCAGTTTGCCAGTATTTTATTGAGGATTTTTGCATCGATGTTCATCAGGGATATTGGTCTAAAATTCTCTTTTTTTGTTGTGTCTCTGCCAGGCTTTGGTATCAGGATGATGCTGGCCTTATAAAATGAGTTAGGGAGGATTCCCTCTTTTTCTATTGATTGGAATAGTTTCAGAAGGAATGGTACCATCTCCTCCTTGTACCTCTGGTAGAATTCAGCTGTGTATCCATCTGGTCCTGGATTTTTTTTTGGTTGGTAGGCTATTAATTATTGCCTCAATTTCAGAGCCTGCTTTTGGTCTATTCAGGGATTCAACTTCTTCCTGGTTTAGTCTAGGGAGAGTGTAAGTTTCCAGGAAATTATCCATTTCTTCTAGATTTTCTAGTATGTTTGCGTAGAGGTGTTTATAGTATTCTCTGATGGTAGTTTGTATTTCTGTGGGGTCAGTGGTGATATTCCCTTTATCATTTTTTATTGCATCTGTTTGATTCTTCTCTCTTTTCTTCTGTATTAGTCTTGCTAGCGGTCTATCAATTTTGTTGATCTTTTCAAAAAACCAACTCCTGGATTCATTGTTTTTTTGGAGGGTTTTTTGTGTCTCTATCTCCTTCAGTTCTGCTCTGATCTTAGTTATTTCTTGCCTTCTGCTAGCTTTTGAATGTGTTTGCTCTTGCTTCTCTAGTTCTTTTAATTGTGATGTTAGAGTGTCAATTTTAGATCTTTCCAGCTTTTCTTGTGGGCATTTAGTGCTATAAATTTCCCTCTACACACTGCTTTAAATGTTTCCCAGAGATTCTGGTATGTTGTATGTTTCTTCTCATTGGTTTCAAAGAACATCTTTATTTCTGCCTTCATTTTGTTATGTACCCAGTAGTCATTCAGGAGCAGGTTGTTCAGTTTCCATGTAATTGAGCAGTTTTGGTTGAGTTTCTTAGTCCTGAGTTCTAGTTTGATTGCACTGTGGTCTGAGAGACAGTTTGTTATAATTTCTGTTCTTGTACATTTGCTGAGGAGTGCTTTACTTCCAGTTATGTGGTCAATTTTGGAATAAGTGTGATGTGGTGCTGAGAAGAATGTATATTCTGTTGATTTGGGGTGGAGAGTTCTGTAGATGTCTATTAGGTCCGCTTGGTGCAGAGATGAGTTCAATTCCTGGATATCCTTGTTAACTTTCTGTCCGTTGATCTGTCTAATGTTGACAGTGGGGTGTTGAAGTCTCCCATTATTATTGTATGGGAGTCTAAGTCTCTTTGTAAGTCTCTAAGGACTTGCTTTATGAATCTGGGTGCTCCTGTATTGGGTGCATATATATTTAGGATAGTTAGCTCTTCCTGTTGAATTGATCCCTTTACCATTATGTAATGGCCTTCTTTGTCTCTTTTGATCTTTGATGTGTTAAAGTCTGTTTTATTAGAGACTACGATTGCAACCCCTGCTTTTTTTTGTTCTCTGTTTGCTTGGTAGATCTTCCTCCATCCCTTTATTTTGAGCCTATGTGTGTCTCTGCATGTGAGATGGGTCTCCTGAATACAGCAAACTGATGGGTCTTGACTCTTTATCCAGTTTGCCAGTCTGTGTCTTTTAATTGGACCATTTAGTCCATTTACATTTAAGGTTAATATTGTTATGTGTGAACTTAATCCTGTCATTATGATATTAGCTGGTTATTTTGCTCGTTAGTTGATGCAGCTTCTTCCTAGCATCAATGTTCTTTACATTTTGGCATGTTTTTGCAATGACTGATACCGGTTGTTCCTTTCCATGTTTAGTGCTTCCTTCAGGGTCTCTTGTAAGGCAGGCCTGGTGGTGAAAAATCTCTAAGCATTTGCTTGTCTGTAAAGGATTTTATTTCTCCTTCACTTGTGAAACTTAGTTTGGCTGGATATGAAATTCTGGGTTGAAAATTCTTTTATTTAAGAATGTTGAATATTGGCCCCCACTCTCTTCTGGCTTGTAGAGTTTCTGCCAAGAGATCTGCTGTTAATCTGATGGGCTTCCCTTTGTGGGTAACCCGACCTTTCTCTCTGGCTGCCCTTAAGATTTTTTCCTTCATTTCAACTTTGGTGAATCTGACAATTATGTGTCTTGGGGTTGCTCTTCTCGAGGAGTATCTTTGTGGCGTTCTTTGTATTTCCTGAATTTGAATGTTGGCCTCCCTTACTAGGTTGGGGACGTTCTCCTGGATGATACTTGAAGAGTGTTTTCCAACTTGGTTCCATTTTCCCCCTCACTTTCAGGCACCCCAATCAGACGTAGATTTGGTCTTTTCACATAATCCCATACTTCTTGAAAGCTTTGTTCATTTCTTTTTCCTCTTTTTTCTTTAGACTTCTCTTCTCGCTTCTTCACTCATTTGATCCTCAATCGCTGATACTCTTTCTTCCAGTTGATCGCGTTGGTTACTGAAGCTTGTGCATTTGTCACGTATTTTTCGTGTCATGGTTTTTATCTCTGTCAGTTCGTTTATGGCCTTCTCTGCATTGATTATTCTAGTTATCCATTCTTCCATTCTTTTTTGAAGATTTTTAGTTCCTTTGCACTAGGTACGTAATTCCTCCTTTAGCTCTGAGAAGTTTGATGGACTGAAGCCTTCTTCTCTCAACTCGTCAAAGTCATTCTCCATCCAGCTTTGATCCATTGCTGGCGATGAGCTGCGTTCCTTTGGAGGGGGAGATGCGCTCTTATTTTTTGAATTTCCAGCTTTTCTGCCCTGCTTTTTCCCCATCTTTATGGTTTAATCTGCCTTTGGTGTTTGATAATGGTGACATACTGATGGGCTTTTGGTGTGGGTGTCCTTCCTGTTTGTTAGTTTTCCTTCTAACAGTCAGGACCCTCAGCTGTAGGTCTGTTGGAGATTGCTTGAGGTCCACTCCAGACCCTGTTTGCCTGGGTATCAGCAGCAGAGGCTGCAGAAGATAGAATATTGCTGAACAGTGAGTGTACCTGTCTGATTCTTGCTTTGGAAGCTTCGTCTCAGGGGTGTACCCCACCGTGTGAGGTGTGGGGTGTCGGTCTGTCCCTAGTGGGGGATGTCTCCCAGTTAGGCTACTCAGGGGTCAGGGACCCACTTGAGCAGGCAGTCTGTCCATTCTCAGATCTCAACCTCCGTGTTGGGAGATCCACTGCTCTCTTCAAAGCTGTCAGACAGGGTTGTTTACGTCTGCAGAGGTTTTTGCTGCTTTTTTGTTTGTTTGTTTAGCTGTGCCCTGTCCCCAGAGGTGGAGTCCACAGAGACAGGCAAGCCTCCTTGAGCTGCTGTGGGCTCCACCCAGTTCAAGCTTCCCAGCAGCTTTGTTTACCTACTTAAACCTCAGCAATGGTGGGCGCCCCTCCCTCAGCCTCGCTGCTGCCTTTGCCATTAGATCACAGACTGCTGTGCTAGCAATGAGGGAGGCTCCAGGGGCGTGGGACCCTCCCGGCCAGGTGTGGGATATAATCTCCTGGTGTGCCTTTTGCTAAGACCCTTGGTGAAGTGCAGTATTGGGGTGGGAGTTACCCGATTTTCCAGGTATTGTATGTCTCAGTTCCCCTGGCTAGGAAACGGGATTTCCTTCCCCTTTGTTCTTCCCAGGTGAGGCAATGCCTCGCCCTGCTTCAGCTCTCGCTGGTCGGGCTGCAGCAGCTGACCAGCACCAATTGTCTAGCACTCCCTAGTGAGATGAACCTAGTACCTCAGTTGAAAAGCAGAAATCACCCATCTTCTGTGTCGCTGGCCCTGGGAGCTGGAGACTGGAGCTGTTCCTATTTGGCCATCTTGCTCTGCCCCTATATACTTTCAAATAGTCCATCTTCAAGCTCACTGATTCTGTTTGACCCATTCTGCTGTTGATGCTCTTTATTTCGTTTTTCACTTCATTTATTGTATTTTTCAGCTCCAAAATTTGTTTGGTATTTTAAAAATTATTTTATTCTCTGTTAAATTTTTCTGATAAATTTCTCAATTGATTCTCTGCATCTTCTTAGAGTTTGTTGAACTTCCTTAAAATAGCTATTTTCAGTTCTTTGAGAGATCACTGTCTGGTGCCTGATTTTGTTCATTTGGTAAGGTTGTAGTTCTTTGAATGTTCTTGATGCTTGTAGATATGCAATGACATCTGCATATTTAGGGAGTAGGTATTTATTTTAGTTTTTGCAGTCTGGCTTAGTTTGTGCTTATCCTTTTTGGGAGGCCCTTCCAGGAATTTAAGCAAACTGGCTTTTGTGTTCCCTGAGGCTGTGATCACTGCAGCTGTTGAACACTGGAGAATGATCTACATCCAGGCTTGCTGCAGGTCTTATGAGGGCTCCAAGGTTGACGTGGCTTTCCAGCCCACATGGACCTGGGAAAGGTTCAAGTTGCATACTAAGGCTGTGGGAATGCTTGCCAGGGACCCAGGTCCAGAAGGCTGACCTGGTGGCCCAGAAGGGCATGTTTCCCAGCAAATCTTTTGACAGGTGGGATGAGTCTCTAGTTGCAATGAGAGGGGCTGGAGTGGAGACTGGCCCTCTTGGGATATGTTGTGGAATGGAGGCTGGAGAGCCCAGTCTCAGCTTAGAGGGGCACACGTAGCCCAGCAAGCTCCTTCAAAGGATATTTCCCCAATGACAGTGTGAGGAGCTGGAGTTGAGACTGGGCCCCCTCAGTATCTGCTGTGGGATGAAGGCTGGAGAACCTATATTGTTTGCCCAAACAGGGCCAGCAGGTCTCAGCTTAGATGGAATAGTTCCCTGTCTGCAGTAGGAGGTCCTGGAGCTGAAATTTAACCCCTTTAGCATCTGCTGTGGGACAGAGGCAGGAGAGCCTGTCTCATTATTTCAGAGGGGCAGGTGTCTCCCAGCAAGTACCTGCACAGATGGGATAGTTCCCTGATTGCAGCAGGAGAGTTAGAGCTGAGACTGGGTCCCCTTGGGATCTGCTGTGGGACAGAGGTTGGCAAGCCTTTCAAGGAGGATTAGACTCCTAGGCTGCAGGATAAGGACAGGTCTCCCTTTGGGTCTGTGTGTGAGCAGCTCTGAGCTGGGACTGCAACTGAGGGGAGTTGGAGCAGAGTCACCAGGCAACTTTCTGGTTCACTGCTGAGACTGATGTCAGCAGGGAGAGAGCCTTTCCACTAAGGCACTAGTATGCATGATTCCTTATGGACCCCTTTGCAGATAGTTGTGCTTGTAGGCTCAAGGCCAAATGGAGCTGTAGCCAAGTCCCTTGGGGATGTGGGCTATTTCCAGGCTTGAACCCAGAAGCAAGCTTGACATAACAGCCAACTGGGTTTCTGTCTGTGCTCTCAAAATAACCCTCCCACGTCTTCGTCTCTACCAGGATTTCACAAACCCCTACCTGAATCCTGAGGCTCCTGCAAAGAGACTTGACTGTGGATAGGTGCAGGATTCTTTTTGTGTTTTATTTTAAATTAACAGTGTTTATTTACCTCTAGATATTGTTGAGAGACTGGGGTGAAGACACAATTTTCATTTTGTAATTTACAGACTTCTATAAGCTAAAACAAAAACAAAAAAGTCTTCTCTAATATAATGGTAGAATACAACCTCTATTTATTTTTAGTTTTTAAAATTTCAATCACTTCTGGGGTACAAGTAGTTTTTGGTTACATAGATACATTTTATAGTGGTGAAGTCTGAGAGGGTGCAGGATTCCTGTTGTTGTGGGGGAATGTGAGTTACCCTTTATTCTGCCTTTCTGGTAACGTCCAAGAACAAGAATTCTTGTGCTTATTTCCAAGATATGATTGCCTTAAGAATACCTGTTTATATTTTGCTTTTAGATATAAGTGTTTAAAGCTTGACTTACTTGGAACACAGCATTGATTAAATTATATTTCATTAGTTTTATTGATATTGCTTATCTGTTTAAAATTCAGATAGAAAGTTTGAATGACAAGTTACAAAATGCTAAAGAACAGCTTCGAGAAAAAGAGTTTATAATGCTACAAAATGAACAGGAGATAAGTCAACTGAAAAAAGAAATCGAAAGAACACAACAAAGGATGAAAGAAATGGAGAGTGTAAGCAAATTATTTCCACCTAAGGAACAAGTGATAGTCTCTGTTGAGTGAAAAGAATCTTTATGTTTTAAACTGGTTGGTTTTAATATACAAAAACTGTGCCATAACTGTTTTTAGGCTAGTTATTTGTGCCAGAAACCTGTTAGTTTCTTTGACCTTTTAAAATATTTTTCTGATGGTCTAGGTATAGGCAAAGACAATGTCTCATTTATCTCTGTATACAGGCCTTTGCGTGGTATCTTTCATATAGTAAATCTACAATATATGCTTATTTGCTTGACAAATATTTATTGAGAAACTGCTGTGTAACAGAATTGAGGAGTCAGCTTTTTTTTTTTTGAGACAGAGTCTCTCTCTATCACCCAGGCTGGAGTGCAGTGGCACAATCTCGGCTCATTGCAACCTCCGCTTTCCGGGTTCAAGTGATTCTCCTGCCTCAGCTTCCCAAGTAGCTGGGATTACAGGTGCCTGCCACCACGCAGGCAAAATAATTTTTGTATTTTTAGTAGAGACAGGGTTTCACCATACTGGCCAGGCTGGTTTCAAACTCCTGACCTTGTGATCCGCCCACCTCGGCCTCCCAAAGTGCCGGGATTACAGGCGTGAGCCACTGTGCCCAGCCGAAGAGTCAGCTATTAATAAGATACGGTGTTTTGTGTATTGGGAACTCCATCGAAAGAATGGATAAATAAATAATTGCACATTATTAAGACCAAGTGTACTGACTTGCCAGATGAAGTCTGATGACTTCATATCATCACTATGCATGTGCGTTGACTGGTGAATTCATTCCTCCACTTGCCTTTTTAAAAAGTGAATTTAGGGTCAGGCACGGTGACTCACACCTGTAGTGCCAGCACTTTGGGAGGCCAAGTTGGCAAGATCATTTGAGCCCAGAAATTCAAGACCAGCCTGGGCATTGTAGCAGTGGGACCCCTGTCGCTACAAAAACCTTTAAAAACTAGCTAGGTGTGGTGATGCATGCCTGTGGTCCCAGCTGCTTGGGAGGCTGAGGTGGGAGGATTGCTTGAGCCTGGGAGGTCAAGGCTGCAGTGATTTGTGATCACACCGCTGCCCTCCATTCTGGGCAACGGAGCAGGAGCCTTTACCAAACAAAGAAGAAGAAAAGGAACAAGAGGAGGAAGAGGAAGAAGAGGAAGAAGAAGGAGGAGGTGGGGAGGGGGAGAAATACTTTATTTGAAATTTAATTGAGTAATATAAAACCATTTCAGTGGGAGTAGCAGCCCCAGTGACAAGTTTTACTTTCACAGAGAATAAGACCTTAACCCAGCTGTGTGGATTAAATGGTGGATTTTAATTATCTATACCAATATATTCTCTTTGACATAGATAATCAAATGTTAACTTCTCTTTTCTCTTTATGTTTTCTGTTATAAGTGTTACTTTCAAAATGATAAAAGATTATATGGCTGGTATATGTTACAGTCATGTAATATATATCAATAAGAGTCCCGATTATGGTATTTTTGTCATTTTCTTATAGATTTTTTTTTCTTGAATATCAGTTTCACAGTGGGTGATACTCATTGTATGTTACATTTTAACATACTCATTGTATGTTAAAGGATTTAGTTGGAAGGGGGAAATTTACTTATTAAGCAAAATCAGAATAAGAAATAGGTTATCTGTATATTTCATTCTGAAACCTACAAATACCTTATGTTTTTCAGGTTATGAAAGAGCAGGAACAGTACATTGCCACTCAGTACAAGGAGGCCATAGATTTGGGGCAAGAATTGAGGCTAACCCGGGAGCAGGTGCAGAACTCTCATACAGAATTGGCGGAGGCTCGTCGTCAACAAGTCCAAGCACAGAGAGAAACAGAAAGGCTCTCTAGCGAACTGGAGGATATAAAGCAACTCTCTAAAGAGAAAGTAATCCCTATTTTAAATAATCTTATGTTTCTGAAATCTTACCAATTTTAGCATTCACTTTTTTGAACTGTAGAATATAGTTCTTGCAAAAATGAACTGTATCACACAACAGTGTGAATGTACTTAATCCCACCGAATTATACACTTAAAAATGGTTAAAATGGTCAATTTTGTGTATATTTTACCACAATTTTAGAAAATGATGAACCGTGTTATATATAGATAACTTTGTAATATAACCGGGAAGTCCTTCAGAACTGCATTTTGGCCAAACTAGTTCTCAATAAATTGAGTTATAAAGCACTTCTAGACTTTTAAGTGAGTTCAGGCTCTTACTTGAAGAAAAAATAAAACTAATCTTTTCTGAGTAAACATTTTTACATTTGTCGTGACTCTTAAAAATGAAAACTATTGTCTGGGCAAGGTGGCTCAGGCCTGTAATCCCAGTACTTTGGGAGGCCGAGGCGGGCGGATCACAAGGTCAGAAGTTCAAGACCAGCCTGGCCAATATGGTGAAACACCGTCTCTACCAAAAATACAAAAAAAATTAGCCAGGCTTGGTGGTGGGCACCTATAGTCTCAGCTACTTGGGAGGCTGAGGCAGGGGGATCGCTTGAACCCAGGAGGCAGAAGTTGCAGTGAGCTGAGGTCGTGCCACTGCACCCCAGCCTGGGCAACAGAGAGAGACTCCATCTCAAAAAAAAAAAAAAAAAAAGAAAACTATCCAAATTTGTAACTATGTAAATTTGTAACTTTTAGGAAACCTGTATTTCAAAACCCTTGGTTGGTAAAGTAACTTGGAGGTAAAGTGCTTTTAAAAAGCAAGAGTACTAACATAAATTTTATTTTCCCAGTATTTGGTAGGAAGTTAACTACTTGGCTTAAAAATATTTAGATTGGTATACTTGGGTTAATTATTTAGACTTTAAGAAAAACGTGTTTATTGATGTTGCAAAAAAAATTTCTGCTTTCCATTGTGGTTACGAACATAGGAATTGAATTAAAATATTTTTACCTTTAATTTTGGTTAAACCTACCTATGTTGTTATTCACATTTCTGGATGGTTAGACCAGTAAAGCATACATAGAGAATGTTTATTAGAGAGATATTATACATTTGGGGTTCTTGGAAAGGAAAGCTATCTACTTTTATCTCATTTCTGCCTTTATCAGTAGTGTCAAAGTATAGTACAATTGTTTTTTATTTGATAAGCTAAGCTCACTTTAAAAAGTGAATTAAAGTGAGGAATTTTTTAATTGACAGTGTTTTAAATATTATATTTTAACCCAAAACTAAATATATATTGATATGTTTCTCCTTTGATGTAGGGCCAAACCTTGGTTCTTTTTGTATGAGTTATTTGATTAGAATTCTACCTAGTCTTTCTCACATAACTAGAATCCTACCTGGTCTTTCATCGCACTATATTCCATCATCTATAGTTTCCAATGTTGCTTTCTTTGAAGTGGAGGAAGAATTAATTAAAAGACATTTGTAAATGAATCAGACTAAAACATGTTATATTTTTATGGGACCTCCTACAATATTTTATAACAATTTTGAGTGCTTCTAATTGGATAGCAAAATGTTCATGACTTACTCATTGAGCTGGTTCAAAACATATAACTTAGATTTTGAATAAAAACTTTGCTTATTTCATCATGTTCATAATCTATAATAATATTACAAAATTAAAATTACAAGCACAGTTAGCTAAATTAGCATAAATAAGTTTGGAAAAAAACACAACTGACTCTTGATAAACAGACAATATATATAGTGAGCAAAAATATACAAGCATACCTAGCAGTAGACTGTTATCTGCCAGAGTCCAGTGTCCAGTGGTTATTATTAATAGTTCATTTTATAGAAAGCATTGGTTAGTGAACATCTAATTTATGATGACAGCAAACAATTACATTAATACTCTCCCATTAATAGTCTCTGAAATGTCTAGATTTTAAAGCATACTATTTAGTAAGTTAACTTTGTGTCTGTGCTTATATAATATAAAACATTACTTCCAATAATGCACTGGATTAGTTTAGCTATAATAACCAAATAAGTTTTATAGCTTTTACTCAATATGTCATTTTTAAGGATGCTCATGGAAACCATTTAGCTGAAGAATTGGGGGCTTCTAAAGTACGTGAAGCTCATTTAGAAGCAAGAATGCAAGCAGAAATCAAGAAATTGTCAGCAGAAGTAGAATCTCTCAAAGAAGCTTATCATATGGAGGTAAAGAAAAATTTAATTTGTTTTGGTAGTGCCCACTACAGTAGGTTGACCTATCTGGACAAAAGTATGAGTCCAGTTCTTAAGTGTTCATTATTGAATAATACATTGTGGTCTTCATTTCTGGTAGCCTACACATATAGCTTTCACTTTAATACACTGTGGGGTTAAGAGCTTGAATTCTTGAGCCAGGCAACCTGGTTCTAAACCCTGGCTCACCACGGAGCCACCTGTATGACCTTGGGTAAGTTACTTAACCTCTGTCTAAAATGGATATAATAACAGTATCTACCTCATAGAACTGTGGTGAATATTAAATAAATTAATATATAAATTGTAAAATAGCATTTGTAAAAGATTAGCTGGAGATATTTAATAACTGATATAAAGAGTTTCATGTGATGTGAATCTATAATGCTTTGCAATTTTCAACATTTTTTCTTATAGTAACTTAGCTAGAGAGGTAATACTAGAGCCTTTTTATCTGTCAACATGTCTTGAGCCTTCATAGAAATGGGCAGTATTATTAACTAGTATAGCATTTTTCATCTTTTTAAAAACTACATTTGAAGATATTACCCAAAATCTTTGTATATGATTTAAATAAATTATGTTTAGTGCTAATAAAGCATTTTTCTAATATGGCAAGGGTTGCAAATGCATTTATGTTAAACTCCAGGGGAGTTTGGTGACATTTTTGTGGGTGATTGGTAGGGCTTGTGGGGACCATGTCTTGCTTAAACACATTTGGAATTATATGTCTTTGAAAGCACTGTGCCTGCCAAACAAAACAAGCTGAATCTAATCCTAAGGCTAAGAATTTGCAACCTTTGATCTTTAGAGACAAATGTGAATGAATGCTGTTGGACTGAGCATAAGTATATAATTGTTATTAACAGCTCAACTTAGTAACCATCAGTAATAATTAGGCGCTCTCAAGTGTTTGCCCTTAACTACTCATTACACTTTCATTATATGGCCTCTGTTCTGTTTTTAAGTATAATTATCCAATTTTTTCTTTTAGTTTTATAAGCCACCTGAAATTATAAATATATAGAACATAAAATAAACTGTAAAATTAGTTCAGTATTGCTATCTTTTTAAAAAAGATTTGGGGTCTGTGTTGCTCAGACTGGCCTCAAATTCCAGAGCTCAGATAACCCTCCCTCCTCAGCCTCTAAGTAGCTGGGAGTGAAAGCACATGCCGACTGGGCGCATTGGCTCACACCTGTAATCCCAGCACTTTGGGAGGCCAAGACAGGTAGATCACTTGAGGTCAGGAGTTTGAGACCAGCCTGAGCAACATGGCGATACCCTATCTCTACTAAAAATACAAAAATTAGCTGGGCGTGGTGGCGCATGCCTGTAATCCCAGCTACTCAGGAGGTTAAGGCAGGAGAATTGCTTGAACCCAGGAGGCAGAGGTTGCAAGGAGCCGAGATCGTGCCATTGCAATCAAGCCTGAGTGACAAGAGTGAAACTCCGTTTCAAAAAAAAAAAAATAAGTACATGCCACTGCATTTTAATATTTGATATTGCTATTTAATATTTGATACTAATATTTTGTATATAATATTGAAGTATATATTTTTACCTGTTTGGAAGTTGACAAAAATTTACTTTTAAAATATATATGTTGTTTGAATATAAAAATAAGAGGATATGGTATTAAAGTAATAGAGAGCTGGAAAAGAGGATCAATAATTTTTAACAGTTCTTATTATACTTTAAAAGTATTTTTTTTCTTTTTTTTTTTATACTTTAAGTTCTGGGGTACATGTGCAGAACATGCAGTTTTGTTACATAGGTATACATGTGCCATGGTGGTTTGCTGCACCCATCAACCTGTCACCTACATTAGGTATTTCTCCTAATGTCATCCCTCCCCTAGCCCCCCACCCCATGACAGGCCCTGGTGTGTGATGTTCCCCTCCCTATGTCCATGTGTTCTCATTGTTTAACTCCCACTTATGAGTGAGAACATGCGGTGTTTGGTTTTCTGTTCTTGTGATAGTTTGCTGAGAATGATGGTTTCCAGCTCCATCCATGTCCCTGCAAAGGACATGAACTCATCTTTTTTTATGTCTGCATAGTATTCCATGGTGTATATGTGCCACATTTTCTTTATCCAGTCTATTATTGATGGACATTTGGGTTGGTTCCAAGTCTTTGTTATTGTGAATAGTGCTGCAATAAACATACGTGTGCCTGTGTCTTTATAGTAGAATGATTTATAATCCTTTGGGTATATACCCAGTAATGGGATTGCTGGGTCAAATGGTATTTCTAGTTCTAGATCAACAGTATTTTTTAATATATAGGTTTCCAAATTGTCAGAAAATCCCTTAATAATAAATGCAAAACTCCTGACTTTTTGGAGGAGAATGAGATTGTTTTAACTTCTGTGAAAATTTTAAATATATTTAAAAATAGATAGTATAAATAGTATACATCCTCATATTTATTTTTGAATGTTAATAATTATCAATGCATAGCCAATTTATTTCATCCATAAATACATTGACCATTTTCTTTATCTAAAAGAGAATACTTTTGAGAATGAAAAGGAATGCTATAGTAAATACAGGAGGGAACCAGGCATAAAACCCAGATAGTCCTAAGCATTCTTGGAAGTGTGCAACACAATGCTTTCAAAGAGATATGATTCTAAATGTATTTAAGCAAGACATGGTCCCCACAAGCCCCACCAATCTAAGCAAGACATGATCCCCACAAACCCCACCAATCACCCACAAAAATGTTACCAAACTCCCTTGAACGGAGTTTAACATAAATGTTAAACCCATTCCCAAGCCATCCCCCATATTCACATATTATTTGAAGCAAATTTTAGACATAATTATTTCATCCGTAAATAATTATGTAGACATAATTATTTCATCCATAATTATGTAGACATAATTATTTCATCTGTTCAAAAATAAATATAAGAGGATGTATACTATTTATACTATTCTATATTCAATAAGTATTTTGTATTAGTCCATTTTCACACTGCTATAAAGAAATACCGAGATTGGGTAATTTATAAAGAAAAAGGTTTAATTAACTCCCAGTTTCACATGGCTGGGGACACCTCAGGAAACTTAAAATCACGGCAGAAGGTTAAGGGAAAGCAGAGCATGTCTTACCTGACAGCAGGAGAGAGAGAGTGTGTGGAAATGCCACACTTTCAAACCATCACATCTCAGGAGAATGAACTTACTATCATGAGAACAGCTTGGGGGAACCGCCCCCATGATCCAGTAAGCTCCCACCAGGTACCTTCCTCCATACATGGGGATTACAATTCAAGATGAGATTTCGGTGGGGACACAGAGCCAAGCCGTATCATTCCAACTCTAGCCCCTGCCAGATCTCATGTCCTTCTCACATTTCAAAACACAATCATACCTTCCCAACAGAACCCCAAAGTCTTAACTCATTCCAGCATTAACCCAAAAGTCCAAGTCCAAAGTCTCATCTGAGACAAGCCAAGTTGCTTCTGTCTATGAGCTTATAAAATAAAAAACAAGTTAGTTACTTCCAAGATACAATGGGGATACAGGCATTGGGTAAATGTTCCCCTTCCAAATGAGAAAAATTGGCCAAAACAAAGAGGCTGCAGGGCCCATGCAAATCTGAAACCCAGTGGGGCAGTCATTAAATGTTAAAGCTCCAAAATAATCTCCTTTGACTCCATTCTTCACATCCAAGGTATGCTGATGCAAGGGGTGGACTCCCAAAGTTTTGGGCAGCTCCACCCCTGTGGCTCTGCAGGGTACAGTCCCTGTGGCTGTTTTCACGGGCTGGCGTTGAGTGCCTGGGGCTTTTCCAGGTGCACGATGCAAGCTGTTGGTGAATCTACCATTCTGGGGTCTGGAGAATGGTGGCTGTCTTCTTACAACTCCACTACCCAGTGCCCCAGTGGGGACCTGTATGGGGGCTCCAACCCCACATTTCTTCTCTGGACTGCCTTAGTAGAGGTTCTCCATGAGGGCTTCACCTCTGCAGCAGACTTCTGCTTGGACTTCCAGGCATTTCCACACATCCTCTGAAATCTAAGCAGAGGCTCCCAAAGCTCAATTCTTGTCTTCTGTGCACCTGCAGGCTTAACACCACATGGAAGCTGCCAAGGTATGGGGCTTGCACCCTCTGAAGCAACGGTCTGAGCTGTACCTTGACCCCTTTTAGCCATGGGTGGAGCTGAATCAACTGTGATGCAGGTCACCCCATCTTGAGGCTGCACAGAGCAATGGGGCTCTGGGCCTGGCCCACAAAACCATTTTTTCCTCCTAAATATCCAGGCCTGTGATGGGAGGGGCTTCCTTGAAGATCTCTGAAATGGCCTGGAGACATTTTCCTCATTGTCTTGGCAATTAATATTTAGCTCCTCATTACTTAAGAAAATTTCTATAGCCAGCTTGAATTTCTCCCCATAGAATGGGTTTTTCTTTTCTACCACATGGCCAAGCTGCAAATTTTTTTAAACTTTTATGCTCTGCTTCCCTTTTAAACATAAGTTCTGATTTCAGATCATCTCTTTGTGAATGCATATGACTGTACACTTTCACAAAAGCCAGATCACCTCTTGAATCCTTAAAAATTTCTTCTCTCAGAGACCCTAAATCATCTCTCTCAACTTCAAAGTTCCACAGATCTCTAGGGTGGGGGCAAAATGCCACTGGTCTCTTTGCTAAAACATAGCAAGATACTCTAGTTTCCAGTAAGTTTCTCATCTCCATGTGACACCACTTTAGCTTACATTTCATTGTCCATATCACTATCAGCATTTTGGTCAAAACCATTCGACAAGTCTCTGGGAAGTTCCACACGTTCTCACATCTCCCTGTCTTCTGATTCCTCCAAACTGTTCTAACCTCTGCCCATTACCCAGTTCCAAAGTGACTTCCACATTTTCAGGTTATCTTTATAGTAGTACCCCACTATTCTGATACCAGTTTTCTGTTATTAGTCCATTTTCACCCTGCTATAAAAACTGAATCAATTAAACCTCTTTTCCTTATAAATTACACAGTCTCAGGCCTGGCATGAGTGCCTGAGGCTTTTCCAGGTGCAGGTGCAAGGGCTATCACTGGATCTACCATTCTGGAGTTTGGAGAATGCTGACAGTTTCAGGGTAATTTATAAAGAAAAGAGGTTTAATTGACTCACAGTTCCACATGGCTGGGGAGGCCTCAGGAAACTTAGTTTTTACAATTATGGCAGAAGGGGAAGCAAGTCATGTCTTACATGGTGATGGTAGAGAGAGAGCAAGAGGGGACGTGTCACACTTTTAAATGATCAGATCTCATGAGAACTCAGTATCATGAGAACAGCATGGGTGAAACCATCCCCATGACCCAGTTACCTCCCACCAGGTTGCTCCTTCGACATACGAGACTTACAATTCAAGATGAAGCCTGGGTGGGGATACGGAGCCAAACCAAAACATAGCTCTAAAAGATAAGGGCTATTTTTTGGAACAGAACCACAATACCATTATCACATCTAAAAATTGACAGTGACTCCTTAATATCATCAAGTATCCAATCATTGTTCAGATTTCCCCAGTTGTCTCAAAAATGTCTTTATAATTTATTTGTTCAAATCAGTACCCAAATAGAGTCCATTGCATTTGGTTAATTAAGTTCTTGAGTAAATTGAAGATTATAGATTCCTTTTCTCCCTTTTTCCTCTAGTATCTGTTGAGAAATCAGATATTTGTAACTATAAACAATTTGCTATTTTTAAAGAAAAAGTAAATAAAAGTAGAAAGTATTAGACTGTTGTTGAATCCAGTTTCATTCTATTTTTTTGTTAATTTTTTTTCTTTTCCATTCTGGGGCTATATAGATGATTTCACATCAAGAGAACCATGCAAAGTGGAAGATTTCTGCTGACTCTCAAAAGACTTCTGTTCAGCAACTAAATGAACAATTAGAGAAGGCAAAACTGGAATTAGAAGAAGCTCAGGATACTGTAAGCAATTTGCATCAACAAGTCCAAGATAGGAATGAAGTAATTGAAGCTGCAAATGAAGCATTACTTACTAAAGTAAGTAAACATATAACAGTAATAAAGCATATCTATGAAAACGTAAATGTCTGACTTATTTACCTGTCCTTGTAGTTTATAGAGGACTATATGACCAAATATTGGCCTGTTTGAATAAAAAGCATTTTATTTAGAAGATTGTGAATTTAGGAAATTATTAAGATGTACATTTTATTACCATAGAAGATATAATTTATAAATGTTCAAATATAAATTCATCTAATCATAATGTTTAGAGGGTTTTATATTTGATGTACCTAAAACAAAAAAGCAGAAGCACTTTTCAAATCAGCAAAGATCTTTAAAAATCATAAAGTAGGCCAGGCGTGGTGGCCTACTCTTATATTCCCAGTACTTCAGGAGGCCAAGGTGGGCAGATCACTTGAGGTCAGCAGTTCAAGACCAGCCTGGCCAACATGGTGAAACCACCCTGTCTCTACTAAAAAATACAAAAATTAGCAGGACGTGGTGGCCGGCACCTGTAATCACAGCTACATGGGAAACTGAGGCAGAAGAATCGCTTGAGCCCGGGAGGCAGAGGTTGCAGTAAGCCGAGATCACACAACTGCCCTCCAGCCTGGGTGACAGAGTGAGACTCCTTCTCAAAAAAAGAAAAAAATAAAGTAGACAATCCAAGATTATATTCAGAGGTTTTTATCTAGATTTGAATATAGACATAATTTAAAAAGGAATCCCAGTTCTTTGGTCAAGGCAGGAGGATGACTTGAGTACAGGAGTTCAAGTCCAGCCTGGATAACATAGCAAGACCCTGTCTCTGCCAAAAAAAAAAATTTTTTTACATAGCTTTTGCTTTGTATTCTTCTTCATTAATCATGGCAGTTTCTCCCAGAATTTGAAATTAATATCAGTATTGATGCATAGAGATTAAAACATTGGTTCAAACTTGCCAATATGTAGGGTAAAGTTCTTAGTGAAGGCCTTAAAAAAGAATATACTGATAATTATGAAGCAATAAATGATTTTATAGCAAAATGAAAGTTATTGAAAAGGAAAAAACCTCAGCCAAATAATACCTTAGAAATATTTCTAGTTACTAAGCTGAATACTTAAATTCCATTTATAACAGAGTTGATATTAACAGTACTAGAGGAAAGCTGAATAGACATAATCTAACACATAAAAATATATTGAGGTTGAACACTCTATTAATGATTTTATTAATATTTCATGTTCTGTAATGTACATTTATACAGAATTATGAGCTTCATTATAGAAAATTGACCCTAAAAATTAGATTCTGTGCTGTATTGCTTGTCACAGTATTATCCCTGCTGCTCATTACTAAATATTACTGATGAGATAAATACAATTAGATTGCATGTGTTAGTAATTCAGATGATTTTAAGTTTAACTGTTTAGGCAGTTAACAAAATAGTGGCTATGTAGCAACATTTCTTTTTTTTTTCAGGCAGAGTCTTGCTCCATTGCCCAGGCTGGAGTGCAGTGGCACAATCACAGCTCACTGCAGCCTTGACCTACTGGCCTCAAAGCAATTTTCCCACCTCAGCTCCCGAGTAGCTTAGACGACAGGAATATGCCACCATGCCCAGCTAATGTTTAACTTTTTTTTGTAGAGACAGAGACTCCTTATGTTGCCCAGGCTTTTCTCAAACTTCTGGGCTCAAGCAATCATCCCAAATTGGCCTCCCAAAGTGCTGGCATTGCAGGCATGAGCTACCACAACTGACTGACAATTCTTAAATGAATCATAGATATAGAGATCTTAGAATATGTACTGTGATTAGTCAGTATACCAGTCAGAAAATAGAATTCCTATGTTGGCTTACAGTAGCTCTCAAAGTGAACCTCAGCCTACCGTAAAGTCTAAACTGAAGAGAAATTGAGGATAAAACTAAGAAATAAAGAAGACAGTCTAATAGAAGGGGAGAAGCAGGCATAACTGTAACTAAAAATAATAGAAAGCAATTCCATTGACAACATCAGTAAATGACAGGGAACAAAATCAGAAGTGAGGGAGAAGAAAAGAAAGATCAGTGTTTAAGGCAACTAGTCTTTCTAGTTCACTTTCTCTGGTACCTTAACTAGCAACCTTATATTTGAGGGTAATTAGAACAAGGGCAAAAACCATTTTTTGAGAGCCATGAAGGCATCATTATATTATGGTTCACTACAATTACATTCACAACAGTGACCTTCTTTGAATTTTAAGAAAAAGTTGAATTAATTTAATGTATTCAGTGTACTATATTTAATTGTAAAAGTTACGTGTTAAAACTGTAGGTTAAATAAAATCCTACTTATATGAGATACCACATATCTCAATTATGGCTAGATAATGCAGAGGAGGAAAAAGAAAAAAGACTGCAGCTGTGTACAGTCCTATTCTGTGCCAACTCTACAACTGTTTTGTTAATTGTGATTTTAACAATGTGAATGTAAGATTTACAACAAAAAATTGGCACTCTAGCCACTTAAAAATCATATAAATTGGGGATGGGTTCCAAGATGGCCAAATAGGAACAGCTCCAGTCTGCAGCTCCCAGTGTGACTGACGCTGAAGACGGGTGATTTCTGCATTTCCAACTGAGGTACCTGGTTCGTCTTACTGGGACTGGTTGGACAGTGGGTGCAGCCCACGGTGGGTGAGCCGAAGCAGGGCGGGACATCGCCTCACCCAGAAAGCACAAAGGGTTGGAGGATTTCCCTTTCCTAGCCAAGTGAAGCCATGACAGACGGTACCTGAGAAATTGGGACACTCTTGTCCTAATACTGCACTTTTCCAGTGGTCTTAGCAAATGGCACATCAGGAGATTATATTCTGCGCCTGGCTCGGTGGGTCCCACACCCACAGAGCCTTTCTCACTGCTAGCACATCAGTCTGAGATTGAACTGCAAAGTGGCAGCCTGGGCTGGGAAAGGGGCATCCGCCATTGCTGAGGCTTGAGTAGGTAAACAAAGTGACTGGGAACCTGGAACTGGGTGGAGCCCACCGCAGCTCAATGAGGCCTGCCTGCCTATCTAGACTCCACTTCTGGGGGCAGGGCATAGCTGAGCAAAAGGCAGCAGAAACTTCTGCAGACTTAAACGTTCCTGTCTGACAACTCTGAAGAGAGCCGTGGTTCTCCCAGCATGGAGTTTGAGCTCTGGGAAAGGACAGACTGCCTCCTCAAGTGGGTCCCTGATCCCCGTGTAGCCTAACTGGGAAACACCTGCCAGTAGGGGCTGACTGACACCTCATACAGCCGGGTGCTCCTCTGAGATGAAGCTTCCAGAGGAAGGATCAGGCAGCAATATTTGCTGTTCTGCAACCTCCGCTGGTGATACCCAGGCAAACAGAGTCTGGAGTGGACCTCCAGCAAACTCCAACAGACCTGCAGCTGAGGGGTCTGACTGTTAGAAGGAAAACTAACAAACAGGAATAGCATCAACATCAACAAAAAGGACATCCACACCGAAACCCCATCTGTAGGTCACCATCATCAAAGACCAAAGTTAGATAAAACCACAAAGATGGGGAGAAACCAGAGCAGAAAAAGCTGAAAATTCTAAAAACCAGAGTGCCTCTTCTTCTCTAAAGGATCGCAGCTCATTGCCAGCAATGGAATAAAGCTGGACGGAGAATAACTTTGATGAGTTGACAGAAGCAGGCTTCAGAAGGTTGGTAATAACAAACTTCTCCAAGCTAAAGGAGGATATTTGAATCCATCTCAAGGAAGCTAAAAACCTTGAAAAAAGATTAGACCAATGGCTAACTAGAATAAACAGTGTAGAGAAGACCTTAAATGATATGATGGCATGTCACAAGAACGTGACACATGCATAAGCTTCAGTAGCCAATTCGATCAAGTGGAAGAAAGAGTATCAGCGATTGAAGATCAAATGAATGAAATAAGGTGAGAAGAGAAGTTTAGAGAAAAAAGAGTAAAAAGAAATGAACAAAGCCTCCAAGAAATATGTGACTATGTGAAAAGACCAAATCTACTTTTGATTGGTGTACCTGAAAGTGACGGAGAGAATGGAACCAAGTTGGAAAACACTCTTCAGGATATTATCCAGGAGAACTTCCCCAAGGTAGCAAGGCAGGCCAACATTCAAATTCAGGAAATACAGAGACCACCACAAAGATACTCCTCGAAAAGAGCAACCCCAAGACACATAATTGTCAGAGTCACCAAAGTTGAAATGAAGAAAAAAATGTTAAGGGCCGCCAGAGACAAAGGTCCGGTTGCCCATAAAGGGAAACCCATCAGACTAACAGTGGATCTCTCAGCAGAAACTCTACAAGCCAGAAGAGAGTGGGGGCCAATATTCAACATTCTTAAATAAAAGAATTTTCAACCCAGAATTTCATATCCAGCCAAACTAAGCTTCATAAGTGAAGGAGAAATAAAATCCTTTACAGACAAGCAACTGCTGAGAGATTTTGTCACCACCAGGCCTGCCTTACAAGAGCTCCTGAAGGAAGCACTAAACATGGAAAGGAACAACTGGTACCAGCTACTGCAAACACATGCCAAATTGTAAAGAACGTCGATGCTAGGAAGAAACTGCATCAACTAATGGGCAGAATAACCAGCTAACATCATAAAGACAGGATCAAATTCACACATAACAATATTAACCTTAAATGGAAATGGGCTAAATGCCCCAATTAAAAGACACAGAGTGGCAAATTAGATCAAGACCAGACCCATCATTGTGCTGTATTCAGGAGACCTGTCTCATGTGCAGAGACCCACACAGGCTCAAAATAAAGGGATGGAGGAAGATCTACCAAGCAAATGGAAAACAAAACAAACAAACAGAAAAAGCAGGGGTTGCAATCCTAGTCTCATAAAACAGACTTTAAACCAACAAACATCAAAAGAGACAAGGCCATTACATAATGGTGACGGGATCAATTCAACAAGAAGAGCTAACTATCCTAAATATATATGCATCCAATACAGGACCACCCAGATTCATAAGGCAAGTCCTTAGAGACTTACAGAGAGACTTAGACTCCCACACAATAATAACGGGAGACTTTAACACCCCACTGTCAATATGAGATCAATGAGACAGAAGGTTAAAAAGGATATCCAAGACTTGAACTCAGCTCTGCACCAAGTGGACCTAATAGACATCTACAGAACTCTCTACCCCAAGTCAACAGAATATACATTCTTCTCAGCACCACATTGCACTTATTCCAAAATTGACCACATAGTTGGAAATAAAGCACTCCTCAGCAAATGTAAAAGAACAGAAATCACAACAAACTGTCCCTCAGACCACAGTGCAATCAAATTAGAACTCAGGATTAAGAAACTCACTCAAAACCACACAACTACATGGCAACTGCACGACCTGCTCCTGAATGACTACTGGGTACATAATGAAATGAAGGCAGAAATAAAGATGTTCTTTGAAACCAGTCAGAACAAAGACACAACATATGAGAATCTCTGGGACACATTTAAAGCAGTGTGTAGAGGGAAATTTATAGCACTAAATGCCCACAAGAGAAAACAGGAAAGATCTAAAATCGACACAATAACATCACAATTAAAAGAAATAGAGAAGAAAGAGCAAACAAATTCAAAAGCTAGCAGGAGGTAAGAAATAAGTAAGATCAGAGCAGAACTAAAGGAGAAAGAGACACAAAAAAACCTTCAAAAAAAATTCAATGAATCCAGGAGCTGCTTTTTGAAAAGATCAACAAAATTGATAGACTGCTAGCAAGACTAATAAAGAAGAAAAGAGAGAAGAATCAAATAGATACAATAAAAAATGATAAAGGGGATATCACCACTGACCCCACAGAAATACAAACCACCATCAGAGAATACTATAAACACCTCTGCACAAATAAACTAGAAAACCTAGAAGAAATGGATAAATTCCTGGACACATACACCCTCCCAAGACTAAACCAGGAAGAAGTTGAATCCCTGAATAGACCAACAACAGGCTCTGAAATTGAGGAAATAATTATTAGCCTACCAACCAAAAAAAGTCCAGGACCAGACGGATTCACAGTTGAATTCTACCAGAGGTACAAAGAAGAGTTGGTACCATTCCTTCTGAAACTATTCCAATCAATAGAAAAAGAGGGAATCCTCTCTAACTCATTTTATGAGGCCAGCATCATCCTGATACCAAAGCCTGGCAGAGACACAACAAAAAAAGAGAATTTTAGACCAATATCCCTGATGAACATCGATGCAAAAATCCTCAATAAAATACTGGCAAACTGAGTCCAGCAGCACATCAAAAAGCTTATCCACCACAATCAAGATGGCTTTATCCCTGGGATGCATGGCTGGTTCAACATACACAAATCGATAAACGTAATCCATCACACAAACGGAACCAAAGACAAAAACCACATGATTATCTCAATAGATGCAGAAAAGGCCTTCAACAAAATTCAACAGCCCTTCATGCTAAAAACTGTCAAACTAGGTACCGATGAAATGTATCTCAAAATAATAAAAGCTATTTATGACAAGCCTACAGCCAATATCATACTAAATGGGCAAAAACTGGAAGCATTCCTTTTGAAAACTGGCACAAGACAGGGAAGTCCTCTCTCACCACTCCTATTCAACATAGTGTTGGAAGTTCTGGCCAGGGGAATCAGGCAGGAGAAAGAAAGAGTATTCCATTAGGAAAAGAGGAAGTCAAATTGTCCCTGTTTGCAGATGACATGATTGTATATTTAGAAAACCCCATCATCTCAGTCCCAAATCTCCTTAAACTGATAACTTCAGCAAAGGCTCAGGATACAAAACCAATGTACAAAAATCACAAGCATTCTTATACACCAGTAACAGACCAACAGAGAGCCAAATCATGAGTGAACTCCCATTCACAATTGCTTCAAAGAGAATGAAATACCTAGGAATCCAACTTACAAGGGATGTGAAGGATCTCCAAGGAGAACTACAAACCACTGCTCAATGAAATAGAAGAGGACACAAACAAACGTAAGGACATTCCATGCTCATGGATAGGAAGAATCAATATCATGAAAATGGCCATACTGCCCAAGGTAATTTAACGATTCAATGCCATCCCCATCAAGCTACCAATGGCATTCTTCACAGAATTGGAAAACACTACTTTAAAGTTCATATAGAACCAAAAAAGAGCCCACATAGCCAAGACAATCCTAAGCCAAAAGAACAAAGCTGGAGGCATCATGCTACCTGACTTAAAACTATGCTACAAGACTACAGTAACCAAAACAGTATGATACTGGTACCAAAACAGAGATACAGACCAATGGAACAGAACAGAGGCCTCAGAAATAACACCACACATCTACAACCATCTGATCTTTGACAAACCTGACAAAAACAAGAAATGGGAAAAGGATTTCCTATTTAATAAATGGTGCTGGGAAAACTGGCTAGCTATATGTAGAAAGCTGAAACTGCATCCCTTCCTTACACCTTATACAAAAATTAATTCAACATGGATTAAAGACTTAAATGTTAGACCCAAAACCATAAAATCCCTAGAAGAAAACCTAGGCAATACCATTCAGGACATAGGCACAGGCAAGGACTTCATGACTGAAACACCAAAAGCAATGGCAACAAAAGCCAAAATAGACAACTCGGATCTAATTAAACTGAAGAGCTTCTGCACAGCAAAAGAAACTACCATCAGAGTGAACAGGCAACCTACGGAATGGGAGAAAATGTTTGCCATCTACCCATCTGACAAAGGGCTAATATCCAGAATCTACAAAGAACTTAAATTTACAAGAAAAAATCAACCCCATCAAAAAGTGGGTGAAGGGTATGAACAGACACTTCTTAAAAGAAAACATTATGCAGCCAACAGACACCTGAAAAAATGTTCATCATCACTGGCCATCAGAGAAATGCAAATCAAAACCACAATGAAATGCCATCTCACACCAGTTAGAATGGTGATCATTAAAAAGTCAGGAAACAACAGGTGCTGGAGAGGATGTGGAGAAATAGGAACACTTTTACACTGTTGGTGGGAGTGTAAACTAGTTTGACCATTGTGGAAGACAGTGTGGCAATTCCTCAAAGATCTAGAACTAGAAATACCATTTGACCCAGCAATCCCATTACTGGGTATATACCCAAAGGATTATAAATCACGCTGCTATAAAGACATGCACACGTATGTTTATTGTGGCACTATTCACAATAACAAACACTTGGAACCAACCCAAATGTCCATCAATGATAGATTGGATAAAGAAAATGTGGCACATATACACCATGGAATACTATGCAGCCATAAAAAAGGATGAGTTCATGTCCTTTGTAGGGACATGGATGTAGCTGGAAACCATCATTCTGAGCAAACTATTGCAAGGACAGAAAACCAAACACCAGATATTCTCACTCATAGGTGGGGATTGAACAATAAGAACACTTGGACACAGGGTGGGGAACATCACACACCAGGGCCTGTCATGGGATGGGGGAGGGGAGAGGGATAGCATTAAGAGAAATCCCTAATGTAAATGACAAGTTAATGGGTGCAGCACACCAGCATGGCACATGTATACATATGTAAGAAACCTGCACGTCGTGCATGTGTACCCTAGAACTTAAAGTATTTTTAAAAATCATATAAATCAATTTTAGATGAAGTAGTATAAAAACAGGAAAGAACTGAAATATGCATGTTAAACTTTTATTTTGTAATGCATTCTGTGGTTATGACAGTTTTAGTTATGAACACAGTATTTTTGAAAGCTACTTTAAGAACAGAAACTATCAGATTAAAATGGATAGGATTTAGAAATATGTATCTTATGGATACCTTTAAGAAAAGGCAAATGTATTTGAAAAGAAAACTATTATACTTACATTATTAAGCTTTTGAAATTAATATATCATCTCTTTTTTTAGGCTTTTTGGTTTTTTACTTTATGTAGTCTCCTAGGATCCCAAAGTTCAGTTAGAGGACCCAAATAAAAGACATGAAAAAAATAGAAATGCAAAGTTTATTTAACAAGGATTGATTTATTAAAAATTAATCACTTTTTTAAGTTTTTGAAAAATGTCTAATATAATAAAGCTTTCTTGTAATGAGAACACAAAAAGCAGAATAGCTTATATCTGTTTATTCCCTGTTGGAAATTCTGAAAGGGGTCTTTTTGTGTCTACATGTGTTAGATTAACAAAAGCTAGCATACCTCTACACTTTTGCAGAGAAATTTTTAGGTGTAAGATTTCAATCTTGAATAGAAATTGATATTGTCATTAACACCAAAAAATATATATATATAAGGAAAATTAGTTTTAATGGAATTTCTTAGAATAAGCATATTTCAAATGAACACGTGTAATTTTCCCAAAGTGAACCTATCTTAAATAAGTCAAGGTTTTAAACAGAGCTTGGAAAATTCTCGAGAATTATCAACAGAATTCCTATACTGGGACAAAGGTTGACTTTCTAAAAGTCTATGATTTTCTAAGGAGTTCATTCATTTAACAAAAATGTTTTGAACACCTACTATGTACCAATTTTTCTGCAGGAATCAGAATTAACCAGATTACAAGCCAAAATTTCTGGACATGAAAAGGCAGAGGACACCAAGTTTCTACCAGGCCCATTTACATCTCCAACAGAAATTATGCCTGATGTTCAAGATCCAAAATTTGCTAAACATTTTCACACATCTTTTTCCAAGTGTACAAAATTACGTCGCTCTATTAGTGCCAGTGATCTTACTTTCAAAACTCATGGTGATGAAGATCTTTCTGAAGAATTACTACAGGACTTGAAGAAAATGCAATTAGAACAGCCTTCAACATCAGAAGAAAGCCGTAAGAATCTGACTTACACCCAGCCAGACTCATTTAAACCTCTCACGTATAACCTAGAAGATGATAGTTCTGAGAGTAATGACTTTAGCACGCTTAGTGGGATGCTAAGGTACATAAACAAAGAAGTAAGACTATTAAAAAAGTCTTCTATGCAGACAGGTGCTGGTTTAACTCAGGTATGTATTTTATATACTGTAAGTTGTAATATTTGTTTCCAAAACATATCATTTTGTTACTTGGAAGAAAATTCATGTATTTAAATGAAAAACTACTAATATTTGAAAAAGGAAGATTTTACATTTTAAACATTAAGTAAAATTAATACCAAAAGACATTTTCTCTAGGTCATGGTGTGAGATAATAGGGGGAGATAATAGGGGGAAAGAGAGAGGCAAAGGGAGACAGAACAGGAAGTAGAATGAAAAATAGGTAGATAGACATGGAAGTGCTTAAAAATTAAAAAAAAAAAAACTGAAAGAAAAATGGGAAGAAGAAACATGCAGTGAGAGGAATCCAGAGAAAGTAGGTTCTGAGGTGAATGTTCTCATAACTTCGTCATAATTTACTGTTCACTTGGGCTCAGTATGTCAGAATAAGTTATTGCTGGCTATCACTGTCTTTGGAAAGTTGATTTACTGATTAGCCATTATTTAAAAGTATGAATAAGTCCAGTGTTCCTTATAATTTTTCACCCTAAAGTATTTATGTTCATCTTTCCTTCTTTTATCCCTTTTCTCTTTAAAAGAAAGATACATCCCTCTTCTTTTTTAGAGAGAACCTCTTGAACATGTACTTTCAAGCCTTTAATATGCTTGCCTGTTTTGCTTCTCTGCTTCCTGATTTAATATGTATCTTCAAGCTTCTTTATTTACCTCTTCCTTTCATTTCCAGACATCTTAAAGTCATACCCACTCTAAGCTGGGTGCAGTGGCACATGCCTGCAATCCCAGCTACCTCGGAGGCTGAGGGAGGAGGATTATGTGAGGGCAGGAGTTTGAGACCAGTATGGGCAACATGGCGAGACCCCATCTCAAAAAAAAAAAAATTTTTATTCATTCTATTTCTCCATTGTTGTTACCTCCTTACTACCCTTCCCACTGTGTAACTTACTGTATTTGTCTCTTGAATATTAAATTTACTGTTTTCTTGAAAGTCACAAAAAAACCTCATTGTATAATACACAAATTTAGTATCCTCTTTTCAGCTTTTGTAGATTTAACTGTCCATTCCCCGTTTTGATATTTTCTCTTCTCTTGACTTTTATGATTTAATATTTTTCTGGTCCTCTTCTTATTCTGAACTAACTACTTTCTCACTTTTCTGCTCCTCGTATTCCTTATGTTCCACAATATAGGATTTAATCTGTAGTTTGCATATGGAAATAAAGAATCTCCTTTAGATAATGTTAGCTTTTTTAAAAATGCCTAACATCATTTTCAAACACATCAAGATAGCTTTGGTGGCCTGAACAGTTAAAAAAAAATTTTTTTGTAATAGATCCAAGACAAAGAAAAATTGTTGAATGAGGTTTTCTTCATAATACTTATTTTTGCCTGGCATTTAAGTATATGTCTATCTACTTGTTTATTGATTGTCTCCCCCACTGAAAATGTAAGCTGTGTGGACAGGGTATGGTCATTTCGCTTATTTCTATATTTCCAGTGCCTGGTATATAGTAGATGCTGAATAAATATTTATGAATGAATCAAATGGCTAAATAAATTATATACAGTAAACATAACTGTAGTTTTAAATGCTAGATTTCATCAGGTTGTGCTGGCCAAAATTTCACTTTTAGCATATTACTTTTAGCATGCAAGAAGTTAAAGATTCAGAAAAGTAACTGAGAAATAATCAGTGAAATAGAAGAGAAATTAGGAGAGTATAATGTTTCACAATGTATTTCAAGGAGGGTGAGATCAATTGTGTCCAGTGTTGCTAAGTAAAGTGAAGATTGATAATTGACTATCATATTTGGTAATGTTGAGGCTTCTATGACCTTCATAAGACTGGCTTTAGAGTAACAATGGGAATGAAAGCCTGATGTAGAGTGGGTTTAGCATAGAATGGAAAGAGGAAATAGAAACACCAAGAATAGACAACTCTTTGGATAAAGAGTAAAGCAGAGAAATGAGGGAGATGTGATGTCAAGGGAGAGTTTTTGTTTTGCTTTTCAACATAAGAGAGAAAACAGCTGTTGGATAGTGATAGGAATGATCCAGTAGACAGGGAAACAGCAATTCAAGACAGAGAGTAGAAGGAGTAAAATCCTTAAGGTAGGCTTAAGAAATGGGATACAGGAGAGCAGTAGAGGAGTTGGTCTTAGATAAACGAAGGGGCAGTTCATCCACTGTAGTGGGAAGGAAGGCAGAATATGGGAGCACAGAAACACATGGAATGGAAGGTTTGGTAGTCGGAGAGAAATTTCTTTATTGATTGCTTTTATTTTCTTAGTGAAATAAGAAGCAGTGTTTTTAGCTAAGGCATAGTAAGATATTGGAAATTTAAGAACAGGGAAGGTATATGAAATGATTACTTACTTTGGAGAGTAGGAAAGCATAAACAGACTAGCAAAGTCTAGTAGAATTGCTAGCCAGATAGTTCTGTCATGTGGAACAACCGTGCAAGATACAGGACATCTGGCATCATTTGTCCCTGCCCATTGTATATCTGCAGCAGCATGTTCCTTTCTCCCCTATCATAGTGACAACCAAAAACTACCATCACAGATTTCTAGAATGTTCTGTAGAGGATGGTACTGCACCCTTTAAGAACCTCTGCTCTACTCCAGTGACCCTTGCAGTCATAGATATGCAAGACTCTCTTTTTGGTAAAAATAGCACCTAATTTATGCAGGATAAATTTGATAAGTACAGTGACAGATTGTGATCATAACAATACATAGCCTTTACTGTATGTCAAGCAAATCCTTTACATAAGTTAACTCATTTAATCCTTGTAACAACCCCCTGATAGGTACTATTATCTGAATAGTACCAAATGATAGTACCTAATAGTTCTACTGTAGCAGGTACTGTTATTACCCTTATTATATGAGGAAACTTGAGTCCCTGCTCTTAACCACTATATATAATATTTACATAATTGTGTTTGCATTTTCTTCAGTACTGTCTAATTACATAGTTTGGTCTTGCAGTTGCTTAGCCAGTTAAGGATTAAGAGTAGGAGTTAGCTGGGCATGGTGGCTTACACCTGTAATCCCAGCACTTTGGGAGGCTGAGGCAGGTAGATCATGAGGTCAGGAGTTCAAGACCAGCCTGGCTAAGAGGGCGAAACCCCATCTCTACTGAAAACACAAAAATTGGCTGGGCGTGGTGGTGCGCACCTGTAATCCCAGCTGCTCAGGAGGCTGAGGCAGATAATTGCTTAAACCCAGGAGGCAGAGGTTGCAGTGAGCCGAGATTGCACCACTGCACTCCAGCCTGGGCACCAGAGCAAGACTCTATCTCTAAATAAAAAAATAAACAGTAGGAGTTAAAAGTTACTACATAACTGATAGAATGATTTCTTACTCTGTAGGTTTTTGCAATATATATTTGAATTTTTCAAGTCGTTTCACCTAGTCATTTATCATTGAAGATCAAATTAAAATTAAATTTTCAAAATACTAGCCGGGTAAGGTGCCTCACACCTTTAATCTCAACACTTTTGGAGGCCAAACGGGGATTACTTGAGACTAGGATTTCAAGGCCAGCCTGGGCAGCATAGCAAACCCTATCTCTACAGAAAAATAAAATGAACAATTAGCTGGGCATGGTGGCGCACATCTGTAGTCCTAGCTACTTGGAAGCTGAGGTGGGAGGATCACTTGAGCCTGGTTCAAGGCTGCAGTGAGCTATTATCATGCACTGTAGCCTAGGCAATGGAGCAAGAACCCATCTCTAAACAAAACAAACGTAGCCTATTGTTAAACTTAAAAGATTGGATTCTTACAATCCTATCAAAGTTATATTCTGTACAAACATAGTTTTCTTGATTGTCAATGATACTCTACGTAAAGTTTTAAATGCATTAACCACAGTCAATACTCATAAGTTTAAGCTCACATGGAACTCTTACAGCGCATGAGCCTCAGTGACCACCTCATAGTCATTTACATGTATGTTGCATTAATAAATATATACTACTCTGTAAAATTTAATGAAAGAGATGCATTTTTATTTTTTTGAGACAGAATCTTGCGCTGTCACCAAGGCTGGAGTGTAGTGGCACGATCTCAGCTCACTGCAACCTCCGCTTCCCGGGGTCAAGCAATTCTCATACCTCAGCCACCTAAGTAGCTGGGATTACAGGCCTGTGTCACCATGCCCAGATAATTTTTGTATTTTTTAGTAGAGACGGGGTTTCACCATGTTGGCCAGGCTGGTCTCAAACTCCTGGCCCCAAGTGATCTACCCACCTTGGCCTCCCAAAGTGCTGAGATGACAAGCATGAGCCACCGTGCCTGGCCTGAAAGAGATCTTTTAAATTGGGATGTAGAGCCATGATCTGTAGCCTAGTTCAGATCCTCAGCTTATTTCACCCACCACTTAAGTATGACATTGCATTGGTCTCCTATTTAAAAGCAGAATTTTAAAACTCTTAAACCAAAGAAATTATTATTTAAATAAAGTGTTATAAAGAAATCCAGTATGTCAAATAGATAACAAAGGTAGTTTATCTGATTGGGGGTAGGATATGTCTGACCTTTACCCAGTTACTTAAATCTACTCATGGCTGCTCATGCAAAAGCTCCAGAGCAGCCCTGGATTAATCATTAAGGAAAATAAGCAGGAGCATAAGGGACTAAGGGAAATGCCACAGAGTTATTTGTCCTAGCTATAATCTTCTTAATTCGTTCACTGCCACACTTGACTTTAGTAGAATTTTTAGTAATGGTCTTTATCTGCCATGTTCAAATTTAATCTGCACTGTTGAAAAATCATTTTCTGTGGTATGGTGAGTGACAAAAGTTTAAAAGTTTCATTTGAAAGTGTCATCAGGTATTACATTTGTTTCTTTACACATGGTGTGAGTTTCAAAACCAGCTAGCTTGGTCTGGATAGCATTTGACTCATCAACTGATTTGTCTAAAGGACTCTTAAGCATTTTTTTAAAGCAGTGGTAGGGCCAGGAGGCACCATTGTTGGGCTGTGCAGAGGGTATCAGCTGGCCTAAATCCAGCTATGCTTGAGAAAGTGCAGTCTTAAAGTCCACTGGTACAATGGAAAGAATGCGGAAATCGATACATGAGAAGTGTTTAATAAGTGTTAGCTCCCTTTCTTGTGTTGCAGCCCAAATACTATTTTCCTAATGGTTAAGTACGTTGGCACTTCCATTGAGAGTAAAGCCTCTTAACACAGCAGTGTTCTGCTTTCAGACTAACAAAAGCTTCAGAACTCAAAAAATTATACCTGTACACAATTTAGAACACAATATCAGCAAGTTCAGAGACTTCACATTAACTCTTATTCTAATCCTGTTTTGGATTAGAGCAGTGGAAGTGTTGTGAATACTGATTAATTAGCTAATTCACCATTTATTAGGAATTTATAAGAAGTTATTACTTCTATTTTGCTTATTTGTAGTTCTCAAGATATGGTACATATATCGTGCAGTAAGATGAAAAATAAGAAATTAGGAAATTAGCTATAGGGAAAACAAAGATAAAAAATATTAAACCAGGAGTACAGGTAATACCTAGAGACATGATAATATTTTCAAATTCACACCCTCAGTAAAGATGAAGGTATGACAAGAAAATTTGGCTCATATTTTTAAAAATCCCCTGGGCCTTTTCTACTTTATGTTCAACTGCTTTTATATGCAACCAATTCTCTTTTGTCTTTTTCTGCTCTTTTTTCTTCTTTTAGTCTTCCTTTTTAATTGACTTTTTTCATGTAGCTATTCATCCTTGTTTATTGTGCTCTCAAACGATAATGTGACAGTGATGCCTAAATATGTTATTTTTACATTCCTTTTTTTGAGTTTTAAAATTAGTTTAACCTCATATTCACACCCACCTCATTCAGCCAGAATTGTTTGCTTTTATTTTTTATTTTATTTATTTATTTATTTTTTGAGATGGAGTTACACTCTTGTCTCCCAGGCTGGAGTGCAGTGGTGCATCTCGGCTCACTGCAACCTCCCACTTCAAGGTTCAAGTGATTCTCCTGCCTCAGCCTTCTGACTAGCTGGGATTAGAGACACTCACCACCACACCCAGCTAATTTTTGTATTTTTTTGGTAGAGATAGGGTTTCACAATGTTGGCCAGGCTGGTCTCGCTCCTGACCTCAGGTGATCCACTCGCCTCTCGGCCTTCCAAAGTGCTGGGATTACAGGCGTGAGCCACTACGCCTGGCCTGCATTCTATATTCATGTGGTTCATTATTGACTTTTTATGATTCATATTTTTCAGTAGACTAAATATTTCTCTTGCTTTAAATTATACTCCTGTTATTATAGTAAACTTTTAATGCTCAATCAGCTTAGGAATACTTCAAATATTAATCTATTATTTTGCATTATTCCAGGGAGAAAATGTGTAATTAAAAGAAGATACCGATATGTTGAAAAAAATGGAATTTTTGGTACTGTGCTGTGTTTACTTATTATATGTAGCTCATACTTCATAGAAGCTGTTATTTTGCTTTTGAATAAATTTTATATTTCAATATTTTAAAAGAAAGCCCCACTAAAACTTAATTATATTTTTAAAGAAAATTTATTATTTTATTTATTGTTTTTTGGCTTAAACTTGCTGCTTTCCTTTGCTTTTTATATAAAAATCATTGTTAAAATGCATAAGTACATTGAGGAATGTAAATTTTTTTTGTTTTTGAAATGAAAGGCCTCACATATTTACTACTGAACCTAGCCAACCAATGCATTCATAACAGATGCAGAGAGAAAAAATATATTCCCAACAAAACATGTCAAACTCTCCAGATAGTGGTGACATTTTCACCTTGATATGGTAACATGATTGTGACTTTCAGACAGCATAAATATGTTTGCCATCTCATGTGCAGTTCCTTATAGACCCAGCTTGGTTCTTCTCCATTGTCTCCTTTTGGTTTTATTTTATTAATAAAATCCTGATTTTATTACCAGTTTTCATCCAAATCCACTGGGGAACGGCACAATTTTGCTTTTGTTTCTTGGCCAGCAATTGCTTAATCCCAAAAGTCTTGTGAGAAGACATGGCGAGAAGCAGAGTCAAGCACACACCATGATGGCGGAGAAAGGAAGAGAGGCGAGGAATATCAGTTCTTAATCAGACTATTATTTGCTAATTTTTTTGGTAATACTTAATTTTTAAAATTAGCATAAATTTGTAACTCATTCTGCCAGAGGTTTATAATTATACTAATAATGGCTGATTTTCATTGAGTCAGTTTACTGTTTATCAGTGACTATTCTAGGCACTTGTATTAGTCTGTTCTCATGCTGCCAATAAAGACATACCCCAGACTGGCCAAGTGCAGTGGCTCACGCCTGTAATCCCTGCACTTTGTGAGGCCGAGGTGGGCAGATCACAAGGTCAGGAGATCCAGAACATCCTGGCTAACACAGTGAAACCCCCTCTCTACTAAAAATACAAAAAAAAAAAAAAATTAGCTGGGCATGGTGGCGGGCGCCTGTAGTCCCAGCTACTTGGGAGGCTGAGGCAGGAGAATGGCATGAACCTGGGAGTCGGAGCTTGCAGTGAGCCGAGATCATGCCACTGCACTCCAGCCTGGGTGACAGAGCGAGAATCCGTCTCAAAAAAAACAAAAAAAACCTACCCCAGAAGTGGGTAATTTATAAAGGAAAAGAGGTTTTGCTTTTGTTTTTGTTTTGAGTTGGAGTTTTGCTTTTGTCACCTAGGCTGGAGTACAGTGGTGTCATCTTGGCTCACTGCAACCTCCGCCTCCCGGGTTCAAGCGATTCTCCTGCCTCAGCCTCCTGACTAGCTGGGATTACAAGTGCCCACCACCATGCCTGGCTAGTAGTTTGTATTTTTTAGTAGGGACAGAGTTTCACTATGTTGGCCTGGCTGGTCTTGAACTCCTGAGACCTCAGGTGATCACCCACCTCGGCCTCCCAAAAGTGTCAGGATTATAGGCTTGAGCCACTGCACCTGGCCAGAAAAGAAGTTTAATAGACTCACAGTTCCACATGGCTGGGGAGGCCTCACAATCAATCATAGCAGAAGGCAAAGGAGGAGCAAAGTCAAGTTTTGCATGGCAGCAGGTAAGAGAGAGCATATGTGGGGGAACGCCTCTTTATAAAACCTCAGATCTCATGAGACTTATTCACGATCACAAGAACAGCATGGGAAAGACCCACCCTTATTATTCATATTTTTGAAGATTTAAAGGAAGAGATGGCCATAATGAGTGAATAGATGGGGAGGAATCTTAGACAAATAGAAATCAATGAATGGGACAAGGTAGAAACCAGGGAGTCCCAATATGTTAGAGGCAGGCAGAAAAGAAAACTGAGAATGGATGTTTAGAGGTAAAATAACCAAATGGGACCTCTAGAACCAAAAATAATATTATCTGAACATTTAAAACTCCCAATATTGGCTTAACAGCAGATTGGTGATGACAGAAAAGTCAGTTGACTTGAAAGCAGATAAACAGTAAATTTCCACTCTGAAGAACAAAGAGAATATGATTGAATAAATATAAAAAGAGCATCTAAGACCTGTATGACAATATTAAGAGGAAAAGAAAGGGAAAATGAGGCAGGAAAAAAGGTTCTTATAGTTATGGCTGAATATATCACAAATGTGGTGAAAAGATGACAACCTGTAGATTTTTTTTTTTTTTTTTTTTTTTTTTTTTTTTTTGAGATGGAGTCTCGCTCTGTCACCCAGGCTGGAGTGCAGTGGCCGGATCTCAGCTCACTGCAAGCTCCGCCTCCCGGGTTCACGCCATTCTCCTGCCTCAGCCTCCCGAGTAGCTGGGACTACAGGCGCCTGCCACCTCGCCCGGCTAAGTTTTTGTATTTTTAGTAGAGACGGGGTTTCACTGTGTTAGCCAGGATGGTCTCGATCTCCTGACCTCGTGATCCGCCCGTCTCGGCCTCCCAAAGTGCTGGGATTACAGGCTTGAGCCACCTCGCCCGGCCAACCTATAGATTTTCTAAGCTCAACAAGCCCTAAGCAGGATTCAAAAAAAAAAAAAAATCCTGCTTAATCATATAATAGTGAAAATTCTGTAAACCAAACACAGAAATATCTTAAAAATAGAGAAAAAAATCCTTATGTAGGGGAACAGTGATCCAAAAGAAGGCAGATTTGCCATGAGAAAGGCTGAGACACACTTTTAAAAGGACAACTGTATTAGACTGTTCTCACACTTCTATAAAGAACTACGTGAGACTGGGTAATTTATAAAGAAAAGAGGTTTAATTGACTCACAGTTCCACGGGCTAGACAGGAGGCATGGCTCAGGAAGCCTTGGGAAACTTAAAATCGTGGTGGAAGGTGAATGGGAAGTCAGCATGTCTTACATGGCAGGAGCAGAAGGAAGAGAGAGCAAAGGGGGAAGCACTACACACTCTTAAACAGATCTTGTGAGAACTCTATCATGAGGCAGCACTAGGGGGATGGTACTAAACCATTAAAAACCACTTCCATGATCCAATTACCTCCCACCAAGCCCCACCTCCAATACTCAGGTTCAAAATTCAACATGAGATTTGGGTGGGGACACAAAGCCAAATCATATCATTCCAACCATGTCCCCTCCAACATCTCATGTCCTTCTCACACAAAATTTCAATCATCCATTCTCAACAGTCCCCTAAGTCTTAACTCATTTCAGCATTAACTCAAAAATCCATAGTCCAAAGTCTCATCTGAGACAAGGCAAGTTCCTTCCACCTATGATCCTATAAAATAAAAAACAAGTTAGTTACTTCAAAGATACAATGGGGGTACAGACATTGGGTAAATGCTCCCATTCCAAAAGGGAAGAATTGGCCCAAAACAAAGGGGCTACAAGCCCCATGATCCAATCACCTTCCACCAGGCTCCACCTCCAACACTTGGGATCACAATTCAATATGAGATTTGGGTGGGACACAAAGCAAACCATATCAACAATAGAATGAAAGTTTAAAGTATGGACAAAGGTACCAGGGAAACAAGCATAAAAAACACTTCAGGGCTATATTAATATCTGACAAAGTAGATGTCAAAAAATGAGTTTTGCCAGAGATTAAAAAAGGATGTTTTGTAATGGTAAAAGGATCCATTTAATAGGAAGACATACTCCTAAATGTGTATACACCAAATAACAGACTTTAGACACATGAAGTGAAATCTAACCGAACTAAAGGGACAAATAGATCCACATAGTGGGATAGTTTAACCTCCAGTTTTCAGTAATTAAAAGAATAAGAGACCAAAAAAATCAGCAGGGATAGAGAAGTTATGAATAATATCAAACTGATTTGACTTAACTGACATTTAAAGAATACTATAGAGCCAGGCATGGTGGCTCATGCCTGTAATTCCAGCAATTTGGGAAGCCAAGGTGGGAGGACTGCTTGAGCCCAGAAGTTTGAGACCAACCTGGGCAACATGGTGAAACCCTGTCTCTACCAAAACAAACAAAAAAATCAACCAGGCATGGTGGTGTGTGCCTATAGTCCTAGCTATTCAGGAGGCTGAGGTGGGAGGATTGCTTGATGCTTGAGCCCAGGAGGCAGAGGTTGCAGTGAGCAGAGATCACACCACTGCACTCCAGCCTGGGCAACAGAGCGAGACCATATATATATAATACATATTGTAGGCCAGGAATGATGGCTCACACCTGTAATCCCAACACTTTGGGAGGCTAAGGCAGGAGGAATGCTTGAGCCCAGCAGTTCAAGACAGGCAAGAACAACATAGCGAGACCCCATCTCTACAAAAAATTAAGAAATTAACTGCACATGGTGATGTGTGCCTGTGGTCCAAGCTACTCAGGAGGCTGAGGTAGGAGAATCTCTTGAGCCTGAGAGTTCAAGGCTGCAGTGAACCGTGATCACGCTACTGCACTTCAAGCTGGGCAACAGAACAAGACCCCATCTCAACAACAACAACAAAAAGCAGATTGCTATTAAATATGAGGGTCATCAGTGCATACAGACTGCCTAAATTAAAAGGCCTGACAAAAGCTACAAATCAACAGTTTTAAAATACTGGACATGAAGCAACAAAAGACAGTGGTTTCTGAGAGAGGGGTGAGCCCTTTATTTCTCCCAGCTTATTACCTGGAGTAAGTTTCTAGGCTGTGACCTTGGGTTGAAGAGGCAGAGATAGGAATCTGGGGAGGCTAAGAAGGCTAGAATTCACAGGGCACAGTATTAGAGAGGAGAGAGCTATACAGAGAACTCTGGAAATGAAAGGATCTCCCTCAAAATTTTCAGATGAGAAATCATCAGTGACTATATGTGAGGAAACTACACAAGACAAGGGAAAGAACCACTTGAATAAATGGAACAATCCTCAGAGCTCAGAAAGCTCTGACAACAGTTTTTGTTTCCATGACTAGGAGTGAGAAAAATCTCATCATTTTCAGGGCATCAGGTAGAATTCTCAAGAATGTTGCCTCAATAATGGGGAAATAAAGCCTAGTCTAAATGCCTCTTGGGTACTAGTTAAGAGTCATTTAAAGCAAAATCTGAAAGGATAAAACTGTTTTCAAATAATCATGTCCAAGAACAAAAGCTCAAGAATATTTATAGGAGTAAACTATTTAATAATGTAAAATTCAGAATGTGTTTAATCAAAAGTTACCAGGGCCAGGAATGGTGGTGCAGCTGTAGTCCCAGCTATTCAGAAAGCTGAACAGGAGGATCACTTGAGCCCAGGAGTTCAAAGCTCTAATGTGCTATGATCACACTATGAGGAGGCACTGCACTCCAGCCTGGGCAACATAGCAAGACCACATCTCTTTTAAAAAATTACCAGGAATGGAAAGAAACAGGAAAATATGACCCAATAATGATAAAAAGCAATCTAAACCAACCAGAAAAGACATGGATGATCAAATTAGTAGTCAAGGCCACTAAATTATTACAACTGTATTCTATACGTTCAAGAAGCTAGAAGAAACACTGAACATGTTGAGTAGAGACATGGAAAACATAAAAAGGAAACACAACTTTGGGAGATTAAAACAACAATATTTGATGAAAAATAAATTGGATGAGATGAACCGGAGATTATATATTATAGAGGAAAGATTAATGAACATGAATACAAAACTAGAAACTATCAAAATGAAACAAAAAATTGTAGAAAAACAAGTGAGCAGACCATCAACCAGCTGCAGGAAATCTTCAAGAGACCTAATATACTTCTAAGTGAAGTCCCTACAAAACAAAAGGTAGAGGGGAGGGGGACAAGGGGAAACAAAAATTCTAAAAAAAAGTTTTCAAACCTCTTGAATACTATACTAGAAACTATAGTGTGTTGTGGGGTTTATAATCTATGTAAAGTAAATCTATTCCAATAATAGCATAGGGATTGTGAGGAGGGAAATGGAAGTATACTGTTTTTGGTTTTTGTTTTGTTTTGAGATAGAGTCTCACTCTGTTGCCAGGCTGGATTACAGTGGCACAATCTCGGGTCACTGCAATCTCCACCTCCTGGGTTCAAGTGATTCTCTTCCCTCATACTCCCAAGTAGCTGGGACTATGGACGCCACCATGCCCAGCTAATTTTGGTATTTTTAGTAGAGATGGGGTTTCACCATGTTGGCCAGGATGGTCTCAATCTCCTGACCTCGTGATCCACCCACCTTGGCCCCCCAAAGTGCTGGGATTACAGGCATGAGCCACCACGCCTGTTAAGGCTCTTATATCTTATCTCAGGTATAAGAGTGAAATATCACCTGAAGGTAGACTGTGATAAGTTAATGTTCTATATTAAAAAGCCCTAAAGTAACTTTTAAAATAACACAACAAAAAGTTATAGTGAATAAACCCAAAAATAAAATAAAATGGAATCACAAAAAGTAATTTTTCCAAAAGAAGACAGAAAAAGAGTGAAAAGGGAGAAAGGAATAACTGGGACAAATAGAAAACAAATAGCAAATGGTAGAATAAAGACAACCAAATCAATAATCACATTAAATGTAAATGGCATAACCATCTTCATTAAAAGAGATCATCAGGTTGTATCAAAAAATGAGACTCAGCTCTCTGCCACCTATAAGAAACAATACTATCTACAAGAAGTGCAAGACAGAAATAGATTAAAAGGATTGAAAAATATGATATGCTAACACTGATCAAAATAAAGGTGGGGCTGAGCATGGTGGCTCACACCTGTTGTCCCAACACCTTAGGAAGTCAAGGCGGGCAGATCACTTGATGTCAAGAGTTCAAAACCAGCCTGGCCAACATGGTGAAACCCTGTCTCTACTAAAAATACAAAAACTTAGCTGGGCGTGGTGATGCATGCCTGTAATCCCAGCTGCTCGGGAGGCTGAGGCAGGAGAATCACCTGAACCCAGGAACTGGAAGTTGCAGTAAGCTGAGATCACGCCACTGCACTCCAGCATGGGTAACAGAGCAAGACTCCGTCTCAAAAACAAAAACAAAAACAAAAACAAAACAAAACAAACCAAAAAAATAAAATAAAGGTGGAGTGACTATATTAATATGAAAGTTCTTTCCAGTACAAATATCACCAGAGATAAAGAGGGTAATTTCATAAGGGCAAAAAGGTCAAGTGATCCAGAAGACAACAATCCTAAGTGTATATGTAACTAATAACAGATCTTCAAAATGTGTGATATAAAAGCTAATAGAACTGCAAGGAAAAATAGACAAATCCAGAATTAAACTTAGATATTTCAATACACCTTTCTCAATAACTTATAGAAAAAGTATCCTGAAAAATAATAAGATATAGAAGACAGGAACAACAACGTAAAACAGTTGAACCTGACATTGCTAGAACACCTCATCCAACAACAGCAGAAGATATATTTTTAAACTATGCAGGAAACATTTACCAGTATAGACCATGTTCTAGGACATAAAACAAGTCTGAGTAAATTCAAAAGGATCTAAGACATACCAAGTATGTTGTCTGAACACAATGTTGAGTTAAATTGTAAACATATAGCAGAAGGAGGTATCTGGGAAAACCTTAATTTTTGGAAATTAAATAACATACGTCTAGGCAGGTGCAGTGGCCCATGCCTGTAATCCCAGCACTTTCAGAGGCTAAGGCAGGAGGATCACTTGAGGCCAGGAGTTTGAGACCAGCCTGTGCAACACAGTGTGACCCCCCCCCATCTCTACAAAAGTAATAAAAGTTTACCCAGGCATCGTGGTATCTGCCTGTCACATTGGCTGCTTAGGAGGCTGAGGTGGGAGGATCGCTTGAATCTGGAGTTCAAGGCTGCAGTGAATTTTGATTGTGCCACTGCATTCCAGTCACGGTGAAAAAGCAATACCTAGGCCGGGCGCGGTGGCTCAAGCCTGTAATCCCAGCACTTTGGGAGGCCAAGACAGGCGGATCACAAGGTCAGGAGATCGAGACCATCCTGGCGAACATGGTGAAACCCCGTCTCTACTAAAAAGTACAAAAAAAAACTACCCGGCGAGGTGGCGGGTGCCTGTAGTCCCAGCTACTCGGGAGGCTGAGGCAGGAGAATGGCGTGAACCCAGGAGGTGGAGCTTGCAGTGAGCTGAGATCTGGCCACTGCACTCCCGCCTGGGCGACAGAGCGAGACTCCGTCTCAAAAAAAAAAAAAAAAAAAAGAAAAAGCAATACCTTTTCTCTAAAGGAGGATAAAGTTAACAAGAACTTTGTATAAAAATCCACAAAAAAGCTTCACCAGAGCATCCTTCTCCACCAGGACAATGCTCCTGCTCATTCCTGTCATCAAACAAGAGCAATTTTGTGAGTTTCTATGGGAAATCATTATGCATCCACCTACAGTCCTGATTTGGCTCCTTCTGACTTCTTTGTGTTCCCTAATCTTTAAAGAAATCTACAAAGAGCACCCATTTCTCTTCATTTAATAATGTAGAAAAGACTGTATTGACATTATTAAATTCTCAGGAGCCTCAGTTCTTTAAGGAGAAACTAAATGTTGGGGATTGTTGTGTACAAAAATGTCTTGAATTTAATGGAACTTATGTTGAGAATTAAAAGTTTTATATTTTATAATTCCATTTTTCATAATAATTGGAGACTTCCTCATATCAGAGAAGAGGAAAGGTCTCAATGACTTCAGCTTCTACCTTAGGAAAGTAGAAAATAAAGAATAAACTGCTTCCCAAAGGAAGCACAAGAAAGGAAATGTTAAAGATCATAGTGAATATTAATGAAATAGAAAAAAACAATAAAGAATAAGGCACATCAAGATAGCCATATAAAAGCCTCCACCAATCATCTTTCCTTCAGGAACATCAAATATAACGACTATCTACCAAAAAAAAAACTCTTCATACAAACCTAAAAGCAGATGAGCACTCCCAATACCTGGTTTTTAACTTCATACTGCTGAAAGAGGCACTGAAGAGGGTGGGAAAGACAGTCTTGTATTGCTGATGCCACTCCTCTCCCATCCCCAGGCAGAGGCTGCATGGCACAGGGAGAATCTGTGCTCTTGTGGGAGAGAAGGAGAATGCAGCGATTCTGGGGCTTTGCATTGGAACTCAGTGATGCCAGCACCAGACAGAATTCAGCCAATGCCCACAAAGGGAGTATTTAGACTAGCCCTAACCAGATGGGAATCACCCATCCTAGCAGTTGGAAGCTGAGTGATATGTGGTGGCTGTGTCCCCAACCAAATCTCATTTCGAACTGTAGTTCCCATAATCCCCATGTGTCATGGGAGGGACACCGTGGGAGGTAACTGAATCAGGGGACAGTTACCCCATGCTGCTGTTCTCCTGATAGTGAGTGAGTTCTTACGAGATCTGATGGTTTTATAAGGGAATTTTCCCTCTTTGCTTGACATTTCTCCTTCCTGCCACCATGTGAAGAAGGATGTGTTTCCTTCCCTTTCCACCATGATTTTAAGTTTCCCGAGGCCTTCCCAGCCATGCTGAACTGTGAGTCAATTAAACTTCTTTCCTTTATAAATTACCCAATCTCGGGCATGTCTTTATTAGCAGCATAAGAACAGACTAATACAGTACATTGGTACCAGTAGAATGGGGCGCTGCTATAAGGATACCTGAAAATGTGGAAGTGACTTTGGAACTGGGTAACAGGCAGAGGTTGAAACAGTTTGGAGGGCTCAGAAGAAGATGGGAAAATGTAAGAAAGTTTGGAACTTCCTAGAGACTTGGAGGGCTCAGAAGACAGGAAGATGTGGAAAAGTTTGGAACTTCATAAAGATTTCTTGAATAGTTTTGACCAAAATGCTGACAATGATGTGAACAATAAAGTTCAGGTTGAGGTGGCCTCAGATGGTGATAAGGAACTTATTCAGAATTGGAGCAAAGGTCACTCTTGCTATGCATCAGCAAAGAGACTGATGGCATTTTTGCCCCTACCCTAGAGATCTGTGAAACTTTAAACTTGAGAGAGATGATTTAGGGTATCTGGTGGAAGAAATTTCTAAGTGGTAAAGCATTCAAGGGGAAGCAGAGCATAAAAGTATGGAAAATTTGCAGCCTGACCTTGAGGTAGAAAAGAAAAACTCATTTTCTGGGGAGAGATTCAAGCCTGCTGCAGAAATTTGCATAAGTAGCAAGGAGCTGAATGTTAATCAACAATACAATGGTGAAAATATCTCCAGGGCATGTCAGAGACCTTCCCATCATGGGTCCAGAGGCCTAGGAATAAAAAATGATTTTGTGGGATAAGCCCAGAGGCCCCCTGCTCTGTGCAGCCTAGGGACTTGGTGCCCTGCCTCCCAGTTGCTCCCATCATGGCTAAAAGGGGTTAAGGTACAGTTCAGGCCATGGCTTCAGAGGGTGCAAGACCCAAGCCTTGGCAATTCCCATATGGTGTTGAGCCTGCAGGTACACAGAAGTCAAGAATTGAGGTTTGGGAACCTCTGCCTAGATTTCAGAAGATGTCTAGAAATGCCTGGATGTCCAGGCAGAAATCTGCTGCAGGGGGCCAGGCCCTCATGGAGAACCTCTACTAGGGTAATGTGGAAGGGAAACGTGGGGTCAGAACCCCCACACAGAGTCCCTATTGGGGCACTGCCTAATGAAGCTGTGAGAAGAGGGTCACCATCCTCCAGATCCCAGAATGGTAGATCCCCTGACATCTTGTACCATGCTCTCAGAAAAGTCACAGACACTCGATACCATCCCATGAAAGGCAGGAGTGGGGCTGTACCTTGCAAAGCCACAGGGACAGAGCTGCCCGTGGCTGTGGGAACCCACCTCTCGCATCAGCATGACTGGAATGTGAGACATGGAGTCAAAGACATGGAGTCATTTTGGAACTTTAGGTTTTAATGACTGCATTATTGGATTTTGGATTTTCAGGGGTCCTGTAGCCCCTTTGTTTTGGCCAATTTCTCCCAAAACAGGAGAAATTGGAGCGGATACATTTACCCAATGCCTGCACTCCCACTGTATCTAGGAAGTAACTATCTTGCTTTGAATTTTACAGGTTCATAGGCAGAAAGGATTTGTCTTGTCTTGGATGAGACTTTGGACTTGGCCTTTGGCGTTAATGCTGGAATGAGTTAAGATTTTGGGGAACTGTTGGGAAGGCATGATTGGTTTTGAAATAAAAGGACATAAGATTTGAGAGGGGCCAGTGGGTCAAATGATGTGGTTTGGCTGTGTCCCCAACCAAATCTATTTTTAATTGTAGTTCCCATAATTCACATGTCATGGGAGAGACCTGGTGGGAAGTACTGCTGTTCTCATGATAGTGAGTGAGTTCTCATGAGATCTGATGGTTTTATAAGGGGCTTTTCCCTCTTTGCTCAGTACTTCTTCCTGCTGCCATGTGAAGAAGGATGTGTTTCCTTCCCCTTCTCCCATGATTGTAAGTTTACTGAGGCCTCCCCAACCATGGTGAACTGTGAGTCAGTTAAATCTCTTTCCTTTATAAATTATCCATTCTTGGGCATGTCTTTATTAGCAGCATGAGAATGGACTAATACCCTGAGTTTCAACAGGCCTCACCATTGCAAGCTAATGTGCTCTGGTATCCTAAATACACTTAAAAGGCAGTCTAGGCCACAAGGATTGCAATTACTGAGCAACTCCTGGTACTGTGCTGTGAGCCAATGGACTTGGGGTTCACGCAACCCAGTGAGATGCCAGAGTGACCAAGGAATTGCTTGCATCACATCTCTCCCAACTCCAGTCAGCACCCCTCACAACTCCAGGAGAGACTTTCCTTTCACTTGAGAGGAAAAGGAAGAATAAAGAAGACTTTGTCTCACAACTTTGATACAAGCAGTAGGACAGTGAACCAAGCAGTGTCTTGAGACCCCCTATTCCCACCCTAGCTTCCATATAACATTTCTAGATACACCCTTCGCCAGAAGGGAACCTACTTCCTTGAAGGGAAGGACCCAGTTCTGTCAGGATTCATTACATTTTGACTAAAAAGTCCTTGGGCCCTTAATAACCAGCAGTGATAACCAGGTAGTACATACCATAGATGAGACTCTAAGATGGCTAGCTTCAGGTATGACCCAGTACATGTTTTCAACTGTGGGAACTACAAAAAGAGACTACTAATGTTCAAGAAAAATACATGGGAGAGTAAAGAGGACTTTGTATTGGAGATTAGGTACCAGCTTAGCCACTGTGGGGTAGAGCACCAAGCAAGCTCTTGGTCCCTGATTCCAAGCCTTGGCTCATGGATGGCATTTATGGACCTAACCTGGGCCAGAGGGGAGCCCACTGCCCTGAAGGGTGAGTTCCAGGCCTGGCAGCATTCACTAAAAGCTGACTGAAGAGCCCCTGAGCCTTGAATGAATATCAGTGGTAGCCTGGCATTGCTCTCTGTGGACATGTGTTGGTGGTCAACATGAGGAGCAACTCCTCTCTCTAAGGAAAGGGAAGGGAAGAGTGGTAAGGACTTTGTCTTGTGGCCAGCATAGCCACAGTGGAATAGAGCACTAGGTAGATTCCTAAGGTATCTAAATCTAGGCCTTTGCTCCCAGGTGGCATCTTTTGACCCACCCAGAGCCTGGGGGAACTTGCTGCCCTAAAGGGAAGGACACAAGTTTGGCTGGCTTTGCCACCTGCTGATTGTGGAGGCCTAGAGCCAAGAGTGAACTTAGGCAGTAGCCAGGCAGTGGGCCTTGGGCAAGACCAAGTGCTTTGCTGGCTTTAGCTCTGACACAGTACTGTCCCAATGGTGGTGGCCGCCAGGGTGCTTGTATCATCCCTCCTCCAGCTCCAAGCAGCTCAGCACAAAGAGAGAGACTCCATTTGTTTGAGAGAAATGAAGGGAAGAGAATAAGAGTCTCAGATTGGTGATCTAGAGAATTCTTCTGGATTTTATACAGGACCACCAAGGCAGTACCTCTATGAGTCTACAAGAAGCATGGCATTATTGTGCTTGACGTGTTCCCTAATGTAGATATGGCTACAGTGACCAAAAATTTAAATCACAACACTGAAGGCCTTCTGAATACCTGCATTCCTTCTGAATACCAAGATGGGTAGGTACAAACAAGCCCAGACTGTGGATACTACAATAAATACCTAACTCTTCAATGCCCAGACAAGAAAACACCCACAAGGATCAAGACCATCCAGGAAAACATGATCTCACCAAATGAACTCAATAAAGTACCAGGGACTAATCTCAGAGAACAGAGATATGTCTCCTTTCAGATAATTCAAAATAGCTGTTTTGAGAAAACTCAATGAAATTTAAAATAAACCAAAGAAGGAATTCAGAATTCTGTCAGATAAATATAACAAAGAAATTGAAATAATTCTTTGTTTTAAAAGAATCAAACCATTTCTGAAGTTGAAAAATGCAATTAACATACTGCAGAATGCCCCAGAGTCAATAGCACAATTGATCAAGCAGAAGAAAGAATTAGTGATCTTGAAAATAGGCTATTTGAAAATACACAGTCAGAGGAGACAAAAGAAGAAAAGAATAAAAAAGAATGAAGCATGCCTACAAGATCTAGAAAATAGCCTCAAAGGGGCAAATCTAAGAATTATTGGCCTTAAAGGAGGTAGAGAGAGAGAGAGAGGTAGAAAGTTTATTCAAAGAGATAATAGAGAATTTCCCAAACCTAGAGAAAGATATCAATATTCACATATAAGAAGATTATACAACACCAGGTAGATTTAACCCAAAAAAGACTACCTTAAGACATTTAATAATCAGACTCCCATTGGTCAAGGGCAAAGAATGGATCATAAAAGCATCAAGAGGAAAGAAACAAATAACACACAATGCAGCTTTAGTATGTCTTCAGCAGACTTTTCAGTGGAAACCTAACAGGCCAGGGGAGAGTGGCATGACATATTTAAAGTGCTGAAGGAAAAAAACAATACTTTTAGCCTAGAATAGTATATCCAGGAAAATATCCTTCAAATATGAAGGGGAAAAAATGCATTCCCAGAAAAAAGCTGAGGGATTACATTAACAGCAGACCTGTCCTAAAAAAAAAAAAATACCAAAGAGAATACCTCAATCTGAAATAAAATGACATTAATGGGCAATAAAATGATGACTTTTTAATCATCTGAAGGTACAAAACTCACTGGTAATAGTAAGTACACTATAATAACACTGTAAATTGTAGTGTGTAAACTACCCATATGTTAGGTAGAAAGACAAACAGATAAACCAATAAACAATAATAACTACAACAACTTTTCTGAGGCATAGGCTGTACCATAAAATATAAACAGAAGCAACAAAAAGTTAAAAAGCAGAGAGAGAAAGTTAAAATGTAGAGTTTTTATTAGTTTTTGTTTATGTAATCTGTGTTAAGTTGTTGTCAATTTAAAATCATGGGTTATCAGATATTTGCAAGCCTTATGACAACCTCAAATCAGAATCATACAATAGGTTAGGTGCAGTGACTGTAAGGTCCAAAACTTTGGGAAGCCCAGATGGGTGGATTACTTCAACTCAGGAGTTTAAGATCAGCCTGGGCAGTGTGGCTAAATCCCATCTCTATAAAAAATACAAAAATTACCTGGGCTTGGGGGCATGTGTCTGTACTCCCAGCTATACAGTAGGCTGAGATGGAAGGATCACTTGATACTTGGAGATTGAGGCTGTAGTGAACCATGATTATGCCACTGCACTACAGCCTGGGTGACAGAGCAAGACCCTGTCTCAAAGCCATGCAAAAGGTACAGAAAAAATAAAAAGCAGGAAATTAAATCATACCACTGGAGCAGCATCATTCATCTGGGTAATACCTGAGGTTTGTTGTCCCACGGTTACATAAAACTATGGACATGGACACACCAGAGTGAGGTTAAGAGTAGAAGTTTAATAGGTGTAAGAAAGAGAAGAGCTCTCTGCCCAGAGAGAGGTCCTGGAGAAAAATGAGATGACAATTCTGTGGTGAAATTCAGGAAGTTTTATAGATGAGCTTGAGGAGGCAGTATCTGGTTTACATAGGGCATGAAAGATTGGTCAGACCAGCTGTGCCATTTGCATACCATGCAAAGAAGCTGGCCAGCCCACCCTTATCTTTTATTTTGCAGATGCATAATAAACCTGGCCAGTGCCATGTGGCCTGCTCCTTACTGTACACGTGGTGACAAAAGGGATGATGGAGCCTCCATGTTGAACATACCTGGTCTCCAGGTAGCCCTTTTCTATTGGCACAGCTGCCAGCATTCTCCCTTCCATGCCTATCATGTCTGCAGTTTGATTTTTCAGGCTGCTCTTTGTTAGAAAAGAAATTATTTGGGGACTGCTTTTTGTTAAAAAGGGAAGCCTTGCCAAGGACTCCTTTTACCCTCACTATCTGCCTAAATAATTTCTTCCTAGCTCCTGTATCATATTTCCTCCCCCAGGAGTGGTAATCCTAACTGCTGTTAGGGGGTGTTGAATGATGATTCTTTCTGGCTACTTCCTGCTGAAGTAGGGCATTGTGTGGGGGACAGCAGGGGACAACTCCTCCCTGGGTTAACCTAAGGGTCTTAACAGGAAAGGCATATCCCTGCATGGTTCTGTCTGCAGTACCATTTGGAGTTTAATAGCTTCTCCCTTAGAAGTGATAAATTTTACAAGAAGGTTTGGAATATAGGGTTTGAATATGAGTATTAAGATTACTAGTATTAGTGGGGATACTACAGTCCATAACCATGACTAGAGTTTCTTTGATATTTGTTAAATACTGGTTTGCCTCCACCAGATGTTGCTGTACTTTACCAGAAATGTTGATATAAAAGTAACACTTTTTGATAAGTGGCATTGGATTGGATGGCTTGAGTATAACTGGCTAAATCTTTCCTGCAATTATTAATTCTTTTATGACTTACACAGACCATCTATGACATGCTTAAACTTTCTGACTTGTCCTAAACATCCCTCTTTTTAAACAACCAGTATTTTTTTTAGGACAAGATTTTACCATACAAGATCCTCTCTTTTCTTTATAACCTTTTTTTGCATAGCTAGGGTTCACTGTTGATATTGTAGGAGCTAAAGGGTGTGACATATTACCAAACCCAATAAAAGGTCCTAGCAGACTCAGTGATAGTAAAACTTTCATACTTACTTCTTGTTGGTAACTATTATCCCTGCTATAAGGATAATAATTAAATAAATAAAATAAAAAATAAATAAAATAAATAAATAAAATACTCCAGGGGTGCTATGGTATATTTACAGTCCTACTGTAAATAATAGAGTGAATATAACAATTCCCACATGGGTGGTGTAGATAATTTCAATCTAAAATTTTGCTCACAAAGATACAGAATTTCCCTTTGGGAGTCTATGAAGTTACAAATGTAATCCCATGGATAATAAAAATCTCCCTGCAAATATGAGTCAAAAAGAAGTTCTGATATTTGACTGTGAATCTCAAGAGGAAAAGTAGAAATGACTGAAAGTACCTGGTAAAGTAAAGGTGGGACTGAGTAGGATGAGTGGCCCTCAATCATTTACTTATCTTTTATAATTTTCACCTTAAGATCTCCTATTTCTTCATATTGATATCCAGGACGTTCCTCTGGCTTTCCGGGTTTGCTCCCTCAGCTTTCCAGGCTTTGACTCAAGTGTGAGGTATCCAGGAGTTGATTCCTGTAACTTTTGCTACTGAGGAAGTTGAAAGCAGAATGGTGTAAAGCCCTTCCCAGCTTGGACTTAGGGAGAGAAAGAGAGAAGAGAGAAGGGAGAACTTTCACCAATACCAAATCTCCTGGGTTAAACAAAGGTAATCCTATTTCTTGGGACTGGGCTTCTGCCAATTGAGTTAATTCCTGTTGAAAGTGAGCCAGAGAGGTAGGTTACATGCTTAACCAATTCAGAGGTCTCCTTGTCTAATAAGAAATCATTGTCAAGGAAAGGTCATCCATACAGCATTTTGAAAGGGCTCAGACCGAACTTTAAAGGGATATTTCTTACCTGCACTAAAGCCATGGGAAGAAGAGTGACCCAAGGTGAGTTGCTTGGGATAGTTTTCTGAGGTGTCTTTTGATAATATTGTTTGTCTTCTCTACCTTTCCTGAGAAGTGGAGTCTTCAAGTACAAGGGAGATGATACTGTATGCCTAGTGCCTTTGAGACCCTCCATGTGGTGGCTGCCTTAAATGAGAAGCCGTTGTCACTTTGGAGGTACTTATGTAGACCAAAGTGGGGAGTTATTCCATTAAGTAACACTTTTATTACCTCAGAGTAATAAACTAACTAACAACATTAACTAATGTTTTATTACCTCAGAGGCCTTTTCTGTATGGCATGGAAATGCTTCTACTCAGTTAGTGACAGTATCTACCCATACCAGGAAGTACTGGATGCCTTTCATCTTTGGCATGTGGGTAAAATCTATCTGCAAGTCCTCCCCTTGAGAGCTTCCCATCCTTTGAGTTTGAGGAAGAAGGAGCCACCTGTTGAGGGGATTATTTTTAAAACAGACTTCAGAAGCACTAACAACTTCTTTAAGTTCTCTCTTGAAAACGATCTCTGGGCACACTGATAAGTTTTATCCTTTGACAAATGAAAAGCTTGGTGAAGGATCCTAAGGGCTTTCCACTTGCTGCAGGCTGGCAAGTGGAGTTTGCCATCCTCTAGACTATCCTGAGGGCTGGAAAGTGTACCCTCAAGAGATGACCCATTCTATCTCTGCAGGCAAGTACTGAGACTTACTTTCTCTTAAGGAGCCTTTCCAGTTTAGAGGAGCCTCAGATGTGTTGATGCTCTGAGGCTTCCTTGCCACTGATGTAGTTGCCTGATCAGCTAACTCATTTCCTTCAGCTGTTTCATCTGTTCCGTTCTGACGTCCCTTACAATGCATCACTGCTACCTCTTGTGGAAAGAAAACTGAGGATAATGACCTGTTAATTTCCTGGTGGTATTTTATAGGGGATCCATTAGCAGTAAGAAAGTGTCTTTCCTTCCAAATGGCAGCATAAGCATGAAGGACTAAGAAAGCATACTTGGAATCAATGCAAATGTTAGTTACATTTCTCTTGTTTAATTCAAGTGCTCTTGTAAGAGCTATCAGTTCAGCTAGTTGAGTGCTTGTGCCTGGAATGAGGGGCACACTTCCAATAACATCATTCAGAGTGACTACTGCATAACCTGCCTTATGGACTCCTTGCTCTATGAAGGAACTTCCATATGTGAAGAGGGTCCAGTCTGGATTTTCTAGAGGAGTTTCCCTGAGATCCTTCCTGGCTGCATATGTTTGTACCATAGCTTGCTCACAGTCATGTTCAGCTCCCCCAGTTTCCTCAGGGAGGAAAGTGGCTGGGTTTAGGTGAGAACAAGTTTTTAACTGAACTGCTGACTCTTCTAACAGCAGAGCCTGATATTTAAGAAGTCAGCTGTCTGTTAGCCAAAGGCTTCCCCTAGACAACAGCAATCCTGCTACATTGTATGGGGTATAAACAGTTAAGCCATTTCCCAGGGTTAATTTGGAGGCCTCTGGTCCCAGAAGGGCCAGCATGGCAACTGCTTGGAAGCATGCTGGCTATCATTTAGCCACCAAATCAGGTTCCTTACTCAGGTAGCCCACTTGCTGCTGAGCTATCCCTGGGCTTGAGTTAAAAATCCCAATGCTGCCAGGTGCGGTGGCTCACACCTGTAATCACAGGACTTTGGAAGGCCAAGGCAGGTGGATCACAAGGTCAGGAGATCGAGACCATCCTAGCTAACACAGTGTAACCCGTCTCTACTAAAAATACAAAAATAAAAATTAGCCAGGCGTGGTGGCGGGCGCCTGTAGTCCCAGCTACTCAGGAGGCTGAGGCAGGAGAATGGCGTGAACCCGGCAGGCAGAGATTGCAATGAGCAGAGATCGCGCCACTGCACTCCAGCCTGAGTGACAGAGCAAGACTCCATCTCGAAAAAAAAAAAAAAAAAGGAAAAAAATCCCAAGGCCATTCCCTTCCTTTCTGATAAAGATTAAAGACCTTCCTTATGGGAGGGCTTAAGTAAGGCTTGCTTTAGCTGGATAAAGGCCTTTTGAACTTCAGGTTCCCAGGTTAGGAGATAAGTTTTAGCTACTTGAGTTTCTTTTATGAGATGACATAATGAGTGAGCTATCTCACCATACCCAGGTATGCACAGTCTGCAAAGTCTTTTAATGCCCAAAAATCTTCTTAGTTGCTTGAGGGTTTTAGGGATGGGGAAGGAGGAAATGGACTTAATCCTTTCTTCCTCTAATGCTCTGGTCCCTTCAGACAGCACTAAACCCAGGTACTTCACTGAGGTTTTGCAAAGCTGGGCTTTAGATTTTGAAGCCTTGTATTCTCTGTTGGCTAAGAAATTAAGAAGAGCTTCATGCCAGGCATGGTGGCTCATGCCTGTAATCACAGCACTTTGGGAGGCTGAGCGGGGTGAATCACCTGAGGTTAGGAGTTTGAGACCAGCCTGGCGAACACAGTGAAACCCCATCTCTACTAAAAATACAAAAATTAGCTGGGCATGGTGGTGGGTGTCTGTAATCCCAGTTACGCAGGGGGCTGAAGAAGGGGAATTGCTTGAACCTAGGAGGTGGAGGTTGCAGTGAGCCGAGATCGCACCATTACCCTCCAGCCTGGGTGACGAGAGTGAAACTCCTTCTCAAAAGAAAAAAAAAAAGAAATTAAGAAGAGCTTCATTGCCTTCCTGAAAAGCTTCCTCAGTTGGGGCACAGAGCAGTGTGTCATCCACATATTGCAAGACCATGACTTGAGGATGAGAAAACTCAGGAAGGTCCTTTGACAATGCCTGTCCAAACAAGTGAGGACTGTATCAAAATCCCTGAGGCAGCACCACCCATGTTAACTGGGTGGTTTGGCCAGAGGGATCTTCAAAGCCAAATAGGTATTGAGACTCATGATGTAATTGTATATAAAAAAAGACATCCTTTAAATCTAGGACTGTGAACAATTTAGTTCCTTCCGGTATTTGAGTCAGCAAGGTATAGGGATTAGGGACCACTGGATTAATTGGGACTATGACCTCGTTAATGAGGTGGAGGTCCTGAACTAGTCTCCATTCCCCATTGGGTTACTGCACTCCTAATACTGGGGTGCTTCAGGGGCTGTTACAGGGTTTGACGAGCCCCTGCATCTTCAGGTTATTAATAATGGCTTTTAGCCCTTTCCTAGCTTCTGGCTTTAGTAGATATTGTCTCTAGTTAGGAAAATAACTGGGATCCTTAAGATGGATCTGGACTGGCCTAGCAGTTACAGCTCAACCTATTCCTTGAGTTGCCCACACTTCTGGATTAATATTAGCTTCCACCAGGAGGAGACAAAGAGTTTGTCCCGGGGCTATAAGGATGCCGGCCCCCATGTGAGCTAAAATGTCTCTACCTAATAAAGGAATGGGACTTTCAGGCATAATTAAGAGGGCATGTGTAAATAATAGATCCCCCCACCCAACTACAACTAAGGGGTTGAGAAAAATATTGGGTTAGAACCTTTCCTGAGATGCCCCTTATGGTCATGCTATGGGAAAAGGGGAGGCCTGGATTAGAGAGGAGAAGAGAGAGATTGGCTCCAGTGTCCAGAAGGAGATCCACCTTCCTTCCTTCAATTTCTGGAATCACCTGGGGCTCCTGTGCAGTAATGGCAGTTTGAGCCACTGGAGCCAGGGTTTGAGCTCCAGGACCTGTTAGTCCTGTTGGACCATCTGTGTGACTGGTTCTGAACCAGGTGACCTCTGTCTCCAGGGGCAGTCTGATCTTCAGTGGTCCCCACCACAGGCTGGACAGGGTCAAGGTGGCTTTTTCTTGCTACCTGGGCACTCATTCTTAAAGTGCCCTGATATGCCACATCAGTAGTAACTAGCAGATTCACCTCAGGGATCCTGAACTTTGCAAGCCTGCAAAGCAGCTACTTGAGCCTCTGTCCTTTTCTTGTGCTTCTTCTCTTTCTCTTGGCCCTCCTCCTGCTCCCTATTATAAAAGACCAAGGTAGCTACCCTCAGGAGGCTTTCCAAGGTGCTATCTGGTTCTGTAGCCTTCTTTTACAGTTTCATTCTAATATCAGGAGCTGCCTGTGTAATAAACTTGTCATTTAGGATTAACTGTCCCTTAACTGAATCCAGAAATAAGGTGTATTTTATTAGTGCCTTTCTCAGCCTTTCCATAAAGGCTGCAGGATTCTCATCTGGCTTTTTGGTCTATTATGGACAGTTTAGAGTAATTAAGAGGCTTGGGGCTAGTTCTTCATAGGCCCTCCAATATGCACATTTAAAAGTGTTTCCTTTTCCATTCATCTGTGGCATCACTGGGGTTCCAATCAGGGTTGTCAAGAGGTACTGCCTCTCTTCCTATTGGGAATAATGGTTTCCCTATTTCTTCACCTTCCCTGTCTTCTCTTTTCCTTTTTGGCCTACGATAGGAAACATAGTGCTCATCTCCAATTTTTTCTGCTGTCTGCAGAACTGCCTGATTTTTAGCTGTGGTTAGGGTTTGGTTTAGGAGCAGCATAACATCCCTCCATGAGAGGTCAAACACCTGAGTCAAATTTGGGAAAGCTTCTATATACCTATCAGGGTCATCAGAAATTCGGCCTTAGTCTCCCTTTATTTTCCTGACATCCTGCAATGTGAAGGGAACTTGAATCCTAGTGTCATCACCTCTATGGGCATCTCCTGTAGGGGAAAGAGTCAAGCTGGGGGAGTGGGGAGTTTTGGAGATGGTGGAACTGGAGGAGCTGACGTTATGTTTGGAGAGAACCCCAAATAAGGGGGACAACAAAGGTCTGCACACTCAATAGCTGCCTCAGATGGTTCTCCTGGAAGTTGCTTCTCTAGTATGGGGAATCATTTCCTTTGGGCCTGCCTGATATGGCTGCTAAAAGAGCTGAGTCAACTGGGCAATGCTTGCAAAGGTCTGGGTTCTCTTGCAGGGCAAAGAAAGCCTGTAGATAGGGAACCTGAGACCATTTGCCCTCCCATCTAAAGAAAAGATCTAAATTGTTGGATAGTATTAAAATCAAGGTGGCCGGGCATGGTGGCTCACACCTGTAATCCCAGCACTTTGGGAGGCCAAGGTGGGCAGATCACAAGATCAGGAGATTGAGACCATCCTGGCCAACATGGTGAAACCCCATCTCTACTAAAAAAAAAACACAAAAATTAGCCAGATGTTGTGGTGCACACCCATAGTCCCAGCTACTCAGGAGGCTGAGGCAGGAGAATCACATGAACCCAGGAAGCAGAGGTTGCAGTGAGCCGAGATCACACAACTGCACTCCAGCCGGGCAACAGAGCAAGACTCCATTAAAAAAAAAAAATCACGACTCCTCTCTGTAGGCCAGGCTGGTTTAAGATAGTAAGATGGCCATGCCCTTATGTAAAAGAAAATGAGCTGCTTTTTCTTCAAACTCTTGGGGTCAAAGGAGTCCCAGTGCTTCAGAATGCACCCCAGGGGAGTGCAGACTGAAGATGGCTTGTTATCCATCTAGAAAGAGAAGCAAGAAAAAGGTGTCCCTTCAGTCTTTTCTTGCCCTGGAATGGCCCAGGGTGGAGGGGAAGACAGTGGGGGCATCCCCCAAACTATTTTCCCTCCTTGATTCCCTGAGCCCTGGCATGTGTTAAAGAAGCTGCCCATGGTTGCAAGCATGACCCTCAGCCATGGAACCGGAGAAACTAAGTGATTGGGAGTAGTCACACTTACCTGTATGACTCTAGTCCTCTGCTTGTGATTTCCCTTTGACTTCCTAGACTTGCATGATCTGCATGGCTCCCCAGTAGATGGATCTCAGGAAAGACTATGTAACAGTTGCATTTGCGTAAGGTCCCTTAATGGAGGGAGTGTGCTAGTTTGAGCTCTATAATTGGCTATTATGGCCTGTACTAAAGTATCTATTCTTAGGCAGTTGCTCTAGTTAACTTCTGGACTTAAAATCCCCTTACTACTTAAGTACCATTTTAATCGGAGGCAGAGTATGTGCCTTTAAAGAATGTAGGGACTGAATGACAGTTTTCCTGCTGATGGGACAGTATTGAGACTAAAATTTGGTTTCAGAGGACATTTTCCTCCTCGTATTGACTTTTCTCATTCACAGAAGGGGCATAAAGCCTGGTGTCCAGTAGAGGGGCACAAAGGGATAATGGCAAAGGGCCAATGATGTGCCTAATGGAGAGGATTCCTATTCCACTAGGTGGTGCTTGCTGTTGACTTTGAAATACCATGTTTTTCTCCAGACCAAGTATAAAGAGAGAGATGCACACTTCAGGGAGTTGGGGAGCCCTCTGTTCCTAGAAAATCTCAAAAACGGCAATCCCTTGAGCTATATTCCCAATTACTACAGCATTTCCTGATCTTCCCTAACAGGATTACTGCCCTATACTGTAAAAATTCCCACAGCATTGCATATAGAGAATGGATAGAAGAAATGATGGCTAGGAAAAAAAGGAAAATTGCAACAGAAAAAGCTTGGAGATCCTTTGCCATCACACACTGGGCTGTCAGAGGTGGGAGTTAGTCCAGAAGCCTTCCAGTAACACCAGGGTGTTACCCTGGCCAGAAACCCTCAGTTGCCTCTGGACCTCTTTTAGACCCATGTGATGGCTAGGCTCTCCATGAAATGAAACCAGTTCAAAACAAAGTCAATATTCCTAGTACCCTGAGGACACTGGGTGATTTGCTAAGATCCCTCTAGCAAGCCTGTCCCCTGAATCGTGTAAGACTGGCAGCCAGGCTAACCATTTTTAAATGGCTGACAGGGTCCCAGTGTTTGGTTTGATTTCTAAATGGAGAGCAGAAGGCCTTGAAATGAAAGAAAAGATTTGGGGGTCTGATCCTATACTCACCCTTCTGATGAATCGGCCTCAGATCCCAAGCAGGCCCCCACAGTGAAGCAGCATCATTTATCTGGGATAATACCTGACATTAGTTGTCCCATGACCACAGAAAACTAGGATGCAGAAACACCAGAATGAGATTAAGAGCAGAAGCTTAATAGGTGAAAGAAAGAGAAGAGCTCTCTGTGCAGAAGGGTCCCAGAGAAAAATGTGTTGCCAGTTCCATGGTGAAGTGCAGGAATTTTTATAGATGAGCTTGAGGAGGTGGTATCTGATTTACAGAGCGCACAAAAGATTGGTCGGACCAGGTGTGCAATTTGCATAGCATGTGAAGAAGCTGGCTGCCCCATCCTAATCTTTTATTATGCAGATGGTTCTCTAACTGACCGATGCCAGGTTGCCTGTTCCTTACTGTACATGTGGTGACAAGGAAAAGGGAAGATGGAGCCTCCATGTTGAAAATACCTGGCTTCCAGGTAGCCCTTTTCTATTGGCACAGCTGCTGGCACTCACCCATGCAAAGCTTCCAGCTTGCTTATCTATGTCTGAAGCTCGATTTTTCTGGCTGCTCTTTGTTAGAAAAGAAATGATTTGGGAGCTGCTGTTTGTTAAAAGAGAAGCCTTGCTGGATACTCCTTTTATGCACACTATCTGCCTAAATAATTTCTTTCTAGCTCCTGTATCAACAGTAGAGAAAATCACCTTCACTAAAAGGCAGACAAGAAGGAACAGAAGGAGAGAAGACCACAAAACAAGAAGAAAACAAATAACAAAATGGCAGGAACAATTCCCTACTTATCAATAACTGCATGTAAATGGATCAAACTCTCCAGTCAAAAAAGACCCAACATTCTGTTGCCTACAAGAAACATACTTCACCTACAAAGACACACACAGACTGAAATAAAGGGTTGGAAAAAGATATTCCATGCAAATTAAAGCCAAAAAAGAGTAGGAGTGGCTATACTTCTATCAGTAAAAATAATTTCAAGGTCAGGTGCAGTGGCTCACATCTGTAATCCCAACACTTTGGGAGGCCGAAGTGGGCAGATCACTTGAGGTCAGGGTTTATAACCAGCCTGGACAACATGGTGAAACCCCATCTCTACTAAAAATACAATTAGCAGGGCCTGGTGGCACATGCCTGTAATCCCAGCTGCTCAGGTGGCTGAGGTAGGAGAATTGCTTGAACCTGGGAGGCAGAGGCTGCAGCGAGCTGAGATTGCACCACTGCACTCCAGCCTGGGCAAGAGAGGAAGACTCCTTCTCCCGCAAAAAAAAAAAAAAAAAAAGAAAGAAAGAAAATAAAATATAATTTCAAGACAAAAACCATAAGAAGAGAGGCAAATCAGGTCTTATGATAAAGGAGTCAATTCAGCAAGAGGCGTTAAAAATTATAAATATATATGCACCCAACACTGAAGCACCCAGATACATAAACCAAATGCCATTAGAGCTAAGGGGAGATGTAGAACCCAATATAATAATAGCCAGACACTTCACCACCCCACTTTCAGCATTGGACAGATCATCCAGACATAAAATCAACAAAGAAACATTAAACTTAATCTGCCCTATAGACCCAGTGGATCTAATAAGTATTTACAGAACATTTTATTCAATGGCTGCAGAATGCACACTCTTCTCAGTCCATGGATTATTCTCAAGAATATACCACATGTTCTGTCACAAAACAAGTCTTAAAACATTCAAAAAGTTGAAATAATACCAAGTATTTTCTCTGACCACAATGGAATAAAACTACAAATCAATAAGAGGAATTCTGGAGACTATACAAACATATGGACACTAAGCAATATGCTTCTGAATGTCCAGTGGGTCAATGAAAAAAATAAGGAAATTGACAGCCGTTTTTACACAAATGATAATGGAAATACAATATAACCAAAACCTATCAGATACAGTGAAAACAGTACTAAAAGGGAAGTTTATGTCTATAAGCGCCAACATCAGAAAAGAGAAACTTCAAATAAACAGCTTAATGATGCATCTTAAAGAATGAAAAAAACAACAGCAAGTCAAATCCAAAATTAGTACAAGAAAATAAAGATCAGAGCAGAATTAAATGAAATTGAAATAAAGAACACAATACAAAAGATCAATGAAACAAAAAGTGGCTTTTGAAAAGATAAAATTGATAAACCTTTAGTCAGACTAGCTAAAAATAAAAGAAGATTAAAATAAATAAAATCAGAGATGAAAAAAAAAGACATTTCAACCAATACCATATAAATTAGTGGCCATGGTATTGGATCATTTGTGGCTACTCTGAGCAACTATATGCCAATAAATCAGAAAACCAAGAAGAAATAGCTCCTAGACAGATACAACGTACAAAGATTGAACCATAAGAAATACAAAACCTGAGCAGAACAATGAGAAGTAATGAGATTGAAGATATATTTAAAAGTATCCCAGCAGAGAAAAGCCAGAGACCTGATGGCTTTACTGCTGAATTTTTTTTTAAGAGATGGAGTCTCTCACTCTGTTGCCCAGGCTGGAGTGCAGTGGTGCAATCTTGGCTCATAGCAACCCTCACCTCCCAGGTTCAAGCAATTCTCCCACCTCAGCCTCCTAAGTAGCTGGGATTACAGGTGTCCACCACCACTCCCAGCTAATTTTTGTATTTTTTGTAGAGATGGGTTTTCGCCATGTTGGCCAGGCTGGTCTTGCACTCCTGACCTCAAGTCATCCATCTGCCTCAGCCTTCCAAAGTACTGGGATTACAGGTGTAAGCCACCATGCCCAGTCACTGCTGAGTAATTCTACCAAACATTTAAAGAAGTACTAATACCCATCCTACCCATACTATACCAAAAAACAGAGAAGAGAATACTTCCAAATTCATTTACAAGGCCGGTATTACCCTGATATCAAAACCAGACTAAGACACATCAAACAGCAACAACAACATCAGAACTACATGCCACTATCACTGATGAACACTCATGCAGAAATCCTCAACAGAATACCAGCAAACTGAATTTAACAATACATTAAAAATATTATTCATCGTGATCAATGGGGATTTATTCCCAGATGCAAGGATGGTTCACCATATGCAAATCAATGTGATACATCATATCAACAGAAAGAAGGACAAAAACCACATCATAATTTCAATTGATGCTGAAAAAGATTTTGATAAAATTCAACATCCTTTCAAAATGAACCCCCTCAAAAAACTGGTTAGAAGGAATATACCTCAACATGATAAAAACATGTATGACAGAGCCACAGCTAATATCATAGTGAATGGGGAAAATCTGAAAACCTTTCCTCTAAGATCTGGAAAACGACAGGGATGCCCACTTTCACCAGTGTTATTCGACAAAGTACTGGAAGTACTACCTAGAGCAATCAGACAAGAGGAAGAAAGAAACGGCATTCACATTAGAAAGGAAGAAGTTAAATTGTCCTTGTTTGCAGATGATATGATTTCATATTTGGAAAAACTAAATACTCCCCTAAAAAATGATTAGAACATATAAATTCAGTAAAGTTTCAGGATACAAAGTCAACACACAAAAATCAATAGCAGTTCTATATTCCAACAGTGAACAATCTGAAAAAGATATCAAGCAAGTAGTCACATTATTACTAGCCACAAATAAACAGAAATACCTAGGAATTAACCAAAGACGTGAAAGATCTCTATAATGAAAACTATAAAACATTGATTCAAAAAACTGAAGGGGACACCAAAAAATGGAAAGATATTCCATGTTAATAGATTGGAAGAATCAATATTAAAATGTCCATACAACCCAAAGCAATCTACAGACTCAGTGCAGTCCTTATAAAAATACCAATGACATTCTTCACAGAAATAGAAAAAACAATCCTACAATGTATGTGGAACCACAAAAGACCCAGAATAGCCAAAATTATCCTAAGCAAATGAAAAAAACTGGAAGAATCACATAACCTGAACTAAAATTATACTACAGAGCTATGGTAACCAAATGGCATGGTACTTGCATAAAAAGACACACATAGACCAATGGAACAGAATAGAGAACGCGGAAACAAATTCACACACCTACAGTGAACTCATTTCTGACAAAGGTCCCAGGAACATACCCTGGGGAAAAGACAGTCTCTTCAATAAATGGTACTGGGAAAACTGAATATTAATATGCAGAAGGATGAAACTAGACCCCTGTCTCTCACTGTAAACAAAAATCAAATTAAAATGGATTAAAGACTTAAATCTAAGACTTCAAACTATGAAACTCCTAAAAGAAAACATTGGGGAACCTCCTCAGGACATGAGACTGGGCAAAGATTTCTTGAATAATATCCCACAAGCACAGGCAACCAAAGCAAAAATAGACAAATAGGATCACATCAAGTTGAAAAGCTTCTGCACAGCAAGGGAAATAATCAACAAAGTGAAGAGCTAACCCATAGAATGGGAGAAAATATTTTCAAACTATCCATCTGACAAGAGATTAGTAACCAGAATACATAAGGTGTTCAAACAACTCAACAGGAAAAAAATCTAATAATCTGATTTTAAAGTGGGCAAAGGATCTACATAGACATTTCTCAAAAGAATGCATGCAAATAGAAGCATGTACATGAAAAAGCATTCAACATCATTATTAGAGAAATACAAATTAAAACTATAAGATATCTCACCCCAGTTAAATTGAGTTTTATCCAAAATACAGGCAGTAATGAATGCTAGCAAGGATGTGGAGAGAAGGGAACTCTTGCACTGTTGATGGGCATGCAAATTAGTACAATTACTATGAAGAATAGTTTGGAAGTTCCTCAAAAACCTAAAAATGGAATTTCTATATGATCTAGCAATCCCATTGCTAGTTGTATACCCAAAAGAAAGGAAGTAAGTATATTAAAGGAATATCTGCACTCTTATGTTTATTGCCCTGCAGCACTATTCACAATAGTCAGGATTTGTAAGCTACCTAAGTGTCCATGAACAGTTGAATGGGTAAAGAAAATGTGGTACTTATACACAGTGGAGTACTCTTCAGCCATGAAAAAGAATGAGATCTTGTCATTTGCAACAACATAGATGAACTGGGGGTCATTATGTTAAAGTGAAAGGGGCCAGGCACAGAAAGACAAACTTTACATGTTCTCACTTATTTGTGAGAACTAAAAATTAAAACAGTTGAACTCATGGAGATAGAGAGTAGAAAGATGGTTACAAGAGGCTGGGAAGGGTAGTATGGGGGTACAGTGGGAAAGTGTGGATGGTTAATGGGTACAAAAATATAATTAGAATGAACAAAACCTATTGTTGGATTAAACAACAGGGTGATCACAGTCAACAATAATTTATTGTACATTTAAAAATAACTAAGAGTATAATTGGACAGTTTGTAACACAAAGGATAAATGCTTGAGATGATAGATACCCCATTTACACCAATGCCAGTGTGATCATTATACACTGTTTGCTTGTATCAAAATATCTCATACTGGCCAGGCAGGTTGGCTCATGCCTATAATTCTTGCACTTTGAGAGGCTGAGGTGGGAGGATCATTTGAGCCCAGCAGTTTGACACCAGTTTGGGCAACGTAGTGAGACCCCATCTCTAAAACAAAAAAATTAAGTCTCATATACACCATAAACATACACATCTACTATGTACCCCACACAACTTAAAAATTAAAAGTTAAAAAAAAACAGAGAAAGTTAATGAAGCCAGAAACTAGACCTGGAGTTGATTAATAAAATATATAAATTTTTAGCCAGACTCATAAAAATAGAAGATACATAGTACCAATATAAAAAATAAGACAGGCAACATCACTTCAGATTGTGCATTTATTAAAAGGATATAGAATGTTATGAACAGTTATGCCAATAAATTTGGCAACTTCAAATGCACAAATTTCTTCAAAGAGACAAACTACCAAAGCTTCCTTAAGAAGAAACTGAAAACATGATTAGCCCTATATCTATTAAATAAATTTAACTGAAGTTTAAAAACTTTTCCACACAGAAAATTTCATATTATGACACTTTAATTCTTTTTTTCCCCTATGGAATATGCTAATTTTATTCTATGAGCAATGGGGACTTCATACATGTTTTAAAAATAACTTTTTTTAAAAATTTCAAATGTGCATTACAGGGAATTGAAAAACACAGGAATCAAAGAACAAAATAATCCACAATAACAAGCATCTTACAGTTGGATGTGTCCTTTTAGGTCCTGTGTTGTCTATATACAACATCCAATTTTATGTGGTTGAGATCATGCAGTATGTATCATGCTTTTTCACACATTATGAATATTTACCAATTCAAAATCTCAAGTATTTTGATAACAGAATATACTACAGCAACTCAATCTATATTAAAAAATATATAATCCTGCCTTTCTTGGGGACAAAACTTTCACAGAAGCCCAAAATGACAACAGGCATCTAGATAAAGGTATTGACAGAGTTAACAATAAAAATTACAGCATTCTCTTAATGCTCTATTTAAAATGAGACATAAAGCAAGAGTACACTAGTGTGTTTCTAAGATAATTCATTATCAGAACTATATTATTAGAATATTGGTGAAAGGCCGGGCACGGTGGCTCACGCCTGTAATCCCAGCACTTTGGGAGGCTGAAGTGGGTGGGTTGCTTGAGCCCTGGAGTTTGAGACCAGCCTGGGCAACATGGTGAAACCCTGTCTCTATTAAAAACACAAAAACTAGCCAGGCGCGGTGGCGGGTACCTGTAATCCCAGCTACTCAGGAGGCTAGGCACGAGAATCGCTTGAACCTGGGAGGCGGAGGTTGCAGTGAGCCAAGATTGCATCACTGCATTCCAAGATTGCGTCACTGTGAGACTCCGTCTCACAAAAAAAAAAAAAAAAAAAAAAAAAAAAAAAAAAAAAAAGAATATTAGTGAAAAAGCATGTTTCCATTGAATTACTGAGTGTATTACTACAGCAGAGCCAAAAGAGATGCACACACATAAATGGCCATCATCAATATGTAAATATAAACACATCTACATACATCTCTCCCTTTAAACTTCTTTCTGCCCTTTTGCTGCCAACCTAATGAGCCAGTTCTGATATACACTACTCAGAGATGGTTTAACAATTCCATGTTCAAGATGCATTTTTTCTATCCATTTATAACAAATATATTTACAAACTGATTTAGCTTTACTTTTTATCATCACCTCAAGACACCTATAAAACTTAACTGTTACAAAACAAATAATGGACACTGCTGATGGGAGTGTAAATTTGTTCAAGACTCTTTCCTGTCTCAAGTGAAGGGAAGGAGTCTTTCCTGGGGCTTGAGCTTTGCTGATTGGAGTTGGGGGAGGGGTGGCATAAGCTCTCCCTTGATTGCCCCAGTTGGTGTCTCACTGGGTCGCATGCCCCCCCACATCCACTGACTCCCAGCCCAGCACAGCACCAGGACTTGCCCAGGAATTACAGTCCTTGTGGCCTAGACTGCCTTTCAAGTTTATTTAGGACCCCAGAGCACTTTAGCTTGTGTTGGTGAGGCTTGCTGAAACTCAGGTTCCAACCACTGGGATGGGTGATTCCCCTCTGGCTAAGGCTGGTCTAGACGCTCCCTCGATAGGTGCCAACTGAGTTCTGCCCGGTGTTGCTTTCAACTGTGATAGGGCAGTACTGAGTTCCAAAGCAAAGTCCCAAAATCACTGCACTCTTGCTCCCCTAAATGCACAGATTCTCTCTCTGCACTACATAACCTACTGCTGGGGGATATGGAAGCAGAGGCATCTGCAATTCAAGACTGTTTTTCTTACCCTCTTTGTGCCTCTTTCAGTGATATGAAGTTAAAACCAGGTACTGTGACTGCTGACCTGATTTTTGGTTCTTATGGTGCTTTTTATGTGGATAATTGTTAAATTTAGTGTTGTGCAGAAAGGCTGGTGGAGGCTTCTATTCAGCCATCTTGCTCCACTTCCACCCATTCTGTTGTATATATCTTCAACAGACACACATACACACACACACCAACAATCTAGAAATAGAAAACTAATTCTCTTAATATGATAAAAGGCATCTATGAAGAACCGACAGTTGACAGCATACTTAGTGGTGAAAAACTGAATGGTTTCATGCAAAGATTAGAAACAAGGTAAGGATGTCCACTCTCACCATTTCTTTTCAACATTTAATGGAGATGTTAGCCAGTGCAACAAGGTAAAAAAAAAAAAAAAAAAAAAAAAAGGATAAAAGGCCTCCAGATTTGAAAAGAAGTAATAATACTTGTTATTTGCAGATGAAAATCCCAATCAAAATCACAGCAGGATTTTTTACAGAAATTCATAAGCGAATGAATTTTAGATTCATGCTGACACTTAAAAGACCTAGAAAGCCAAAACAGCTTTGAAAACAAAAACAGAATTGGAGGACTCAATATCTGAATTCAAGATGAGTATCCAGAAATAGACCCACATATATGTGGTCAATTGATTTTCAAGAAAGTTCTAAAGATGATTCAGTAGAAAAAAAGACATCTTTTAATAAACTGTGCTGGTAAAATTCAATATCCATGTGGGAAAGAAAACTCTATCCATACCTCACATCATAAACATTAACTAAAAAATGGATCCTATATCTAAATGTAAAATCTAAATGTAAAATCTAAAGCTTTCAAGTTTTAAATAAAAATTTTAAACTTCTAGAAGAAAAAAAAGGAGAAAAATCTTTGTGATTTTGGGTTAGGCAAAGATTCCTTTGATGTAACACCAAAATTATGATCCATGAAAGAAAAGAGTTTGTAATTTCAACTTTATCAAAGTTAAGAACTTATGTTCAAAAGACACTGTTAAATAGAATGAAAAAAAAAAAAAGCCATAGACTGGAATACTGACAAATCACATATTTGAAGAAGACTTGTAATCTTAATATATAAATAACTCTTAAAACTCAAGAATACCAAAACATCTCAGTTTGTGTGTGTGTCTCTGTGTGTTTGTGTGTGTGTGTGTGTGTGTGTGTCTGTGTGTTTGAGACAGAGTCTCACTGTCACCCAGGCTGGAGTGCAGTGGTGCGATCTCAGCTCACTGCAACCTCCGCCTTCCGGGCTCAAGCCATTCTCCCGCCTCAGCCTCCCAAGCAGCTGGGATTACAGGCACCTGCCATCATGCCCAGCTAATTTTTGTGTTTTTAGTAGAGACAGGTTTTCACCATGTTGGCCAGGCTGGTCTCGCACTCCTCATCTCACGTGATCCACCTGCCTCAGCCTTCCAAAATGCTGGGAATAACTCAGGCCTGAGTTTCCTCATTTATAAAATGCAAAATGAGACGATATTTAAGTCCACTTTAAAATGAATACATTGAGCTCCTTTGTAAAAGTTTTAAAAAGGTAATTAAACAAGTCCATGTGGATTAAAAATCTAAATGTGAATGGCACAATTATAAAACCTTTAGAAGATATTTACAAGAGAATATTCTTATGATTTCAGGGTAGGAAAGATTTTTAAACAAGACACAAAAAGAATAAACTATGAAGGAAAAGATCAAACATTTAAATTAAGAACCTCTGATCAACAAAAGATACCAGTGGAAAACAAATGCCATAGACTAGAAAAAGATATAACCACCAAAGAATACAAACCAAGAACAAAGAACAACTATAAATCAGTTTTTTTTAAGGAAAATGTATGTTCGCTTTGGAAAATAATTTGACCTTACTTAGTACAGATAAGTATATACCTACTCAATAGCTAATACTAGATATATACCCTAAGAAATTATTTCACATGTACTTCAGGAGACATTCATTTTACTTCCAAGCTCCTCTGGATTGTTGGTAGAATTCAGTTCCTTATGGTAGTAGGACTGAGGTTTCTAATTCCTTGTTATGTGCTCCCCTCCATCTTCAAGCAAGCAACACAGTGTCAGGTCCTCCTGATGCTTCAAAGTGACTTTATCTTTTGCCTTTTATTCTGCAGCATCTACATAACATTCTCTACTTTTAAGACCTCGTATGATTAGATTAGCTCCACCCCTGCCCTTTTTCTTAGGCAGAGTCTCACTCTGTTGCCCAGGCTGGAGTGCAGTGGCATGATCATGGCTCACTGCAGCCTTTTCCCACCTCAGCCCCCGAGTAGCTGGGACTACAGGTGTGCACCACATCTGGCTAATTTTTTATTTTTTATAGAGACAGGGTTTTGCCATGTTGCCCAGGCTGGTCTCAAACTCCTGAGCTCAAGTGATTCTCCCTCCTCAGCCTCGCCTCCCAAAGTACTGGGATTACAAGCATGTGCTACCACACCTGGCCAGGTCCTTTCTTAAGATGAACTAATTAGTAACCTTAATTGCAAATGAAATGTCCCTTTATGGCAATACTTAGAATAGTGTTTCATTGAATAACCAAGAGACAGGAATCTTGGCAGGACATCTTTTTTTTTTTTTTTTTTTTTTTTTTTTTTTTTTTTTAAATTTTATTTTTTTATCTTTTTCTGAGACAGGATCTTGCTCTGTTGCCTAGGCTGGAGTGCAGTGCCCTGATGTTGGCTCACTGTAGCCTTGAACTCCTGGGCTCAGGCAAGCCTCTGGGATAGCTGGGAATACAGGCATATGCTACTATGCCTGGCTAATTTTGTTGATTTTTTGTAGAGACAGGGTCTTGCTGTGTTGCCTAGGCTGATCTTGAACTCCTGGGCTCAAGCGATCCTCCTTCCTCGACCTCCCAAAGTGCTGGGATTACAGGCATGAGCTGCTGCCCTGGCCTTGGCAGGACATCTTTAGAATTCTACTTATCCCAGTTATTATTCATGTCAACAGGGGTTTCAGTAATTGAGGACTTACTATTTTCATGACATTGTGCTGGTAGCTGAAGATTTAAAATATGTAGTCAACCAACTTCAAAGAATATAATATAGTTGTGTTCCATCAATACAAAAGAAGCATTTGTATAGAATGTGGTTCTGTGAGGCCAGCCGCGATGGCTCATGCCTGTAATCCCAGCACTTTGGGAGGCTGAGGTGGGCGGATCACTTGAGGTCAGGAGTTCAAGACCAGCCTGGACCAACATGGAGAAACCCTGACTCTACTTAAAATACAAAATTAGCCGGACATGGTGGCACATGCCTGTAATTCCAGCTACTTGGGAGGCTGAAGCAGGAGAATCACTTGAACCCGGGAGGCGGAGGTCGTGGTGAGCCAAGATTGCGCCACTGCACTCCAGCCTGGGCAACAAGAGTGAAACTCTGTCTCAAAAAAAAAAAAAAAAGTGGTTCTGTGTAGGATTTGTTTTAAAATACTTTTCTAATTATTTCATCTGGGTTTAGCCAATTCTTCAAAATTATTCTGTTCAATTTAGTTTTTTTAATAAACACCGCATATTTTTATATTTATTAATATTTATGTACTAGTTACTGACAAACCATAGATTAACAGTTTTTCAAAAATCGCTTTTCAATAAGTAAAAACAATTCTTCTGGGGTGGGGCATGAAAACCTATAAAACAAAATTACCCAACTGAGATTTAAGACTTGAGATAAATCTCTCTTGATGCCAATAGTATTACTGCAATGCAGGCATTTCAGTAGCCTCCTGTATAATATGCCAATTTTCTCATCTTTAAGTGGACTAAACAGAAATGTTCTACAATAGTAAAAGCATTTTAACCTGATAACCAAATCAGCTAAGTGTTTTCTTATTTAAATGTATTTCTCAATAATATTTTCGTAGTCTGACCATAATTCCATTCACTTTATTGAGTTTGGATATCCTCATATATTGTGATTCATTTGAGAAGTTAATAGGCTCAACATTTTACAATAGTCACTCTGTTGAGAGTAGTTAAGACAGAAGGCTTTTGGTTCAAGTCATTTTTCTTTAAATAGCTCAATAAGCCATTTCATGTTGAAATAAAAGCAGTTTAAACTCTGTTTAATACAGATTAAATTCTGGTCTAGAAAAGAGAGAGACAGAGAGTATGTGTGTGTATAAAAGGAGCCATGCAAACAATATTTGTTACATCTAAACTTTAGTAAAATAAAAGAATTTTGACAAGCTTTTAGGATTCATTTTGGCCTATATTATATTACCCTGTTTAGTATACTTATTTGCTTTCTGAGAGAAACTTTGTGTGTTTTCAAATGTGAGGGAGATCAGAGGAAGCCTCCCCAAAATATGTCACTTTGGCATAATGATTACTTTGAGCTGAAGGCAATTGAGGAACCGAAGATGCAGAAAAAAACTCTAGAAACAGAGCATACATTTCTATTTTTGTAAAGGCAATTTCTATTTATAAAGTTATCCTCCTCTCTGGTACCAGAAAGAGGATACCGACTCTGGAGACAACTCTCATCACCCAAGATGTCTTAAATCTGCGTAAGTCTCCTTCTCACACAACCTATCCCTCACCTCAAGTTCAAAACCCCTTTCTCCATACTTTGTTAAAATGGTATGTAAGCCTCTGAGTCTATTGGCCTTTGGGGGCTTTTACAATTTTTCTGTGAAGCTCCAATATGCTCATGTCATACAGTTTTCACTCTTGTTAATCTGTCTTTTGCTAGTTTAATTTGTAGGGCCCCAGGTACTGAACCTAAGAGGATAGGAAAAAGTTTTTGCCTCCTCTACAAGTGGTAGTTATTTTAACCTGTTGAATTCATTGCAAAATGGTTGGCTTTTTTTCTGCAGTCTATTGACTTTTCTGCCCCATTTAACACTGTAGACTACTGTGCCTTGATGCTCTCTCCTCTGTGATCTTCTCAAATGCCATTTTCTAAGGCCCTCCCTCACTCTGATAATTCTTATTTTGGGTTCTCTTGCTGCCTCTAGATGTTGCACTGCTTTCCTTAGACCTCTTCCTTTTTCTCCAGCATGCTTCTTTGATGGCCTTATCTATTCTCACAGCTTCATTTATTGATTCCCAAATCTGTTTCTCAAATGCCAACCTCAACCTTGAATTCCAAATTTGTATTTGTACAAATACAAATGATCTTATATTCCTGATCTTAGTTAATCGTGTCATCATCCACCCATTTTCCCAAGCCGGAAATCTCAAGAGTTATTCTTAATTCCTCCCCTTCTCACTCCTTTCATATTCAGTAAGTAATCCTGAAATTCTCTTTCAGAAGTATCTTTGGTCTAACCCATCTTTTCCATCCTATGTGCCAATGCTCTAGATTAGGTTTGCATCCTGTCTCCCTTGGACTAACAAAACAGCCAGCTAACTTTTTACTTGCCCTGATCTAGTTCATCCTTTATAGTACCAGAAGTGCAACAGTGAAAGAATCTTGTCAATACCACAGCTTGCTTTTGGCTATCGAATAATGCCTTAGGCTAGCAAACAACTCACAACATGGTTAGTTATGTTATGATCAGTTTGGATTGTTGTCACTATATCAAACATACTACTCTTTACTGATCACTAAAAACAATGTAAAAAAAGAAGAAAAGAGACTTTATCTTAGGAATGTGAGCCCCTTTAAATTATCAGGCCCAAAGAGGCATTAGAATGAAACAGCAGTTACTTCACTTCACTTCACTTCCCCTTGAGCTAAATAATTGTCTTTTTTTTTTTTTCTTTTTTGAGACAGAGTCTCATTCTGTCACGCAGGCTGGGGAGCACAGTGACGTGATCTCAGCTCACTGCAACCTCCGCCTCCCGGGTTCAAGAGATTCTCGTGCCTCACACACTCGAGTAGCTGGGACTACAGGTGCATGGCACCACACCTGGCTAATTTTTATATTTTCAGTAGAGGCAGAGTTTTGCCATATTGGTCAGGCCAGTCTCAAACTCCTGGCCTCAAGTGATCCATCTGCCTTGGCCTCCCAAAGTGCTGGGATTACAGGTGTGAGCCACTGCACTTGGCCAAATAATTGTCTCTTGATACCACCTGCTACATGGGCCCGAGGCTGACACCAAGAAGCCACGAAATGCTATAGCTGGACACCAGAACTCCTATCCTATCGTTCAACAATGTACAGTCAATCACTTAATGTTATCTCTGTAAACCAATGAGAATTCCTGTCAAACGACTTTTTTTTAATTATTATTTTTTGAGACAGGGTCTCTGTCACCCAGGCTGGAGTGCAGTGGCACAATCTGAGCTCACCGCAGCCTCAACCTCCTGGGTTCAAGCAGTTCTCCCACCTCAGCCTCTTGAGTAGCTGGGAATACAGGTACCCACCACCACACCTGGCTAATTTTTTTATTTTTTTGTACAGACAGGGTCTCACTATGTTTCCCAGGCTGGTCTCAAAGTCCTCCACTTTGTCCTCCCAAAGTGCTGGGACTACAGGCATGAGCCAGCACACCTGGCCGGTCAAACAACTTTCTGTCAGCCCACTCCTGATAATTTTTAATTATCTTTTTTTCCTTTGAAAGCTTGCTTGTAACTGAGGCTGATGGAGCTTATATCCAAGGTAATTGGGTCTGAGTCTTTAGAACAACTGTCCTCATCTTGGCTCAAGTAAACTTTTTTTTTTTTTGTCCTGAGATAGGGGTCTTGCTATGTTGTCCAGGCTGGTCTTGAACTTCTGGGTTCAAGCAATCCTCTGCCTCAGCCTCCTGAGTAGCTGGGATTACAGGCCACTGTGCCCCGCTTAAGTAAACTCTTTAAATCATATTTTGTGCCTTAGCATCTACCTTTAGGTCAACAATGGTAAAGAATAAAAGTGAAGATTTTTAACACTGGATTAAGTAGCAAATTCATAAAAAATAATATCAAGCTCTGCAAAGAGCTATCTTAGCATAAATAAAAGGATGGTCTTAGACTATAAGAAAAGGACTTCTAGTTGAATAATATTTTTCCAAGTACGTTCATTAATAGGTAAATATCAATTAATAGCATCATGTCGATTCATTTGCAGAATTAAATTCCCATGTGGAAATTCTGTAGAGTTGAATGAAGACAATGGCAAATTGGTAGAAAAAACTTCCCTTGAATGGACTTCTTGCTATTCTCTCGCTGCCATTTCATTTTGTCAACGATGTAGCTCATTTTTAATAATTAAATTATGTTACACACAAATAATCTATCTTCCCCAATTTCTACGCTTGTAACTTAGCTCTGCTGCCAAAGCACACTGAAAAAAAGCCGTATGTCAGGACATATAACTTGAGTATTGAGATTTTTGTTCTAAAGGTCTTTTCCTCAAAATCCATTTAGGATTCACATGCAGGAAATCTAAATAGCCACTAGAGGGTGCCAGTCACATATGACTGAGTAATGTCTCCTTCCCCTTTGAGCTATTTCTAAATCTGAAAAGCCAACTGTTCTCGGTAAATATGTTTATATTATTTCTCATTTGTGATTTGTAGTGATGTATAAACATGAGACCAGAGATAGCATGGCCACAATTATTTCACCCCGATGTAAAAATGACTTCTGTGGTCTTCATTACAGGACAAAATGACCAGTCTTTTCTGCCCCTCTGTCATTATTTTTTCTTAATTGCATAGTTTATCCCATTCTTTTATTGATCAACTGAATGTCTGTAGGTACACTGACTGACTTTAAAGTGGTCAGATTTATCTCTCCCCCCTTTCTCTGTTTCTGTTTTTCAACACTTGTTCTTTTTCCCTTATATATTCTCCAGCATTTTTTCTTCTTTATATTCCTTTTTTCAAACATTTTATTCCCAAAAGCAATGTTACAAGAAATAAGAAGGCCATGCTATACAGAACTCTAGGAGTAAGAAAAGTCTAACTTAGGAATTAGATGAAGATAGAATCTGCCAACTTAGTATAACACACCTTTGGGGCTGGTCTTCCACAGCAGGCCCTGAATGAACGTAGACTTCATCAGCAGGACAGAAATGAAATCTCTCAGAGCCCTCCTAGAGGAGGAAAGGGACAAAGATGGGTGGTTCTAAGGCATCTGGGAATGTAGTTCACTATAATGTATAGTGACAAAAATCTATTACTACTATAGAGAAAAGGTCAAAGAGCCTATAAACTCAAGCAAATATAAAAATTGCCACACCAGTAAGACCCAAAATAATTTAGGTTATTTTTTATTCTTGAAACAATGTTACAAAGAAAGTTTTGTGGAAATGTGTGGTTGTATATTGTGACTCCCTTAAAATGTCCCTAAAGCATCTGTTTGTCTTTACAATCAATCCATTTCGGCTTTTCATCCCTGAAGTATTTAAATTCTTTTGGAGACTTTTCTGTTTCAGCCTGTAAATCCTCTGGAGATTAGAAGCTCCATGTGATTATAGTCATTTATTTATTCAAAAAAGCATTATTGGACCGTGTGGTGGCTCATGCCTGTAATCCTAATACGTTGGGAGATACAGGAGGACTGCTTAAGCCCAGGAGTTTGAGACCAGCCTGGGCAACATAGTGAGATCCCATCTCTACAAAAAATAAAATTAGCTGGGTATGGGGGCACACGCCTATAGTCCCATCTACTTGAGAGGTTGGGGTGGATCACTTAAGCCCAGGAGGTTGAGGCTGTGGTAAACTGTGATCACACCACTGTACCCCTGCCTGGGTGACAGAGCAAGACCCTGTTTCAAAAACAAACAAAAAACCAAAAAAGCATTATTGTGCACTTAATTTTGTGCCAGGCACCGTTTAACGCATGTCCTGAGAATATTAAGATGAAAAGACAGCATCTCCTTACTCTTGAAAAAATCAGCCTAATGAGAAAGGTGGTTTTGTAAATAAAGTGTAAAGTGATCATCTTGTCTTAAATTACCTTTTGCAGGTATGCCTCCTTCCTCTAGTATTCTGGAATTTCTTGAGTAAATTCAAGTAGATGCTAAACCATTTATAAACCAATATATTCTACAAATATATCATTCTTATATTAAGATATAAGTTTTAAGTGTGTATCATTGTTCTTTCTTTTTGGATTCTTACTTTCAGTCACTCTTCAAAACTGTTTTTCAGTGCCTCCTATGTGCCAGGCGGTGGTAGGATGCTGGGATACAAATATGAACATGACATTTTCTCTGACTCTCCAAGTTATTTATTTCACATATCCTCTCTCCTCAAACCTCCAACACTTCATCGTTCCTCACTCTCAACTAGTGATCTCAATTTATACTTCACTGCAAGAACAGAAGCCTCAGGCAGTAATTATATCTTCCCACTATCAAATCTACCAACCTATCTGAACCTGAATACATTGTTCTCCCTCCTTTCACAATGAGGTTGTCCTTTCCAGGGCTCTGGATCCCATGCCCTCCTGACTATTTGAGGATTTCACTCCTGCCACTCGTGTCCTCTTTTCTGCATCATGCCTTATTATTATCCTGCTTGACTAAACTCTCTCTAGACTCCCCATCCTTGCAGGCTTCTGCCCTGTATCTCGGCATGCCTTCACAGTAAAGCTTATCAAGAGTTGCCTATACTTGCTCTTTCTACTTTCTAACTTCTCTTTCTCTGTTCAACCCACTCCAATCATATGTTCATTGTATCTGCTGAAATAATGTTTACCAGATCTGTCACCAGTGACTTTGATCTTGCCAAAGATCATGTCAATTCTCAGTCCTCTCTAATCTGATCACTCTGTAAATTTGGCATTGGTGACCATTTCCTCCTATTTAAAATCCATTCTGTAGTTGGCTTCTGTAACCATATGCTTTCAATTTTTCTCCTATTTCATTGGTGTTTCTTCTTGTTTACTTCTTCCTTTACTCAAGCCCCGATCTCCTTGAATATTTAATTGCCTTCTCACATCTCCACCTGTATTTCTTAAGCCATCTAAAACGTAACAAGACTGAGAAAAATTATTGGTCTTTCCAGAATTTTCTCCTTTCCCAGTTTCGTACATTTTGAATAAAGCATCCCCACTCACCCAGTACTTCTTCTCACCAACCACCCCCAAACCAATCCATCAGCAAGTCTTTTCAGCCTCATATGTAAAAAAGAACCTGAATCAAACCTCTTCTCACCACTGTGACAGCTACCACCCTAGTCCAAGTCATCATGTCTTGCTTGGATGACTGCAGTGGCCATCTAATTATTTTCCAGGTTTATCCTCTTGTCCACTATTAGAGAAGCCAGAGAGCCTTTAAAAAAAAAAAAAAAAAACCACCACATCTCTGTGCTACTTAAAACCCTATGATAATTTTCCATCGCTCTTAGAAAAAACTGAAGCTCTTTTCCAAAGTCTCTAAGACCTGCACAGCTTTCCTACCATTCTCCCCTTGTTCACTGTACCCTGGCCACACAGGCCTGCTTTACAGCCCTCTCATTTAATGTCAAATGCATTTCTGTCTCAGGCTTTTGCTCTTATTGTTTCCTATGGCTGGAACTCTTCCCATGGCTGGCTCCTTCTCTTCGTTTACTTCCCAGAGCTGTCAGTACAAATTGTCTCCTCAGATCCCTTCACCATTCTATCTAAAATATTCCATCCACCTATCTCTCACATGCAAAGTCATTTTGAGCCCCATTATCCTGTTTTATTTCTTCATAACACTTAACATAATCTGAAAGTATCAACTTTTTTTTTTTGTCTCTCTTCTCATTAAATGTAATGAAAGGGCAGGGATCTCATGGGTTTTACTCACTGTTGCATCTCTACTCCAGTGTCTGGCACACAGAGATGTTTGAAAACAATGATTAAATGAGTGAAAAGTCTAGTGAATGAGTGAATGAACAGGAAGATGTGAAAGCCAGCACGTAACAACCCTCGGTGTGATATGAACCGTGACAGAGATAACCAAACAAGGAAACGGTCCATGAAGATAAGCAGCTATGAATTTGAATTGCTAGATACTTTTTATATACACCTGACCTAAAATCACATTTTTCTCATTCAAATCTTGAATATTTGAAGATATTAAGTACCTTTTCTTTTCTTTTTTTTGAGACAGCGTCTCATTCTGTCATCCAAGCTGGAGTGCAGTAGCACAATCTTGGCTCACTACAACCTCCTCTTCCTGGGCTCAAGTTGTCCTCCCACCTCAGTCTCCCAAGTAAATGGGACTACAGGCACACACCACCACACCGGGCTAATTTTTGTATTTTTTGTATAAATGGAGTTTGCCATTTTGCCTATGTTGGTCTTGAACTCCTGAGCTTACTTGACGTGCCCATCTCCACTTCCCAAAGTGTTGGAGTTACAGGCATGAGCCACTGCGCCCAGCCCTTAAGTACCTTTCATAGAAGAAAGCTCATTTTTTTACTCCTTTCCATTTCCTAGCTCTATGTATTTCTCCCAAATTAAAGTCCATTATCTCATTTCTCGCCTCCTTTTCAGGTACAAAATGTTCTTCACAAAAACAATAGCAAATAAATAGTTAGAATTAACTGTATCTTTGAAATGCTATAGTTAAATGATTATTTGACTGTGATAATGGCAGGACAATTGCTTTTATAGCTTCTATGAAATTCTCTGATATTTACTTCAAAATTAATAGGTGTATTTTAAGTAAATTAACAAACAGTGTTATATTAGGATCTTTATATCTTCTTTTATTTTTTTAGTCAGGTTCATTGAGGTATAATTTATACACAGTAAAACTCACCCCTTTTAGATATACCTCTTTCAAAGGTATACAGTCATGTACCCACGACCATATAAAGACATAGAACATTTATGTCACCCTAAAGTTTCCTCATGCCTCTTTGTAATAAATCACTTGCCCCCCTGCAATGCCTACCACTGACTTGTTTTCTGTCCCTATAGTTTCGCCTTTTCCAGAATGAAATCATGTAATATATACCCTTTTGATCTTTTGATATTGCTTTTGAGATTCATCCATATTGTTACATGTATCAGTTGTCCATTCCTTTTTATTGCTTTACATTTCATTTTATTCCATTATATGACTATAATTTTTTTATCCTTTTATATCTTTCTGTGCTGAGTTCTGAGGTATTATATCCAGAAATATTGTTACTTGGCCAGGCGTGGTGGTTCATGCCTGTAATCTCAGCATTTTGGGAGGCTGAGGTGGGCAGATCACTTGAGGCCAAGAGTTCGAGACCAGCAAGGTCAACATGGCAGAACCCCGTCTCTACTAAAACTAGAAAAATTAGCTGGGCATGGTGGTGGGCACCTGTAATTCCAGCAACTCGGGAGGCTGAGGCAGGAGAATCACTTAAACTCAGGAGGCAGAGGTTGCAGTGAGCCGAGATCGTGCCATTGCACTCCAGCGTGGGTGACAGAGTGGGTTTCTGTATCCAAAAAAAAAAAAAGAAAGAAAGAAAGAAAAGAAAAAGAAAACAACTATTGTTATTTTTTGGAAGACATTTTGGTTTTACTAAGTAAACATTTTTTGAGCCTCTACCAAGTACCTGCGGATTCTAAGGTGAATAAGATGCATTTTTGTTTTGTGGAGCAGATAACAGCAGGTGGAAAAACAGAGAATGAGCTTTCTGTTGTTGTTGGTTTGTTTTTAGAAAGGCCCCAGAGAGGGTAAGTTTTGTTGGGTTGTGAAAAATCCTTGAAACATAAGCACATTAGTAATCATGGAATCATTTCATACATCTGTTTTTTACTTCTCTTCACACTTCATCATGTGTGTTCAACTTTATTAATTATAATATTTAGATTTGTAGTTTCCAATTAAAATGTTAAGATGGGATAATATAGTAATTAAGAATATAAGCTTTAGGGGCCGGGCACAGTGGCTCAAGCCTGTAATCCCAGCACTTTGGGAGGCCGAGACGGGCGGATCACAAGGTCAGGAGATCGAGACCATCCTGGCTAACACAGTGAAAGCCCATCTCTACTAAAAAATACAAAAAACTAGCCGGGCGAGGTGGCGGGCACCTGTAGTCCCAGCTACTCAGGAGGCTGAGGTAGGAGAATGGCGTAAACCCGGGAGGCGGAGCTTGCAGTGAGCTGAGATCCGGCCACTGCACTCCAGCCTGGGCGACAGAGCAAGACTCCGTCTCAAAAAAAAAAAAAAAAAGAATATAAGCTTTAGACCCAGAATAACACGGATTTAATTACTGTGTTCACTTCTTCTTTAGGATTGTGGACAATTGTTTTATCTTTCCAGAATAGCAATTCCTATGTTTTCAGTGAAATGCTTCTTCAAACTGCGTGATTCTCATGGAAGCTGCCACAGCTAGTATCAAACTGAATGGTGAAAAACTGAAAGCCTTTTCTCTAAGATCTGGAACACAACAAGGATGCCCACTTTCACCACTGTTATTCAACATAGTACTGGAAGTCCTAACTAGAGCAATCAGACAAGAGAAAGAAATAAAGGGCATCCAAATTGGAATAGAAGAAATCAAACTGTCCTTGTTTGCCGATGATATGATCTTATATTTGGAAAAACTGAAAGAGTCCACCAAAAAACTATTATAAACAAATAAACAAGTTATAAACAAATTCAGTAAAGTTCCAGGATACAAAATCAACATACAAAAATTAGTAGGATTTCTATATGCCAACAGTGAAAAATCTTAAAAAGAGATTAAAAAAGTAATCCCTTGCCGGGAGTTGTGGCTTGTACCTGTAATCCCAGCACTTTGGGAGGCCGAGGTGGGCAGATCATCTGAGGTCAGGAGTTCAAGACCAGCCTGACCAACGTGGTGAAACCGTGTCTCTACTAAAAATACAAAAATTAGCCAGGCGTGGTGGCGGGCACCTGTAATTCCAGCTACTCAGGAGGCTGAGACAGGAGAATTGCTTGAACCTGGGAGGCGGAGGTTGCAGTGAGCCGAGATTGTGCCATTGCACTCCAGCCTGGTGGCCAAGAATGAAACTCCGTCCCCCATCCCCCCGCCAAAAAAAAAAAAAGTCATCCCATTTACAATAGCCACAAATCAAATCAAATACGTAGGAGTTAACCCAAGAAGTGAAAGATCTCTATAATGAAAACTATAAAAGACTGATGAAAGAAATTGAAGTGGACACCAAAAAAGGGAAAGGTATTCCATGTTCATGGATTGGAAGAATCAATATTGTTAAAATGTCCATACTACCCAAGGCAATCTACAGATTCAATGCAATCCTTATCAAAATACCAATGACATTCTTCACATAAATAGAAAAAAAAAATTCTAAAATTTGTATGGAAACACAAAAGATTCAGAACAGCCAAAGCTATCCTAATAACACAAAACTGGAGGAATCACATGACCTGGTTTCAAATTATACTACAGAGCTCTGGTAACTAAAATGACATGGTACTGGCATAAAAACAGACACATAAACCAATTGAACAGAATAGAGAACCCAGAAACAAACCCACACACCTACAATGAATTCATTTTCAATGACGGTGCCAAGAACATACACTGAGGAAAAGACAGTCTATTTAATAAGTGGTGCTGGGAAAACTGGATATTCATATGCAGAAGGTAGCTACAGCAACCTGTTAAGAGACAGACAATATAAAAATATGTAAATAGAGAAAACAAAGTTAAAATGTAGGGGGGATGGAGTTAAATTTTGAGGTTTTGTTTTTCTGTCGATCAGTATTTTTTGTGACTTAAGATAAATTATAATCCCTTTAAAATAACTTTTGTTGTATCTATAAGATGTTTTCTTGGAAGCCTCATGGTAGCCACAAGACAAAAACCTATAACAGATTCATTAGAAATAAAAGGCAACACATTAAAACATGTTGCCAGAGAAAATCATTTACCCACAAAGGAAAACCATAAGAAGGGAAGAGAGGGTTTACAAAACAAGTAATAAATTGGCAGTAATAAGTCTTTATCAATAATAACACTGAATGTAAATGGACTCAATTCTCCAATTAAAAGGCATAGAGTGGCTGAATGGATAAAGAAACAAGCCCCAACTATATTCTGCTTAAAAGAAACACAACTTCACCTATAAAGACACACATAGACTGAAAGTGAAGGGGTGGAAAACAGATATTACATGTAAATGAAAACCAAAAAAGAGCAGGAGTAGCTATACTTAAAAGATAAAACAGACTACAAATCAAAGACTGTAAAAAGAGACAAAGTCACTATACAATGACAAAGGGGTCAATTCGGCAAGAGGATATAACAGTTATAAATATCTATGCACCTACCACTGGAGCTCCTAAGTCTAAAAAGCAAACGTTAAGAGATCTAAAGGGAGAGATAGACTGCAATATGATAATAACAGGGGACTTCAACACCCCATTCTCAGTAATGGACAGATCATGCAGACAGAAAATCAACAAAGAAACATCAGAGTTAAATTACATACTAGACCAAATAGGCTTAACTAACATTTACAAAACATTTCACTCAATTGCTACAGAATACACATTCTTTTCATCAGCACATGGAACATTCTCCAGATTAGAACATATCTTAGCCCACAAAACAAGTCTCAACAAATTCAAAGTAGTATAAATTACATCAAGTTTTTTTTTCTTTTCTTTCTTTCTTTCTTTTTTTTTTTTTTTTTTGAGACATTGTCTCACTCTGTTGCCCAGGCTGGATGGAGTGCAGTGGCATGATCATGGCTCACTGCAGCTCCACCTCCCAGGTTCAAGCGATTCCCGTGCCTCGGCCTCCTGAGTAGCTGGGACTACAGGCATGCACTACCACGCCCATCTATTTTTTTTTTGTATTTTTAGTAGAAATGGGGTTTCACCATGTTGTCCAAGCTGGTCTCAAACTCTTGAACTCAAATGATCCACCCACCTCGGTCTCCCCAAGTGTTAGGATTACAGGCATGAGCCACTGCTCCCAGCCTTCAAGTATTTATTCTGACCACAAGGGAATAAAACTAGAAACCAATAATAAGAGGAACCTTGGAAATACGCAAACACATGGAAATTAAACAACATGTTCCTGAACAAATAATGAGTCAATGAAGAAATTAAGAAAGAAATTTAAAAATTTCTTGAAGCAATGAAAATGGAAATTCAACATATTAAAATCTATGGGAGACACCAAAAGCAGTACAAAGAGATACATTTATAGCAACAAACAAATATATCAGAAAAATAGAAAGACTTCAAATAAACAACCTAACTATGCTCCTCAAAGGACTAGAAAAGCAAGAAAAAACCAAGCCCAAAATTAGTAGAAGGAAAGAAATACTAAAGATTGGAGAATAAGTAAATGAAATTAAGACTAAAAAATACAGAAGATCAATGAAATGAAAAATTTTTTTTTTTTAAAGATAGCGCTGGGAGCGGTGGCTCACGCCTGTAATCCCAGCACTTTAGGAAGCCGAGGCAGGCAGATCACGAGGTCAGGAGTTCAAGACCAGTCTGGCCAACATAGTGAAACCCTGTCTCTACTAAAAATACAAAAAAATTAGCCGGGTGTGGTGGTGTGCGCCTGTAATCCCAGCTACTCAGGAGGCTGAGGCAGGAGAATCGCATGAACCCAGGAGGCAGAAATTGCAGTGAGCCTCGTGCAATTGCACTCCAGCCTGGGCAACAGTGCGAGACTCTGTCTCAAAAAAAAAGGATAAAATTGACAAACCTTTAGCAAGACTAACAAAAAAGAGAAAAGACTCAAACTCACAAATGAAAAGGAGACATAAGAACTGAGACCATGGAAGTACAAAGACTCATTAGAGACTATTATGAACAAGTATATGCTAACAAATTGGAAAATTTAGACAAAATGGGATAAATTCTTGGATACAATCTACCAGGATTGTACCATGAAGAAATAGAAAACTTTAACGGACCAATAACAAACAATGAGGTTAAAGCAGTAATAAAGTCTCCCAGTGAAGAAAAGTCCAAGAGCTGAGGGATTCACTGCTGAATTCCACCAAACAGTTAAAGAAGAACAAATACCAGTTCTACTCAAAGTATTTTAAAAAACTGAAGAGGAGGAAATACTTTCTTTTTTTCTCTTTTAGATGGAATCTCGCTCTGTCACTTAGGCTGGAGTGCAGTGGTGCGATCTCAGCTCACTGCAAGCTCCAAAGAGGAGGAAATACTTTCAAATTCATTATACGAGACCAGCATTACACTGATACCAAAACTAGACAAAGACATAACAAAAAAAGAAAACAACAGGCCAATATCCCTGACCAACACAGATGCAAAAGTCCTCAACAAACTATTATAGTATTATAATAAACTGAATTCAACAACATATTAAGAAGATAATTCATCATGATCAACTTGGATTTATTCCAGGGATGCAATGATGGTTCAACATATCCAAATCTATAAAAGTGATAAATCACATGAAAAGAACCAAGAACAAAAACCATATGATTGACTGAGTGAGGGTCTTGTTGACTGATTGTTGAGACAGGGTCTTACTCTGTTGCCCAGGCTGAAGTGCAGTGGTGTGATCATAGCTCACGTATAACCTCAAACTCTTGGGCTCAAGTGATCCTCCTGCCTTAGCCTCAAGCAAAAATTGGATGCCTTTCCTCTGAGAATTGGAGGAAAAACAAGGATGCCCACTTTTACCATTTTCATTCAGTATCATCCTGGCAGTCCTGGCTACAGCAGTTAGACAAGAGGAAGAAAGTACATTCAAATTGGAAAAGAAGAAGTCAAATTAGCCTTATTCATAGATGACATGATTTTATACTTAGAAAGACTTCACCAAAAAAACTCTTAGAACTGATCAACGAAATCAGTGTAAGCTGCAGGATACAAAATCCACATACAAAAATCAGTAGCATTTATAAATGCCAGGAGCAAAAAAATATCTGAAAAAGAAATCAAGAAAGCAATTCCATTTATAACAGCTACAAAGAACATAAAATACCTAGGAAACAATTTAACCAAGAAGGGAAAGATCAATACAAGGAAAACTTATAAAACACTGATGAAAGAAATTAAAGAGGACAAAAAAAAAAAATGGATATTCCTTGCTCATTGATTGGAAGAGTTAATGTTGTTAAAATGACAATACAACCCAAAGCAATGTACAGATTCAATGTAATCTCTACCAAAATACCAATAACATTCTTCACAGAAATAGAAAAAACTATCCTAAAATTCATATGGAACCACAAAAGAGCCTGAATAGCCAAAGCAATCCTAAGCAAAAAGAACAAAACTGGAGGCATCACACTACCTGACTCAAAGTATACTACAAAGTTATAGTAACCAAAACAGCATAGTACTAACATAAAAACAGACACATAGACCAATGGAACAGAATAGAGAGCCAAGGGCCGGGCACAGTGGCTCATGCCTGTAATCCAGCAATTTGGGAGGCTGAGGCTGGTGGATCACTTGAGGTCAGGAGTTCGAGATCAGCCTGGCTAACACGGTGAAACCCCGTCTCTACTAAAAATACAAAAAATTAGCTGGGCATGGCTGTCCACACCTATAATCCTAGCTACTCAAGAGGTTGAGGTGGGAGAATCACTGGAACCCGGGAGGCAGAGGTTACAGTGAGCCGAGATCGCACCACTGCATCCTAGCCTGGGAGACAGAGTGAGATTCCACCTCAAAAAAAAAAAAAAAAAAAAAAATAGAGAGCCAAGATATAAATCCACACATTTACAGCCAACCTTTTTCCACAAAGGCACCAAGAACATACAATGGGGAGAGGATAGTCTCTAATAAATAGTGCTGGGAAAACTTGATAACCATATGCAGAAGAATAAACTAGACCCCTATCTCTTACCATATATAAAAATAAAATCAAAATGGAGTAAATACTTAAATGTAAAACCTGAAACTATGAAACTACTAAAACAAAACCTTGGGGAAATGCTCCAAGATATTGGTCTGGGAAGATTTTTGTGGCCTCAAAAATACAGGGAACCAAAGCAAAGTTGTCAACTGAGATTACATCAAGCTAAAAAGCTTCTGCACAGCAAAGGAGACAAATAATAATGTGAAGTGATTGCCCACAAAATGGGAAAAAGATTTGCAAACTACCCATAATAAATGTTAATTCTTTATTAATTTATTTAATCCTAACTGGTTTTCCTGGCTACTAGGAAACTCAGAGCCTAATTTGTGGTTCACCTTTAAAAACTGAGCATGCCTTGTGGTTGTGCTTATTATATATATTAACCTTATACATCTCTACTCCCAACAAACCCAGCTTTATCTTATTTTTTTCTTCCGCTATTTTCTCTGCTACCCCGTTAAATTATGGCGCCTTAGTGAACCACGTCCCACAGTGTTCCCACACCTGCACGGCGCTTTTCCTTTAAATATGGGCTAGACTTGTGACTTGCTTCAACAAGTGGCATGTAGCAAAAGTGACACAGTGCCAATTCCAGGCCTCAACTTTAAGGAGGCCTGGCAGCTTCCATTTTTGTGCTATTTGAAGCTCCGAGCCACATGTAGAAAGTTTGGCTACTCTGCTGCAGAGACCACATGGAAAGTGCCACATATGGAGGCCATATAAAGAGGAAGAAGCCCTGAAACTACATGGAGAAAGAGAGAAACTCAGTTCAGCCTCCCAGTGTCCCAGCTGAGCCCAGCCTAGACTGTGGAATCATGAGCAAACTAATGAGTTAACTAATTAGGTAAAGAAGAAATAACCAAATGGCCCCATTCCACAATGCCCTAGCCAAGCCCTTCCTCTTTCTTGAGGATGATGTTTCTCAAAGTCTGGCCTGAAGATCACCTGTATCAGAATGACCCGGGGTGTTTATTTGAATAAAAAATTGTCAATCCAACCCCAGAATTTATTAGGCAAGGCAAGATAATCAGTATCTTTAACAAAACTTTTCCAATTGATTCATAAGGAAAATAAAATTTAAGAACGTGGTTAAGGGCTTTCTCCTGACTGTTCTCCATACTAATCTAAGCCTACCCTTCTTTTTGATAGTCTATTACTCTATTTTCAGGAGTTTGATCCTGCTGTTCCTCAAATGCTGGACCAAAATTCTCTATCAAGGAATTTCTCATGGTTAGTATTTTCCTCTCCCCTATCCGGCTCTGTCCTACCTGTTTCATTCACTCTGTATCCACCTTGTCTTCAGGAACTCTGATTTTGAGGTGCTTCTCAAGTCTCAGCTAAAGAAACTCAGGCCTAAAAAAAACGAAGTCCCTGACTGTGCAGATTAGTTCTGGTTCTTACCTTATTTCTCAGGCCAGCCACATCAGCTCTCCTCATCCTTAAAGTATCATGATGAGAACTTCTGAAACCAGATACAGTTAAATATAAGGACAGAAAAATATCTGATGGTTTTGTCAATTAGATATTGGTAAACTCAGTGAGATCAATTTAGGGGTGTGTTAAAGGAAAAAGATTTTGCAGTAGGTTTAAGAATGAATGGGAGCTGAAGTTTAAAGAAAGTTTTTAACAAGGTAGAAAAGACTGAGCATGCTTGCAGGTGGAGAAAAAAGAACCAGGAAGGAAGGAAAAGTTATTAATAAAATAATGTGTGTGTTGAGAAGGTAGCATAAACCAGAAGGGATGAGAATTGATTATAAAATAAGCTCCCAGAGAAAGAGGGAAGGTGTTTTCAGTTTTCTACTGCTATATAACAAATTATCCCAAACTTACCCATTTTATTATATCTCATGATTTGAGGTGCCAGACATTTCAGCAGGGCTCAGCTGGGCAATATCTCTACCCCACATGATATCCTATGTGGTTACTTGCCAGGTTTGCTGGTAGATGGGTTAGTCTGAAAATTCCAAGATTGCTTCATTCACATGTCTGATGTCTTGGCAGGAGTGACTGGAAGGTTGGGCTCAACTAAGAATGTCAACAAGAGCACCTACAGATGGTCTTTCCAGGGTATTCTCAGGGTGACTGGCCTTCTTACATGATGGTTCTGGCTTCCAGAGAGGATATTCCAAATTTCCTGGGCAGAAACTACTAGTATAAGTCTTCTTATGACCTCATCTCTTGAGTCCCAGAATGTCACTTCTGATTAATTCCATTGGTCAAGTCACTGACTGGCCTTACTGACTCAGCCCATATTCAAGGGAAAGGGAATTAGACCCCACCTCTTGGTAGGTGTGTCAAAGAATTTACAGTCATTTTTAATCTGCTACAGAAAGGGTGAATTGGATAAGATCAGAGAATATAATAAAAGATTTGCCTTGACATGAAGAGAGAATACTGCTAAATGTTGGAGTATGCAGAACTCTGGTCCTCAGCTCCTCTCTTTCTATCCAAGTGCAGGGAATGCTATGCAGCCCAGGATGGCTTTGAATGTAGCCCAAAACAAATTTGTAAACTTTCCTAAAACATTATGAGATATTGTGTGTGTATATGTGTGTGTGTGTAGCTCATCAGCTATTGTTAGTGTTAGTGTATTTTACGTGTGACCCAAGACAATTCTTCTTCTTCCAACATGGCCCAGGGAAGTCAAAAGATTGGATATCCCTTCTATATTGTGTCCCTAGGTGATCTCATCTAGACCCATTGCTTCAAAGAACTTTATATACTGATACCTTTCAAGTGTATATCTCTAGACCCAAGCTCTTGCCTGAGCTCCAGAACTTATATATCCAACTATCTACTCAGCATATCACTTGGATGTCTAATAAGCAACTCAAATTTAACATGGCCAAAACCAAGCTATCGGATTTCTATTACACCCCAAGTCTGCTTCCCCTGAGCCTTTCTGGTCCTAGTAAAGTATATACTCAGTTGCTCAGGACAAATACCTAGGAGCCCTATTTGTCCCTTCTCTTTTCCTCACACAGCACATTCAATCCATCAGTATCTACTTCCAATTCATCAATAGGTTCTATTAGCTCCAACTTCCAAAATATATCCTGAACCTAACCACTTCTTTCCATCTCTACTCTTCCAATCTAGGTCAGTGCCATCATCACTTCTCACTGATCTCTGTGGCTGCACTCTTCATTCCTCATTGCCCTTCCTCTATCAACATAGCAGCCAGAGTCATCTTTCTAAAGTGTAAATCAAAGAACATAATTTCCCTGCTTAAAATTATCTAAAGATTTCCCATTGCATCAGAATAATCAACAAACTTCTCATCAGAGTCTATGAGGCTCTCCAAATCTTGCACCATCTGGGTCTCTGACTTCATCTCTCTCCACTCTTCCCCTTGTTTATTGAGCTCCAACCACTCTGATACTCTGTCCCATGAACACACCAAGTTTGTTCATGTTTCAGGCCATCCTACCTATTGCTCATTCTGCTTGGAGAGCTCCCCTGGATCTCATGTGCTTCCTTCTTTTTATCACTTGGATTAGCAGTCCCCAATCTTTTCGGCATGAGGAAACGGCTTCATGGAAGGCAATTTTTCCATGGACTAGGGTTGTGGGGGATGGTTTTGGGATGATTCAAACATATTACATTTATTGTGCACTTTATGTATATTATTATTGCATTGTAATATATAATGAAATAATTATACAACCCACCATAATATAGAATCAGTGGAAACCCTAAACCTGTTGCAACTAGAAAGTCCCATCTGGGAGTGATGGTAGACAGTGACAGATCATCAGGCATTGGATTCTCATAAGGATCGTGCAACCTAGATCCCTTGAATGCACATTTCACAACAGGGTTTGCCCTCCTATGAGAATGTAACGCCACTGCTGATCTGACAGGAGGCAGAGCTCAGGTAGTAATGCAAGTGGTGGGGAATGGCTGTAAATACAGATGAAACTTTGCGTTCACATGCTGCTCACCTCCTGCTGTGCAGCCCAGTTCCTAACAGGCAACAGACTTGTATGGGTCTGTGGCCTGGGGGTTGAGGACTCCTGATTTAGGTGATAAAGTGAATGAGATGTCACTTTCTCAGGCCTTTCCTGACTATCACAGCTAATGCAGTATCCCATCTCCCTGAGTCACTTTTCTCACAATACCCTATTATAGCTTCATAATGTTGATCAGCACCTGAAGTTCTTATTCATTTTTTTCTATATGTTTATTGGCTGTCATCCCTCATTAGAACGTCAACTCCTGGGGGGGCGCAATTGCTGTCTGTCTTATTTACAGCTCATTCTCCAGTACTCTGAACATCATAGACAACAAAAGTGACACATAATAGATGTTTGTTTAAATTGGCTATTTCTTTCTTCTGGAAGGAGGTTAAAAGAAGGTGGGAAAGGCAGGGCACGGTGGCTCACGCCCGTAATCCCAGCACTTTAGGAGGCTGAGGCAGAAGGATTACTTCAGGTCAGGAGTTGGAGACCAGCCTGGCGAATATGGTGAAACTCCATCTCAACTAAAAATGCAAAAATTAGCCAGGCGTGATGGTGCACGCCTGTAAGCCCAGCTACTCAGGAGGCTGAGGTAGGAGAATCTCTTGAACCTGGGAGGTGGAGGTTGTAGTGAGCCAAGACTGCGCCACTGCACTCCAGACTAGGCATTAGAGCAAGACTCCGTCTCAATAAAAAAAAAAGAAGAAGGTGGGAAAAAGAAGGAAGAGCCCCTTTTCTCTGTGATTTGGGACATAAAGTGGCTGATAATGAGAAACAGGTGGGACAGGGTTTTAAGAAGAGTAATGAATTATTCTAGACTCTTCCTTTAAAAGTTGTACTTGTAAAATACCAGTAGTTGGGAGTTTTCTTGTTTCAATTCTAATTATCATTTCTTAAAAAGTAATTTTATGGAACAAACAGTTTGAATTTTTACCCTTTTAGGTAGCACTGGCTTTCAAAAACACCAATCTCACGTCTTTTACATTCTTGGCCTGGAATTGAATTATCTCAATCCACTGGTTTTGTTTCCCACCCTCCTTATAAGATCTGCTATATCTGGTCTTGATAACACAGGGTCAAGGACCAGGAAAGCACAAATGTCAACGCTTTCTTTCCTCACGGCCCTTCATTATAGCCTTAGTGAGTCCCTTCGCGCATCCATATCCACACATCTCTGTTTCTCATCAATAGAGCCTGTGTGTTCTGAAAGCATGCAATTTATGCCCTTATATCCATGCTTCTCTTTTTCCTATCAGCAAAATCTATGTGTTTTGCAAGAATTAAATAAGTATATTTTTCTTACATGTATTGGTCATTTTTTATATTTGAACAATAAGTTCTACTCAAGGTATATCTGTGCTGCAAAATTAATTTTCTTACTCAAATTTTGAATGGTGTTTCTTAAAATTACTTTTTTTTAACACTTTCTAATGAGGTGGTTTCTATTGGCTCACATATACCACTCCTCTAGAATGTTGCTGTGAACTAGATGTGAATTTATGAAGGTGATGAAAATAGCAACTAAGCTAAGAACTACTTCTGACAGGTAAGAGCATGGTTAATTATTTTTCCTTAAAGAAATGCACAAATATATCAGGTTGGTGCAAAAGTAATGGCATTGAAAGTAATGGTAAAAACCACAATTACTTTTGCATTAGCCAAACACATAACCAAACAAGTTTTGGAAGCCAGACCAACCTGCTGGACATGCTGAACCAGTTTCAGTATATTCCAAAAGTGGAAAGCAACATGTATGATTCATTCCTGAGACATTTCAAAGAGACAAATATGTTTATACATGATATAGCATGTCAATATCTTCATGAAAGCTTTTGACTTGCCTTTTTACAAAAGCCTATATGCTGTTTACAAGTGTGGCTTAAGAACCAGAATGGACATGGACATGCATCAGTAACTGGTCAGCAAGCAGGTAAATTCCTGTAGCTTCTTTGCTCCTAGCCTACAAATGGGCTTTTTAAGAATAAGCCTCTCACCAAGAACCCATCAAGAGCAATAAGAAATGAAAACATTGCTTAGACCTCTTTTAGCCTGCTCCCGATCTGGAATCTTGATTAGAGAACTTATTTTTAGAGTTGTCCACATTTGTTCAACTACTTGTGTAGGAGGAAAGAACACAGTATCACTTCGAATGTGTGTCTGTGACTGTTCTCTTGCAAACTGGGGGCTGGAAGTTTAGGGAAACTGTTTTCTTGGATCCAAGCAGAATCTGGATATAAACCATTTCTAGACTAATATCGGTTTAATTAATTCTTGTGAATCTCCAAAGATTCTACAGCTTGTTTTGGGATACAGCAATTGTTACACCAACCCACCCAATGTAACCTTTATTTTCCGAGGCCACACTTGGGGATTTTGAGTACATGGATAACAAGTTCCCACCCTGTCCGTTCTTTATAAGGACAACCAACATGTGAGGTTTCTTCCATTTTCATGGGTCCCAAGTGGCCTCCCAGCCCTGGGAGCATTCTCAGCCTTCTGCCAAGGCTCCAGCCAGGACTCTGCACCAGTTCTCCCCCTGTTCCTGCTGGGGCTCTACTCAAAGTTGATAGGGGTGGGGTAGGGAGAGGGATTCCTTCCTCATTCCTTCTGCTGATTATAACAGCTCTCTTAGCTGAAAGTTGGCCCTTAGGCTAACTCAATTTAATCCTCCAAGAGGCAGTCTTTTTCTTTAAGCTTTTCTTCAGTTCTTTGTTAAAGACTTAAGTTTTCTCAGAGACTAGGCCAGAGAAACATTAATCTGTATCATAACAAATAATTCATCACATGCAGACAGCTGCTGTCCTAACACTAGCCACATATCTTAGTTTTCTGCAACTTTAAGATGAATTTCCTGCCCTCCCAGGCAGCCCCATTCACTTTCACCCAATATGGCTAGAAAAAGTCTCCTCTTATTTGGTTTAGGAAATACAATCATGGTATCCTAGGGTAATAATCATCACTCCAAATTCTTATATCATTTCTTCCAAGAAGCTTTGAGACCCTCATGCAAATAATACTCTCTTACCCTGATACCTATGACTTTCCAAAGTGAACTTGTAGATTATATATCTTTCTTTTCCCCTGTTTGACTAAGGTGGGCCTTGTCCATACAGAATATTTAACACTGTCCCAAGCTTCACAGAATTCCCAGGGAGCTATAGTATGCACCTATGCCCTATTCTGCACAACAACTTGGCACCAGCTTCTTTCCACTAGTCTCAACTTATGCCAGTCCTTCCACCCCAACCAACTCCTACACTCTCTTGACTACGGAGCTCTGGGATATTAAAAGCAACCACCACTAGCATACTGTGTGCAACAAAAAAAAAAAAAAAAAAGTTTGGAACCCTTGGATTTAAATGATTTAGCAAATATGGAAAAAAAATGTATGCTTTGGAGGCAAAATAAGCAAGATTTTCAAGTCAATATTCAGAAATACTTTTTCATTGTCTATTAATTGCAAACAAAACAGGATTTTAGTTTGTCACCACCATAATCCAATCCCTATCATGTCTTGCCTAGACTCCTAAAATAATTTTCCTACTTTTATTCTTTCCACCTCCAAACATTCTCCACACAATATAGTGTTCTTTTAAAACCATATCATGTCACTTCCTTGTTTAAATACTTTTGATGGCTGCCCATTTGGCACAGCATACAGTCAAACCCCTACCATAATAGTAATGGTAGTAATTAATAATAATAGATAAGAATAGTAGTAGGTTACCCCTATTCTCTACCATTGGGCTTTGTTACTTCCTTCACATCATTAATTTCATTGTATTTACTTACTTGTATGTTGTTTGTCTCCCCAGCTTGAATATGAGCTTTCCAAAAGCATCAGCACTGTTTCTCTTATTCACTATTGGATCCTTATCTCCTGGCATGGTGCCTGGTATGTATTAAGCAATCAGTAAATATATATTGAGAGAATAAAGTTTTAAGATTTAAAAGTAACTTAGAAACCATTGAATCCATCTAGTCCCTTTCCCCAATTCAGGACTTAATTTTCAGCCCTCTGTAATGCAGAGGCTACTTGGATAGCAGTGTTTATGCTGGTAGAGAACAAAAAAGAACAGCAGGGAGGAGCTGTTCCCTTCCCCTACTTGATTTTACCTTACTTGTTCCTACATTAACTTTGCTTTTTACCACTTAGACAAATAGTCATATGAGTCATTTATTCATAGTCAAGCAGCTTCATCATGCATGTGGACACTCCTTTTTGTGTGTATGTGGAGGGTGGGGAGTTATAGTTGAGGAGGTTCCAAACTAATGTTCATCTAGCTATATGTGGAATCTTAAAGATTTTTGTCTATTAGAGGCATGAGCCACCGCACCTAGCTTAGCCTATGCTTCCTCTAATTATTCTTTAATGTAGTATCTTCCAAATTAGGAGCTTTGACTCATCATTGCATATCATAAAGATAACTATGGTCTCGTGAACTTTTGTTTCAGTCATAAATGTGACTGTATGTGTTTGAACTGTCTTGATGTAAAATATATTTCTTATTGTGGGAAATAAACAACAAAAGTGTGAAAGCCACTGCTTAAATGAGCATTAATATAGTATCTTATCTTAGAAAGGAGACTATTTGGTAGGCCTAGGAGAGGATTTGGGTAGACCTCAGAGCACTCTTAGGGTTCTGAGGCTATTACAGATTAAGCTGGATGAGAATGGTAATTCTGCCTTTTTTTTTTTTTTTTTTGAGATGGAGTTGCCCAGGCTGGAGTGCAATGGCAGGATCTTGGCTCACTGCAACCTCTGCCTCCAAGGTTCCAGCAATTCTCCTGCCTCAGCCTCCCAAGTAGTTGGGATTACAGGCATGTACCAGCATGCCTGGCTCATTTTCGTATTTTTAGTATAAGCAGGATTTGGCCGTGTTGGCCAGGTTGGTCTCAAACTCCTGACCTTAAGTGATTCACTCACCTCGGCCTCTCAAAGTGCTGGGATTACAGGCATGAACCACTATATCTGGCCTTTTCTAAGTGAAAACACTATTTTATAGCTTGCAAACACTGTTAGAAAAATCTTCTGGAAGCACGATATCAGTTATTTGAAATACATTACAAATATAACAAACATATTATTATTTTCATTAGTTCTCCATTACTTTTTTCCTTTGGCCCAACAGATTAGCAACAAAATGGCCAGGGGTGTAGTAAGAGTTGGGGAACAGGGAAAATGGGTGAAGAGAATTAGGCCCAAAAAGCACATGATGGGCTGTCCTTTTTGTGCCAATTTCCTTCTTATGGCTTTTTTTTTTGTTGTTGTTGTTGTTTGAGACAGAGTTTCGCTCTTGTTGCCCAGGCTGGAGTGTAATGGTGTGATCTCGGCTCACCGCAACCTCTTCCTCCTGGTTTCAGTTCTCCTGCCTCAGCCTCCTGAGTAGCTGGGATTGCAGGCACCCGCCAACATGCCTGGCTAATTTTATATTTTTAGTAGCAACGGGGTTTCTCTATGTTGGTCAGGCTAGTCTCAAACTCCCAGCCTCAGGTGATCTGCCCACCTCAGCCTCCCAAAGTGCTGGGATTTTAGGAATGAGCCACTGCGCCCAGCCCATGGCTTCTCCTTTTACAGTGAAATAGGAAACAAGATCATCTGCTGAGAATGAGGATGAGGGAGGAGTTCTTGAAAGCTTGAGGAAAGAAAAGGCAAGAGGTAGTGGAAGAGTGAATGGACTAAGGAAGCATAGTCTGGCTATGGGCAGCATTAAGGAATATATATTTAAAGCAGGTCCAGTGAACACGGTTACTTGTTCAGCTGGGAGATGCAGTAGTTAGAGAGTTGACTTTTACCAGAGATGAAAGGAAATTCTATTTAGGGAAAGAGAAGAGCATAAACAAAGTTTGAGTACTTGAAATTACATGATGTATAAATATATTTTTAAAAATCTGACAGGCCAGTCGTGGTGGCTCACGCCTGTAATCCCAGAACTTTGGGAGGCTGAGGTGGGCGGATCACGAGGTCAGGAGATCGAGACCATCCTGGCTAACACCGTGAAACCCCATCTCCACTAAAAATACAAAAATAAAAATTAGCCAGGCGGGGTGGCACACGCCTGTAGTCCCAGCTACTCAGGAGGCTGAGGCAAGAGAATTGCTTGAACCCGGGAGGCAGAGGTTGCAGTGAGCCGAGATGGTACCACTGCACCCCAGCTTGGGAGACAAAGGGAGACTCCATCTCAAAAAAAAAAAAAAAAAAAAGAAATACAAATGTAAGCCAGATAGACATAGACCCTGACCTTACAGAGCTTACTCTCTTAAATAAGCAATCACAATGAAATTTAGTAGGTGCTTAAAAAGAAAAGATGAAACATAGGTAGGATTGTTAGATAAAATATAGGATGCTCAGTCAAATTTGAATTTCAAATAAATAATGTATAATCATTTAATTACTATAAATACGTCCCATACAATCTGGAAACTCTATGAAAGTTCAGAGCAGGAGCTTCAAAGCTAGTCCAAGAAGATAATAAAAGGCTTCCTGGAGGAAGGGACATTTAAACTGAAACCTAAATTTTACCTTATGTGCCAATTTCTTATCAATGGCATTTCTAACTAGAATTTAATTATTTCTGCAAATGCCTTCTGCTCATTACTGGGGCATGGCCTTTGTCTCTCTCTCTCCAAAGTGTTCTTTCCATAATGTGAAGAGGAGAAAGATCTTTTAAATCTTTTTTTTTTTTTTTTTTTTTGAGACAGAGTCTCGCTGTCACCCAGGCTGGAGTGCAGTGGCCGGATCTCAGCTCACTGCAAGCTCCGCCTCCCGGGTTCACGCCATTCTCCGGCCTCAGCCTCCCTAGTAGCTGGGACTACAGGCGCCCGCCACCTCGCCCGGCTACTTTTTTGTATTTCTTAATAGAGACGGGGTTTCACCGTGTTAGCCAGGATGGTCTCGATCTCCTGACCTCGTGATCCGCCCGTCTCGGCCTCCCAAAGTGCTGGGATTACAGGCTTGAGCCACCGCGCCCGGCCAAATCTTTTTATATAAAAGAATAATTTACAAATTACAGATGCTTCTCAACTTATGATAGGGAGAAGTCCCAATAAACCCAAAATAAGTTGAAAATGTCCGTAAGTCGAAAGTGTATTTAATACAACTAACCTACCAAACATCACAGCTTAGCCTAGACTACCTTAGCTCAGAACACTTACATTGCCTACATTTGGGCAAAATCATCTAACACAAAGCCTATTTTATAATAAAGTTTTGAATATCTCATGTAATTTATTTAATTTTACACTAAAAGTGAAAAACAAAATGATTGTATGATTACTAGAAGCATGGCTTCTACTGATTGCATTTTGCTTTTGCAACATTGTAAATTCAAAAACTTAATCAAACCATCTTAAATCGAGGACTGTCTATAGAATCTAAGCTGTAAACTCCTTCTCCCCATTGGACAGAAAATAGTTGCCACATAACTTCCTGTGTAACATTATTAAGTATCCTTCCAGATTACAGTAGCTCAAGGTTTTAAGATTGTATTACTTTATGTCATACTAGTTGAGGCCACACAAGCTATTAATTGTTGGTGTAATTTTCCAAATGAATTATTTTTGTATATTCTCCAAATAGAGTACTTTTGAGATTTAATAAAAAGAACTGGCCTTATTTTGATATACTGGAAATGCTATCCCAGCTTTGTCCCTGCCTGAGTCTTTTCTATCCTTCTCTGCCTTTCTTCCAGTGCAATCTATGGCTAATGTGCATTACAAGCAAACCAGATGTTTCTGGGGAAAACAACAAACAAACAAACAAACCCTTGCTACTTGTCAATAAGCAGTACTACAAATATCAGAATATACATCTATATTTTTTAGTGATAGATTATTTGAATCAGTCCATTTATTAGCATTTAAATTTGTTACCATCAAATCAGTTGAGCAAGATGTTAAGGGGGTGAAATAAATTCTTTTGGACAAACTGCGTCATTGTTACTTGTAGAGAAAGATAATTGCTTATTTTTGTAGCAACAATTGTCACAGACAAAAACAAAAAAAAATAATACTTCTCTCAATTCCCTTTTAGTCTGAGTTTCAAGGTCAAGAGATACATCAAGAAAGTATATCTGTGTAACTGCAGAAAATCACATCCCTGACTGGCCCAGCACAAGGCCCAGGCTGTTTCAGGCAGTTCCTCTCTAATGATAGTGCATTCCCAGCATATTTTTAAATTATTCTTGAGAACTACAATCAAGAAATCGTGGTGGAGGGGAGAACTAGGTCAGTCCAGAGTCACATGGAAAAGTATCTTCTAGACACTTTTTGGAATATCTTGATGGCTCACAAAGAACCCATTAACTGGTCCCCTCAGCTATGGCAGAGCCGTGTACAATGTCCCCCATCCTCCCTCTGGCCAGTGACTGGACTGGAAATAGGCTGCTGACTCAAGCTGAGCAGAGTCCCTTCCCAAGGAATCTGGAAGTGGGGATAGGAGCAGAGAGAGAATGTGTCTTTCCATGTGGTTGGAACTGTAAAAAGTAAATATGAAAGCTGTTGCTGCCATCTGCCAGCTGCCATATGGCTTAAATAACTGAGAAACCCAGATGCTGCAGAAAAAAATGAAGTGAGAAACAAAGTAAGCTCTCTGAGTTCCTGCTGATATTTCCATTTCAGTATCAGCTCTTTTGATGCCTGGCTGCTTGCATTCCTGCCTTAGCTTTGTGAGATGCTGCTATTTTCTTATGTGTCCCCTTTTCTACCTAAAATAGTTCAAAGTTGGTTTCTACTCTTGATAAACAAACACCCTGATGAATCCTGAGGGCTAAGCATTGTCTCCACCAATCTCTCTGGTGAGGCAGTTGTTTATCAAGAGTCACCTGTGATGTGCACACTGCTCTCTCCTTAGCAACGTGTTCCACTCTGCATGAAGCAGCGTGGGAAGAACTGGACACAACTGAGTTGAAAGCTAACCATATTACTTATTTGCTGTTTGACCTTAAACAAGTTCCTTAAGCTCACTGAGCCTCTGCTTATTTACATATTCACATCCACCTTGCAGGATTGATTAAATGAAATAATATATGTCAAAATTCTAGAACAGGATAAGGCACATAGCAGGTACTCAACATCTGATGGCTGTAGAGACAGCATGGAATGGTCACCTACAAACAAACACTCAGAGATTATGGTTCTTGGAGCAGTAACTGTAATGCTATTGTCACTTGGTATCCATGGACACATTTAAGGCTCTCTTCCACAGGAAGCAATGAGATAAATATTTAGACAGTTTTCAGTTTTTCTGCTATTAACATAATTCTGCAGTGAACAACCTTGTAACTAAATCTTCATGCACATTTTTGTGTGTGTGTGTGTTTTTTTTTTTTGAGCCGGAGTCTCACTCTGTCACCCAGGTTGGAGTACAGTGGCACAATCTCGGCTCACTGCAACCTCTGCCTCCCAGGTTCAAGCGATTCTCTTGCCTCAGCCTCCTGAGTAGCTGGGATAGAGGGGCCCACCACCACACCTGGCTATTTTTTTTTTTTTTGTATTTTTGTAGAGATGCAGTTTCACCATGTTGGCCAGGGTGGTCTTGAACTCCTGACCTCACATGATCCACCCATCTTGGCCTCCCAAAGTGCTGGGATTACAGGCATGAGCCACTGCACCCAGCCACATATTTTATTTTCTTAGGATAAACTTCTCTTAAATCAAAGGTCAGGTACATTATTCTGGCTTTTGATACCTATTGACAAAATTCCTTCCAAAAAATTGAACTTAGTTACCTCCACGAGCAGTGTATGCCTAACATCAGTGTAGCGGATGGCCAGTTGTCCCGCAAATCCATTCTCCCTTTGTTCCATAACAGCTGAGTTTTAGATGGATACGTAGTTGCCCAGGCTGACATTTCCCAGCTTCCCTTGCCACTAAGTGTAACCACAAAACTTAAGTTCTTACCATTGAATTATGAGATGTGCACACCACTTTCTTAAACTAAATGATGTTTATTTACCTTTTTTTTTTTTTTGAGACAGGGTCTCACTCTGTCATCCAGGCTGGAGTGCAGTGGCATGATCATAGCTCACTGCAGCCTCCACCCCCTGGGCTCAAGCAATCATCCTGCCTCAGCCTCCTGAGTAGCTGGAACTATAGGCACACGCCATCACACCCTGGCTAATTTTTGTATTTTTCATAGTGACAGTGTCTTGCTATGTTGCCCAGGCTGGTGTCAAACCCCTGGCCTCAAGAGATCCTCCAGCCTCAACCTCCCGAAGTGCTGGGATTACAGGCATAAGCCACTATGCCCAGCTGTGATGTTTCTTTTTAAAGGGAAATTGCCAGCCCTTCAGGGCCTCTCTTTCTTCCTTCCCACAGATTGGAACTCAAACCCAAATAAGACCATGTAAATGAGGACAACACCTTAGGGAATGGCAAAACGAAAAGACTGAAGGATCTTAGGACCCTGAATGATTACATGGAACAGAACCCTGCTGAAGCCTGAAGCACTGACCTCTGACCTCTCACCTCTGACATAAGATGTCTCTTTGCTACAGAATCTCAGTCTGTATCTTAATAGCATAGAGAGGGTCAATACATCTTTTATTAGTTACAGTAAGGCACTTTGGAGTACTAACTAGTTTTATACAATGAGCAGGTTAGGTATGACTTGACATCATCCGTAATAGACAAAATGATGTATCCTCCGCCTACATGTTCCAGTATTTCATGTTAGTATTATTCATACCTGCACAAAGAAAATTTTCCTTCCTTATAAAAGTTCAGTGGTTTCAGTGCTAATCATTCCCTGCTTCCTCTCCACAACAGTTCCTTCAGTGTTAATGCACGGCATCTTCCTGACAGCAAGCTACTGAATTTCAGGTATATCAGTGACCTAAGTGGATTTAAGCAAACACTGGGTAGTTCTTTTGTTTATTTCTAAGTCTGAACTTGCAGTTGATTATCTGCAAATATTTTGTAGGATTATAGGTAGATTTCCAGAGAGTTAAATTAGTTGTATAATACATCATGGAGACTATAGCCTAATTTTTTTTATAGCCTAATTTTTACAAAAGTAACTCCCTTAGTATTGCAGCAAGCTTGATGTTAACCGCTTCTCCCGTATGGTCACTTGTAGATGCTTATATTACACTGATGAGCTTTCATTATACATTAACATTGGCTTACATGTGACAGCCTCTATGTAACCCAGATTACACATGGATGACTCTAGAAATAAAGTGAATATTGAACATTCATGCAAATGATTTCTAAATAGATGTCTAATATATTCCTTGTTATGTAAATTAAATTGCTTTGTGATTAACACCTTCTTTGTTCCCCTTCTGTCAAGGATCATAGAGTTCTCTGCTTTCTATTGTCCAATGTCTGAAAACAGTTGGTTCTATTTTCTTTATTTAATTTTATGGCTATTTATTGAGGGAAGGTAAATTCATTATTCTGTTATGGATGAAACAGAAGTCTCTTGGAAACTTTGAATCCTTTTTTTTTTCCTTGCCCTAATGCTATATAAGAATTATCTTATATTAAATAAATATTCAGGAATAGAGACAGCCCTAAGAACTGGGTCATGTCACTAGCCCTGATCTTCAGTTGCAGTTCATGGATCCTCCACCATGACAGTAACCATGATTCTATTCATTCTCCTCTCTTGTCTGCTGCTACCACCAACTCCTCAGCACTTCCTCTATATATGCATTGCAAGCTTTCTCCTTTCTCATAACTTTGGTACACTGAAGATTTATAGTGGTCTTTTTTTTTTTTTTTTTTTTTTGAGATGGAGTCTCGCTCTCTCACCCAGGCTGGAGTGCAGTGGCGGGAACTCGACTCACTGCAAGCTCCGCCTCCCAGGTTCATGCCATTCTCCTGCCCCAGCCTCCCGAGTAGCTGGGACTACAGGCGCCCGCCACCACACCTGGCTAATTTCGTTTGTATTTTTAGTAGAGACTAAAATACACTGTTACATCACTGTGTTAGCCAGGATGGTCTCGATCTCCTGACCTCGTGATCCCCCCGCCTCGGCCTCCCATAGTGCTGGGATTACAGGCATGAGCCACCGCGCCGGGCCTATACTGGGTCTTTTTCTATGAATCCTTTCAGCTTCAGCTTCAGCTCTGTATTGCACATGGGAACTCCTTAAGAGACAATCTGATCCTGTTCCTCTCAGGGGAGAAACTTTTGGGCCGCGGCTTTTTTTCTCAGCTATAGCAAGGAAAGTAAATAGGGAAAACAGGTGAATTGGTCACTATGTGAAGAGTATGGCCAGAGTTCTGCTAGAAGGAGCAAGCAGGTGTGGCAGTTGCTGAGATTTGCCTATAGCAGTTATTTACTTACATGTCATCTATGTCTCCTAATTTTAAGCTTTTTGAGGTCAGGTGCCATGTTTCAGGTATTCTTTAATGCTTAGTGCCCAGCACATTGCTTGGTACATAGTAGGTTCTCAATATGTTTTACTGATGAATGGCTATCTCGGCTCCCCAACTAGACTGTTAGCCCCTTGATTGGCCTCAGAGTAACAGAGATCCTTAAAATGAACAAATTACAAGACTACTTTGGGGATCCTTTTAAGAAATGCTGTTTAAAAAATAATTGAAATGCTAGCCAAAGTGTTTTTTTTATTTTTCTTTAATGATTTTAATTAGTATCCACATCAATTCTTAATCTGTATACAGCAGTTCTGGAGTGACCTGGATAACAATTTGTTTGCTCATACACCTTAAGTACTCCCCAAATAGAATGTATAAAAGTACTAATTTAGATTGGTTTTGTGTAATCTGTGAACAAATAATATTTTACAGCAGTTCTCTGGGTAATGAAAGTCACTCTGTACAGATAGTAGGTATGTACCTAAATATTTATTCATTTCCCTCTGAGCTAGTGAGTCACTGACCCTGAAGCTGGAATGAGATTGGTTTGCACCATGGAAAACTTAATCGTTCCCATGGTAACACAGAGCCTCTTGCCTACCACTTCTTCCCACATCTCTGTTATATTTAAAGCAAGAAATTGTTATTTACTTCATATTTGATATGTTGATTTGATTTTCAGGGCACAAATTCCTAATCTCAGCCATTCTTGTGTATAAAATATTGCCATAGTAACAATAAAAAAATACTGATTATAAGTAATAACTTATGAACTGAAAAATGATCTGTCAATTCTATAGCATTTTAGAGTTCAAAAAATGTTCCCTCAATTTTGCGACAATTATCAAGATGTTGGGATTAAAAACATATTTAACCAACTAGTGAACTAATGATTTTTACATATTTTGAAAAGGCAACTACTAAGTTACTTTATATGTTTAAATTTAAAATATTTTTTGCTCATCAAAAAATAATTTGTTCATTATAGTAAAGTTAGAGAATAAAGACAGGTGAAAAGAACATTTAACAATCTAGTAATCTCCATTTCCCATGATTATTATGTCTTTTCAGTATCTTTTCAGTGTGTGTATACGTGAAGGTGATGTGGCGGTGATATTGGAGAAAGAAAGAAGCTCATCTCCCAATACATTTTCTTCTGTATTCTGATTTTTTAAAACTTCATATATGCCAGGCGCAGTGGCTCACGCCTGTAATCCCAGCACTTTGGGAGGGAATACAGATAACGAGGTCAAGAGATCGAGACCATCCTGGCCAACATGGTGAAATCCTGTTGCTGGGTGTGGTGGTACATGCCTGTAGGTCTAGCTACTTGGGAGGCTGAGGCAGGAGAATCGCTTGAACCTGGGAGGTGGAGGTTGCAGTGAGCTGAGATAGCACCACTGCACTCCAGCCTGGCGACAGAGCAAGACTGTCTAAGAAAACAAAACAAAACAACATTCATATATTATGAATATCTTTTCAAATACATCAACTGTAGTGTCATTTTTATTGCTTGAATAGTGTTGATGTTTGGTTGAAGGAATTTACCATACTTTAGTTAACCAGTCCTCTTTTTGTTGGTCATTTTCATTTTTTCAATTTTTCACCAATATCAAACATATACCAAAAAAAGATTAAAAAGAGAGCAAAGAAGGGAAAGAGGGAGGAAGAAAAGAAAGGAGGGAGGAAGGAAGGACACTGCAATGAACATCTTGTGGTACACATCATTAATTGTTTCCTTAGCATATATTTCCTTAGTTTTATTTTGAAGTGGAATTGCTAGTTAAAAGGTATGTACTTGTCAGACATTTTATCAAAGAGCTCTCCAGAACAGATGTAGTACCTTCTCTAATACTGAGTATTATCTTTAAAAATAATCCTTACCGGGAGGCCAAGGTGGGCAGATCACGAGGTCAAGAGATCGAGACCATGCTGGCCAACATGGTAAAACCCCGTCTCTATTAAAAATATAAAAATTAGCTGGGCATGGTGGTGGGCGCCTGCAGTCCCAGCTACTCAGGAGGCTGAGGCAGGAGAGTCGCTTGAACCTGGGAGGCAGAGGTTGCAGTGAGCCGAGATCACGCCACTGTACTCCAGCCTGGGCGACAGAGTGAGACGCCGTCTCAAAAAAATAAAATAAAAATAAAAATAAAGAATAATAATAATCCTTACCAATTAGATAGGCAAAATGGTATTTTAATGTTGCTTTGATTTGCATTTTTTATTATTGATGGAAATGAAAAAAATTATCTTTGCTGATCCTTTTCATTTCTTCTTTTCTGATTTACCAGTGGAAGTCCTTTGCCCATTTTTCTGTTTGGCTATTTATCTTTTCCTTACCGATATGGAAGACTTCCTAATTCTTAGTCCCTTTTTTTCCTCTTTCCATTTAGCACTTGCCCTTTTTCTTTTTTTCTTTTTTCTAAGACAGGGTCTCGTTCTCACTCTGTTACCCAGGCTAGAGTGCAATGGCGCAATCATAGTTTACTGCAGCCTCAAACGCCTGGGCTCAAGCAACCATTCCACCTCAGCCTCCTGAGCAGCTAGTACTATAGGCACATGCCATTATGCCTGGCTTTTTTTTTTTTTTGGAGAGATGGGGGTCTTGCTATATTGCACAGGCTGGTCTCGAACTTCCGTGCCTCAAGTGATCCTCCCATTTCAGCCTCCCAAAGCTGGGATTACAGGTGTGATCCACCATGCTCAGCCTGCCCTTTAATTTTCTGGTGACTTCTAAAGCAGTTTTTAGTTATTTAACATTTAAAAAATAAATATTTTACTTAATGTTTCATGTAATATAATCCCCCCTCCCAATACTATACAAGTTTTTCTTTATATTTTCTTCTAGTAAGGCTATGGTTTCATTTTTATATTAAAATCTTTCAAATCATCCAAATTCATGAAAATCACAATAAATCACTAGAAATTTATTTTGGAACATGGTGTATTTTTTCCCTCCAACACTTGGCCAATGACCCCTTCATTTATTGCATGGTTTATATTTTCCTCACTGATTATAAATTTAACATTTAAAAAAAAGAGATGGGGTCTTGCTATGTTACTCAGGCTGAAGTGCAGTGGCCATTCACAGGTGCAATCACAGTGCACTAAAACCTCAAACTCCTGTGCTCAAGTGATCCTCCATTTCAGCCTCCTGAGTAGCTGAGACTACAGGCTTGTGCTACCATTCCCAGCTTGAATGCCACTTTTATTATCTACGTGGGTGTGAATAACATTGAATTTTAATGTGAAAATATAAACCCACATATCTAACCATTTCCCCTCTGTGTATGTTGCCTGGGACCTCTTGAAGAGCTGTTTTTAATCAGCTATTGTGTGGAGGGTAAATGAGGTTTCATTTCAAATGCCAAAAAGATACTGAATGAATCTCTAGCTCTTTAAAATTAAATCAGAAAGTGTTATAAATATTTTGTAACAATGTCATTGCTAATGCAGACTTGTGAGATATTATAATCTAAGCTTTTTTATTGCTATACATCTGGGCTATGATGGCATATATTTTATGATATTTTGCTTATATTGTGAGATATTATAATCTAAGCTTTTTTATTGCCATACATCTGGGCTACGATGGCATATATTTTATGATCATATTTTGCTCATTAAGCCAATAAAATGTTCCTAATTAACTATGGGTGATATATGCATAAATTATATATTTATTATTATTACTCAGGGGCTAAGTATTATTTGTGAATTTAAAATGATCAAGGCCAGGCGCAGTGGCTCACACCTGTAATCCCAGCCCTTTGGGAGGCCAAGGCAGGCAGATCACGAGGTCAGGAGTTTGAGACCAGCCTTACCAACATGATGAAACCCGTCTCTACTAAAAATACAAAAATTAGCCGGGCATGGTGGCGCACACCTGTAATCCCAGCTACTCAGGAGACTGAGGCAGGAGAATTGTCTGAACCCGGGAAGTGGAGGTTGCAGTGAGCCTAGATTGCACCACTGCACTCCAGCCTGGGTGACAGAGTGAGACTCCATCTTAAAAAAAAAACAAAACAATGATCAAACACATTTTGTATACATGAGTACCTGTATGTGACCAGTTTGTAGATCAATCTTAAAGCCAAATGTATTGGTTCATGTTTTTCCAATATAATCAATATAATTACACCAAAAAAATAGAAATCGATTTTGTTATCCTTTAAATTTAAGCTGCCAATACATAGAAAAGCATCTGTGTAGGTTTCAGTTGTGCTTAAGTTGTTCCTTTCTCCCAAATACATGAAAATCACAAAAATACATATTTCTGTTCTAAATGTAAATAGTAACCTTAATTTTAGCTTTAATAAAGATGATAGGTTTGATGGTGAATGCCATCATGGTAAACTGGTATTTATTCGGGAACAGTGACTTTCTCAATCACTTTGCCTGTAATTTAGCCATATGCCACTTACCATTAAATGCTCCTGAAAATACTACAACTGATCACTTAATCAATGTACTAGTTCATTGTGGTAAATGTTGGCCTTAACCCATTTATGCTGGAGGTCGCAAATTTTTTTTTGTGAAAAGTCAGACGATGACCTTGAGCATAGAATATAAATAACTCCCACAAGCTTAGCGTTCCAATAATGGAACATTAGGCATAAATGGGTTTTAACCAAAACAATGAAGTAGGTCAAGTTACATAACCAAGCTTATAAAGGTGCATCTGCAGAATTTTATATTAGGTCATTTCAAAGATATATGTAACCCACTTTTCTTCCCCTATATACATTCCAATAAGACATTTCAGGCTTATTTTGGTGCATTTGATAGATGTTAAAAATAATACTTGCTGTCAAAAAACAGCATTAAATCCTGTGTGATCCTGACTGAAAAAAGAGCTACAATGTGGTTACCAAGAAAATGGTCTGCGAATTGCTTGGGCAGAATCTCTAAAGCCGTTCTTTTCCCAGCACTCATTTACAGTGAAGAAAACAAACCAGGTGGCAGGGAAATTTAGCTTGAAAAGAGGCTTATTTTCCCCTCCCGAAAGACAAATTTGATTTTATCTCTTGGCTCATATTGCAAAGTGTGGCTGTTCTCCAAATTAGCTCGAGGATGATTTTTTTAAAATGTTTCTCACTTCCTTCCCCTTAATCATGCCTTCTACAGTGTATTGAGAATATCTACTCTTCATCTCTTCAAGTCTCTCACAGATCATTTCTCCTTTCGCCTTCTTCTAACTTCCTGTTCTGTCACAAAAATCTTTTGATCAATTATCTCTACTTTTCTTGTAAAATCTCAACTTTATGTGCTAGGCTTCAAGCCACCACTATTTTTATAAATGTGCTTGTCACATGATAAGCATCATGCCACCACAAAAGGTATCTCTATTTTTCTTTCTTTCTGTCTTTTTTTCTTTTGGAGTCTGGCTCTGCCGCCCAGGCTGGAGTGTAGTGGTGCGATCTCGGCTCACTGCAAGCTCCGCCTCCCAGGTTCACGCCATTCTCCTGCCTCAGCCTCCCGAGTAGCTGGGACTACAGGCACCCCCCACCACACCCGGCTAATGTTTTGTAGTTTTAATAGAGACAGGGTGTCACCGTGTTAGTCAGGATGATCTCTATCTCCTGACCTCGTGATCCGCCCACCTCAGCCTCCCAAAGTGCTGGGATTACAGGCATGAGCCACTGCGCCCGGCCCACAAAGGATATCTCTATTTTATAAATGAAAAAGACTGAGCTTAGAAACATTCAGTAGCTTTTTCTTGCTCACCAGGCTAGTAAAAGTTGAAGAGAAATAGGAATATGTGACTTAATCCCAGGTATAGAAGGCCCAGGGCTCACACTTACTTTCGATACCAACAATGCAGGGGCAGTATAACATAACTATGAAGAAGAGTTGTTCTGGAGCCTGACCTCATGAGCTTCAATCCTGGCTTTGTCACCTAAGAGTTAATCTAAATTTTTTGTGTTTCAGTGTCATCATCTGTAAAATATAAACCATTTATTGAACAACTATTCACTGGTTCCCAATCATTCCACCTCAAAGTTGTTCTCTGATCTGCTGTCTTGCTTTTGTTTGTCACATTTTATGCTGATGATCACCAAGGGCTTAGATGTCTAAAAATGAAGGCTTAAATCACTCTATTAGGCAAAGCCCCTCAATCAGTTGGAATATTAACTGTAAGCAGGGAAACCTGGATGGGTAGTCATACATACTAGCTATGGCCTTATAAGCTATAGTGAGAATGAGTAGTCCACATATACTGCTGGAATGTCTGAAGACTGATAAATTACCTACTCCTCCTCCCCGCCTTTTTTTCCTAAAAGACAAGGTCTTGCTCTGATGCCCAGGCTGGAGTGCAATGGCCTGATGATTGCTCACTGCAGCCTTGAACTCCTGGGCTCAATCAATCCTCCCACCTCAGCCTCCTGAGTAGCTAGGACTACAGGTGCACGCCACCACGCCTGACTAAATTTTTTTTTTTTTTACTTTTTATTAGAGACAGGGTCTTGAAATGCTGCCTAGGCTGGTCTTAAACTCCTGGCCTCAAGAGAGCCTCCCAACTCTTTTTTTCTTTTTAAAATAAGAACTATCACTGGTTTTCTCTCCTTCCTTTCTTTTTTTTTTTCCCGTAGCAACTATTGCCACCCTGGCCCCAACAGTTATTTATAGAGTGCATTGGTAGTAATTACACTTACAATTTAGTCCATGGAGTGCAGGACCATGAGGAACTATAGTTAGATAAGACTGTGCCAGAATTAGAAGAATAGATATTTTACTTTCAGATATCATAACTAAAAGAATATTAAACCCAAGATGCTCCTTCCATCAGCTGGATGTGCCTTTGGGCTTAGAAAGATGGCAAGTATAGGAGTTGTACTGGAATGGCTGGATCGAATAGGTTGAAGGCATTTTTGTCATTGTACATGTGGGGAAAGGCAACCAAGTAATAAGACACAACAGATATCTCTTAAGGCAGCCACACAGCTCACAGTGACACCTCGCCCCCAAGCATAGCATAGGGGCGGAACAGTAGCAAAATATCTATACACATAACTTGCAGATGAGTCATGCCTGCGTAACATGGAGGTGGAAATATGACCCAAATTGGGCAAACAGACTTGTTTTCCCAAGAAACTGGAATTTTGATGTGAGATGCATAGAGGATGAGTTGTTTACAGCTCACCAGGAAGACAGTTTATGGATTCCTACCAGTGAGTTCCCCAGAGTTTCCCTGGTTATTCAACAGTTCCCAGGATCCCATGAGATACCCCAGTATCCTTCCACTAAAGTCAACTTAACTAGCTGGAGTTGTTGTTTGCAACCAGAACCTTAACTACTACACTCCCCAAATAGCTTTCTCTCATGTTATTCCTTTATGTATTCCTTTCTCTCCACCAAAATAGCAAAATTAAAAAAAAAAAAAATTGGGCTTACCAAGAATGCTATGATATTTTGACTCACTGAGCTCTGGTTGTTTCCCTGCATGAAATTCCCTTCTTCTTCTTCCTGAAACCTTGTTCAAGAATACTTCCACTATGATACTTACCATTGTCAACCCATACTTACTTGCTTTGATTTGGAAGGTCTTCCACTGTGCCCTTAGGGCCTGTCATATCAAAATCATCGCACTTACCATACTGTACTGTGTAGTCTTTGGTTTACTTGCCTATCTCCCCCATTAGATGGTAAGCTCCTTGATAGTAGGGGCAACTTCCCATCTGACTTTATTTCTCCAGTTCTTTATTACAGTACCTAGTGCCCAGGAGACTCAGTAAGTAAACAGATAAATAAGTAAACAGTTTCTGCTTCAATATGAGAGCATGATTAAGCTTACCTGCTGGAGGAATGTGAGGAAAACAGCCAATGTAAAACAGCCACACCCTTTCTACAGCTGATGAAAGCCAACTGGTTCCAAATGTGGAAGTCCAGCAAAAAATCAGCAGAGCCACCTACCCAACCCACAGCTGACTTAGAAGATAATTCCAGAGGAGCTGTCCAACTAATGCAGAGACTCCTAAGAAAAAAGGTATAGTTATTGATTTAACCCACTGCCCTTTGGGTGGCTTCTTAGGCAGCATTTTTGTGGCAATAAATAACTGGTGCAATATCTGTGGGTTAGATTTTACCTGAGGATCACCAACTTGAGAGCTTTGTTTGCTAAAAAAAAAAAGGTTTTAAATCCAAGGATTGCTTTTTACAAATCCCACTGTGAATGTGAAGAATGGATATATTTATAAATCAGTAGAAATAATATTTCTCACTACTTACTGTTTTAAGATTAGTAGAAGACATTTTTAAAAAGAATAATTTAAAATTTAAAAAAATTTAAGGGAAAATCAAAAGTAAAACCACCAATAACTTCTTTATTTTAGCACACACGTTTGCATTTCTATTGAGCCTTTCTCCATGTACATATGTATTTTCACATTGTTCTCATAACAATGTTGTATTTTGTTTTAATATTAGAGGAAAATTGCCATATTCATATATAATCTTCATAAGTATTTTCATGCCTACGTAAGTTATTCAAATAGATTTACTGTAATTAATCTGTTTCAATTGTTTTTAAAAGTTAAATTAATTTTTTTCTATTAGCAACAATATAGCAAAGTTTTTTCTTCTTTCAGTATTACTTTTTCAGGCAATAACATTGTCTTTCTTGTTTATTGCCATATCCCCTCATAACCCCAGTAACTAGCAAAGTATATGGTAGACACTAATAAACATTTCTTGAATGAAAGCAATGCATGAATGAGTAAATGGAATTTACAGAAGTAGGCTTTCTAGTTCCATCTGCTTCAAATGCTTTTTAAAGAAAATTAGCAGGACTGAATTAGATTCAACATTCACACCATTTGAAAGAAAAATGGCATCACAATTTAAACTTATCATCTATAGATAAAGAGATTTGTTATTCACCTCAAAATCTGAGTTAGTTGCATGGGAATGTATCAGCTTTAACTGAACACACCAAAAAAAGAATTCTAAGTTTTTTGTTCATGAACTGCTTGTACAAATATCACTGGATATATACCATTTATTCCCAGTTCTCATTCTCTTCTACAACACTTGACACTTTGGCCTGTTACTTTTTCTCAAACTTGGTTGGTTGTGTATCTGTTTTTCTGACAGTGAATTTACACAACTTCTCTTGCTGTTTCTTTGACCCCTCCTTTGCCCTTGCCTGTGGTCATTCTCTAAAGATTTCCTTAGTCTTCTGCTCTTCTCCCTCTGCAAGCACTCTCTATAATCACTCACCTAAAATTTGGCTTCAACTTGTCCTTTCTGTGAAACATGCTCAGATCTATATATCTAATCCTGATCACTCCATCTGTGTCTTTTCAATCTCATCCTCCTCCATTTCCTTGAGCTTCATTTTGCTTGTATTTTCAATTTACCTCTCTTCTCTGGCTCCTTTCCCTTGAGCTACACGTGCCTTTGCAATTCCTCCTTGACCCTGCTTCTTCCTTAAGGTGTTTTCTCATTGCTCCCTTTTCCTTTACCACCAAACTTTTTGAAAAAGTACTCTCTGCTGCCTGGTTCCAGTTCTCCCCCTCATTCCTCTTCAGTTCTTTGCAAGTTGACTTCCGATCTCTCTTCCTGAACTTTTACTTCAGTAACACTATCTTTGATCCCCTTCCAACAATGCCTCTCTGTGGCAGCTCACACTCTTGCAACTCTCTCCCCACAACTTCCTTTACATAATGCTTCTTGGTTTCTATCAAATCTTTCCTCAAATATTTTCTTCTTTTTGCTTTCTGTCTTTGAACATTTTTCAAAAAATTCTACCATCCTTAAAGATCTTCATCCAGTTTCAAAGTTAACAAATATTTACTGAGTGCCAAGAACTGTCCTGGCTCTGGGGATGCAGAAATAAACCAGACCCTCACTGGCTCTGTGTACTTACAGTTTAGCTTAAACAAACCCTACTATAGAGGGACTTGTTACATAGCCCTACTATATGATCCCACATCTCCCTGTCCAGCTCTCACAGGACACATCCATTTGGATGGCTATTTCTCTCCATCCAAATCTACCTCTTCTTAGCTATCATTGTCCCCACCTCCATTATTATTTAGGCATGGTCCTCCTATCTCACGGTAGATGCAGTCAAAAGCTAAATCCTGTAAATTCTGTTTCCAAATGCCTCTAATTTGTTTCTTCTATGTTTATCACCAAACTTTCTTTGTTCAGGTCTACATCATTACTGTGTTTTTACAATAGCTTAATAATTAACGTTCTTGTCTCTGTGCATTCCAGACCATCTTCTATGCGAACTCAAACTAATCTTTTTAAACATTATTGTTTACGTCATCCCCTTCTCAAAAATGTTCACTAACTCTTTCCACTGCTTAAAAATGATCTCCAGACTTCTTAAAAGGATGTTGGAAAGGCTCAAAACTTTGCAGTCCGAAAGCTTGGGTTGCATTTCCAATCTGCCACTTATTCACTCCATGACCTTGAATAATCTCACTGGGCTTCAATTTTCCCATCCATCAACTGGGATTAATGACTAGTTATAAAGACCAAATACGTGTGAAAGTACTTTATATTTTTAAAGTCCTATAATGAATATAACCTTTTTTCCTTTTTTTTTTTTTTTTTTTTTTTTAATTTAGAGATAGTTACCAAATTACAAATAGCTTCAGCTTTGGAGTTAAATAACAACCTGGTTTGAAATTTCAGCTCCATTACTTATTATCTGTGAGACTTTGAACAAATTAGTAAAACTCTCTGAGACTGTTTTCCCCCCATGTCAAAACACCTATTTTGCATGGCTATATAGAAATTAAATGAAATAGCAAATATGAAAACTTTTGGCCCAGCGTATAATTCATATCAGGCACTGATCTGTTTTCTTTTTGCCCTAACCTACTTTTCCTGCATTATATACCACTACACCTCTTTACAAACCCTATTAACAGAGCCACTCTAGACTACTTTATTTTCCCAAGTCATACAATATACTTTTGTGTTTTTTCTTCAGTTATATGCTCTTTCCTTCTCTACCAAAATTGTACTCAATCTTCAAGCCGCAGTTAAAATATTCAGTCCTCCATAAAACCCTTTGTACTTCACTAGTGTGTTAATCACTTCTTCCCATGCACATTCTTAACCTGTGTGTTTTATCACAGTATTTATTTCAATCTGGTTTATATTCTGCTTCTCCCACCAGATTATAGGGTCTTCAAGAACAAGGTGGGAGTTATATTCATCTTTATTTCTCCTACATCATAGTCAGGACACTAGACAGTTATTGAATGAATGTAGAAATCAGATGCTGTCTTTTTTTTTTTTTTTTGAGACGGAGTCTCGCTCTGTCACCCAGGCTGGAGTGCAGTGGCTGGATCTCAGCTCACTGCAAGCTCCGCCTCCCGGGTTCACGCCATTCTCCTGCCTCAGCCTCCCGAGTAGCTGGGACTATAGGTGCCTGCCACCTCACCCGGCTAAGTTTTTGTATTTTTAGTAGAGACGGGGTTTCACTGTGTTAGCCAGGATGGTCTCGATCTCCTGACCTCGTGATCCGCCCGTCTCGGCCTCCCAAAGTGCTGGGATTACAGGCTTGAGCCACCGCGCCCGGCCCAGATGCTGTCTTCTCTTTCCTCTTTCTATAGGACACCACGTCTATACATGCCTGCCCAAACACATGCAAAAGCAAGCACGTCTTCTCTAAACAGCTCCCTTTCAACTCCACTATTTTTGACAGTGACACTCCCCTAACCGTAGTCTGAAGCTAAACTTTTTTTTTTTCCTTTTCTTGAGACAGGGTCTCACTCTGTCACCTAGGCTGGAGTGTAGTAGCATGATCATGGCTCACTGCAGCCTCAACCTCCTGGGCTCAAGTAATCCTCCCACCTCAGCTTCCCAAGTAGCTAGGCTCACAGGTGTGCACTACCGCACCTAGACAACATGAAAAAATAATGTTTCATATATATGCACTCTCTCTGAAACTCTTAAAGCTTAATAAGGAGATGTTCTCTTTGTCCTCAAAAGCCTATTTATAATATAGATACATATAGTATACTATAAATAACTATTTAAATATGGGCTACAGATTAGCATATTTTATGACATATCACACTGGTATTTACATCCAATTAAATTTCTCTCAGCCACATACGTAATAAACTAGTTACATGGTTTATTTTTATTTTTATTTTTTATTTTTTTGAGACGGAGTCTCGCTCTATCGCCCAGGCTGGAGTGCAGTGGCGCGATCTCGGCTCACTGCAAGCTCCGCCTCCCGGGTTCACGCCATTCTCCTGCCTCAGCCTCCCGAGTAGCTGGGACTACAGGCGCCCACAACCGCGCCCGGCTAATTTTTTGTATTTTTAGTAGAGACGGGGTTTCACCGTGGTCTCGATCTCCTGACCTTGTGATCCGCCCGCCTCGGCCTCCCAAAGTGCTGGGATTACAGGCGTGAGCCACTGTGCCCGGCCCCGTTACATGGTTTATTACTAGGTTGGACTGACCAAGCCTGATAAAGATAATAGACACTAACATTATATAACACTTCATACTACAAAAAGTACTTTCACACAAGTCTCATTTGATTTTGAATCCTGTGTGTTACATAATATTTCTATATCTGAATTGAAGAAAATGAGGCTTGGAGAGTGACTTGTCTAAGTAAAAAAAGTTGGGACTGGTACCTACAACTCTTTACTACACATTCAATTCTGTTTATGCTACCACAGAAGCCTCTAGCAATAAACTATTACTGAAATAATGTGTGCTCTACTCATCTATTTAGCACAAGTCTATAAAGAACATAAATGTTACATGAAAAAGCAAAGTTATTATAGTTTTTTCAGGAGAGACAAGATATGGGTCAGTGACACTGTGACAACTCAGGACATTTTTTGCCAGCTAGCTTTTTCAGATTGATAAACTTGATAAGGTCAAGATAAATTTAGGCACTATAATAAATCTTTAAATCAACAGTAAACTGACGAAAAAAAAAAAAAACAACAAACCACCACTTCATAAAGATTTTTTTTTTGAGACAGTCTTGCTCCGTCGCCCAGGATGGAGTGTAGTGGTGCAATCTCGGCTCACTACAACCTTTGCCTCCTGGGTTCAAGTGATTCTCCTGCCTCAGCCTCCCAAGTAACTGGGATTACAGGTGCCCACCACCACACCCAGCTAGTTTTTGTATTTTTAGAAGAGGTGGGGTTTCACCATGTTGGCCAGGCTGTTCAACTTCTGAGCTTAAGTGATCCGCCTACCTTGGCCTCTCAAAAGTGCTGGTATTACAAGTATGAGCCACTATGCCCGGCCTGAAGAAAATTTAATTAAAATACTGTTTTTAATCAAAGAAATTTTGTTTTGACTAAATTTAGTAGCACTGAAAAACAAGTGTCCACACTTCAGAAATTAAAGAACCAGTAAGTGGTCCTGGAGAAAATGCTAAATGAAAAAATAGAGTAATAAACTGTAATGTCTTCTTGAGAGCAGCATACAGGGCTCAGACAGAATGTTTTAAGAAAACATTGTCAACAAGCCAGGTGTCATCAAGAGTAATGAATCTGATGAACCAAAGTGACAAAATGGATTTAAACGGTGTCTTGTTTTTAGAAATTCCAACATCCCACTATTTATATAGCCTCTTATTCCACACGACAGTATGACAAACTTAGTTTGTCTTTTTTTTTTTTTTTTTTTAACGTTTTTTGAGACAAAGACTCTTTCTCTGTCACCCAGGCTGGAAATGCAATGGCACAATCGCAGCTCACTGCAGCCTTGACCCCCTGGGCTCAATCGATCCTCCCACCTTACCCTCCAGAGTAGCCAGAACTACTGTGCCTGCCACCAAGCCCGGTGGAAAAAAAAAACCCGTAAGAGTGTCATACTGTCATATGGGAGAAGAGGCTATACTATAAACAGTGGGATATTGGAATGAATACACACACACACACACACACACACAGATATTTGTAGGGACGGGTCTCACATGTTGCCCAGGGGGATCCTGAACTCCTGGGCTCATGTGATCTCCCTGCCTCAGCCTCCCCAAGTGTTGGGTTTACAGGTATGATGAACCACAGCGCCCGGCTGATACACTTTTTAAAATGCAATTTCTGTTTAGATCTTGACACCTGTTGATATTACTAGTCACTATGGAAAGAAGCAAAAACAGTTAAGATGCTCTAACATTTTTTTTCCCCTGTAGAAGCCAACATGGAATACACCATGAAAACTGTCTAAATGGGAACCTTCTAATACGGCTCATTGTACGCCATGCATTTCCACTACGTTGGAACTGACTTCTACTTTCCTACTTATCTATTAGGCGACTTAGTCGCCTGTAGGCAAGTAACTTCTCTGTTTCATTTTCCAGCAGTAAAAAAAAAAAAAAAGGTGGAGGACTTTAGAGAGTTTTTACCCGAATAAGGTCTATTAGACATCTTCAAAAGCTTTCTCTCCAGACGACGCAGAAACAGGCACACGGGATTCTGTGCTTTCCCCACCTCCCACTCCCAAGCCCAGGCCCCATTCTTCTCACTTTCAATCCTCATTTGGGCTCCTAAAAGAATAGCAAAGAGAGTTCTTTTATCAATACCAGCGCTCCTCTGTCCCCAAATCCGGCTAGGGATGGGTTCGGAGGCCTCAGCTGCTGGAGAGAGGGTAGAGACGATCCTTCCTCGCCCATCTAGCCAGCCACCACCCCTTCCCAGATCTAGCGTCCGGGCCCCTGACCAAGAGCGTGCTTGGAGCTCTCCGGTACAGTGACGCGCGCGCTTGCCCGGCTAGGGCCCCTGTGAAGGAATGGGATCCCAAGGTGCTTGCCAGGACCGCAGCAGGCGGAAGCTGCTGGCAGCGGGAACGGGCGGCTCCCGTCGGCGTGGGTGGGGGAAGGGCGGCAGCCACATCCGGAAGTCGGTCCGGGAGGGAGGGGGAAATCTGAGGAACGAGGCTTCCGGCGGCGCAAAGGGTGTCGGGAGCGGCTTCCTGCAAATCTTCCCTGGCCTCTGGAGGGACCACCGTTGCCGCCGCTTCGGCTTCCAGGATCTGCGTTCGGGTTACGCGGCCACGGTGGCAGCCACTGCGACTCCCACTGTGCCTGGCTCTGTCCATATTAGTTCCCAGGCGGCCGTCGCCGTTCCAGCAGCGGCAGCGGCGGACATGTTGTGAGGCGGCGGCGCGGGTGTCTGAAGGATGGTTTGGCCGAGGCGGCGGCAACGGCTGCTGGCGGCGGCGGCAGCGGCAGCGGGGCCTCGGGCTCTATAGAGCCGAGCCCGCTGGGTACCCGCCCGGTACCGCGGCGAGGCCAGTGCCCCTGGATCTTGCCTCTGCTTCGACGCCGTTGGGGACCAGTTAGGCGACAGTGCCCGCCCCTCTGAGGAGACCCGAAGGTGGTTCCCCAGCCGCTCAAATTTCCGGACCACCGCGCTTTCCCCTCAGCCTGGGCTGTGCTCTCTCTAGAATCCTCAGGCCCCCACTTTCTTCCCAAACTCATCCTAAATCTCTCACACACGCGAGCGTTCCCAGCCCTCAAGCCAGCTCCTCCTCCGTTCATTTTCTGCACCCTCTTCGCGAAGCACCCCCCGGGATCACTCTCCGAGGGCGGCTTTTTGAGAGATCTCCGTGGAGTAGTGGACCAGAGCCGGGGAGTTTTTAAAAGCCGGGGCGCGAGAAACAGGAAGGTACTATGGCTTCCTCGTCTGGCAACGATGATGATCTCACTATCCCCAGAGCTGCTATCAATAAAATGATCAAAGAGACTCTTCCTAATGTCCGGGTGGCCAACGATGCTCGAGAGCTGGTGGTGAACTGCTGCACTGAATTCATTCACCTTATATCTTCTGAAGCCAATGAGATTTGTAACAAATCGGAAAAGAAGACCATCTCACCAGAACATGTCATACAAGGTAAGTCATGTGTGGAAATTGGTTTGAATGAGGGTCTAGGGGAGCAGTCTGCTAATCGCGTGACGCTTTCATGTCAAAGCCTTCATTCCTCTTCACTGGTAAGTAACTTAATGAAAAAGCCAGACTGGCATGTAGGTAGCCCGTGCTTTAAAAACAATCCCTTTGTAGCATTCTTGCAGTACTTTTCATCTAGCGAATACACGTAAGGAGTGCAAACATTTAGGTCAACGTCCCCAAAACATAAAGAGTGATCTCACTTTACAGCCAGGTAAGCCGAAGCAACAGGAATTGCTTGCCTGAAGTTGAACTTAGATAATAATTAAGGAACGCAGAAGTTCTCCCTTGGAAAATTAAAAATTCAGACAGAGGAACTTCAAGCATGGATGGAGACAGAGCGCCCCTTCCCCACCTGACCTTTCACCAATGTAGAGGAAAAGATTTATTTTCTGAACACATGAGTTAAAAAATTCTTAATATACAATGTGTTCAACGTTGTCAAGTTTATCGTTGTTGAATAAAAGGAGGTATGTTTTCTGCTCTAAAAATGGTTCGATGGTACGTTCATGAATGAGTTACGAAAGCACTCCTGGTCCATTCTGTAAGAAAAGGGTGAACTTTAAATTTTTGTTTTTTTCTTTTTGTTTGCCTTTATGTCGTTTGCTTTGTTCTATTCTGTGGAGATAAGTTTTAAAATCTTTGATTGAAAGTTTATGCAAGTTTTTTTTTTTAACGGAAAATTTCCCCGTCCTTTCCTGCTGTCATTCTTATTTGGATGCATACACTTAGGCTTTTATTGAACAGCACTTCTGAAAGCTTCAACAGTTTCTTTTATCCTGAAAAGGTTGTGGTCCCGTAATAGGGATTTGGGGGACTGTATTCTAATGGTTTCAGAGAGGAGAAACATATTTACTAGTCATAATGTTTCGGGAATGTACCTTTTGCGATATTTTTACATGTACTCTTGTGAAAGAGTTGTTCTCAATTTGAAGTGAGAACTTGCCTTTCGTAATAATCTAATTAAAAGTATTGATTGCTTGTGAAACCAGGGAAAAAATGGTTAATTTTAATCATTTTGGTAGGCAGGTGGTTGTCTGTCACTTAATTTTTATACTTTAACTTTTTAAAATGTGACTTGCCTGTTGTACTGAAGTAGAGAACACATCTGCTTATGTTGACCATATCCAATATTTTACTGTCAGTATTGACAAAAGGATTAAATGATTGATTTTTAATCCTTTATGACGTCTTGAAAGTAGTTTTAAAATATATCCTGCCATTTCAGTACATAAGGAGAAAAATCCCTAGGAAAAAGCATATTTGATTCTTAAAACTAGTACTAGTTGTTTTTTTTTTTTTTTCCTACTTGATGTGCTGAATACTCTAGCAAGTAAAATGAAAGCCAAGTTGTCTGTTTTTTCTCTTGTGTATTTATTTTTACATTGTATGTGTGATTGCTGTCATAAGTCTTTCACAAGATTATCCAGCACAGATAGCTGTAATTTCTTTTTACAACTCATAAAAAGGAAAAAGAACTTTTTATCAACATTGCCTTTCTAATGAAAATTGCAAAAGATTTCAACAGGGTCTGCCTAAATATTTGTTTACACTACAGAAGTGGGGATCGTTCCAAAAACCTAATAACACATTACAGTCTGTCTTCTTGGGGAGAGTTAATTCTTTTCTAGGATATATTTAGATTTCTGATTGACATGATGGAATAGAAGTGCAGCTGTAGCAAGCAGTATGCTAAATAATTCAACTTTGGAATATGCTAAATTCAGTTTAATGTGTGAGTCAGAAAGCTATAGTGAAAAAGCATTTCCATTGTGTAATGAAGATGATTTGTTTTTGAAAATCATGTATTGACGTGTTATAGTCTTAAAATTTTACCTCTTTTTTTTGTATTATGCTATTGTTAGGTGGATAAGAATCTACATTTTCGCCCAAGAATTCTCCCTAATTGGGGTTGTAGACTTTATACATTTATAATCTCATATTGCTTAATTATTCCAAAGAAGTTTTGTTTTGAGAGGTTAAATTTTTAAAGAAATTCTTAAGGTTTATATGTTTTAGGTGTTTGAAGTGTGTTCCTGTACACTAATCATAATAGATAGGACATTTTTATACTTTTCTGTCAGCATTGATTAGGAATGTAGAATATATCCAAGTGGAATAAATAATGTACATTTTAAAGTGGTATGATTCTCACATGTTGAAGTTTGAGTTTTTAGTGGTAAGTTTAATGAACTGGACTTTGCTTTAGGACATTTCACTTGTTCATTTCCCACCTCGCTTTATCTTGTCTGAACAAATTAAGCATTCTGAGATAGTTCTGTAAAATGCAAGTTAAAGTTGAACCAATTTGATCACCAGTAAATCTATTAAATAACTTAGTTTAAAAAAAATTTTTTTTCTGTTTTGCTTATTTTGAGTTTAAGAAAGTAGACTTGGTATTGAAGATCATAGATATGTGAATAGAGGGAGTTCTAAGCTATAAAAGGTGTTCCTATTTTATTGCAGTTTTTTGTGAACACGTATTCTTGAATGAGTTCTAACATGTTCTGTCACCTTATAGAAAGAATTGACATTGAGAGTCAGCTTAAGTTCTGCACTGAGAATTCTTTAACCTTAGGTAAATCTTTTAACTAAGGTTTTCTTATTTATGTATAAATAATACTTGATTTCAGGTATTACTTGTAATTTTTGAGAATTAGTCAGGGGTTGAGAACCTTACATGAAATATCTCCCCTCCCATTTATGAGAATTGTAACTGGAAGTAGTAAAAGTTTGAGAGTATCTGAGAATTTACATCTTCAGCCACTGAGTTGCTCCAAGCTGTCTTATGTTGAAGGAGTTTTTTAAAAATTCCTGTCCGTCTCACACTGGTACCTTTGTAAGATAACATGAAAATGGATCACTGGAAAAGATCAGGAAAAGACCAACACTTAACTTTTTACTATTAGATTCAATAGACATAAAATTATTTTGTCAAATTGCAATGAAGGTACTTAAATGCGTTGAATTTCCATGGTTAACTAATGTTAACCATTAGGAGCTGTTCCGGCATAAGTCCATGGACCACACTTTGAGAACCTTTGCTTTAAAGCCTAAACCACAGTCTGTGTTGGAAAGTGGACATGAGTAGTAAATAATCATTCATACAGATACTTTTTTCCGAAGGGACACATCTAATTTGCACTGCAAAATTTATCACATAATCAAATGCTTTTCAAGTTAGGATTTTATTAATACTTTTCTTAAAATTAATGTATCTTTTGTTTCTGTTTTCCTTCTGCCACCCTACAATTACTTACTGAATACTATCAAGTATTTGGCATTGTGCTAGATACTACTAAGGATATTAAGATAAATGATACTCAATTCCTTCCCTGCCATTAGTCTCTCATTGTTGTCCAAGATTTCCAGTAGTGATACCATGGAGGACATGGTTCTTAAGGGTCTTCAGAAACCTTTGCCAGGCTAATGAGCCAAGAAGTCACTTTGGCCTACATCCTCTTAATGTATTTTATGTGAAATACATTAGTCCCTTCCTTCCCACAAGCAAAAGAAAATGGAGAAATTAGAGAATGCTGATTTATATAGTATTTAAAAGGTACTGTATATCACATAATTTTAAAAATGAAAAACATGTTTTATGCATATGAAGTATGAAGTAGTTCACATAAATTCATGTTATGACAGAACCTTTCAGGAGTACATCAGTTTGTAAAATAAGATAAGCCTATATGAAGATTATTGTTGCTTGGAAGAAATTTTCACTTTTTTTTTTGTTTTTTGAATAGCTGTCTTGTTAACATCTGTCTCTTAAGCTGAAAAATGTGCTACGTATTTTTTCCCCTAATATACACCATGGACTTTTCTGGTTGTAGTTTTAAGATGCACAGCATAGGGTGACAGATAGTGATGTGTGTTAGTTTTACCCACAAGTTTTTAAAAAAAATTTTTCTGTTTTAGAAAGATAAGATCCTTAGAAATAGAGCCATCAATAATCCATAAGGTCCCTTTGTACAAATTAGAAAAAGGCACTCCTTCCTTAAAAAGCATTCCTACTGTCTGCCAGAAAAAGTATCACAGTAAACATACGAATTTATGATATTTACAATAAGAATGGCCTTGTAGTATGTTGTGTACTGAATAACCTACATAACCGTAAATGGTGGCCCTGCTTGGGAGCCATTTCCTTTATCCTTTAATATTCTCTCTGTGTATGATAACTAATACATGAAAGCAAATGATGTAAAATATCTCCCTATTTAGAAGGTATTATGTCTAGTTATTGATATCTGTTTGCCAAATGTGTTTAAAATTAAAGTCAATGCAATTTTGAAATTAAATTTGTGGCTGCTCCTTTTCAACCATTTTATTGAGAGTATAGTTTTTACATATGGCAATTCTTTGAATAAAATTAAATATTAACCTTGGACCTACTTGCCAGTTTCTTGAAAGCAGTGTTCTCAGCCTTAAATGTTTTTAAAGGTAGTTATATATTTAAAATTTTTTTTTAATCCAAGCCCTCCATGGTTAAAAAAAATAGCTTGGATTAGATTTTCTTTTTTCTTTTTTTTGAGACAGAGTCACGCTGTCAGGCTGGAGTGCAGTGGTGTGATCTCGGCTCACTACAAACTCTGCCTCCCAGGTTCAAGCGATCGTCATGCCTTAGCCTCCTGAGTAGCTGGGATTACAGGCGTGTGCCACCACGTCTGGCTCATTTTTGTATTTTTTGTAGAGACAATGTGTCACCATGTGAGCCAGGCTGGCCTCTAACTCCCGACTTCAAATAATCCCTGCACCTTGGCCTTCCAAAGTGCGGGGATTACAGGCATGAGCCACCATGGCCGGCTGTTTTGGATTTCCTTAATGTCTGGTGTAGTAATTTATGGTATTTTGAAGGGTTGTCTCTCCATTGTGTTGATTTGTTAATTTTATAAATGTAGTATTTTATAAATATACCTGTCGAGCTTGAATTTAAATATGATATTGTATAGCTATACCTTCATTTTTAGCTGTACACTTATGAGGGTACTCTTTTACATTTAAAATAAGATAAAAAATAAAATAAAAAATAAAGATGAGAAATACGTAGTCTGAGTTGGTTAAGTGATTCTTATGTGCTAGACACTGTTAAATGCCTTGTATTAATTACCTGTTGATTCCCACAACCCTGAAACTAATAACAATGTGATGTTTATTGTTTTATTTTTAATTAAGAGGCAGGGTCTTGCTCTCTCACCCAGGTTGGAGTGCAGTGCCACAGTCATAGTTCACTGTGGCCTCAAACTCCTGAACACAAACTCTTCCCACCTCAGCCTCCTGAGTAGCTGGGACTACAGGCACCCACCACCACGCCCAGTTAATTTTTTGTATTTTTAGTAGAGACAGGGTTTCACCGTGTTAGCCAGGATGGTCTCAATTTCCTGACCTAATGATCTGCCCGCCTCGGCCTCCCAAAGTGCTGGGATTATAAGCGTGAGCCACTGTGCACGGCCATGTTGGCGAATTTGATATACAGAACTTAGAATAATGCCTTTCTGAAGTTTTTAGGGAGGTCAGGGGAGGTGAGTTAATTATAGGACAGTACTATGCTTTTTGGCATCAGGTTATTTCTAAAGAAGGTTGATGAAAACAGCTTAACATTTGAAATAATTAAAGTTGTAAATCATTTAAAATGTCTTAAAAACCAGTTTGCATGGGCATGTAGATTTGTAAAGGTATATTTGACATTGTCCCAGAAGAGCAAATTCCTGAAGTTAGAAGTGAGAGCGTATATACTAAAAGGAGTCTGGTTCAACGTAATGCCTGAAAGACTTCAAGAACTGATGACCTAAATTGATTTACTGTGTTTTTCACCACCTATGTTTCATCATTGGTTCACAATACAAAATATGCCTTTGGGGCATTAGTCAATGTACCAAAATTATAAGATATAATTTTAAATACTGTGAGCCAAAAGGAAATTTTATGCCTTGTCTTTTCTGGATTACAGAAGGTATTTAGAGTGTGTGGTTTTTTTTTTGTTTTTGTTTTTGTTTTTTTTTGAGACAGGGTCTTGCTTTGTCATCCAGGCTGGAGTACAGTAAAGTCATGGCTCATGACATCATCAATCTCCTGAACTCAAGCAATCCTCTCACCTCAACCTCCTAAGTAGCTGGAACCATAGGCACGAGCCACCACACTTGACTAATTTTTTTTTTTTTTTTTTTTTTTTTGTAGAGAGGAGGTCTTGCCATGTTGCCAGGGTGGTCGTGAACTTCTGGACTAAAGAGATCCTCCCACCTTGGCCTCCCAAAGTGCTGGAATTACAGGCATGAGCTACCATGCCCAGCCCACTTTTTTTTCCCTTATAAAATTTCCTTTCTAAATATGAAAAGGGGAGAAAAATTTTTTATTAATGCTTCTTATCTCCTTATAGTCTTCTTTCATCTCAGTTTTTTGCCACATCATTTAAATATGTTTTTATTTTTCCTGTTTTGTTTTCAAGAGAAACCTGTTGGCTGACTCTTAAGTGCTGAATTTCATGACTTTCATTTCCACCAGTATTTTTTAAACTTGGCAGTTTGAGTATCTGCTAAAAATAGCTTCCTGTTGGTATATTGGACAAAAGAAAAACTTCTCTTCTTTTATTCTGTCCTACCAGAACTTAGTAGAGAATGTGTTACCAGCCTACTTTTTCTAAGTCAAATGACACAAAATGTATTTTCTTACTAAAACCATATGTTCTTATAATGGACTATTTTTTTCTCCTCGCTTACAGGAAATGCTTTGGTCTTTTAAAAATTAGTCAGAATGAAAAGTGAAGGCATGTGCCTTGGTTCTTCAAGTTTTAACTGATTTGCCATCTAATTTTTAGCAGATTGATAAAATATTTGTCTTGACTGCCCAGAAAATTGTTGTACAACTATAAAATAGGTAAAATTATTAGAAAACAGCAAAACATTCCCCTCCCCTAAAGAAAAGTCCACAAAAACTTTATGTTCCACAGGTTGGGGAAAGCTATATTTTATCACCCTTTCACATTTTAATATTTTCATTTCTCTAGCACTAGAAAGTTTGGGATTTGGCTCCTACATCAGTGAAGTAAAAGAAGTCTTGCAAGAGTGTAAAACAGTAGCATTAAAAAGAAGAAAGGCCAGTTCTCGTTTGGAAAACCTTGGCATTCCTGAAGAAGAGTTATTGAGACAGCAGCAAGAATTATTTGCAAAAGTAAGTAATTTATTTACATTATTTTCCTCTGAATCCTACCCTGATTGCTAACTGAAATTGCTTCCTAAATTAACAGACATACCCAGAAGATTCCCTTTTTCTAGGTAGTTGATTATAGAATCTAGTGTTCAGAGCTGACCAATTTGACTCTGGTTTATGTGAATGTAAATATTTGCAGCAATCTGTTTTCTAAAGAGAACAACTCCAAATACCTATTGAAATTTCACTTTAATATTTTTTTCAGACAGAATGACCATTTTAAGGCGTGAAAAGTATACATAAATGTTCTTAAGATTTAAAATGATGAGCTGATGAGAAAATTCTATATCAGATTTTATCATGCATGACATACAAGCAAAATCTGATTAATATCAACTGTGTAGTTAAATTAGGTATTTAATGTACACCTTTGAAGCATTTTAATCTTAAAAAAGTATTTTAAAGCTAGTAGAGCAAAGGGAGAAAATGTTTTCTTCCTTGCTTATTATAATTCTAATATCTAGACTCTGAAGAATTAGAATCAAATACTAATATTCCTCTGTTTCAAAAAGAAAAGGGAGGGGAATTGGTGGCAAGGCTGTTTTTTCCCTTCTAAGTTCTGGCCTTCATTTGAAATTATAAGGCAGCTTTGGATTGAATAGAAGAGAAGTTGTAGTAACCATTAGAACTGGGAAGTATCATTTTAGGTAAACTCTTCCAGATTAGTCCTGTAGCTGATCTCTCTGCAGCCATAACAATCAGTTTGGTTTATATCAAACTGCATTTGAGTCTTAAGTATGTTTAGTCACTAGACACCAAGTACCATTTAAACTTAAGGTAAAAAGAAAAACTTACATTTATTGAGTTCTAACCACGTGTTAATCACATTGCCAAGTAATTTACTTGCATTATCTCATTTAATCCTCACAGCCTATCATAGGCACTAAAGAGGAAAAGCCTTTGAAGCAGGCGTGAGTACATGCAATGTTATAATCCATATGAATATGAGGTACGAAAGAAGAGGTGTTGGTGTTTTAAAAACATTAATCGCATTTATTGATTTATGCTATTGCAGACCACTTAGAGAATGCTAAATTAAACATTTGGTGACAGAAGATGCTCTCCTGGATACTTTAAATACATAAAAACTTGGCAGAGTTTTTATGAAATATAAATTTTATTGTATTCATTTACATATTAAAAAATAGATTCAGAGGTGGAACAACTTGCTTGAAATTATTTGTCATTCGTTCTACAGTTACTTACTGAAGTCCTTACTATTTACCAAGCATCGTGCTAGGTGCTAGGCTTACAAGAGTGAACAAGGAGACAGGGTTCCTGTCATTATAGAGCTTAGTCTACTGGGGAAGATTGAGTAGGAAAGATTGACTTAAATAAAACAGTAAGTTCAGAAAGTTAGGAAGTGTTGGAGTCTGTATTTAAACTTAAGTATTTTGGCCCAAAAGCCTCTACTGTTTCTACAATACCATGCTAATGCTCTAGCCTCCATTTTATCTTCTTAAACTTATTGTGGGGCTTTTAAATAGAATATGTATTATCCTTGTTAGGGCAAATTATAAAGAAATAATTGACTGCCTGCTATATCTGTCTTCACCTCTCTATCCCAATTATCTGTTTTTTATTCCTCTTTTTTATCTCCCTTGTTTCTTACCCTGGCTTATGTATGAAGATCTCTAGTATTCTTTGCTTTTGTGAGGATGACCAGCGGAGAGGTAAAATTATAGCAGTTGCCTAGTACTTCTTCCCTACAGCACTGAAGCTCTAAATGTGAAAGAATGGATAAGTAAATATATCTTTTTTGTCACTTTCATTTTGTTTCATCTTTTAGACTTTAAATATTAACACAATGACAGCCTCATTTGAAGCTAGCAGCAAATATTTGGAAGGAGGGAACCTTTAATACATCAAGATTAAAGTTAACTTTAAATTATAAATGAGTCATTTTAATATGTGGGAGTGAGTATCTTAAAACATAATGAAAACCTCCAAAAGAAAAGTGAATTAGGAAATATATGCCTGCTTACCTGTCTTTCACTCCCCAATTTTAGAAGAAAAATACTTGGGATGGATTGAATAGGGGGCAAGAGAGAAAAAAATATATTAGAGTAAATATCACTGAAAAACGTTCAATTTGTGGAAATGAATACAAGTAAAATTTTATCAATCAACTTTTTGTTTTTTTTTTTTTTAAAGAGACAGGATCTCACCATGTTGCCCAGGCTAGAGTACAGTGGCTATTGACAGGCTCTATCAGGCACACTTGAGCCTAGAACTCCTGAGCTCAAGGGATCCTCCTACCTCAGCCTCACTAGTAGCTGGGACTATAGATGTGCACTAGTGAGTCCAGTTCAACAGTTAGTTTTAAAGGCATAGAAGTGCTTTTATGTTCAGAGAAAAGTATCAGAGCCGATACAGGGGCATGGTACCTAAAAGTCAATTAAATTTGAATTGTAACTAGTACACAACTTTGCAGACCATTGAATAAACTACCAAATCAAGCACCTTTGCAGTAAAACCTTTGTAGAGACTTGAAATTATTTGAATTTTTTCCATGTCACAAAATTATACCAATTTGTAATTGATTAGACCACAAAATATAGGTATGCTTAAGTTGGTTAAATTTACATATTTGATTTGCCCTGCAATTTTCTTATGAACTCTTAGAATTTTTTTTTTTTGAGATGGAGTCTTGCTCTGTTGCCCAGGCTGGAGTGCAATGGTGCTGTCTTGGCTCATTGCAACCTCCACCTCCCAGGTTCAAGCGATTCTCCTGCCTCAGCTTCCCAAGTAGCTGGGATTACAGGCATGCGCCACCATGCCCGGCTAATTTTTGTGTTTTTAGTAGAAACAGGGTTGCACCCTGCTGGCCAGGCTAGTCTCAAACTCCCAACCTCAGGCGATCTGCCCGCCTTGGCCTCCCACAGTGCTGGGATTGCAGGCATGAGCCACCGCACCCAGCCTTAAAATGTTTTTAGTGAAGCTCTGTTAGTTGGTTTTGAACTCTGGGTATCCCTGCCATAAAAGTAAATATGCTAGTGTGTTAGAATCTACTATTTTTCCTATTTCTTTACAAAAATGGATGACAATCATCGTTAGGGAGAATGGCTGGTTTCTAATTTCCTAAGCAAAATAAAGTTTTTGTTTACTGTAAAAATTGTCTTAGCCTTGTTTTTTCTAATATCTATAGTCTTTTCCTTACTTATTTTTTTTTGTCTTTGCCTTTAACCATATACGGGTCTTCTGCATTTCCTTGTATCCCCCAAACCCTTTCATCTTTTGCTATAATGATCTGTGTTACTCACCAAGCAAGGTGGCATCTTCCTGTAGTCCCAGTTACTCAGGAGATCGAAGCAAGATAATCCCTTAAGGCTAGGAGTTCAAGGATGCAATGCATAACAACTATGCCTGTAAATAGCCACTGAACTTTAGTCTGGACAACATAGTGAGACCCTGTCTCTAAATAAATAAATAAATAAGTAATGATCAGTGCTACCATTTTTTGAAAACATACAATCACTTATTCCTCAAATTTAACTTCTTTCCTATCACAGAGACATTTAATCACGAAATTCAGTAATTTTTTTTCCTTTCAATTCTTACTCATCTGTTTTTTTAAAAATAACATTTGATGTAGACCTCTTCCTTTATTAGTCCCTGATACTATGGTTATGTGGGTAGCTTTCCCCCAAGGTAATATCTTTTCTTCTTCCACTTCCCTACTGCCACCTACACCAGCACCACCCCACTCCTGCCCTTCAGTCAACAAATTTCAAGTCAGAATTAAATTAACGTGTCCCTACTGTCTGCAAGACATATGTGGTACTGTAGATATACAAAAATGAAGACTATATCATTCTTCTTAAGAAACTTAGTATCTAATAGGGGAGGTATAATGCAGACACACTAACAGCTGTTATGAGATTGACTACTTGGATGAAGAAGATAACTATAATATGAAGCTGGGCTGGGCGCGGTGGCTCAAGCCTGTAATCCCAGGACTTTGGGAGGCTGAGGCGGGCGGATCACGAGGTCAGGAGCTCGAGACCATCCTGGCTAACACAGTGAAACCCCGTCTCTACTAAAAATACAAAAAAATTGGCCGAGCGTGGTGGCGGGCTCCTGTAGTCCCAGCTACTTGGGAGGCTGAGGCAGGAGAATGGCGTGAACCCAGGAGGCGGAGCTTGCAGTGAGCCAAGATCGTGCCATTGCACTCCAGCCTGGGTGACAGAGTGAGACTCCGTCTCAAAAAAAAAAAAAAAAAAATGAGGCCAACCACTTACGAGAAAGATATTCTGGCTGGGCATAGTGGCTCACACCTGTAATCCTAGCACTTTGGGAGGCCCAGGTGGGAGAATCACTTGAGCCCAGGAGTTCGAGACCAGCCTGAGCAATATAGTGAGATCCTATCTCTACAAAAATAGAGAGAAGGAAAGAGAAAGAAAGAAATCTCAAGTATGGAAACATTACATCAATTTTTGGGGGTGCAGGAGTATGCCAACTAGTAAGCAGTTAGCTTAGCTTCAGAACCACCTTTCTGTGCTCTGCTTTGTGACTGGACCTAGTACTCTGTAAGCCACATGTTTCTTTGCTAGCTGACTCTCCATTAGACTCTGTTGCCAGTATGGGGTTCTCGTGGGAGATTGCATGGATGGAGGAAGAGAAAGGGTTTTCTCCTTTTACTTTCTCTTGTCTTTCAGTTCCTTTGAACAAACCAGCAACACTTCTTCATCCTGGTTGCATCAGTTTTCCTGTAGCAGAGACTGAATCCTGTTTGCATTTTCTCTAATACACAACCCGCCTGAACCCGCACTCCATCCCCCCACTCTGGCGGTGTGGATCGCAACCCTTGGGGCCCTCGTCCAAGCACGGATATATTAGTACTAGCTTATCTATGCCCATTCTTCCGAGGTCTGAGTTTCAGTTCCATGAAGTGATTTCGTTAAGCGTCCAAATTTTAAAAATTCCAGCATTTTCCTCTATTCCCCCAGTTTTAGGGTTGGTGGCTGCTTCCTGTAGCTACTTTCATGACATCTTAATGTTCTTTTCCTGCCTTTTCAGCTGCCTAAAAACAACTTTATACTTGTTTAACAGTTCTTTATATTAAATTTTTTCCATTCCAGTAACTCGTGTGACTTCTTTCTCTTGATTATACACTGACTGATACCAGGAGGAGAAAATAGTATTTCAGTTTGACTTGAAGGAAGGGTAAAATTTCAGTAAGTGGCAGGAAATTTCACAAAGGATGAATGTCATCATGAGTAAAAGTAGCAAAGATGAGGAAGTATGGTGTAAATTTGGGAAACATTTTGTATTCTAGACTTTTTTGAAGCACAAAGTGCATGTTACAAGAAAGACTATAGAGAAGTTGGGGTAAACACTAATTTGGAGGACCTTGAACTCTAGGCTAGGAAATTTGGATTTGATTGATAACAATTTTTTTAAAAAAAAAATGAAATAATGACCTGATTAGAATTTATATCTAGAAACGTTTGGATAATAAAGTCATGACAGATTATTCAGAAGAGTGAGGATTGTATATGGTAAAATCTTAAATGTTACTGGTTATGCTGGCCATCACTGTTTTCCTGTAGCATGTTCATTCAGAAAATACTGAAGGCCTTTGTGTTAGGAATGCAACAAAGAATATGGAAACAATCTCTGTTCTCAAGTGTGGTGGAAAAAAAAGATATAAACTTAGATAATTCTAGAACAAAGTGGATGGATATGGGAATGCATAGGGAATTATGGTATATGAAATAGAGCATAAAATATGGCCTGGAAAGGTCAAGAAAAACTAACTGATTTGCATTTCAAATGATGACTAGGAATTACCTATGCATAAAGGGGAGGGTATGAGCTGGACTTAAAGAACAATTCCCAGAACAGACAAAAAAGGAGAAAAGGATTGTTTTGGCAGAGTCTAATGGGAAATTGTAAGACCTTTTTAAGAACAGGTTCGTTTTTTCCCTTCTTGGTGTGGTTTTTCTACAAACAGATAAAATTAAATTGTGAAGGAGCCTTAGCTGTTTCTTATGTAATTCATATGTATGCATCTTGGTTTCTAAAATCCTGTGGTTGTTTTTAATAGAGGATATATCAGATGAATGGATTTTAAGTAGTATCTTTTTACTAGTGTGTATACGGAAAGGATATGTATATTTGTATGTGTACGTGTGTATATGCAAATGTGTGTGCTTACAGAGAGGGAATGAGGGACACAGAGATAGGCATATCGTAGGTTAGGGAATTGTAATAGAAACTCAGAAAGAAATATTGGGGTAGCTACTGCATACATGTATAGTACTTCCTTCATATGAGGTAGAGGTACTATACTAGAGAACTTTTAAACCGTATAAATTTTAGATTGAAAAATGTTTATATCAAAATTTAATTTGAGGGTACGGAAGAGTCAAGTGAAATGAAAGGAAAAGTACAGGGAAAGAGCTAGAGGGAATATTGTGGGTTTTGTCAACTTTTTCAACTTCTTCAGTTGAACCACAGGTCATAAATTACGTGAAATAAAAGAGGGCCATTTATAAGAGACCTAAGTTTGAGAAATTTCTTAGACCTGTGTAGTTAGAAAAAAGCAATCTCTAATTATATTTACCTATAGAGTTTATGTTCTCCAGGTGTGTGACAATTACATAGTAGTTGGACAATATCCAGATGTATGATGATAACTGTCTGAAATTGGCCTAATCTACATTTAACGAAAGTGTATATATTATGGGTTTTTAAAAAATTGTTATCATTTTTTTAATATTTTGGTTGTTTAGGCTAGACAGCAACAAGCAGAATTGGCCCAACAGGAATGGCTTCAAATGCAGCAAGCTGCCCAACAAGCCCAGCTTGCTGCTGCCTCAGCCAGTGCATCTAATCAGGCGGGATCTTCTCAGGATGAAGAAGATGATGATGATATCTGAAATTCACCAGCTGAGTTTCTATTTCTTCTATAAATGTTTTTCCCTGCACAACAAAAACAGTGAAAGAAATGCTTATCTGTAATTTTGTATGCATCTTGGTGGACTTGTCATTGGTATTCTAGGGATGTCTGCTATTAAGTTTCATCTATTGTGTGCTATACATGTAAAAACTGTCTCTTTGAACTATTGAAAATTTAAGGTTCAGTATAATATCAATTTTGAATTTTTAATGGTGTTTATGAAATTTTAGATAGCAGCAAGTCCTTCATTTGATCAATAAACAGTGTTACAGAAAACTTCAAGTTTATAAAAATACAGTGAAATTTCTACAGAGCTCTAAATCTGCATTTGCATTTCCTCTGCCCTTTTAACTAAACTAAAACTTGTGAATTTTAAATTATTAAGGGGGGGGTGCTGTGTGAATCAGTAGACATTGGATTGGGTTGGTGAAAGAGTTCAGTTCTGTAGTATCTGAATTTGTCTTTTAAAATGAGAACATATATAGGCAATAAATATATATGCTCAGATCAATATACTTGTTTAGAAAAACTTCAAGACATTAAAAAACTAGGAAGGAGTATGTTTAATAGTAGTTGTATAAATTTGGTGGTTATGTTTTTTTATTTTGTTTTTGTTTTGTGTAGAGGTAAAAACTATAGTTTTATTACAACATAATTCATTTTGAGCTCCACTATGACATTTCAAAGACTGCCCAGTTTGGAAGTCTGTCATGATTTATACTCTTTCGCTCTAATTCAGTAATTGTTGATAGTATTACTTACCTAGTCCATCCATACTCATATTATTCAAATATATAGGTGGGACTTTTGAAACAATTGCATTGATTCCCTTGGTTTAACTGAGGTTCATGAATATTCAAACCTTTGCTGGGGAAAAGAAATGAAAGTTAATGAGCATGCTTGCTATGAGAGAGGGATTTTTAATTTAACTTGTAGTTATAGTTTACTTATTGTTTTTAGAATTACTTTTACATTTTCCCGACTAGATGGCCTAGAGTCCAACATTACCTTTTGAGATGACATTATTGTCTCCATCATAATTGAGTGATAGCTTTAAAAAAAAAGATTAGTTTTGCTTAAGAAGTTGTGTTACAGCCGGGCACGGTGGCTCAAGCCTGTAATCCCAGCACTTTGGGAGGCTGAGACGGGCGGATCACAAGGTCAGGAGATCGAGACCATCCTGGCTAACACGGTGAAACCCCGTCTCTACTAAAAAATACAAAACAAAACTAGCCGGGCGAGGTGGCGGGCGCCTGTGGTCCCAGCTACTCGGGAGGCTGAGGCAGGAGAATGGCGTAAACCCGGGAGGCGGAGCTTGCAGTGAGCTGAGATCCGGCCACTGCACTCCAGCCTGGGCGACAGAGCCAGACTCAGTCTCAAAAAAAAAAAAAAAAAAGAAGTTGTGTTACAACTGATCAGCCCTATATGAATTAACTGATCAGCCCTATATGAAACGTAAGTTGTGTTATAACTGATCAGCCCTATATGGAACATAAATAGTTTCTACCTGCTTATTAAAAGAGAGAAGCTTTAATTTGGTTCTAAAAAATAAAGTATGGTAGTGATTATAGGAATCCAGGATGTTGAAGAAATGGGATAGTGTCTATATTTTGGAAACAGAAAGGAAAAGTCACTTAAGATAGTATTAAGTAATTAAATTCCTATGTCAGTTGCCAAATCTTTTAAGCTTATGTATTCACCAAGCCCAAAAATAGATTGTGGCTCCCAGGATTTCAATTTTAATTGGAGAGCTAGGTAAGTAAAGTTTTATAACTATTAGGTTTCTTAATGATCATATTTTGCAGTTTTAGTAAAAGGGAAATATTGTTATACATTTATTAAATATACTTCCCCCATGAAGTGAAAAGGTTAATTTTGCTGAATGTTTTAAGTTGAAGTTACTTCATGGATGTCATACCCATGAAGTGCATTTGGATGAGATAGAAGAAATTGTTTTTTAAAAAGTTTAAGTACCAAAGGTAGTCTAGTCTAGAACAATAATAAGTTAATATGTGTTGGCTTTTCTAATTTGTACTGTAACATCCTTATACTTTCTATTTTAAGTATATCTGTTTCTTAAGTAAACAACTTAGATATTTTCCACACCTTTTTTTTTTTGATGCAGAGTTCAGGTTAATTAATATTTTACTGCATCTGATAATGTATTATACGTTTGAAGCCTAGTGACCTTTCATTTTGACATTCTTGTGATTTCATATGCTGTATTCTTCAAGCAATAAAATTGTGATGTGTTTTATAAATGGTTTTTATATTTAATGATCTATAGAGAGATTTCTATTATTACATTTTTTACTAGTTTCAAGAATCTTAGGCCCAGAAGACATTTTGGTCATTTGGTATGTAGTACCTGCCTTTTGTTTTTGTTTACTGTTATTTCAAAAAATGTGGTTTTACTTGTGTTTTTGTAATTTACAGTCGTAAGATCGAGGCATAACAAAGGTACTTATGCAATATTTTATTTTTAGATTTTTTTTTTTTTTTTTTTTTTTTTAGCATTTGAGAGTCACTGTTATGTTTTGCCAGTTAAAATTTTTTAAATCTCTTGAAGAGAGAAACTAAATCTTTAGCGTTCTCGAGAAATAAAGTTATTGTTCAGTAAGTATTTTTCCATCCCCTTGAATATATGTTATATATCTTTTTCGGCAGATTATCAGATTAATAAGTGTTTAAAAGGCATTGGTTTTTAAACTGCATATACCACACACACACAGAACAGTACACAAATAAAGATTTTCACAAATTAAGCAAACTCATATACCAGTCTTCAGATCAAAATACAGAGCATTATGTATACCCCAGAAACCCTCCTCTTGCCCTGTCTTAACGCTATCTTCTTTCTTGCTGAAAGTTACTATCCTGAATTCTAAAATCGTGGATTAGTTTTGCCTGTTTTTTATTTTATGTAAATGCAATCATACGTAATACACTTTTTTTCGTTCATCATTTTATAGTCCTGGAGATCAGAAGTCCAAAAGTCAGTTTCATTAGGCCTAAATCAAAGTATCAGCAGGGTTGGCTCTTTCTTGAGGTTGTGAGGGAGAATGTTTTCTTCCCTTTTTTGGCTTCCAGTGATGACCTGTATTTATGGGCTTGTGACCCCTTCTTCTCTATGATCAAAGCTTGCTTTTGTCATTATATCATCTTCTGTAGTCAGATCTTTCCCTGCCTCTACGTTTAGGGCTCACCTGCATAAAGCAGGGATAATCCCCCTATCTCAAGATCCTTAATTTAATCACATTTGCAAAATCTCTTTTGCCGTATAAGTGACATTCACAGGTTCCAGGGATTCATACGCTGGCTATCTTTGGAGGCCATTATTCAACCTGCCAAAGTGAGATCCATCCTTATTGTTGCATGTATTTGTAGCTCATTCATTCTTATTGCTGTATAGTCTTGCATTTATTTATCCATTTTTCATTACATCCAAAAGTTATTCACTCTTCCATGGATAGTCATTTGAGGATTTTTCAGTTCTGAGCTATTATGAATAGTACTGTGGAGAACATTCTTATACATGTCTTTTGGTGAGTGTATACATTGCCATTGAGTATAAACCTAAGAATGGAATTGCTAGGTTGTATGGTGTGTGTATTTTCAGTTTTAGTATTTACTGTCAAACAGTTTTCCAAAATGACTGTAAAGGCACCTTTTTAATGTGTAGCATAATAATGAATTACCCTAATGATCTTAGTGGGTTGAATTTCTCAGAACACCTAAATTGTACCAAATAAGTTATGTTGCAGCAGGTATGTTGTTATTTAATTTCGTATAAGAGGAAAATAAGAGCAAAAGTAATTGCCCTTATTAACTGACACATTAGTATTACATACTCATTAGGTTATTGCTCCTTAGAAAAAATGCAAATTTTAAGTAGTTATAAGTGATATCTTGAATTAGTATGTTGTGGGAAAATCTGTGATACAATTTTTTAATTGAATTTTAAATTTGGGGTTATAACGTCATTAAAATGCATGATATTTCCTTATATAGGTTTCTAAATTATGTTTCTCCAACTCACCTATGTCCAAATGGCCATCAGGAAGAATTATCCAATTCAGATGGCATAGGCACTGACTTCCACTTTCTTCACTTGTATTTTTTTGTTGCTGTCTTCTTTTTTTCCTCTGTCCGCAGCAGTTTGACCGCAAGTCCTACCCCACCTCCTCTGTTTTTCACCATGCCCCAGGATATAAAGTGTTATGGTTAGGATCGGCCAGGGTGAAGAGAATGATAACATAAGTAGCCTCCTTTCAAACCCAAGGTATTACCACTGGTTCTTATCCTATTTCCTCAAAATAAATGAGAAGGGAAAGTAAGGAATAAGAGGAAGAAACTTTTTTTTTTTTTTTTTTTTTAATAAGAAACAGGGTCTCTCTATGTTTCTTTTTTCTTTCTTGCTTGCTTTTTTTTTTTTTTTTTTTTTTTTGAGACAGTCTCGCTCTCACCCAGGCTGGAGCGCAGTGGCACGATCTCGGCTCACTGCAAGCTCCGCCTGTTGGGTTCACGCCATTCTCCTGCCTCAGCCTCCCGAGTAGCTGGGTCTCCAGGTGCCCGCCACCACGCCCAGCTAATTTTTTTTTTTTAGTAGAGACAGGGGTTTCACTGTGTTAGCCAGGATGGTCTCGATCTCCTGACCTCGTGATCCACCTGCCTTGGCCTCCCAAAGTGCTGAGATTACAGGCGTGAGCCACCACGCCTCGCCTACGTTTCTTAATATAGATTGCAGTGGCTAGATTCCAGTATCTATTCACAGGCATAATCATAATGCACCATAGCCTCAAACTCCTGGGCTCAAGCAATCCAAAAGGAGGAAACTTTTAACTTATGATCAGTTTCTACCATAAATAAGCAACTTAGAAAAACCTTAGAATAGGGTTTCTCAAACCAAGCATTGTTAGTATTTGGGGTTGGTTAAGTCTTTGTTGTGGGAGCCTATCCTGTGCATTGTAGGATTTCTAGCAGCAGAATTCGCTTATACCCAGTCAATATCATTAGCACCACTCCCCACCCTACTTCCAGTTGTGATGACCCAAAAATGTGTCCAGACATTGCCAAATGTCTCTGGGTGTTGCGGGGATAGGAGGCAAAATTGCCCCCTGTTGAAAACCACCAGCTTAGATCATCAAGGTTTTACTTTTAGGATAAGACACTTGAGGGAAAGGCTGTGAAACTGAACCTGTGTTAGAAGCAACACACAGTATCACTGCAAAAAGACTAAAAGAAATAGGTGATTTGGAAAGAAGAGGCCCAGGGTTAAAATGTGTTTCCAAGAAAGTCAAATCTTACAGGAGACTCTTGACTTCACATCTGCTGATGCCTTCACCCGATAGGACCTAGAGCAGCTTTATAAATCTCTCTACCTGCTTGCTGCTTTTCTACCTCATTGTTAGCCACACCCAGTTTGAAACAGATAAGGTATGCTATCTCATAACTAGTACATCTTTTAATAAGCATTTTTATTGTGATTAAATATACATATCATAAAATTTGCCACTTTAACCAGTTTTAAGTGTTCAATTCTGTGGCATTAAGTATTTTCATACTATTTTGCAACCACCACCACCATCCATCTACAGAACTCTTCATCTTCCCAAACTGAAATTCTGTGTTCATTAAACAATAACCCCCCATTACCTCCTCTCTCCTCAGCCTCTGGTAACCACCTTTCAGTCTCTATGAATTGACTACTCTAGATATCTAAATAGATTCATTCTTATTTCATTTACCATAATGTCTTCAAGGTTCATTCATATTGTAGCATGTATTAGAATTTCTTTTCTCTTAAAGGCCGAATATGCCATTGTATGTATATATCATATTTTGTTTATCCATTCATCCATTGATGGACCCTGGATTGCTTCTGCTTTTTGGCTCTTGGGAATAATGCTTCTGTGAACATGGGTATACAAATAGCTGTTTGAGTCGTAATAGGCTTGTTATTTTTGAGTGCACAGATCTGTATATTCGCAATTGAAATAGGGAAAGTCTTTATATACATATAAAAATAATTTATAATACAATAAGTCCTCAATGTTGTTGATAGGTTCTTGGAAACTGCGAGTTTAAGAAAAACAACATACAATGAAACCAATTTTACCATAGGTGAATTGATATAAATAAGAGTTAAGTCCCTATGGCATATATTTCTGGTCACAAAAACATTACCAAATTTCTAATGAAGACCCAAAACACTTCTAAAATTAAACACTGAGATTAATGTGAACTTTATATACATTTAAAAAGGATAAAAACAAGTAAGAATTGGCCAGACATGGTGACTTACGCCAGTAATCTCAACACTGGGAGGTCGAGGTGGGCAGATGGCTTGACCTCAGGAGTTCGGAACCAGCCTGGATAATATGGTGAAACCCCATCTCTACAAAATTACAAAAAATAGCCAGAGGTGGTGGCTTGCACCTGTAGTCCCAGCTACTCGGGAGCCTGATGTGGGAGGATCCCTTGAGCCTGGGAGGTTGAGGCTGCAGTGAGCCATGATCATGCTACTGCACTCCAGTCTGGGCAACAGAGCAAAATCCTATCTCAAAAAATATATATATTATCCAGCCCCAAATGTTTATGGGGTGGTTATTGATAGACCCTGCATTAAACAATCCCACAGTTGGTGCTGTAGTGAGCTGTGATGGTACCACTGCATTCCATCCTGGGTGACAGAATGAGACCCTGTCTCAAAAAAAAAGTAAAAATTATTTACCCAATATTTGGCAAATCAGTGAGTAACAGTGGTTGTAGTGGTAGTGGGTTAAATCAAGGAATAACTGTTTGGGAAGTGAAAATTGTAAGGAGCACCTCCTACTACCATGCAGTTCAAAAACAAAAAATAAGAAAGCTGGCTGAGTGCTTTCATATTGCATCATTTATTGTGCATTTGTATGATCATATACTTTACAAATTTTTGTTTTACAATAATTTGTATTCATTTGTTTTTCAGTCTGCTTAGTTCAGTGTCTTGAGTAGCTAGAGCCTATCCCAGCAACTCAGGGAGCAAGGTGGGAGCCAGCCCTGGACAGGATGCCTTTTCATCGCAGTTTGTACTCTCACAGCACACACACTGGTACTGGGACCATTTAGCTGTACCAGTTCACCTAATATGTACATCTTTGGAATTGAGAAGAAACCAGAGTACCCAGAGAAAACTCATGCAGATATGTGGAGGACATGCAAAATTCACACGGACAGTGTCCCTGGTTTGTAAATAATTGTTTCTCATCAACATTATAATGAAATTACAGGCTGGGCGTGGTGGCTTACGCCTGTAATCCCAGCACTTTGGGAGGCCGAGGCGGGCGGATCACGAGGTCAGGAGATCGAGACCATCCTGGCCAACATGGTGAAACCTCGTCTCTGCTAAAATACAAAAAATTAGCCAGGCTTGGTGGTGTGCACCTGTAGTCCCAGCTACTTAGGAGGCTGAGGCGGGGGATTTGCTTGAACCGGGAAGGTGGAAGTTGCAATGAGCCAAGGTCGCACCACTGCACTCCAGCCTGACAACAGAGCAAGACTTCGTGTCAAAAAACAAACAAAAAAAGAAATTACATTAGTTGAGGACCTGCAATATGTGATATGAACAGTGAGGATCAACTCTTTTTGTAATAGTTTTTTTACATATGTTATTTCATTTGTTTATTTCCTCTGTGAGGGTAAGTATTGATAGTCTAGTCATAGACTGGTAACACAGGCACACCATTAAAAAGAATAGACATATAGTATGCAGTATTTTACTTATGAAACTCCATATTTTATGTATGATGTATTGAGTATGAAGAATAGTACATACTGTTTCCTTTTAATTGTATGTTTCTTGCCTTTGTATATTTTATATGAATAGCACTTGTCACTAACATAGAAAGTAGTAGAGGTGGAAGAGGGAGACTTGCCAGAATAAGTTTTTAATGTGAATCAGATATTTTTATTAGGAATTGGGAGTGGAAGGAGAGAGAGAGTATTAGAAGGTATGTGTGCAGCAAAGGATGGAGAAACTGTCCTTGTTAACGCATCTAAGGATCCTCCAATTACTGGGGAAAACATACCAGGCTCAAAATGGTCTGATTTTTTAAATACCTTCTAATACGTTTGTTTCTTTTGTTGTGCCTATAAAAGATGCCATTAACTTCATATTTATGTCACTAATAAACTTCTAGAATCCATGTAGTAGGGTGTAGTAGTGTGGTTAAGCTATGAAGAACAATGGTATTTATTTCTGAAACACTTAATTTGGTATATTACATAGGATAGAGTATATTTTCTAAGTCAAATAGTGTTAGGTTTTCATGTGCAGTTGCCTTACACATATACTAGTAGCCCTTACAAAATTTGGTGTGTCTTTATTATAAACGTGGTAAGTGAGGAAACTAAGATTCCAAGAAATTAAGTACAGTTGGCCCTCTGTGTCTTGGGGTTCCACATCCATAGATTTGACCAACCATGGGTTGATGGATTGAAAACATTTGGGGAAAAAACAATAATAACCCAACAATGAAATAGTATAAATTTAAAAAATAATATAACAATATTTATATATTATTTACATCATATTAGATATTATAGTCTAGAGATAATTAGCATTCTTGGGTTTTGGATTTTGGTATCCTTGGGGTATCCTGGAACCAATCCCTGGTGGATAACAAGGGATGACTATAATATAATATCTAACAAGTGAAGGATTTGAACCCCAATATAAGTAATTATGAAAACTATTTTTCTTCTACTAGAAGTTTTTTCCCCAAAAATACTCGGAAATACTGGAATAGACACTAAAATAAATGACCTTTATTTGAAGATCTTATAAGCCTGCCCCAAGGATAGCAAAATTGTGTGCTTTTGCAAGGTAATTGTAGAACTCATTTTAAGGAAGCAAGAGGTAATGTCTGGTACTATTTTCAGCTCCCTTTTTCTGTCCACTGTTGTCTAAATGATTCACTCAGTGTTATGCAGAATATGAGAAGTTATTTTATAAAGTTGATTTGTGGTGTGGACTTTATATAGGTCTTTTCTTTTGGTCAAAATACTAAAGAAAGCTTATAGAAAAAGTGACCTGGTGTCAGGTTTTTAGTTTCATCCTTATCCAAATGATGTAGAATTTTGGAATCTTTTGGAGTAAACTTTCTCTTAAAAACAAGCCCATCCCCTTTAGTACAGTGGTGAGTAAAAATAAAGTAAAACCAAGGCCAAATTGCATTTTTTTAATTGCAAGGTCCCTGTTTTCCGTATCCCAGTAACAAACTTACTGTTGTACAAATAGGAAATAACATCTAGTAGCTACTTTAGCAATGGACGTGGCAAAATAAATAAATTAGTTGCTATGGCTCATTATTTAGGATTGAAATGAGCCGTAGCTACTATAAATGAAATTGAGGACCATGTTCATAATTTGAAATTAAGGATCATGATCTCATTGGTACTGATGAGTTAGCAGCTATCAATATATGAGGATAACCCTTGGAGAAATAACTATTTTAGGAATTATTTTACACAGAATTCTAGTCATGCTGCCTTGGAAGTTAGGCAACTACAATTCCTCACTTTGTAGCTTTATTGATTCTCTTCTGAAGCTTGGAGGAGCCTCCTAACTTGCCTTGCTGCCAGTCCTTCCTTGTCCCAGTCTGTCCTTCACATTGCCACCAGTATTATTTTTCTGAAATACAAAAGCGAAAATGAGGCTTCTCTGCTCCTTGGTGATCATAGTATAAAGTCCAAACTCTTAAGTATTACATAAAAAGTATGTTTCGCAGCACACCTCAACTTTGTTTTCTGTAATCTCTTAATCATAATGAAATCTGGGCCAAATAATGCTATCACTTGAACTACTTTTGTGCATGCTTCCTCCCAACTCTGGAGTAACCTTTTCCCATCTTTACCTGGCAAACTTCAGACCATACCTCAAGACCCACCTTAAATTCCCACCTTAAATTTTAGCTCCTATATGAAGTTTTCTCTGATGCTTTTGTGTGTAATCACTCTTTCTTTGATTATCTACATGTGTGATAGATATTTCTATTTTTGAATTCTTCCTAGCATATTATAATTTATTTGTTGACAAATCTATTTCTATTATAGTGGGAGCTTCTAGAGGACAGGGACCATATAATTATCCTCTCAGTATCCTAGTAACTGACACAGTAAAGGTTTTTGCACTTGAAATTACAAGTATCTGCTTGTGGTTAGCCCTCCGTTCACCTGATATTCCATACCATTTGTTCCTAGAACTACTATACAATACATAATAGGAACTTGGTAAATATTTGATGGTGATAATGGAAAAGAAGAAAAAATTGCATTTCATATGCTGTGTTTAAGAAGAAAGGTCTAGACCAGGCATGGTGGTTTACATATGTAATCCCAGTCCTTTGGAAGGCTGAGGCAGGAAGATCACTTGAGCCCAGGAGCTTCAGGCTGCAGTGAGCTATGATTGTACCACACTCTAAACTAGATAACAGAGTGAGACTCTGTCTCTAAAAAAAGAAAAGAAAGGTACGTGAACAAACCATTTAAGAAAAACTCAGGAATACAGCATTTCAATATTGAAAAGGTTGAAATTATCAGAAGAAATTTATTTTTTTTTTTGGCATAGCATTCTCTAGTTCTAGAAATAAAAGATAACAAGATGTTTTCCACATGGGTAGCTAGCGAAACAGAAGCACCTTAAGATATTTCAAGCAGGCCAGGCGCAGTGGCTCATGCCTGTAATCCCAGCACTTTGAGAGGCTGAGGCAGGCAGATCATCTGAGGTCAGGAGTTCGAGACCAGCCTGGCTAACATGGTGAAACCCTGTTTCTACTAAAAATACAAAAATTAGCCGGGCTTGGTGGCGGGTGCCTGTAATCCCAGCTACTCAGGAGGCTGAGGCAGGAGAATCACTTGAACCCAAGAGGCGGAGGTTGCAGTGAGCTGAGATCGTGCCATTGCATTTCAGCTTGGGCAACAAGAGCAAAACTCTGTCTCAAAAAAAAAAAGATACTTCAAGCAAAAAGTGATTTAATATAGGGATTAGGTAACAAAATTACAAGAAGAACTGGAGGAGCAAAAAATGTAAGGCAGGCAGTATTGCCCAGATATGAAGAATTGTGAGAACTCCTTTGATCATCTGTAACTTTCAGTCATGCCAGAACCTTTTTTTTTTTTTTTTTTTGAGACAGCGTCTCACTCTGTTACTTAGGCTGAAGTGCAGTGGCTTGACCATAGCTCACTGCAGTCTCTTCTGCCCCAGTAGCTGGGACTACGGGTGTGCGCCACCATGCCTGGCTATTTTTTTCAGTAGAGATAGGCTTTCACCATGTTGCCCAGGCTGGTCTCGAACCCCTGGGCTCAAGCGATCCTCCCATCTTGGCCTCCCAAATTGTTGGGATTATAGGCATGACCCACTGCACCCAGACAGAGCCTTTTCGCTGCATAAAAAATCACCTTGGCCAGGCATAGTGGCTTACGCCTATAATCCCAGCGCTTTGGAGGGCCAAGGCAGATGGATTGCTTGAGCCCAGGAGTTCAAGACCAGCCTGGGCAACATGGCAAAATCCCGTCTCTACAAAAAATACAAAAAGTAGTTGGCGTTGTGGCATGTGCCTGTAGTTTCATGCTACTTGGGAGGCTGAGGTGGGAGAATCACTTGACCCCAGGAGTTTGAGGCTGCAGTAAGCTGAGATCATGCCACTGCACTCCATCCTGGGTGACAAAGCAAGACCCTGTCTCAAAAAAAACCTCAAAATTTAGCAGCTTAAAACAACAATCATTATCTCTTACGATTCTGATAATTGAATGAGCTCAGCTGAGCAGTTCTTCATATGATATATGATTTAATTTGAGGGATTAATTAAAAGGTCCAAGATGGCTAACTTGTATGACTGTTAGCTGGTACTATCAGGTGGGATCTCAGGTGGGGTGGTCAATTGCAGCACCCTGATTTTCCTCCATGTGGCTTGAGCTTTCTTTAGCTTAGTGGGATTCTAAGAATGAACATCTCAAGAGTGTTCCTAGGGGGAAGGAAGTAGAAACTGCTAGTCCTCCTAAGTGCTGGGCTCAGAAGTCCCAAAACAGCTCCTCCATCACGTTCTGTTGGTCAGAACAATTGCAGGGCCAGTCCAGATTCAAGGGGAGAAGATATAAGCATATAGAATGGGGATAAATGTTGGAAACCATCTTTGGAGACTAGCTACCACACCTGTCTGCATAGGTTCTTCCCTGCTCTGAAGTGCTCTTTTCCTGGCAAACCTTTATTCATACTGCAAGATGCAACTTACAATTCAGTACCCATGTAGAGCTTTTTCTGTCATCTCCAGATTACAGTCAGTAGTCTTTTCCTCTTATAGTCTGTGCCTGTTGTATATATTTCTATTTTTATGTCCATCATTCCTTATTTATTTGCTTAGATATTTTTCTGTCGGAGTGTCCAGGGAAAAGTAACTGTGTTGTCACCAACTCTGTCTCTAGTAACTGCAACAGTGAAGGTATTTGCAGTTGAACTTTTAAGTATCTGCTTCTGGTCAGTACTAATTTCACCTAGAGTACCATACCATCTGTTCCTAGAGCTTCACCCTGAGGCCTTTTAAAACACAAAAGATAGTGAATATTCAGTGGGAATAATGGAAAAGGAGAAAAAAATGTATTTCAAATACTCTTTAGGAAGAAAGGACCATATATGGAAACATTTAATTAAAAATTTCAGGAAAATTGATATTTTAGTCTTGAAAGGTTTAAACTTACCTGGGAAAATAATTCTTCCAGCATAGCACATTTTCTGATTCTAGGAATGCCAGATAAAATGTTATGCCATATAATTGATGAGAAAAATGGAAGTCATCTGTGATATTTTAAGTAAGGAGGGATTTAATGGACAAAAGTAGATGATGAAATTGTTAGAAGGGCTGGTGGAGCAAAAAGAGGTGGTGTTGCCCAGAAATGAGGAAGTATAGTAAGCTACTTCTTCCTCTGGAGCCAGTAGTCATCTGCAGAATTTGACTCATACAACAACCCATACTACACGATGACTTTAACAGAGTTGTTCTCCTCTGTCGCCCATGCAGCCAATGCTGCCACTATAAGGATCCAATGTCCAGCTGCTACCTAGGTTCTACAGGAGCCTACTCTTACGACAGTTGGGTACCATAGCCTGCTGCTACCACCGCTACCTGAGCCAGAAGATTGTTTCCAAGTTGTTTAGCTTTTCAATCTTTTGCAAATGCCTACAGTTGACAGAACCCTAACAGGAACCCTGTGAGGCAGAGCAAGATGACTGAATCTTCCTCACCAATCATCCTCCCCACAGGAACACCAAATTGAACAACTATCCACACAAAAAAAGCACCTTCATAAGAACCAAAAATCAGGTCAGTGATCACAACACCTGGCTTTACCTTTTTATTACTTAAAGGCACTTAAGAGGGTAGGAAAGATTCCCTTCTGTCCCATGATGTGTCTAGAAATGTCATCTGGGAGCTAGCGCCTGGAATGGTGGCCTCAAGACTCCTCCTGGTGTCCCGTCCTACTGTGGCTGACCAAACAAAGTCCTCTTTATTCTTTCATCTCCTCTCAAGCAGAAGGAAGGGGTCTCCCGGAGCTGTGCTGCCTTGGGTTAGGGGAGGGGTGGTGCAAGTATTCCCTTGACTGCTCAGCTGGCATCTCACTGGGTTGCATGCTCTTGAAGTTCACTGACTCCAAGCCCAGTACAGCATGAAGACTTGCCCAAGAATTGCAGCCCTTGCGGCCTAGACTGAGTTGTCAACCCCTCCCTCCTCTATCGCCTGTCAGCACCACATGGCGTGGAGAGAGAATATGTGTGCTGTAGAGGGGACAGCACAGTGATTACGGGACTTTGCATTGAATGAGTTGCAGAGTCACGTCACAGCAGAAAGCAACACTGGGCAGAATTCAGCCAGTGCCCACAGAGGGAGCATTTACATGAACCCCAGTCTGAAGGGAATTGCCCACCACAGGGGTTGGAACCTGTGTTCTGGCAAGCCTTGCCACTGCAAGCTAAAGGGCTCTGGGGTTCCAAATAAACTTGAAAGGCAGCTTAGGCCACAAGGACTGCAGTTCCTGGGTGAGTCTGCATGCTGTACTGGACTTGGAGCCAGTAGGCTTGGTGGTATGCAACCCAGTGAGACACCAGCTGGGCAGCAAAGGGAATGCTTGCACCATCCCTCCCCCAACCCAAGGCAATGCAGCTCTAGGCTTCTTTCTTCCGCTTGAGAGGAGAGGAAAGAATAAAGAGGACTTGGTCTTGCAACCTGGATACCACCTCAGCCACAGAATAGGACATAAGGCAGATTCCTGAAGACCCCATTTTAAGCCCTAACTCCTAGATGACATTTCTAGACACACCATGAACCAGAAAGGAACCCTCTGCCTTGAAGGGAAAGGCTGAGTTCTGGCAGGATTCATCACCTGCTGACGAAGGAGCCCTTGGGCTGTGAAAAGGAAGCAGCGGGTACCCAGGCAATAGTCACCATAGGCCTCGAATGAGACTCAGAGACATGCTGACCTTAGATGTTAGCCAGCACATTCTCAGCTGTGGTGGCTACAGGGAAGAATCCCTGCTTGAAAAAAGGAGGTGGGAGAGTAAAGAGGACTTTGCCTTGCAGCTTTAAGTACCAGCTTGGCCAAAGTGGGGTAGAGCACCAAGCAGGCTCTTGGGTTCCCCGATTCCAGGCTTTGGCTTGTGGAAGGCATTTCTGGACCTGCCCTGGACCAGAGGAGAGTCCACTGCCCTGAAGGGAGAGTCCCAGGCCTGGCAGCATTCACCACAAGTTGACTGCAGAGCCCTTGGGTCTTGAATGAACATTGGAGGTAGACAAGCGGTACTTCCTGTGGGTCTGGGGCAGTGGTGGCCATGGAAAAAGACCCCACTGCTTGTAGAAAGAGGGAAGAGAGAAGAACTTTGTCTTGTGGCTTGGATGCCAGTTCAGCTGCAGTAGCATAGAACACCAGGTAGATTCCTAAGATTTCAAAATCCAGGTCTTGGTTCTCAGATGGCATCTCTGAACCTGCCCAGGAGTTGGGGTGGGGGATGGGGAGAGAACTTGCTGCCCCGAAGGGAAGGATACAAGGCTGACTTTGCCATCTGCTGATGGTAGAGCCCCAGGGCCTTGAACAAACATAGGTGGTAGCTAGGCAGTGGTTATCGTGGGCCTTGGGCAAGGACCAGTGCTGTGCTGGCTGCAGGTCTGACCCAGCATAGTCCCAGTGGTGGTAGTCACAGGGGTGCTTGTGTCACCCCTCCCCCGGCTCCACGTAGCTCAGCATAGAGAGAAACTACATTGGTTTGGGAGAAACTAAGGGAAGAGAACAAGAGTCTTTGCCTGGTAATCCAGATAATTCTGGAACTTATCTAAAACCACCACGTTACTGGGCTTGGAGTGCCCCTTAATGCAAATATGGCTGCGGTGACCAAAGACTTAGATCATAACACCCAAGTTCCTTCAAATACTTGGAAAACCTTCTCCAGAAGAAAGTTTGAAAGCTAGGGCCTGAAATAGGGGTACAAACAAGTCAGAACTGTGAACACTACAATAAACTCTTCAATGCCCAGACACTGACCTCCACAAGCATCAAGACCCTCCAAGAAAACATGCCCTCACCAAACAAACTAAATAAAGCACCAGTGACCAATCACAGAGAGACAAGATAATGTGATCTTTCAGACAGACAATTCAAAATAGCTGTTTTGAGGAAATGCAACAAAATTTAAGATAACGCAGAGAAAGAATTCAGAATTCTATCAGATAAACTAAACAAAGAGGTTGAAATAAAAAGAAGCAGAAATTCTGGAGTTGAAAAATGTGATTGATATATTGAAGAATGTATCAGCCTTAACAGCAGAATTTATCAAGCAAAAGAATTAGTAAGCTTGAAGACAAGCTATGCACAGAGGAGACAAAAGGAAACAATAAGAAAGAATGAAGCACACCTGCAAGATCTAGATTTGCCCTCAAAAGGACAAATTTAAGAATTATTGGCTCTTGACTACCTTAAGACATTTAAAAATGAAACTCCTAATGGTCAGAGATAAAGTAAGAATCATAAAAGCAGCCGGAGAAAAGAAACAAATATTAATAACACACAGCTCAGCTCTAGTATGTCTCCAGCAGACTTTTTAGTGGAAACTGAACAGCCCAGGAGAGAGTGGCATGATGTATTTAAAGTGCTGAAGGAAAAAAAATATTTTAGCCTAGAATAGTATATCCAGCGAAAATGTCCTTCAAATGCAAAGGGAAGAAAAGACATTCCTGGCCGGCGTGGTGGCTCCTGCCTGTAATCAAAGGATTTTGGGAGGCCGAAGCAGGCAGATTACCTGAGGTCAGGAGTTCAAGACCAGTCTGGCCAAGATGGCAAAACCCCATCTCCACTAGAAATACAAAAATTAGCTGTAGTCCCAGCTACTCAGGAGGCTGAGGCAGGAGAATTGCTTGAACCCTGGAGGTGAAGGCTGCAGTGAACCAAGATCATGCCACTGTACTCCAGCCTAGGCGACAGAGTGAGACTCTGTCTCAAAAAAAAAAAAAAAAAATTCCCAGACAAAAACTGAGGGATTACATCAACATCAACACCTACAAAAAATACCAAAGGGAATTTCTCAATCTGAAATAAAATGACATTAATGAACAATTTAAAAAATCATCTGAAGGTACAAAACTTACTGGTAATAGTAGTCCACAGACAAACACAGAATATAGTAACACTGTAAACTGTGGTATTTAAACTACCCATATGTTAAGTAGAAAGACAAAAAGATGAACCAATAAAAAATAATAACTTTTCAAGACATAGACAGTACAATAAGATAAATAGAAACAATAAAAAGTTAAAAATTTGGGTACAGAGTTAAAGTTATTAGTTTTCTCTTTGTTTATGAAATCAGTGTTAATTTGTCATCAGTTTAAAATAATGGGTTATCAGACATTATTTGCAAGCCTCCTGGTAACCTCAAATTTTAAAATATGGAAAAGATACACAAAAAATGAAATTGAAACAACCACCAAAGAAAATCACCTTCACTGAAAGGAAGACAAGAAGGAAGAAAAGAACGAAGACCAGAAAACAAATAACAAAATGGTAGGACTATGGCCTTACTTATCAATAATAATATTGAATGTAAATGGATGAAACCCTCCAATCAAAAGACATAGAGTAACTTAATGGATTAAAAAAAAAGACCAGGCTGGGTACTGTGACTCACACCTAGAATCCCAGCACTTTGGGAGGCCAAGGCTAGAGAATCACTGGGGTGCAGGAGTTTTAGACTAGCCTGGACAACATAATGACACCTCCTCTCTACAAAAGTTAAAATTAGCTGGGCATGGTGGCACTTGCCTGTGGTCCCAGCTACTTGGGAGACTGAAGTGGGAGGATCACTGGAGCATGGGAAGTCAAGGCTGCAGTGAGCTGTGATCACACCACTGCACTCCAATCTAGGGAACAGAGCAAGATCCTGTCTCAAGAACCAACCCCTGCCTGCCCCTCCCCCAACACACACACACAAGCAAATAAGACCCAATAATCTTTTACTTACAAAAAGGACATAGAATGAAAATAAGGATGCACATAGACTGAAAATAAAGACACCATAGGCTGAAAATACACACACACAGAGTGAAAATAAAGGGATGGGGAAAGATTTTTCATGCAAATGGAAGCCAAAAAGCACAGGAGTAGCTATACATCCATGAGACACAATAGATTTCCAGACAAAAACTATAAAAGGAGACAAAGAGGTCATTATATAATGAAAAAAGGGTTGATTCAGCAAGAGGATATGACAATTATATATGCACCCAACACTGGAGCAGCTAGGTATATAAAGCAAATATTATTAGAGCTAAAGGAGAGATAGACCCCAATAAAATGATACCTGGACATGTCAACACCCCCGCTTTCAGGACTGGATGGATCAGCTGACAGAAAGTCAACAAAGAATTATCGGACTTAACCTGCACTATAGACCTTATGGACCTAATAGATATTTACAGAACATTTCATCCAGTGCCTGCAAAATACATTCTTCTCCTCAGAAGATGGATCATTCTTAAGACACATCATATGTTAGGTCACAAAACAAGTCCCAAGAAATTCAAAAATATTGAAATAATATCAAGCATCTTCTCTGATCACAATGGAATAAAACTAGAAATCAATAACGAGAAATTTTGGAAATGATTATACAAACACATGGAAATTAAACAATAGTGGCCACTATGACCAACTATATGCCAATAACTTGGAAAACTTAGAAGAAATGGATAAACTCCTAGACATATATAACCTACCAAGATTGAACCATAAAGAAAGTCAAAACCTGGACAGACCAATAACAAGTAATGAAACCAAAGCTGTAATTAAAAGTTTCCCAGCAAAGAAAAACATGGGACCCAATGGCTTCACTGCCGAATTCTGCCAAACATTTGAAGAACTAATACCAATCCTACTCAAACCATTCTGAAAAATAGAAGAGGGAATACATCCAAATTCATTCTAAAGGCCAATATTACCGTTACCAAAACCAGACAAAGACACGTCAAAAAAAGGAAACTACAGGCGAATATCTCTGATGAACATTGATGCAAAAATCCTCAATGAAATACAAGCAAACTGAGTTCAACAAAACACTAAAAAGATCATGCATCATAAGCAAGTGGGATTTATCCCAGGGATGCAAAGATATTTCAACATATGCAGATCAATCAATGTGATACATCATGTCAACGGGATGGACAAAATCCATATAGGAAAAAATCTAATAATCTAATTTAAAAATGGGCAAAAGATTTGAGTAGACATTTCTCAAAAGACATACAAATAGCAAACAGGCATATGAAAAGGTGCTTGACATCATTGATCATCAAAGAAATGCAAATCAAAACTATAATAAGATGTCATCTCACCAGTTAAAATGGCCTTTTTCCAAAAGTCAGGCAATAACAAATGCTGGAGAGGATGTGGAGAAAAGGGACCCCTTGTACAATGTTGGTGAGAGTGTAAATTAGTAAAACCATTTTGAAGAACAGTTTGGAGATTCTTCAAAAAACTAAAAGTGGAACTTCCATAGGATCCGGCAATCCCATTGCTATGTATATACCCAAAAGAAAGGAAGTCAGTATATCAAAGACATTTCGGCACTCTCATGTTTATTGCAGGACTGTTCACAGTAGCCAAGATTTGGAAGCAACCAAAGTGCCCACCAGCAGATGAATGGATAAAGAATATGGTATATATACAAAATAGAGTAGTATTCAGCCACAAAAAAGAACGACATCCTGTCATTTGTAGCAACATGGTTGGAATTGGTGGTCATTATGTTAAGTGAAATAAGCCAGTTGGAGAAAGACAGAGTTTACATATTCTCACTTATTTGTGGGAGCTAAAAATTAAAACAATTGAACTCACATAGATTGAGAGTAGAATAATGACTGCCAAAGACTGGAGAGGGTAGTGGGAGAGGGAGTGGGGAAGTGGGTATGGTTAATGGATACAAAAATATAGTTAGATAGAATGAATAAGATCTAGTATTTGATAGCCCAACAGGGTGACTGCAGTCAACAATAATTGTACGTTTAAAAACAAGAGTGTAATTGTATTGTTTGTGACACAAAAGATAAATGCTTGAGATGATGGATACCCATTTACTCTGATGTGATTATTACATATTGTATGCCTGTATTAAAATATCTCATGTACCCCATAAATATATACACCTACTATATACCTGCAAACATTAAAAACAAACCAAAATAAAAACAGGAACCCTGCTGGCAAGGGAGTCTAAGGAAATTTCTGTGTTGCCTAGGCCCTGCAATACAGTAAAAGGGTAGGCAGAGATGATGCTGAACGCATCACAATATCTGGAACATAGCATTATAAATATAGTTTATGAAAGAAATATAGAGACAAAGAAATTTGTCTCTAATGCTTTTAAATATTTCACACAATAAATAAGATCTTCGGTAACTTTCAGCCTTAATATTTTTACGAATAAATTAGAAAAGCTGGAGGGAACTTCCTCAACTTGGTAAAGAACATTTCAAAAAACCTACAGCTAACATGCCTAGTGGTAAGAAACCTGATCCTTTCCCACTGAGATCAGGAAGAAGGCAAGGATGTTCCCTCTCACTACACCTTTTCAGCATTGTTGTGGAAGTACTAGCTAAAGCAATGAGACTTTTAAAAAATTATTTTAAAAAATTAGAAAAGTTACCTGACAAGGCAGTCTTTCAAAGGTACAAAAGTAGAAAGATCTTTGAGCCTATTTGACAGAGGAGTAAAGTGTGTATGTGCACATACACATAGGTGTGTGTGTAAGTGAATTACACACACTATATATAGTATATTGTATGACAAAAAGAATACTGTGGTTTGTGAAAATGGAATTTGTTTGTTTGTTTTTGCCAACCAATCACTCTATGATTTTGGTAGAACACTGGTAGAATTCTGAAAGTTGAAATACAGCTTCATTAATGTTTATTAGGCATTGGCACTGTGCTGGAAACTAGGGACACACAGATGCAAATTATACACCTCAATTCAGTAAATGTTTATTAATTATCTGTCCACTAGGTACTAGGTCTACCAAGATGAATTAAGACCAGATTTATTTCTGCGAGGTCCTCATAATCCAGTGAGAAAGACTGATAAGCAAATGATTATAAGATTGTGATAAGTATATTGATAAATTGAAAGTATGACCACAAGAAAAATATTGAACGGTAAAATTTTAAAATTTAAGTGACAAGAAACTTGGAGGTTACTTAAAATTACCCAAGAAGATGTCATGTCTAGGGGAAAAAAAAAAAGTTGACTCTGGAATGAAAAACATCTTGGGCAGTTACAGTTGAGGAATTTGGGGTTCTTAAGTGTGTATAGAATGGTCACTTCGGGAAATACAGAAAGATTTTTTTTAAAACTCATCTGTAATCTCACCACACAGTTCCCCATAACATTTTGATATATCTCTTTCTTAATCCAAGGGCATCTCTTTTTAAAAATGGAAATAATGGGCCGGGTGCGGTGGCTCAAGCCTGTAATCCCAGCACTTTGGGAGGCCGAGACGGGCGGATCACGAGTTCAGGAGATCGAGACCATCCTGGCTAACACGGTGAAACCCCGTCTCTACTAAAATACAAAAAAAAATTAGCCGGGCGAGGTGGCGGGCGCCTGTACTCCCAGCTACTCGGGAGGCTGAGGCAGGAGAATGGCGTGAACCCGGGAGGCGGGACTTGCAGTGAGCTGAGATCCGGCCACTGCACTCCAGCCTGGGCAACAGAGCTAGACTCCGTCTCAAAAAAAAAAAATAAAAATAAAAATAAAAAAATAAAAAAATAAAAAAAAATAAAAATGGAAATAATGTAAAAAAATAGAGGCCTAAAAGTCCACAAAAAAGTGACAGGTTGCGTGTATATTAGAAGTTATTCAGGGAAAAGAGAGAGAGAAAGAGAGAGAGAGAGACCCATTTGGGCCAGGTATTTTAAACTTCAAAATATACACCTGAATGCAATAACTTCCCAATTCTCATTTCTCTACTATTATTTGCCCTTCACCATCTACCCAGTCACACAATCAGAACCATCCACCTACAGCCAGAATACTCTGTAAAACAATCTAATTTGTTAATCCCTTGGATTGAAATACTTTAATAGCTCCTCATGGATTTTGGTATCGAGTATCAGTTTCTTACTTCAGCACAGACAGCCCTTCTCCGTCTAGCTCCCACCCACCTCACCAATCTGACCTGCCCTCCTGCTCCCCACAGTTCTCTAGCCACATTAAAATGTTTGTAATTGCATAAATGCGTAGTAGTAGTCTCCAATCATCAGTATCTTTTTACCTGCTCTTTTCTCTATCTAGAACGTCATTACTCATCCCTACATTTTCTCTGTTTAATTGCTTCTCCTCTAAAACTCAATTCAAGGATTACCTTTCAAGATGCTGCAGTCTATTCTGTTGCCCCACTATACCATGCACATGCTATCTAACAGCATTTGCTATACTGTTCTGCATTATTGATGAATGTTTCTCTTAATTTGACCTTGAGGACAGGAACTATGTCTTGATGATCTTTGAGGCTCCTGCTACTATCACAGTACCCAACATATAGGAGATGTTATAAATATTAGTCGAAAGAATCAGTGTAAAATGGTAGATAAAGGGGTTGATACTTTTTTTTTTCATTAATAATCTTCAGGAAACACATTTAGAAATTCTGGCAAATGTTAGTTGCCTACCCAATAGCCATTCTTCCATTCTCTTTGGTTATCAAAACCCAGCTTTTGTTGTAGCAATGTACCCTATGGCATGATTCTTGATAGATCTAAGTCAGTCATGGCATCCCCCTTCTTCTTTTCCAGTGATCCATATGGGTTGGGCATGATGAGTCACAGAGGGAAGATGCTGACGCTTCAGGGAGAGGTCTTCTTCCCTGATAGAGAGTCACTTTCTTCCCTTTCCTCCCTGCTGTGTTTACTGTTTTGTAAGGGATATGAAGTATGGAACTGGAGGAGCTGTCCTGTGTCAGCCTGAAATAATCAAAAGAATCAAAAATCCTGTTTTAGGCAACATAGAAAGACCCCATCTCTACAAAAAATTTAAAAAGTTAGCCAGGTATGGTAGCACATGCCTGTACTCCTACCTGCTTGGGAGGTTGGGGTGGGAGGATCACTTGAGCCCAGGAATGTGAGGCTATAGTGAACTGTGATCATACCACTGCACTCTCATCTGGGCAACAGAGTGAGACCTTGTCCCTAAAAAAAAATAATAAAAATTTTAAAATCCAGTTTTAAATAGTTTATTCACCAACCTGGACAACATAGCAAGACCCCATCTCTAAAAAAAAAAAAAAAAAAAAATAGCCAGGCATGGTGGCATGCACCTGTAGTCCCAGGTGGGAGGCTGAGGTGGGAAGATCACTTGAGCCTGAGAGGTCAAGTCTGCAATGAATCGTGATTGCACCACTGCACTCTAGCCTGGGTGACAGAGGAAGACCCTGTCTCAGAACAACAACGAAAACACCGAGTTTATTCAAGGGAAAAGCTGGGAATGGCCATCTGGGAAACAGACTCCAAAGAAATAGGGTCAGTATTCTGAAGTTAAAAGTTAAGGTCTTGCTTATAAATGCAGAAAACAAAGAAATTTAGTAGGATTATAACATTTTCACTACTAGGCTGGCTTATGAGTTACAACAGTTTAATCAGTTACACTTTGTTTTCTTTTCCTTGCAGCTTATTTTACTTCTTAACACCTTATTGTCATCTCCTTTCCAATTTAAGAGTATATTTAACATTCTTTCTTAGACATTGTGATAGTCATGAAGTCTATTTTATGTATTTATAGTGGCTTTACTCATAATTGTGAGAAACTGGAAATAACACAAATGTCCTTCAATAGGTAAATGGGTAAGCACAGGAAAGAGGCAGAAAAGCCCAGGAAAAGAAGGGGGCAGGACAAAGGAATTGGGGGGAATGAGAGAACTGTTCTGTATCTTGAGTGTTGTTACAGTTATATATCTCTGTGTGTTTATCAAAATTCAGAATTGTACACCAAAAGAGCAAACTTCCCTGTTTGTAAATTATAATTTTTTTAACAAAGTTAAAAAAAACTTAATATTTTCTTAAGTATGAGGAAATAAGCTACTAATACAAACAATGTAAAACAAAATCAGGTCAGATCGGCCATCAAACAGATTAAAAATGGAGAAATAATCCAGTTTATCTACTATCAAAAACAATATAAGTTACTCTATCATTCTACTGTAATTTTATTTGAGTCCTTCTCAGAAACCATAAAAGGTAGTGGCTTTGATTTATAAACTAGCAGTACTCTTACCAGCTAGCAAAGTAATCAAGAGTCCTGTGATTCTGGGATATTTTCTATTCACATGTAATACAGAATATGGAATGTGAATGTGCTTAGAGAAGGATAAGAAGTGAGACAATCAGGGTCTTGTGTTAGTTACAGGGAAATACTCTGGCTCCAGTTCTTTAGAACTACACCGAGAGCTACCAAGATTGAGTAGAAGAGATAAAAAACAATTTGGAGTAAATGGAAAGATCATCACACTAGTCTCTAATGCATAACCATGATTCTAAAAATAATACATACAAAATTCAATCATTCACCTTAATAAAATTATCTTGTAGGCCACTGATAATTTTTCATCATCATACTGTAAACAATAGACACCTTTACTATTTTCAGAGTGGCACTGAATCCTCTGTAAGGTGTGTCATCCACACTGCCAGTTAGATTCTATAGTCTCTATAACCTGGATAATCTTTGGGTATAATGACCCAAAAAATGAATTGGGAGGGCCATCTATGGGTCTGTTTTTAAACAGGTGCTGTCCCACCTTCTTTCTGAAAGTCCCTTCCACAGAGGATCAGTGTGTACCATTTGTTCAATCAGCTTCTTCCAAAGCATTCATTCTAGATCACTTGCTGCTGCTCTTCATATACCAGCCCCGCTGCACACAGAGACCTGGCATCGAGATAACATGTTCTGCTATGTGATCTAAGCCTCGGTCTGGTAAAGTCAAGTCCTGCTGCAATGTGGGCTTTGGGTAAAAGTTAATACGCCCATGCTGATAGTGAGAAATTTGTGAAGTAACATGTTTCAAGTAGCCTTAGTTGGTTGGGACTTTCATCTGGGACCTATTAATCCACTCAGAATTTTAAAAAAATTGGTAGAACAACCACTGTCTTAAATTGATACATTGCCTCCAGGCTAAATTTTAGTTACCTTTTGTCATTCCAAACATTTCTCAAATTTGTCTTTAACTATTTGAGATTGAGAAGTAGTTGCCTCTTTCAACTCTACAAGTAGGTCCTCAAATTGGTGTACTCTTGATTCCCTTCGTTGCTTACAAAATGGTCAATTCTTTTTCTCAGCTCTTTTTCTTGTAATAGCTTGCCAAATGCAGCCAATAGCAAATAACACACAACATTCTGTTTTCCAGCCTTCCCACTAAGATACAAATTTATTAAGTACATGACCTATCTTCCAAGTTATTGTAGATAACAATTTTATTAAATGTTTCACTACTGCATCACATGGATTGCTCTCTGAAACTCTGAAAACAATTTTCTTGCTACGTGCTGTCTCTCTTAAATGTTTTATGTTCTTGTTATGGCAGCACCGCACTTTAGATAACCATATCTACCTTAAGTGAGGATGACCTAGATTTTGCTGTAGTAACAGCCCTAAATTCTCAGTAGTTTGAAACAATAAAGATTTATTTGTTGCTTATTCCTATGGTCTGAATGTGCCCCCCAAAATTTATTGTTGAAACTTAATTGCCAATTAGATAATATTTAAGAAGTGGAGGCTGGCTCATCCGAAGGTAGTCAGTTATCTCGATTGTTCACAGTCAGTTACAGATGGAACTCCTTGTTCTACTCTTTCCCCCTTCTCACTACTGCAGTTGACTAGCCTTGAAGAAAAAAAAAAAAAAAAAAAAAAAAAACAAGATGTGGAGGCTTTTAGGAGTGATTAAGCCATGAGGGTGGAGCCCTCATGAATAGGATTAGTGACTTTATAAAACAGGTGCAGCGAGCTGTTCCACCCCTTCTGCCATGTGACAGTGCGTTAAGAGATACCATCTATGAAGAAGAGAGCAAGCATTCAACAGACACAAAATCTGCTGGTGCCTTGATCTTGGACTTTCCAGCCTCCAGACCTGTGAGAAATACCTTCCTATTATTTCTAAATTACCCAGTCTCAGGTATTTTGTTATAGTAGCCCAAATAGACTAACATGCTTATGCAACTTGTCTTCACAATGTGGAGCAGAGCCCCTCAACTACCCCAAATAGACATGTAGCCTACCTCACAGGTGGACTGTGTGATACCTGAGACTCTCAGAGTATACATTGTAAGAGGAAAAACCAAACTGCTTTTTCTCTCTACTGACACACTTAACAGAGAACACATTTGTGACCAGATGTATGGTGGTATTTCCCCACATCCAATCAAGTCTGCAGCTGACACCAGCTGGATGTCCTTTAATGCAATCCAATTCTGATACTATCTACCTGGAGATAGTGTCAGATTCCATAGGTTAAGGGCTCAGTCCCACAAGACTTCTACCACTTCAGGCACAAATTGCAAGTAGTGGGGTGTTATCAATACTTCTGACCAAGTGGCTATAAATCATGGCTCCCATTACCACCTTGGAAAAAACTGCATGTTTTTGGAATGGCTTAGGGACTGGGATGAATTTGTCCCACGTCACGCTGGGCAGGCAGGTACTGCTGTCCAAACCAAGTTGCTGAAGTCCAACTAGCTTCTTACCTTGTTCTTGTGTGGTCCTGGCTGTTTGGGTAGGTGTCCTGGGTGGACTCAGTGTTTCTCTGGGTTGCGTCTAAGATGACTGTCTTTGACACGGTGTTCAGGGGACTGGTGGCATAATGAATCCTTCTCTCTCTCTCTCTCTCTCTTTTGTTTTTCTTTGAGATGGAGTGTTGCTCTTTCGCCTAGGCTGCAGTACAGTGGTGCGATCTCGGGTGACTGCCACCTCTGCCTCCTGAGTTCAAGCGATTCTCCTGCCTCAGCCTCCCAAGTAGCTGGGATTACAGGTGCCCACCACGCCTGGCTAATTTTTGTGATTTTAGTAGAGACAGGGTTTTGCCATGTTGGCCAGGCTGGTCTCAAACTCCTGACCTCAGGTGATCCGCCTGCCTCAGCCTCCCAAAGTGCTGGGATTATAGGCGTGAGCCACCACACTTGGCCTGAATTCTCTCTTATGTGAACTGGCCTGAGGCTCCAGTTTTGTACCCTTTACTAATAATTGTAATAATAAATCTATATAAAGTATGTTTCCAACATTTAGAGCTTTATGAACAGAAGAAACAAATAGGTTTCATAATGTCAGGTTATAAATTTATGTTTGTTGCAGAGAAGTACAATACATTAGCCAATTAAAGATTCAAGCATAAAATATATTTGGATAATGTACTATGGGAGAAGTGGGATGGGAATATGACTTGGAGAAAAGGAATAATCTAAAATTACTTTGTTTCAGAAGGGCTTGTTTATGTATTTTTTAAATGGATGATGGTTATTTTAGTTAAGGGTCTATTAGCTACTGAAGCAGATAAACCATCAAATCTCAATGGCTTAAGTAGAAATTTCTTACTCATGTAAAAATGTAATGGCTATCAGGGAGATGGGTGTTAATGGGAGATTAGAAGGCAGTGGTTGGAGGAAACTGTCTTTGCTTAATGTAGTCAATCAACATCTAGCTGGTAGAAGGGGAAAGAGAGAGAGAGAGCAACATGCAGATCGTTCATGGGTAGTTTTTATGGGCCAGAACAGGAAGTAGCATAAATCACTTTCACTCACATTCTATTGCCCTGAATTCATTCTACACAGCCACACCTAACTTCAAGGGATGCTTTTTATCCATGAAGAAGAGGAAGTGGGTTTGGTAAACAGCTAGCTGATCTGTAATTCTATGGTGGATATAAAAGTTCTAAAATACTTAGATTCATTTTTTGTACACTAAAAAGAGCAAAGTCACAGGTCTACTTTTAAAGTTAGTATCTAAAATGAAAAGGAAAATGTATTTTTTGTGAGGGCAGTCTGTTGAGATTTGGGTTTGAAATATCTTTAGTTGGAGCAGGCAGGCAGTGGCAATCTGACAGATTTTTATGGTTTATAGTTTGTATGTCACAAGGTTGTTTATACATGAACTTCAGCTCATAGAACTTCAGGAGAAAGAGTGTTTCAATTTTAGTGAGTCCAAGTCAGAAAAATGGAAGAAAAATTTAGAAACATTAGTTTGGAGACTTATAGCCAGGAAAGAATTCAGGATTCAGGATTTCCTGCAAGGAAAATAATAAAAACCCCAAAACAATGGACAAGGTTAGGAATTTAATAACAGGTACATGACAATTTTCTTCTGAAACATAGTTTTTCTTTCTTTAGTTCCCCACTTGTAACAGACGTAAGTCATAGAAAGTCCAATTTATTTGTAAAATTACGTTTTAGTCTTTTACCTGGCCTGATTATTTGCATAAAGTACAGTAAGAATAGTGATTTATCACATAGGCTCTTTTAAGTTGGTTTGTTGGAACATTTTCATAAAAAATCTCAGATTAGTCTTTTTAAAAGCTTAGAAGCCAGAGCTGAGTGTGATGATTCATGCCTGTAATCCCAGCACTTTGGGAGACCGAGGTGGGTGAATTGCTGGAGCTCAGAAGCTAGAGATCAGCCTGGGCAACATGGTGAAACCCCATCTACACCAAAAAAAAAAAAAAAAAAAAATCATAGGAGCCAAGCCAAACACTCTAATACCTGTACAAAAACTTAGGGGAATATCTTTCTTCTAAAGGTTCTCAAAATACCTTGACGTTCCTGGGTCTGTCCAAAAGTGGGATTCTTTACTTACTTCAAGGTCAGGGACTTTGTAAGGGAACTGCATAGACAACATACCAGGCTGGTCTTTTTCCAAGTCTACTGGCTTTCTAAAGTGAACTTCAATTCCTCAAAGCCGTCTGGTCATTTCTAAAAATACGACATTCCAGTCTAAGTCTCGGTAAAATAATCTGCATTTCAAATTGTGTACTATTACAAAAGAAAACAGATTCTCACTGAATCTATGCAAATAATTATATTGTCATAAAATAAGAATGCTCGCAAATAGTTTCTAAATTTTGGAGGGATCAAATAAAGAGAAAGGTAAATATTTCAATTTTGCTCACAAAAGTATACTTTACTTAATTGGTGTAAGCTACAAAGAGCTTAAAAGAAAAATGTTTTCTGTACTCTGGGGAGAAAAGAATCAGCAATGTTTCAAATAAAAAGCTGTGGTTAAAAAACAATTTCAGGGCAAGGCGTGGTGGCTCACGCCTGTAATCCCAGCACTTTGGGAGGCTGAGGCGGGCAGATCACGAGGTCAGAAGATCAAGACCATCCTGGCTAACATGGTGAAACCCCGTCTTTTACTAAAAATACAAAAAAAAATTAGCTGGGTGTGGTAGCGGGCGCCTGTAGTCCCAGCTACTTGGGAGGCTGAGGCAGGAGAATGGCATGAATCCGGAGGCAGAGCTTCCAGTGAGCAGAAATCACGCCACTGCACTCCAGCCTGGGTGACAGAGTGAGACTCCATCTCAAAAAAAAAAAAAAACCATTTCAGTTTTTCATCAGTTCAGTCTCATGTAGTTAACTATTGTTCCATGTGATGATACATTAGCAATTTTATGAGTCCACTTTTGTTCTACTAGCGTTCTGAAATTGTTTTACCCCATCTAATGATTCAATCTTGATTTCTTTAAAAAAATTTTGAAAGGATGAGCTTGCTGTTAAAAAAAAAAAAGAAAAAGAAAACAAATTTTTAAAATAGAGATGAGGTCTCGCTATGTTGCTCAGGCTGGTCTTGAACTCCAGGCCTCAAGTGATCCTCCTGCCTTGGCCTCCCAAAGTGCTGGGACTACAGACGTGATTCAGTCTTAAAGTTATCAGAAACACGTATTCAAGATTATTTGTTGTAGTCTTTTCCATGAATTTCCTTAAAGACACAAAACTTTAAGACTTATAAAGAGAGAGACCAAGGCAGGCAGATCACCTGAGGTCAGGAGTTTGAGACCAGCCTGGCCAACATCGCAAAACCCCGTCTGTACTAAAAATACAAAAAATTAGTTGGGTGTGGTGGTGCGCACCTGTAGTCCCAGCTACTCAGGAGGCTGAGGCACGAGAATCACTTGAACCTGGGAGGCAGAGGTTGCAGTGAGCCAAGATCACACCATTGCACTCCCACCTGGGAAACAGAAAAGATTTCTAAAGAACTTTCAGAAAACAAGAGCATAAGCATAAAGCCACAGATGCTTAATTGTGAACAATAAGCCTTAAAATAACCGTGATTAAAGATGCAGTTGACAAGGAAATTTGGTCATTTTTTGTGGCCTACAACAACTTTACACAATATCCATAATTGTGACTAAATAACACATACCACGACATATCAGATTTTTAAGAATCTCATTCAATTTTGGAACACATACTAACACATTTATACAAATATGACTCAAAAAAAGGCTAAACATTATTTCTTACTTAACAATCCTTCCTGCATGATTTTAACATACCAAGTAAGCCTAATATGTCTCTCTTGTACTGCCAGGGACCCTTCTGGAGTGTCTAAAAGTTATTTTGAAGTAAAAAAGACTTAATTTAGAATTTGAAATTTGATTTTGGGAAGCCTGTCAAATATGTCAAAGATTTAAAACACTGGAACAGAAATAGGATCATAGGTCGTTCATTTAGCAAAACTGATCATTAAAATAATTCAAAAAGCAAAAATCTTTTCTTTATGGTAGAGAGGGGACTCAGTTTTCTAAACTATCAAAAGGCCTAATAAAGACAGCTGGAGGCAAACAGAGTCTATCTGTCCTTCTCTTACCCTGTCCCCACATTTTTGCAATTTACTGAAAAATGAGCAACAAAAAATTTTTTACTATCACATTAATACTACATAAGAATCTTTTTCAAAAGAGAAAAACAAATTTTATTTATTTTAATTTTTTTAGAGACAGAATCTCACTCTATCACTCAGGCTGGAGTACAGTGGCATGATTATAGCTCACTGTAATCTTGATCTCCTGAGCACGAGCAGTCTTTCCACCTTACAACCTCCTGAATAGCTAGGACTACAAGTACATACCACTATGCTTGGCTAATTTATACATTTTTTTGTAGAGATGAGGTCTTGCTCTGTTGCCCAATCATGGCTCACTGAAACCTCACTTCCTAGACTCAAGCAATCCTCCCACATCAGCTCCCCAAGTAGCTGGGAGTACAGGCATGTGCCTCTATACCCAGCTAATTTTTGTTTCTTACTTTTTGTAAAGACAAGGCCTCCCTATGTTGTCCAGGCTTGTCTCAAACTCCTGAGCTCAAGCAGTCCTGCTGCCTTGGCCTCCCAAAGTGCTGGGATTACAGGCGTGAACCACTGCACTTGGCCTTACCAACAATTTAAAAACTAGTTTTTCTTTACCAGATATTACTAAATTTACATGAACTTGAAAAGCATTTTGGCTGATTATTTAATTTATGAACACTCATCTATTTATAAGTGAATTTGGTACCATGTAGATAATATAAAAAGGCAGCCATGTGCACATGTTTGCATAAAATACAGAGAAACGTAAGTAGATTTTATAGCATTGATTTAAAAATTTTAGCAACAAGACAGGCAAAACTCACTTAAAGGACAGTTGAATTAAAACCGTGTCATTATAAATGGAACAAGTTAAAGTTTATCTGTCCCACATAGTCAAAGCCCTTATAAAAGTTTTTTTTTTTTTTTTTTTTTTTTTTTTAAGAGAAAACAGTGTAGCACATTTGTATCTCACAGCACAAAGAGAATTTAAGCTTTCTGAAGAAGAAGTCAGGGTGTGTTAGAGAAAGATTAAAACTAGATGCCTAGGTAACACAAAATTATAGGAATTCACCACAGGATTTTATAAGAAGATCAATTTTAGTTAGGTAGTTTTCAAGTTAGTCTCCATTTTCCAATTGGACTATTGAGCTCAGGGTGGAGCCTATTAATGAATAGTGCCAACAAAGTGCTTACAGTTTCCTGGGCCTAATTACTGGTATTTGTGAAAAGCAGACACAGCTGGAAGGCAGAGCACCTAGATCCTAGAAATTTATGACCCCATTTTCACACTGAATTCCAGGTTCCCACAGTGGAGGCAAAAGTCCAAGAGAGAAAGGTCATGGAAACAGGTCGTGCAATCTTCTACAGTGTATCTCAGTGGAAGGAAAGTCCCCCAAGGCTGGTGGGTGACTCAATACAAGTCCCCCAAGGCTGGTAGGATTCCAGCCCACTCTGTCATCAGCCTATCCCCCATAGGAGTCTGGAGTCTTATCCTTTGGTGGTGAGTGTTCCTACAGCCTCCAAGTTTCCAAAATGTACTTAAAAAAAAAAAAATCTAACCATGAAAAAAAAGAGAGAGAGTAGCACCTGTGTAATACCCATTCATTGCAACCACTGTCAGCCACCTCCAAAACTGCAGCCCTTACCAGTGACTGCAGCCACTGAATTTAGAGCCAGCCATTGCATACTCAAGGATCAGGTGTTCTCTCATAGTACAAAATAACTTCTGGTACCCTCAAAGCCAAAGCTATCAGAGAACTCAGTGCAAATGAGAGCAGAGCTTTAGACCTGAGACGAACCTGCTCATGAATTTTGGTGCTTCATGAAGAAGACAGAAGACCCCAAAATGTGGTCAGAGGCACCTTTTTTGTCTTCTTTAAGGAGTGTCATAGTTGCTAGGGGTCCCCTCTAGATCTCTTCATGTGGTATTAAAGGTGGCAAAAAAGGAAGGAATAATAAAAGTAAATGGGATAACAAGTCTCAGGGAAGCCAGTTTGGGGAGATTTAAAACTTCTCAAAAAAGTCAACGAAGTTTTATGTTTTTCTAAGCAAAAAGTTATACCAACAGGAAAGGAAGCAGAGGGATGAAACATATGAAACATATAAATTTTTTAACATATATATATACACACATATGTATGCATGTATATGTATACACACACACGCACACATACATATTTTGAGACAGGGTCTCATTCTGTCACCCAGGCTGGCGTGCATTGGCACCATCATGGCTCACTGCAGCCTCGACCTCCCAGGCTCAAGTGACCCTATCATCTTAGCCTCCCAAGTAGGTGGGACCACAGGTGCATGCCACCATACTCAGGTAATTTTTTTTTTTTTTGTAGACATGAGTTCTCCATATGTTGCCCAAGCTGGTCTTGAACTCCCGGGCTTAAATGATCTGCCTCAGCCTCCCAAAATGTTGGAATTATAGGCATAAGCCATCATGCCCAGCCCAAACATATAACTTTTTATAAAAAGTTTCAGTAAACTGAAAAAAATTCCCATGGGAGAAACACGTTCCAAAAGAGAAAAAGCAGAAAGGCCTTAAAAAAAAGTTTTCGTTTGAATATCAACTTTTAATTAAGCTGGCACTGACCACATAAAGCTTTTTAAAAACAATCTTTTAAAAACTATCAGTTTAGCCATGACAAACAGCCAATATTCTTGGTTTTGAACTTCTTTAAATCAAAGTTATCTTCCAAGTGATTCCAACCAAAACCTATAAGCCTTTTATGACTTACCCAAAGATGCGTAAGGCATCTCCAAAAAGGTGCAAAGCAGTTCTCACAGGAACCAGAACTACCCCAAAGACAGCTCAAGGAAAAAAATTTACTAGTTGCAAATGGGGTACAACATACATTTCTGACCAACCATGTTCTTTAGGGTCTTGGCTTATCAACCAACCATCTTCACATAAAGTCTCAGCAATTGCATAGAGGGAAGATTAAAAGGGACAAACAATTAGTAAGACAGGAAATTGAAAGCTGTCCATGGAAGGGAACAAGAACAGTAATAAATGGGTACCACAAAAGTCAAGAGTTACATGAATATCAAACCTGTAATCACCCAATGAGTTCTTCCTGCCTGCTCTACAGACAGAATCAATTCATTCAGAGCATGCCATTGCAATAGAGAAAGAGTTTCATTGATGTGAGGTCAGCCATGTGGAAGAACTGAAATTATCACTCAAATCAGTCTCTACAAAGGCTCAGAAGTTAGGATTTTTATGGACAATTTGGTGGACAGGGTGATAGGGAATGGGTGCTGCTGATTGGTTGGGGATGAAATCATAGGGGCATGGAAAATGATCCACATGTGCCACCTCTGCCTTGGATAGGTGCCACACGACCAATTGAGTCATGAGTCATGGGTCCAGGTGGGGTCAGTTGGCTGCAAGACACTCTGAAAAAAATCTCAAAACACCAATGTTAGGTTCTACAGTAGTGATGTTATCTATAGGAGCAATTGGAGAGGTCACAAATCTTGTGACCTCTGGCCACATGACTCCTGAGAAGTAAGGGATTATAGAAACTATACCTACATCTTATCAGCATTCAGACCCCACTCATAATCCTAACCTTATGGCCTTTCATTACTTCTACAAAGGTCGGTTAGCTTGGGGAAGGGGTTATTACCATCTTTTCTTTAAGATTAAACTATAAACTAAGTTCTTCCCAAAGTTAGCTTGGCCTATGTCTAGGAATATAATACTAGACTACAAGTTGAAACGTCTTCTTTTTAAATCCTGTGGGGAATCCAAAGCAGGCAGTTTTAGCGTACAAAGGATTTTAACTTTGTTTTAAATCTAATTTCTGCTTTTTTTTTTTTTTAAGGAGAATTTCTAAGGCTAGTCATGGCACTAATATGTATCTTTCTTTCAATTTGATCCTGCCACAAACACAAATAAGGCAGTTACTTAGAATGGAGTAAAATCTTTTTCAAATATAGGAGTCTTTCTAGTCCAAAGGATCCATCTTCTGGCCACTAATGATTAGAATTTCCAACTGTGTATTTATTTCAATAGCAACTCAATTCAATAAACCTCTTCATGGATAAACCAGCAGGTAATTTTCCAGGTTTGGAATAAGTGTCTACCACATAAGCAAGCATGTCTCTGGAGAGGGCATAGAACAGGCAATTCCCATGATTCCCCCAAATTCACTCCCAGAAATAGGCCAAAATAGCAAAAACTTCATGTCACAGATGGTAAAGAACGGTGTTTGTGTGCACTGTTTCTTCATGTTCTGCAGGGAGCAAGTCTATGCAAATCTACCCCCAAAATTTAAGGAAGCTAAGAGGCTGAAGAAACAGGCTGACAATCCAGTTTCTCAGGAAGAAACATTTAATAGGGACTTAACAAACAGAAGCCATCTCTGTGTCTTGTTTGATGGCAAGACAAGATGGTGCATCCCTGCACCATTTACCCTCCCAGGCCCAGGGTTTACATACCACAGGGGAGTAATGTGTAGGACAAGGGAAGTCAACACCCGGGGAAAGGCAAAACTGCTATGTGAATCTGCCTAAGGGCAGGATTTAAAGTCAAGGTTATTTGACCTAAGGGCAGAATTTACTGGAACAGTAAAGTAGAAATCTTAGAAGTATTCTCAGATCAGGGAATCAGAAGTCAACATGGTGGATAAGCATTCACAATGGAATGCTTTAGCCTCTACACTTAAATAACCCACAAATTCATAGGGGACTACCAGTCACAGATCCTTTAATTGGTGACAACAGGTAGGTTCACTTTGGATTAGACTTCCCAGAACTAAGAAGGCAACAAAAATTGAGGCAACAAAAGTCCCTTATGGGTAAGACTTCTTATGAAGACAGACTTCCCTGGCCGAGAGTGGTGGCTTACGTCTGTAATCCCAACACTTTGGGAAGCAAGGCAAGAGGATCCCTTGAGGCCAGGAGTTTGAGATGAGGTTGGGCAACATCTCCCACTCCCCTAAACAACAACAAAAAAGAGAGAAATTAGCCAGGCATGGTGGTACACACCTGTAGTCCCAGCCACTGGGCCGAGGCAAGAGGATCTGTTGAGCCCAGGAGTTTGAGGATGCAGCGAGCTATTATTGCACCACTGCACTCCAGCCTGGGTGACAGAGTGAGACCCTGTCGCTTTAAAAAAAAAAAAAAAAAAAAGACAAACTATACTGAGAGCTTGGCACATTCAGAACAAAGAGTGTACTGCTTGATAGCTTATGTGTCTTGGGGTTCCCAGTCCTTTCAGACTGTAAACCAAAAACAAAATTTGAAGGCCTCCCTGCAACTATCTGAATGGACTGCCTCCTTGGCCAGGACGCTCTAAAATTTAACCTGAAAGACTGGCCCAGGCCATGACTGACAGGAAGAAGGGGAGAGGTCGGACATATCTTATTAATATCAACACAGACCTTAAGTCTGATAAGAAACATTTACAATCTATTTTCTCTGAAGACTGCTACCAATTGCCAATTGTCAATCAGAATATGCTTAAATCTACCTATGACCTGAAAGCCCCTGCTTTGAGTTGTCCCATCCTTCCAGATCAAGCCAATGTAAATCTTACATGTATTGACTGATATCTTGTGCCATATGGTTTGACTTTATCCCTACCCAAAATCTCATCTTGAATTGTAATCCCCACACTCCCTATGTGTCAAGAGCAGGACCAGATGGAGGTAATTAGTTCATAGGGGCAGTCTCCTACATGCTGTTCTCATGATAGTGAGTGAGTATCACGAGATCTGATGGTTTTATAAGCATCTGGCATTTCCCCTGCTTGCACTCACTCCATCCTGCCACCCTTTGAAGAAAGTCTCTGCTTCTCCTTCGCCTTCCACCATGATTGAAAATTTCCTGAGGCCTCCCCAGCCATGCAAAACTGTGAGTCAATTAAAGTTCTCTTCTTTATAAATTACCCAGTCTCAGGTATTTCTTCATAGCAGTGTTAGAACAGACTAATACAGTAAATTGATAATGAAGTAGTGGTGAACTGCTACAAGGATATCCAAAAATGTGGAAGCAACTTTGGAACTGGTTTTGGACAGAGGTTGGAACAGTTTGGAGGGCTCAGAAGAAGACAGGAAAATGTGTGAAAGTTTGGAACTTCATAGAAACTTGTTGAATGGCTTTCACCAACATGCTGATAGTAATATGGACAATGAAGTTCAGGCTGAGATGGTCTCAGATGGAGACGAGGAACTTGTTGGGAACTGGAATAAAGGTGACTCTTGCTATGCTTTAGCACAGAGACTGGTAGCATTTTACCCCTGCCCTAGAGATCTGTGGAACTTTGAACTTGAGAGAGATGATTTAGGGTATCTGGAAGAAGGAATTTCTAAGCAGCAAAGCATTCAAGATGTGACCTAGCTTTTTCTAAAGCATACAATCATATGTGTTCACAAAGAGATGGTCTGAACTTATGTTTAAAAGGGAAGCAGAGCACAAAAGTTTTAAAATTTTGCAGCCTGACCATGTAGTAGAAAAGAAAAACCCATTTTCTGGGGAGAAATTCAAGCCGCTGGCTGCAGAAACTTGTATAAGTAAAAAGAGGCTGAATAGTAATAGCCAAGACAATCAGGAAAATGTCTCCAGGGCATTTCAGAGATCTTCCTGGCAGCCCCTCCCATCACAGACCATAGGCCTATGAGGGAAAAATGGTTTTGTGGGCTGGGCCTAGGGCCCTGCTGCTCTGTGCAGCCTCAGGACATGGCACCCTGTATGCCAGCTGCTCCAACTCCAATCATGGCTAAAAGGGGCCACGGTACAGCTCAGATCGTTGCTTCAGAGGGTGCAAGCCCCGAGCCTTGGCAGCTTCCATGTGGTGTTGGGCATGCGGGTATGCAGAAGACAAGAGTTAAGCTTTGAGAGTCTCTGCCTAGGTTTCACCCTGTATGTCCAGGCAGAAATCTGCTCCAGGGCAAGAGCCTGCATGGAGAACATTGACTAAGGCAATGCAGAGGGGAAATGTGGGGTTGGAGCCCCCACATAGTCCCCACTGGGACACTGCCTATGAAGCTGTGAGAAAAGGGCCATTGTCCTCCAGAACCCCAGAATGGTAGATCCACTGACAGCTTGCACTGTGGGCCTGGAAAAGCCTCAGGCACTCAACACTAACATGTGAAAGCAGCCATGGGGGCTGTACCCTGCAGAGCCACAGGGGCAGAGCTGTCCAAGGCCTTGAGAGAACACCTCCTGCATCAGTGTGCCCTGGATGTGAGACATGGAGTCATAGAAGATTATTCTGGAGCTTTAAGATTTAATTGCTGGCCGGGCACGGTGGCTCACGCCTGTAATCCCAGCACTTTGGGAGGCCGAGGCAGGCGGATCACGAGGTCAGGAGATGGAGATCATCCTGGCTAACATGGTGAAACCCCGTCTCTACTAAAAATGCAAAAAATTAGCCAGGCATGGTAGTGGGCACCTGTAATCCCAGCTACTGGGGAGGCTTACGCAGGAGAATGCTGTGAACCCTGGAGGCAGAGCTTGCAGTGAGCCAAGATCGCGCCACTGTACTGCAGCCTGGGCAACAGAGCAAGACTCCCTCTCAAAAAAAAAAAAAAAAAAAAAAAAAAAAAAAAAAAAAAGATTTAATTGCTGCCCTGTTGGGTTTTGAACTTGCATGGGGCCTGTAGCCCCTTTATTTTGACCAATTTCTCTTATTTGGAATGGGAGCATTTACCCGTTGCCTGTTTCCACTTTGTGTCTTGGAAGTAACTAACTTGCTTTTGATTTTACCTTCACAGTAGCTGGAACTACAGGTGCATGCCGCCACACCCGACTAATTTTATTTTATTTTCTGATATTTTTTGTAGAGACAGGGTTTCACCACATTGGCCAGGCTGGTCTCATAAGGATTCTTAGATTAGACTTTTAAAGGCCTCTCAATGCTAAGAAGCCAACCCAAGGATTCACCATAAGACTGTGCCTGTAATAACTGGACATTTGGTAGAAGGCCTCTCTTCTCAAGATCCTGGCCTCAAGTGATCTACCACCTCAGCTTCCCAAAGTGCTGGGATTACAGGCATGAGCCACCATGCCCAGATACATCAGAATGCTTTTGATATTAATATTCAAACTTTAGAAAAACTTATAAATAATTCTCTTCTAATTTATTTTTTATTTTTATTTATTATTATTATTATACTTTAAGTTCTAGGGTACATGTGCACAATGTGCAGGTTCGTTACATATGTATACCTGTGCCATGTTGGTGTGCTGCACCCATTAACTCATCATTTACCTCAGGTATATCTCCTAAGGCTATCCCTTCCCCCTCCCCTCTCCCCACAATAGGCCCTGGTGTGTGATGTTCCCCTTCCTGTGTCCAAGTGATCTCACTGTTCAATTCCCACCTATGAGTGAGAAGATGTGGTGTTTGGTTTTCTGTTCTTGCGATAGTTTGCTGAGAATGATGGTTTCCAGCTGCATCCATGTCCCTACAAAGGACACGAACTCATCCTTTTTTATGGCTGCATAGTATTCCATGGTGTATATGTGCCACATTTTCTTAATCCAGTCTGTCACTGACGGACATTTGGGTTGATCCCAAGTCTTTGCCATTGTGAATAGTGCCGCAATAAACATACGTGTGCATGTTTCTTTATAGCAGCATGATTTATAATCCTTTGGGTGTATACCCAGTAATGGGATGGCTGGGTCAAATGGTATTTCTAGTTCTAGATCCTTGAGGAATCACCACATTCTTTTCAACAATGGATGAACCAGTTTACAGTCCCACCAACAGTGTAAAAGTGTTCCTATTTCTCCACATCCTCTCCAGCACTTGTTGTTTCCTGATTTTTTAATGATTGCCATTCTAACTGGTGTGAGATGGTATCTCATTGTGGTTTTGATTTGCATTTCTCTGATGGTGAGTGATGATGAGCATTTTTTCATGTGTCTGTTGGCTGTATGAATGTCTTCTTTTCAGAAGTGTCTGTTCATATCCTTTGCCAGCTTTTTGATGGGGTTGTTTGTTTTTTTCTTGTAAATTTGTTTGAGTTCTTTGTAGGTTCTGGATATTAGCCCTTTGTCAGATGAGTAGATTGCAAAAATTTTCTCCCATTCTGTAGGTTGCCTGTTCACTCTGATGGTAGTTTCTTTTGCTGTGCAGAAGCTCTTTAGTTTAATGAGATCCCATTTGCCAATTTTGGCTTCTGTTGCTGTTGCTTTTGGTGTTTTAGACATGAAGTCCTTGCCCATGCCTATGTCCTGAATGGTATTACCTTGGTTTTCTTCTAGGGTTTTTATGGTTTTAGGTCTAACATTTAAGTCTCTAATCCATCTTGAATTAATTTCCATGTAAGGAGTAAGGAAATGATCCAGTTTCAACTTTCTACATATGGCTAGCCAATTTTCCCAGCACCATTTATTAAATAGGGAATCCTTTCCCCATTTCTTGTTTCTCTCAGGTTTGTCAAAGATCAGATGGCTGTAGATGTGTGGTATTATTTCTGAGGGCTCTGTTCTGTTCCATTGGTCTGTATCTCTGTTTTGGTACCAGTACCATGCTGTTTTGGTTACTGTAGCCTGGTAGCATAGTTTGAAGTCAGGTAGTGGGATGCCTCCAGCTTTGTTCTTTTGGTTTAGGATTGTCTTGGCAATGTGGGGTCTTTTTTGGTTCCATATGAACTTTAAAGCAGTTTTTTCCAATTCTGTGAAGAAAGTCATTGGTAGCTTAATGGGATGGCATTGAATCTATAAATTACCTTGGGCAGTATGGCCATTTTCACAATATTGATTCTTCCTATCCATGAGCATGGTATGTTCTTCCATTTGTTTGTGTCCTCTTTTATTTCACTGAGAGTGGTTTGTAGTTTTCTCCTTGAAGAGGTCCTTTACATCCCTTGTAAGTTGGATTCCTACGTATTTTATTCTCTTTGAAGCTATTGTGAATGAGAGTTCTTTCATGATTTGGCTCTCTGTTTGTCTGTTACTGGTGTATAAGAATGCTTGTGATTTTTGCACATTGATTTTGTATCCTGGGACTTTGCTGAAATTGCTTATCAGCTTTAGGAGATTTTGGGCTGAGATGATGGGGTTTTCTGAGTATACAATCATGTCATCTGCAAACAGGGACAATTTGACTTCTTCTTTTCCTAACTGAATACCCTTGATTTCTTTCTCTTGCCTGATTGCCCTAGCCAGAACTTCCAACACTATGTTGAATAGGAGTGGTGAGAGACGGCATCCCTGTCTTGTGCCAGTTTTCAAAGGGAATGCTTCCAGTTTTTGCCCATTCAGTATGATATTGGCTGTGGGTTTGTCATAAATAGCTCTTATTATTTTGAGATACGTTCCATCAATATCGAATTTATTGAGAGTTTGTAGCATGGGGGCTGTTTAATTTTGTCAAAGGCCTTTTCTGCATCTACTGAGATAATCATGTGGTTTTTGTCTTTGGTTCTGTTTATATGCTGGATTATGTTTATCGATTTGCACATGTTGAACCAGCCTTGCATCACACGGATGAAGCCCACTTGATCATGGTGGATAAGCTTTTTGATGTGCTGCTGGATTTGGTTTGCCAGTATTTTATTTAGGATTTTTGCATCGATGTTCATCAGGGAAATTGGTCTAAATTTCTCTTTTTTTGTTGTGTCTCTGCCAGGCTTTGGTATCAGGATGATGCTGGCCTCATGAACTGAGTTAGGGAGGATTCCCTCTTTTTCTATTGATTGGAATAGTTTCAGAAGGAATGGTACCAGCTCCTGCTTGTACCTCTGGTAGAATTTGGTTGCGAATCCGTCTGGTCCTGGACTTTTTTTGGTTGGTAGGCTATTAATTATTGCCTCAATTTCAGAGCCTGCTATTGGTCTATTCAGGGATTCAACTTCTTCCTGGTTTAGTCTTGGGAGAGTGTAAGTGTCCAGAAAATTATCCATTTCTTCTAAGTTTTCTAGTTTATTTGCATAGAGGTGTTTATAGTATTCTCTGATGGTAGTTTGTATTTCTGTGGGATCAGTGGTGATATCCCCCTTATCATTTTTTATTGCATCTATTTGATTCTTCTCTCTTTTCTTCTGTATTAGTCTTGCTAGTGGTCTATCAATTTTGTTGATCTTTTCAAAAAACCATCTCCTGGATTCATTGATTTTTTGGAGGGTTTTTGTGTCTCTATCTCCTGCAGTTCTGCTCTTATCTTAGTTATTTCTTCCCTTCTGCTAGCTTTTGAATGTGTTTGCTCTTGCTTCTCTAGTTCTTTCAATTGTGATGTTAGGGTGTCAATTTTAGATCTTTCCTGCTTTCTCTTGTGGGCATTTAGTGCTATAAATTTCCCTCTATGCATTGCTTTAAATGTGTCCCAGAGATTCTGGTATGTTGTATGTTTCTTCTCATTGGTTTCAAAGAACATCTTTATTTCTGCCTCCATTTCGTTATGTACCCAGTAGTCATTCAGGAGCAGGTTATTCAGTTTCCATGTAGTTGAGCAGTTTTGATTGAGTTTCTTAGTCCTGAGTTCTAGTTTGATTGCACTGTGGTCTGACAGACAGTTTGTTATGATTTCTGTTCTTTTACATTTGCTGAGGAGTGCTTTACTTCCAACTATGTGGTCAATTTTGGAATAAGTGTGATGTGGTGCTGAGAAGAATGTATATTCTGTTGATTTGGGGTGGAGAGTTCTATAGATGTCTATTAGGTCCGCTTGGTGCAGAGTTGAGTTCAATTCCTGGATATCCTTGTTAACTTTCTGTCTCATTGATGTGTCTAATGTTGACAGTGGGGTGTTGAAGTCTCCCATTATTATTGTATGGGAGTCTAAGTCTCTTTGTAAGTCTCTAAGGACTTGCTTTATGAATCTGGGTGCTCCTGTATTGGGTGCATATATATTTAGGATAGTTAGCACTTCCTGTTGAATTGATCCCTTTACCATTATGTAATGGCCTTCTTTGTCTCTTTTGATCTTTGATGGTTTAAAGTCTGTTTTATCAGAGACTAGGATTGCAACCCCTGCTTTTTTTTTGTTTTCCATTTGCTTGGTAGATCTTCCTCCATCCCTTTATTTTGAGCCTATGTGTGTCTCTGCATGTGAGATGGGTCTCCTGAATACAGCAAACTGATGGGTCTTGACTCTTTATCCAGTTTGCCAGTCTGTGTCTTTTAATTGGACCATTTAGTCCATTTACATTTAAGGTTAATATAGTTATGTGTGAACTTGATCCTGTCATTATGATATTAGCTGGTTATTTTGCTCGTTAGTTGATGCAGCTTCTTCCTAGCATCGATGGTCTTTACATTTTGGCATGTTTTTGCGATGGCTGGTACCGGTTGTTCCTTTCCATGTTTAGTGCTTCCTTCAGGATCTCTTGTAGGGAAGGCCTGCTGGTGAAAAATCTCTAAGCATTTGCTTGTCTGTAAAGGATTTTGTTTCTCCTTCACTTATGAAACTTAGTTTGGCTGGATATGAAATTCTGGGTTGAAAATTCTTTTCTTTAAGAATGTTGAATATTGGCCCCCACTCTCTTCTGGCTTGTAGAGTTTCTGCTGAAAGATCTGCTGTTAGTCTGATGGGCTTCCCTTTATGTGTAACCTGACCTTTCTCTCTGCCTGCCCTTAACAGTTTTTCCTTCATTTCAACTTTGGTGAATCTGACAATTATGTGTCTTGGAGTTGCTCTTCTCGAGGAGTATCTTTGTGGTGTTCTCTGTATTTCCTGAATTTGAATGTTGGCCTGCCTTACTAGGTTGGGGAAGTTCTCCTGGATGATATCCTGCAGAATGTTTTCCAATTTGGTTCCATTTTCCCCGTCACTTTCAGGCACACCAATCAGACGTAGATTTGATCTTTTCACATAATCCCATACTTCTTGGAGGCTTTGTTCATTTCTTTTTACTCTTTTTTCTCTACACTTCTCTTCTCGCTTCATTTCATTCATTTCATCTTCAATCACTGATACTCTTTCTTCCAGTTGATTGAGTCGGTTACTGAAGCTTGTGCATTTGTCACATAGTTCTCATGTCATGGTTTTCATCTCTATCAGTTCTTTTGTGGTATTCTCTGCATCGATTATTCTAGTTATCCATTAATCCATTCTTTTTTCAAGGTTTTTAGCTTCTTTGCACTGGGTAAATAGTTCCTCCTTTAGCTCTGAGAAGTTTAATCAACTGAAGCCTTCTTCTCTCAACTTGTCAAAGTCATTCTCTCTCCAGCTTTGTTCCATTGCTGGCGATGAGCTGTATTCCTTTGGAGGGGGAGATGCACTCTGATTTTTTGAATTTCCAGCTTTTCTGCACTGCTTTTTCCCCATCTTTGTGGTTTTGTCTGCCTTTGGTCTTTGATGATGATGATGTACTGATGGGGTTTTGGTGTGGGTGTCCTTTCTGTTAGTTAGTTTTCCTTCTAACAGTCAGGATCCTCAGCTGTAGGTCTGTTGGAGTTTGCTTGAAGTCCACTCCAGACCCTGTTTGCCTGGGTATCAGCAGCAAAGGCTGCAGAAGATAGAATATTGCTGAACAGCGAGTGTTGCTGTCTGATTCTTGCTCTGGAAGCTTCGTCTCAGAGGTGTACCCAGCCGTGTGAGGTGTGAGGTGTCAATCTGCACCTAGTGGGGGATGTCTCCCAGTTAGGCTACTCAGGGATCAGGGACCACTTGAGCAGGCAGTCTGTCCATTCTCAGATCTCAATCTCCATGCTGGGAGAACCACTGCTCTCTTCAAAGCTGTCAGACGGGGACATTTACATCTGCAGAGGTTTCTGCTGCTTTTTGTTTAGGTATGCCCCGTCCCCAGAGGTGGAGTCTACAGAGGCAGGCAGATCTCCTTGAGCTGTGGTGGGCTCTACCCAATTTGAGCTTCCTACTTAAGCCTACTTAAGCCTCAGCAATGGTGGGCGCCCCTCCCCCAGTCTTGCTGCCACCTTGCAGTTAGATCTCAGACTGCTGTGCTAGCAATGAGGGAGGCTCTGTGGGCGTGGGACTCTCTGGGCCAGGTGTGGGATCTAATCTCCTGGTGTGCCGTTTGCTAAGACCCTTGGTAAAGCGCAGTATTAGGGTGGGAGTTACCCGATTTTCCAGGTGTTGTGTGTCTCAGTTTCCCTTGGCTAGGAAAAGGAATTCCCTTCCCCCTTGCACTTCCCAGGTGAGGTGATGCCTTGCCCTGCTTCAGTTCTTGCTGGTCGGGCTGCACCCGCTGACCAACACCGACTGTCCGACACGCCCCAGTGAGATGAATCTGGTACCTCAGTTGAATGTGCAGAAATCACCCATCTTCTGTGTTGCTTACGCTGAGAGCTGGAGCTGGAGCTGTTCCTATTCAGCCATCTTGGGCGCCCCCCACCCCGTTCTAATTTTAGCCAACTTGATTACACATAAAATTCCTTTCCCAAGATTAATCTTCCACAAACCTTCTACGGCTTACATAAACCTTCAGTTTTGTCCTATATTGCCTTATTATATTGGTATATTACCTTAGGACGAAAATTTACTTTTGCTTGCTTCTTACTATTTTGACTACACCAAATTCTCCCTCATGCAAAAGAAAAAATTACTCTCTTCAGCTTTCTTTACCAAAAACACATCTTTCTTACTTTTTTTTTTAGACAAGCTCTTTTACTTTGTCACCCAGGCTGGAATGCAGTGACACAATCATGGCTCATTATAGCCTCGACCTCATGGGCTCAAGGAATCCTCCTGCATCAGCCTCCTGAATAGCTAGCTGGGACTACAGATGTGCATCACCAGGCCTGGCTACTAAAAACAAATTATAGAGATGGGAGTCTCACTATGTTACCTATGTTGTCTCAAACTTATGGGCTCAAGCAATTCTGTCTCAGCCTCCCAAAGTGCCAAGATTACAGATGTGAGCCACAATGCCTGGCCCATATCTTACTTTCTTTTTTTCTTATATCTTGTACTTTTGATTATATATATATTAACTACAATTTTAACTCTTAGCAACCCTAATATCTAAAGAAAGCCTAGGAAGTTAGTAATTTTAAACTTATATACCAGTATTTGCAGGTGAAGCCCATTTCATAGTTTTTAGAAAGATACTAATCATTTTTTTTGTTTATTAACAGATTGAAGTATATTTAGCCTTTCTATACTGTTATAAATGACTCACACATTTTATGATTATCTAATAATTTAACATGACATGACTTTAAGTTTCTGAAAGAAGATTTTAAAGCTATGAAAAGTTCATTTATAAACTTTTATGGCATTTGTATTTATTTATTCTTTTTTATTTTATTTTTATTTCTTTTTTCCTTCAGATGAGATATTTATTCATTCTTATTGAGAGACAGGTCTAGCTGGATTTCCTAGGCTGACTAAGAATCCCTAAGCCTAGCTGGGAAGGTGATTACTTCCACCTTTAAACTTAGGGCTTGCAACTTTGCTCACACTTGACCAATCAGATAGTAGAGAGGGCTTACTAAAATGCTAATTAGGCAAAAACAGGAGGTAAAGAAATAGCAAATCATCGATTGCCTGAGAGCACAGCGGGAGGGACAAGGATTGGGATATAAACCCAAGCATTCGAGCCAGCAACGGCAACCCACTTTGGGTCCCCTCACTTTGTATGGGAGCTCTGTTTTCACTCTGTTAAATCTTGCAACTGCACTCTTCTGGTCTGTGTTTGTTAGGGCTGGAGCTAAGCTTTCGCTCGCCATCCACTACTGCTGTTTGCCACCATTGCAGACCCGCCGCTGACTTCCGTCCCTCCAGATCCGAGTCTATTGTGCTCCTGATCCAGCGAGGCACCCATTGCCACTCCCGATTGGGCTAAAGGCTTGCCATTGTTCCTGCATGGTTAAGTTCCTGGGTTCATCCTAATCAAGCTGAACACTAGTCACTGGGTTCCATGGTTTTCTTCTGTGACCCACGGTTTCTAATAGAGCTATAACACTCACCACATGACCCAAGATTCCACTCCTTGGAATCCGTGAGGCCAAGAACCCCAGGTCAGAGAACACGAGGTTTGCCACCATCTTGGCAGTGGCCTGCCGCCATTTTGGAAGCAGCCCACCACCATCTTGGGAGCTCTGGGAGCAAGGACCCCCAGTAACATTATCAATTATGCTTGAACAATTTATTAAACGAAGCTAGCCATGAACTCAAGTTATTTCTTTGTTAATCGTTTTTACATCCTGTGAATGTTAGGCTACCTAAAGTGTTAGTCACTACCTAAGCAAGAACTCTAAAGTTAAATACATGGGTATTTTGCTGATTAGAAGACACATCTGTTTTTATTAAAATAACAATATTAAACTAGTCTTATTTACTAAAGATTTCCTAAGTTGTGTGAACTCAAAGGCATTTGAGTTTGTGTCTATTTTTCTGATAAAATATGTAGGTTCTTGCTTTTACTTTAAGCCAATTAGAGCCCTTTCATGTATTTTGATAGTAAAATTTCATGTACTCATGACATGTATAAACATATAGATATACAGACAGAATATACACAGACATACATAGACAGAAGCAGATTTTATAACTTTATTAGGTTTTTCATTTGCCAATTCAAATAATTTCTCTCCCCTACTTTAGACTATCAAACCTTAAACAATTGTTAACTAACTTTAAATTTGCATTTACAGAGACATGACTCTTAGGTGAAAATTTATATCCCAAAGGCACGGTATTTAGATCTAAACACCATTATTTCATAAGACAAAGAAGGACATAGGTAAAGGCTCAGTCAAGACAAGGTTGCCAAGAAAAGTATCTTCAACAAGATAAGGTTTGTCATGTAAACTCTAAACCAAGTCTTCCCCATTGTAAAAATTTCTAGTGGTTTAAAAGCAGTAAGGGAGATGCCCTTACAAATGGAGGTTCCTTGTATAGATGTAAATTTCTTTTACAAAGAGTTTGAAAATAGCCAGCTAATGCCAGAAAGTCATATTTTGGAGACTAGTTACATAGGTATTTTCAGTTTACCTTGTTTCTTAATTAGATTACTGACTTTAGGGTGGAGCCTTTTAATGAATAGAGCAAAGAAAGCACTTGCAGTTTACTTTTCACATATTTAAGTATTAATATTTAAGTATGTGAAAGCAGGCACAACTGGAAGGCAGTGCGTCTAGATCTTTAAAAATCAAGGACCCCTGGCCGGGCGCGGTGGCTCAAGCCTGTAATCCCAGCACTTTGGGAGGCCGAGACGGGCGGATCACAAGGTCAGGAGACCGAGACCATCCTGGCTAACACGGCGAAACCCCGTCTCTACTAAAAACACAAAAAATTAGCCGGGCGAGGTGGCGGCGCCTGTGGTCCCAGCTGCTCGGGAGGCTGAGGCAGGAGAATGGCGGGAACCCGGGAGGCGGAGCTTGCAGTGAGCTGAGATCTGGCCACTGCACTCCAGCCTGGGCGACAGAGCGAGACTCCGTCTCAAAAAAAAAAAAAAACAAACAAAAACAAAACAAAACAAAATCAAGGACCCCATTTTTCCACTGAATCTTGGGTTCAAGGTTCAAGAAAGAGGGAAACATTCTAAGACCAGGCTGCATGATACTTCCACAGTGCACTACACTACAAAGACATTTCTCAAGGGTGGTAGGTGTCAGGTCCATAACTATGCCAATTGTCATGCTCAGGGCCAGGTTTCAGCCCATACTGAGGTCCGAGGGGAGTGGGTGGATGAGTAGATAGTTGAAAGGATATTCAGGGGGCCGTAGGCAGGTGAAATGTAGTTTTATTCCGCAGCTTACTTACACTAGCTCTCTCACACCGTTCGCCTCCTCTCTGCTGCTTAGTCTGGCGGCTCCCACACACAGCTGTGTGACCAGCTCTCCCTTCAGGGTCAGCAGCTTAACTCTTTCTCTGTGCATGAGTAGGCTGAGCTGTGTCCTGGCTCCCCGCTGTCCATCCAGAGAGCTCTGAGTCCCTCTCTCTCTTTCTCTGGGTGTAAGTGTGCTTGTACAGTGTCAGCAAGGCAATTTATACCCCCCCCCCCTTATTTTTTTGAGATGGAGTGTTGCTCCATCACCAAGGTGGAGTGCAGTGGTGCAACCTCAGCTCACTGCAACCTCCACCTCCGAGGTTCAAACAATTCTCCTGCCTCAGCCTCCCAAGTAGCTGGGACTACAGGTGCGTACCACCATGCCCAGCTAATTTTTGTATTTGTAGTAGAGCTGGGGTTTCACCACGTTGGCCAGGATAATTTTAATCTCTTGACCTTGCGATCTGCCCACCTCAGCCTCTCAAAGTGCTGGGATTACAGGTGTGAGCCACCGTGCCTGGCCACATTATACCTTTTACAGACAATAGTGGCATAAGGCCAAGGGGATGGCCTTCCCATGTTATGGCTATATGGCTGTGATAACAAGTGGAGTTACACACCTGTGCTACAAACTCACTGAGTCATGCAGGATGTAAGCATCTTACCTCAGCCAATCCTTGACCAAAGCACAGCCGTGTTCCTTACAGTAGGCAATCCAACAGCAATCAGCCCACTCTGTGATCTGCTCATCTCCAACAGGAGCCTTATCTCTTGATGGTAAGAGTTCAAACCTGCCTTTTTATCTAATACCTTTGCAGTAATAACCATTCATTGCAACTGCTGTCAGCCACTTCCAAAACTATAGTTTTTGCCAGTGACTTACCAGCCATTGCACACACAAAAGTCAAGTTCTCTCTCACATTACAAAGTAATCTCTGGTAGCCCAAAAGCCAAAGAGATCAGACAATATTTTTAACAGCTTATAATTCTTTATTATTTAACAATTTAGTTTTCCCCATGCCAATATGAATAGCAATTTGTGAATTAACAGAATCTGATTTTGAAAAAAAATTTGAATCTAGTAATTTTTTTTTTCAGTTTTTTATTTTTTTTGAGACAGGGTCTCACTCTGTCACCCAGGCTGGAGTACAGTGGCGTGATCGTAGCTCACTGCAGCTTTGACCTCCCTGGGCTTAGGTGATTCTCTCACTGTAGCCTCCTGAGTAACTGGGACCACAGGTGTGTCAATGAAAAGAGTAAAACTCTGTAAAATATTTGAAGAGATTTATTCTGAGCCAAATATAATTGACCTTGGCCCATGACACAGTCCTTAAGAGGTCCTGAGAACATATGCCCAAGGTGGTTGGGTGCAACTTGGTTTTATACATATTAGTGAGGCATGAGACATCAATCAAATACATTTGAGAAATACATTGATTTGGTCCAGAAAGATGGGACAATTTGAATTTGGGGGAGGGGGTTGGGAGGAGGGGCCTTCTAGTCCAGAAATTTAAACATTTTCTGGTTGACAATTGGTTGAGTTTGTCTAACGATCTGGGATCTATAGAAAGAAAATGTTCAGGTTAAAATAAAAGACTGTAGAGACCAAGGTTCTTTTGAAGTCTCATAGTGGCTGCCATCAGAGACAATAGATGACAAATGTTTCCTGTTCAGACCTTTAAAAGTTGCTAGACTCTCAGTTAATCATTTCAAGATTGGGAGGGCCTGGAAGAAAAAGATCTAGCTATGTTAATAGAGATTTTTTACAGATGCAAATTTCCCCCGACAAAAGACAGTTTTGCAGAGCCATTTCAAAACGTGGCAAAAAGACATGCTTTGGGATAAAATATTTTGATTTTCTTCTTTATCATGTAATGTTATTCCAGAGTCAAATTGGAAAGTAACTCACAATATATAGGGTTAAATAAAACCCATCTGATGAGAATTTATGGTTTGTAGGGCATGACTCCCCAGACCCTTTAGATATTTGGGCAAGATAAAAAAAAATAAGAGCTTAGTTCACAAGTGTGTGCCACCGTGTCTTGCTAGTTTTTTGTATTTTTTTTAGAAACTAGGTTTTGCTGTGCCCAAGCTGATCTCAAACTCGTGGGCTCAAGGGATCCATCCACCTGGTCCTCCCAAAGTGCTGAGATTACAGGTGTGAGCCACCAGGCCCAGCTGACCCTAATAATGCTATATTATCTTCTAATTCTAGACACATTTCCTCCCTTTTGAGAGAAGGAGGTATGGGTGGTATGTAACCTAAAATCCTTTTTGGAATGTCCAAGCTTTTTGCAGAAAGTGAAAAGAAGCGGATTGAGTAAGTTTTGGAACTTATTAGGCCATTTAGAGATTAGGAGTTGGTTGAACAATTGTTTTAGTTGTAAACTCATTACCTCCTTTGCTTTTCTTCTCTGTTTAATTTTCCTTCCTTTTCTTCCCTGGTTAGAGTATGGGACATTTGAACCACAACATTAATTAGATCATGAGTTTGACAGGTAGTACAACTGGGGTAGTGTCTCTTTAATATAATTATCAACTCTCATCTGATTTTTTTATAAAGTTTGAATTAGGGAATATCATTTTGGTGGTTAACATAACTTTCTTCTTTTAGGTGTGAATATTGTTTAAACACTTTTTCGGCGGTCTCATAGTATGATATTACAGGCTCATTAAGATTTTGTTGGTATTGCTGTATTTTGTTCCACCCAACTATTCTTTGGAGAACTAAGGGAATAGTGTGTAGCAAAGCTTTGGCAGTATGGTAGGTCAGTTCACAATCTGCTTCCAAAAATTTGGGGAAGTCTAAATCCTTTAGCGCCTAAAGGATTTCTCCAATTTACTTTGCTATCTAATATTTGGTTTTACTTTCTGACACTAACATTTGAGCCAGTTGATATGAATCAGAAAATCAGGATCATAAATTCAAAAGTTTGATTTTAATTTTCTGGCAAATTCAATAGGGTCCTGAAGGGAATTAAGGAATCCTTTAAATATGCCCATAAGTTTAACTTTTGACTATGGTTGATAAACCTAGGCCGGTTCTTCTCCGCTGAACACAGAGTGTTCCCAAAATGGAGCCAAAACAGCAGAAGAAGGAGGAGGAGGAGAAAGGGGAACTAGGTTCAGACAAGGAGGTTCTGACAAAAGAGAAAGAGGAACTGAAGGGGAAATTTTGGCAGTCTTTTTCAATTCAGGAATTATTTCAGACAATTTTTGTTTTTCTCTTGCAAATAAATTACTTTATCAGAGCCTTTTTTAGAAGGTTCTAAGTACCATTGAAAATAGCTCTCCCCTTGGCATGAAGTACAAAAAATAAACAAACAAACAAACAAGAAAAAAAAAAAAAACACACAGAAAATAGCTTCCCCATTGATTGTGTTTTTATTTTAGAGCTGGCTTTTTCTGAGTGTGTCATTATCTTCTGTTTATAGATGAGGAAATTGAAGCACTGAAAAGGTAAACAATCACTCACCCTTACTCCAAAGCACTTTACAAAAGAGGGAAATAAGCTTAGAGATGGAGAAGAAGCAAACTAAATATTAGAGAAAGATAGCATGATGAAACACACTGCGAGGCTGGCACAAGGTGCAGTGAAAAGAAGCATGCAATAAAGAAAGGAAAGTAATAAAGAGAGGGAAGTAATCACTAGTGAGCACATCACATGGAATGAGTATTGGATTTGGGTAGGAATTCAGTCCTGGTCCTGCCACTGACTCAGCTTATTTAGGCAGACTATTAGAAGTTAAGAACATGGCTTCTGGAGTCCAACTGCCCAGGTTTGAAATTTTCTGCTTTAGCAACTTTAAGAAGATACATGGCCTCTTTGTGCCTCAATTTACTCAGCAGTAAAAGAGATAGTATTATCTCCCTCATAGGATTGTTGAGAAGATGAGAGTTAATGGGCATTTCTATTAATAGCAATTTGGCTTGTTATAGACTAACTCTCCTGCTGAGAACAAATAAAAACACTGCAAAATGTTTTTAGAAATACATGATTGAAGGTATTGAAGAGCTGCCTAGGCAACAAAAACATTAGAAGTCAAGATCCTAGAAGGAAAGAATGCACAGAGAGAGGTAAGATGTTTGGCAATTCTTTTTTTCTCTTTTATTTTTGCTTATTTATACATTTTTATTTTTTTTACTTTCATCTTTCTTTCCTGGTACCAATTATTAAGTATTGGCTAAGAGACTGGGAAAGTGTACAGAGCTGCTTGCAGTCGTATAGGACTAGGTGAAGAAAAACTGCACTTCAGGGCCTAACAAAAAGGAGAGATCCTAATAAATACTCTGGTTTTCCAGTTTTGATTCCCCAGAAGTTTGCACCTTAGGGTTGTAAATCTACAAGTCATTATAAAAACTGACTCCTTGGTTCAAATCAGCTCAGTCCCTCCTTTTATTAAGTTGACCTGACTTTACTGAAACTGTCTGAAAGGGGAAGAAAGAAAAGTCAAAAAAGGGTATCTTTAGAAGTTGACTTCTGTGGTTTACTTCTAGGTTACTATGATGGTCTCTTGGGACCTTGCTATAGTTTAAATGTCCCTCCAAAATTCATGATGAAATTTAATTCCCAATACAACAGTATTGAGAGGGACCTTTATGAAATGATTAGGCCATGAAGGCTCCACCCTCATGGATGGTATTAATATCCTTATAAAAAGGCTGGAGCGGGTGAGTTTGCTCCCTTTTTGCCCCTTCTGCCATGTGAGAATGCAGCAAGAAAGTGTTATCTTGGAAGCAGAAAAGAAGACCTTATCAGACACCAAATCTGCTGGCACCTCGATCTTGGGCTTCCCAGCCTCCACAACTGTATGATGTCGATTTATATTATTTATCAGTTATTCAGTCTGTGTTTTTTTTCTTTTGTGAGATGAAGTCTTGCTCTGTTGCCCAGGCTGGAGTGCAGTGGCACAATCTTGGATCATTGCAACCTTTGCCTCCCAGATTGAAGTGATTCTCCTGCCTCAGCCTCCTAAGTAGCTGGAGTTACAGTTGTCCACCACCATGCTTGGCTAATTTTTGTATTTCTAGTGGAGCTGGGGTTTCACCATGTTGGCCAGGGTGGTCTCGAACTGCTGACCTCAAGTGATCCTTTTGCCTTGGCCTCCCAAAGTGCTGCAATTACAGGAGTGAGCCACTGTACCCGGTCAGTCTGTGGTATTTTGTTATAGCAGCAGGAACAGAAGAAAAGAGACCTCTGTGTTGCTGGAGATCCTCTAAAGAATCATGTAAAACATATTTTAAAATAGAATTGTCCTACTGGAGGATGGAAAGGCTGGGGCATTCATTCACTAATGCCTGCTCTCCATTTGGTTGAGGGTTAACTCTCCCACATTCTAGGTTGCACTTGCTCATGGCTGAGTGGCCTTTTGCAGCTTTGGAGAATCGGAGCATAGAGATGGTGCTTGATGTAGCACACTGTAAAGCTACATGGAGCTGTCCACCATGGCTGTGCTGAAATTAGTAGTGTCAAGGAGATGTGATAAAGTGTATCAGAAGCCTCGTCTACATATAGAACATAGGTACAGGCCTGACATGCATGTGATTGAAGTCCTAGTAGGACAAGATAATAGATGAGAGAAGAAAAGAGAAGAGAAGAGGAAAAGAAAAAGATTGCAGAAGCAATGTCAAAATAGGTTATGGCCATGAATTTTCTATTAATAAAGTCCTTCACAGGACAAGAAAAAGCAATCCTAAAATTCATATAGAACCAAAAATGAGCCCATGTAGCCAAAGCAATATACTAAGCAAAAAGAACAAATCTGGAAGCATCACATTATCCAAATGATATGGTTTGGCTCTGTGTCCCCACCCAAATCTCATCTTGAATTGTAATCCCCATGTGTCAAGGGAGGGGCCTTCTGGGAGGTGACTGAATCATGGGGGCAGACTTCCCCGTTACTGTTCTGGTAATAGTGAGTGAGTTCTCATGAGAACTGATGGTTTAAAAGTGTGGCTTTCTTCACTCACACACTCTCTCTCTCTCCTGCTGCCTTGTGAAGAAGGTGTTTGCTTCTCTTTTGCCCTCTGCCATGATTATAAGTTTCCTGAGGCCTCCCCAACCATGCAGAACTGTGAGTCAATTAAACCTCTTTTCTTCATAAATTACCCAGTCTTAGGTAGTTCTTTATAGCAGTTTGAAAATGGACTAATACAGAAAATTGCTACCAGGAGTGGGGGACTGCCAGAAAGATATCTGAAAATGTGGAAGCAACTTTGGAACTGGGTAACAGGCAGAGGTTGGAATGTCTAGAAGGCTCGGAAGAAGACAGGAAGATATGGGAAAGTTTGGAACTTCCTAAAGACTTATTGAATGGATTTGAGCAAAATGCTGATAGTGATATGGACAATGAATTCCAGGCTGAGATGAGAAACTTATTGGGAACTGGAGCAAGGATCACTCTTGCTATTGCTTCAGCAAAGAGACTAGCAGCATTTTGCCCTGTCCTAGAGACCTGTGGAACTTTGACATTGAGCGAGATGATTTAGGGTATCTGGTAAAAGGAATTTAAGCAGCAAAGTATTCAGGAGGTGACCTGGCTTTTTCTGAAAGCATACAGTCATATGCATTCACAAAGACATTGTGTGAAATTGAAACTTATGTTTAAAAGGGAAGCAGAGTGTAAAAGTTTTGAAAATTTGCAGCCTGACCATGTAGTAGAAAAGATAAAAGCATTTTCTGGGGAGAAACTCAGCTGTGTGCTGTAGAAATTTGCACAAGTAAAGAGAAGCCGAATGTTAATCACCAAGACAATGGGGAAAATGTCTCCAGGGCATTTCAGTGATCTTAAGGCAGCCCTTCCCATCACAGACCTGGAGGCCTAGCAGGGAAAAATGGTTTCATGCCAGACCCAGGAACTGACTGCTCTGTGCAGCCTTTGGACATGGCACCCTGTGTCCCAGTCACTCCAGTTCCAGCCATGGCTTAAAAGAGGCCAAGGTATAACTTGGGTCATTGTTTCAGAGGGTGCAAGCCCCAAGCCTTGGCAGCTTCCATGTGGTGTTGAGCCTGCGGGTGAACAGAAGACAAGAGTTGAGGTTTGGGTGCCTCTGCCTAGATTTCAGAGGACATATACAAATGCCTCAATGTCCAGACAGAAGTCTGCTACAGGGACAGAGCCCTCATGAAGAACCTCTGCTACAGCAATACAGAGGGGAAATGTGGGGTCACAGCCCCCACATGTAGTCCCCAGTGGGGCACTGCCTACTGGAGCTGTGAGAAGAGAGCCACCATACTCCAGACCCCAGAATGGTAGATCCACCAACAGCTTGCACTGTGTACCTGGAAAAGCCACAGGTTCTCAACACCAGCCCGTGAAAGCAGTTGCAGCCACTGTACCCTGCAGAGCCACAGGGGCATAGTTGCCTAAGGCCTTGGGAGACCACCTCTTACAGCTCTGTTCCCTGGATGTGAGACATGGAGTTAAAGGAAATTATTTTGGAGCCTTAAGATTTAATTGCTGCCCTGTTGGGTTTGGGACTTGCTGGAGCTTATAGTCCCTTTGTTTTGGCCAATTTCTCCCATTGGAATGGGAACATCTAACCAATGCCTGTACCCCCATTGTATCTTGGAAGTAACTAACTTGCTTTTGATTTTACAGGCCATAGTGGGAAGGGACTTGTCTTGTCTCAGATGAGACTTTGGATTTGGGTTTTTGGGTTAGTGCTGGAATGAGACAAGACATTGGGGGACTGTTGGGAAGGCATGATTGTGTTTGAAACGTGAGAAGGACATGAGATTTGGGATGGACCAGGGGCAAAATCATATAAGTTGGCTCTGTGTCCTCATCCAAATCTCATCTTGAATTGTAATCCCCATGTGTCAGGGGAGGGGCCTGGTGGGAGGTGATTTAATCATGGGGATGGACTTCTGCCTTGCTGTTCTCATGATAGTGAGTGCATTCTCATGAGATTTGATGGTTTAAAAGTGTGTAGCTTTCTTAGTGCGCACTCTCTCTCCTACTGCCTTTTGAAGAAGATGTCTGCTTCTCCTTTGCCTTCCACCATGATTGTATGTTTCCTGAGGCCTCCCCAGTCATGCAGAACTATGAGTCAATTAAACCTCTTTTCTTCATAAACTACCCAGTCTCAGGTAGCTTTTTATAGCAGCATGAAAACATACAAATACATTAACTTCAAACTATACTACAAGGCTGCAGTTATCAAAACAGCATGGTACTGATATTAAAATACAAAGTAGACAAATGGAAAAGAATAGAGAAGCCAGAAATGAAGACAAATACTTCCAGCCAACTGATCTTGGACAAAGCACACAAAAACATAAATTAAGGAAAGAACACTCTATTCAATAAATGATGCTGAAAAAACTGGCAAGCCACATGTAGAAGAATGAAACTGGATCCCCATCTCTCACCTTATACAAAAATCAACTCAAGATGGATTAAAGACTTAAATCTAAGACCTGAAACCATAAAAATTCTAGAAGATAATTCTTAGGCAAAGAATTCATGACTAAGACCCCCCCAAAGCAAATGCAACAACAACCGAAAAGTAAATAAATGGGACCTAATTAAACTAAAAAGCTCCTGCACAGCAAAAGAAATAATCAGCAGAGTAAACAGTAACCCCATAGAGTGGGAGAAAAAATTTGCAAACTATACATCTGACAAAAGACCAGTGTCCGGAACCTACAAGGAACTCAAACAAATTAGTAATTAAAAAATAAATAATTCCTATTAAAAAGTTGGCAAAGTACACGAATGAAAGTGGCCAGAAGTGGGCAAAGAACATTTCCCAAAAGAAAACACACAAACAGCCAACAAACATGAAAACGTGTTTAACATCACTAGCTATCAGAGAAATGCAAATTAAAACCACAGTGAGATATCACTTTACTCCTGCAAGAATGGCCCCAAAGTCAAAAAATAATGGATGTTGGCATTAATGAGGTGAAAAGAAACACTTTTACACTGCTGGTGGGAACGTAAATTAGTGCAACTGCTATGGGAAACAGTTTGAAGATTCCTTAAAGAACAAAGAGTAGAACTACCATTTGATCCAGCAATGCTACTACTGGGTATCTTCCCAAAGGAAAATAAATCATTCTATGAAAAAGACACATACACATGCATGTTTGTAGCAGCATAATTCGCAATTGAAAAGACATGGAACTAACCTTGGTGCCCATCAACCAACAAGTGGATAAAGAAAATGTGGCATATATACATGATGGAATACTATTCAGGCATAAAAAGGAACAAAATAATGTCTTTTGCAGCAACTTGGATGGAGCCAGAGGCCATTATCCTAAGTGAAGTAACTCAGGAATGGAAAATCAACTATTGTATGTTCTCACTTATAAGTGGGATGTAAGCTATGAGGATGCAAAGGCATAAGAATGACATGCTGGACTTCGGGGACTCAGGGGGGATGATTGAGAGGGGGATGAGAAGTAAAAGACTACATCTTGAGTACAGCGTACACTGTTCAGGTAATGGGTGCACTAAAATCTCAGAAATCACCTCTAGTCAACTTATCCCTGTAACCAAAATCCACCTGTACCCCCAAAACTATTAAAATAACAAACAAAAACTGATGAAAATTCTAAAGCTACAATTCCATAATTTAAAATCTTCTACCAGGGAACTCTAAGCCAAGAGAATACTTTCACAAACTGACTCTGACCTACTCTATATAGCATGGGAGGAGTTACCTTTTTTCCTCCAGAATGATAAAAGGATTGGATTTCTTGGGCAGTGTGGGTCCACGAAAACAACCATCAACTCAGGAATTAATATAAGTTTTAAAATTCTTCTTCTTCTTTGTCTTTAAAGTTATCCCATAGATATAACAAAAAGATCTGCTTCAAAAGCTTCAGAAACAGAAATGTTTTGACTACATGTTTGCTTTATATATTGCAGTTCCCCCTTTCCATTAGATGTGTATTTTAATAGTTATGTAATAAAGATGAGTAATCTTCTGGCATTTTCATGCTCAGGTTTCCATTCTGATTTTATGCATTTACCTTTTCTTTGTTACCTTAGAATCTTTCCTTATATCAAGTCCCTCAGGTTTTTATTCCAAGTTAGCTAGACTTAGAGGGAGAGTTTTTACATTTATTCTGTCTCTACCTGACTGGAATTGTGGGCTTGGATTAAGACAAAAGAGAAAAAGAAAGAATTGGCAGGGACTTTTGTTTCAGGCCATGATGAGGTAACAGACTGGATTCGCATTTTCATCTTTATTCTTTATTTTTAAGAAAACAACTTTATTGAGGTTTTTTTTTTTTTTAACTGATCATGAAGTTTCTCCTTTTCAGATGTACAATTCAGTGATTTTTGCTAGCTTTTCCAAGCAGTATAACCATTACCCTGTCAGTTTTAGCATATTTTTATGCTCCCAGTAGGATCCCTTGTGCCCATTTCCTGTTAATCTCCGTTTCTATCCCACTGGGCGACACTACTGTATCTTCTATCTCTATGCATTTGCCAATTTGGACATTTTATTTAAATGGAATCATACACCCTCTTGTTTCTGGTTTCTTTCATTGTAGCACATTGTTTTTGAGATTCATCTTGACATACCATGTGTCAGTAGTTTGCTCCTTTTTATTGTTGAAGAGTATTTCATTGTATAGATAGACCATGACACTGTTCACTTCTGCTCCTCTTTCATTGGCTAGAACACAAGTCACATGGCCAAACCCAACTGCAAGGGAAGCTGAGAAATGGAGTCTATGTGCCCACAAGAATGGAGCCGATTGTGATAAGTACAAATACCACGCATGTGGGTGTGTGTAGAAACTGCAGAGTCTGTGCTGGGCACAGTGGCTCATGCCTGTAATCTCAGCACTTTGGGAGGGCGATACAGGCAGATCACTTGAGGTCAGGAGTTTGAGACCAGCCTGACCAACATGGTGAAATCCTGTCTCTACTAAAAATTCAAAAAATTAGCCAGGCATGGTGACATTTACCTTTTCTTTGTTACCTTAGAAACACCTGTAGTCCCAGCTACTCAGGATACTGAGGCAGGAGAATCACTTGAATCCCAGAGGCAGAGGTTGCAGTGAGCTGAGACTGCACAACTACACTCCAGCCTGGACAACGGAGCAAGACTTTGTCTTGGAAAAAAAAAAGAAAGAAAGAAAAGAGGCCAGGTGCAATGGCTCACACCTGTAATCCCAGCACTTTGGGAGGCCAAGGTGATTGATTCATGAGGTCAGGAGTTCAAGACTAGCCTGGCCAACATGGTGAAACCCCATCTCTACTAAAAATACAAAAAATTAACTAGGCGTAGTGGTGGGCACCTATAATCCTAGCTACTCAGGAGGCTGAGGCAGGAGAATTGCTTGAACCCAGGAGGTGGAGGTTGCAGTGAGCTGAGATCGTGCAACTGCACTCCGGTCTGGGTAACAGAGTGAGACTCCGTCTCAAAACAAAAAAGAAAAGGAAAAAGAAACTGCAGAGTCTATGTTTGAGTTGCCTTGATGAGCAATGGAGCACACTCACATCTTAAATCAAAAACTGAACAAAATATATAGAAAGGAGGTATATTACTTTTCTATTGCAGCTGTAACAATTTACCACAAATTTAGTACCTTAAAACAACATAAATGTATTATATTACAGTTCTGAAGAGTCCAAAATGGATCTCACTGGGCTAAAATCAAGGTGCTAGCTGGGCTGCATTCCTCCTGGAAGACCTAGGGGAGTATTTGTTTCCTTATTTTTTCTAGCTTCTAGAGGCTGGGAAATTGGCTTATGTATTCACTGATTTATGGCTTTCATCCATCTTCAAAGCCAGCCACACATTATTCTGACCTCTGCTCCATCATCACATCTCCTTCTCTCACTCTAATTCCTCTTCTTCTCCTTTTCACCTATTAGGACCCCTTATCAATACATTAAGCCTACTTGAATAATCCAGGATAACCTCCCCATCTCAAGATCCTTAATTTAATTACACAGGCAAAGTCCCTTTTGCCACTTAATATATTCACAGGTTCTGGGAATTGGGACATAAACGTTTTGTTGTTGGGGGGATGTCATTATTCTGTCTACCACATAAGGATTTCAGACATTGGACAACAGGCAGGATGATGGGGAACAAATGAAGAGGGGCTCATTTAGCTCAGTAGCTTCCATTACTGACAGAATAGAGTTTCCAGGCCATACCACAGGAAGTGGGGACTCAAACAGATCTTGATGGTCTCCTTGAATAGAGGAAACAGAGTTGAGAATTCACACAGGGCAAGGTAGCTAGATTTCACTTGGCAGAGTACCGGTGAGGAGAGAGCTTCATGGAAAAGAGAGAACTAAATAGAGAAAGAGAGCTTCGGATATTTGCCAAGTTGTCCTTGAGTCTTTTTTTTTTTTTTTTTTTTTTTTTTTCTTGGTAGAGACGGAGTTCTCCCTATATTGCCCATGCTGGTCTCAGACTCCTGGTCTCAAGCAATCCTCCCACCTCGGTCTCCCAAAATGCTGAGATCACAAGCATGAGCCACTGCGCCCAGCCCTTCTTGAGTCTTTAACTGAGTACTCACCAAAGTGTATGTAGAAAGAAATCATTTAGGGCTGCTGAGAGAATCACCAGAGATGAGCAGGAAGAACAGTCCCTGGAGCTCACACAGGAGTCCACTGGCCAGAGTGAAAAAAAACTGGTAATACATGGGACATGAGGTGGGATACACACAGGGTATTGCTTCAGTAATGAGGCAAAATTGCTCTAAACTAAAAGCTACTCTTGTCCCACGAACAAAGCTTGAGGGAAAGCCTTAGAAGGACAAACTATTTTCAAGTAACTTAACTGAACAATGCTCAAGAATATCAAAAGGAATATAAATTATGTAGCATCAAATGGCATAAAACTCCAATGTCAAGCATCCAGTGAAAAATTATTAGGGATACAAGGAAACAGAAAAATATGACTTATAACAAGGAGAAAAATTACTTGAAAGAAATAGACACTAGAATGGCATAGATTATCATCTGTTATTATCAATGTTTATATCATCAAATTAGTAGGCAGTATAAGTTATTATAACTATAACTATGTTATAAAATGTATGTGTTCAACAAGGCAGAGGAAAGCTTAAGCATGTTAAAGAAAAACAGAAGATATAAAGAAATTTAAATCAAACTTCTATAGATGAGAAATACAGGGTCTGAGATTTTTTTAAAGTACACTGGGTGGGATTAATAGCAGATTGGACGGTGGAAGAAAATATAATATGTAGCAACAGGAATTACCCAAAATGATACACAGAAAGAAAAAAAGTTGAACTGTGGGACAAATTCAAGTGGCCTAATGGGTGTATAACTGAAATCCCTGAAAAGGAGGGCTAGGATAACAAAAAAATTGATGAAGTAATGAATGAAAATGCTGAAAAGTATGAACCCACAGAACCAAGAAGCTCAATGAACCCTGCACATAAGAAACATGAAGAAAACTACACCAAGGCACATTATAATCAAATTGTGATAAAGAGAAAATCTTAAAGGCAGCTAGAAAAAAACACATACTACATAGAGAAGAACAAAGATTTAAAAATCCAGCATATTTCTTGTTGAAAATAATGCAAACCAAAAGATGGTGGAACATTGTTGGCAAAACACTGAAAACAATCAAACTAACATTCAACACCCAGTGAAAATATCTTTTTTAAAAAGGCAAAATAAAGGCTTTGCTGGATATATAAAAAACTGCCCATTTTACTTTGCTCTCCATCCTTTTCGCCATGTAAGGATGCAGCATTCAAGACACTATTTTGGAAGCAGAGATCTGGGCTCTCATCGGACACCAAACCTGCCAGCTCCTTGATCTTGAACTTCTCAGCCTCCAGGACTGTGAGAATAAATTTCTATTATTTATAAATTAAATACACACACACACACACATATGTATATATATAAAGAGAGAATTTATGCCAGAATTGCACTACAATGCTAAAAGGGCTGGGTGCTGTGGCTCACACTTGTAATCCCACACTTTGGGAGGCCGAGGTGGGTGGATCACTTGAGGCCAGGTGTTCAAGACCAGCTTGGCCAACATGGTGAAACCCCATCTCTACTAAAAATACAAAAAATTAGCTGGGTGTGTTGGCAGGCACCTGTAATTCCAGCTACTCAGGAGGCTTAAGCACAAGAATCACTTGAACCCGGGACACAGAGGCCACAGTGAGCCAAGATTGTGCCACTCCACTCCAGCCTGGGTGACAGAGTGAGACTCCATCTTAAAAACGTGAAAGACAGAGAGAGAGAGAGAGAGAGAGAGAGAGAGAGAGAAATAAAGAAAGACCAAAAGAAATCTGCCAAGCAGAAGGAAAGTGATACTAGATGAAGGAAGAAAGAAGAAAGAAAGAGAGAGAGAGAGAAGGAAGGAAGGAAGGAAGGGAGGAAAATAAAGGAAGGAAAGAAGAAAAAGAAAGAAAGAAAGAAGGGAAGAAAGAAAGAAGAAAGAAAGAAAGAGAAAAGAAGGAGGAAATGAAGAAAGAAAGAAAAAGAAAGATGAAAGGAAGGAAGGAAGAAAGAAGAAGAAAGAAGAAAAGAAATAAAGGAAAGAAAGAGAAAGAAAGAAGGAAAGAAAGAAAGAAAAGAAAAGAAAAGAAAAGGAAAGAAAAAGAGAGAAAGAAACCTGCCAAGCAGAAGGTAAGTGATACCAGATGAAAACCTGGCGCTACACAAAGGAATGAAGACAGAATGGAAGTGGTAAAAATGTGGGCAAAGATAAAATACTCTTCCTGCTAATTTAAAAAATTTCTTTACAAGATAATTGAAGCCATGTGTGGTGACATGTTCTAGTAGTACCAGCTACTCCAGAGGCTGAGGCAGGAGGATCAATTGAGCTCAGGCATTCAAGACCAGCCTGAGCACCAAAGCAAGACCTTTATCTCTTAAGAAAAAAAATTGGCCAGCTAGTCACAAAAGACCACATATGATAAGGATTCATTTACCTTAAATGGCCAGAATAGGCAAATCTATAGACACAGATTAGTGATTGCCTAGGGCTTGGCAGATTGGGGGAAAATGGAGAGTGACTGCTAATGGGTAAGGGGTTTCTTTTTGGGATGATGAAATGCTCTAAAATGATGGTTGCACAAGTCTGTGAATACACTAAAAATTGTTGAATTGTGCACTTTAGATGAGTGAAATGTATAACTTGTTAATTCTCTCTTTTTTTTTTTTTTTTTTGAGATAAAGTCTCACCTTATCACTCAGGCTGGAGTGCAGTGGTGTGATAATGGCTCACTAAAGCCTTGCAGCCTCAACTTCCTGGGCTCAGGTGATTCTCGCACCTCAGTCTCCTAAGTAGCTGGGACTACAGGCGTGCATCACCATGCCTAGCTAATTTTTTATATTTTCTGTAGAGACGGGGTTTCACCATGTTGCCCAGGCTGATCTTGATCTCTTGAGCTCAAGCAATCCACCCACCTTGGGCTCCCAAAGTGCTGGGACTACAGGCATGTGCCACCATGCCTGGTATTGTTAATTATATCTCAATAAAATTCTTTTTAAAAAAGATAGCTAGGTATTTAAGGCAAGATTAATAACAATGAGCTGGTCACGGTGACTCACCCTTATAATCCCAGCATTTTGGGAGGCTAAGGTGGGAAGATCACTAGAGCTCAGGAGTCTATGACTAGCCTAGGCACCATAACAAGACCCCGTCTTTACAAAATAATTTAAAAATTAGCTGAGCGTGGTGGTAAATGCCTGTGGTCCCAGCTACCTGGGAGGCTGATGTGGGAGTATTGCTCGAGCCCCTCAGGAGGTTGAGGCTACAAGTGAGCTGTGATTGCACCACTGCACTCCAGCCTGGCAACGGAGAGAGACCCCATATCAAAAAAAATTAGTAACAATGCATTGTAATGCTTATAACATCTGAAGGAGTAAAATGCATGAAAATAGCACAAAGCCAGGGGAGGGAAAATAGATATATATTGTTGTAAGGTTATTATACCATACATGAAGTACCGTAATTCTTGAAGGCAGATTATAATAAATTAAAGATTTATACTATACATCAAGGAAATGCAAGTTAAAATGACAATGAGATACTACTTCACACCCACTAGGATGGCTATAATCAAAAAGAAAATTAAGAACAAGTATTAGTGAAGATATGGAGAAATGAGAATCCTAATGCACTGTCGTGGGAATGTAAAATGATGCAGCTGCTTTGACAAACAGTCTGGAAGTTCCTAAAATGGTTAATATAGACTTACCATGTGACCCAGTAATTCCATGTCCAGGTGTGTACAGAGAAATACAAACATATGTCTACACAGAAACATGTATCTAATACTGATAGCATCATTATTGATAATGGCCCAAAAGTGAACACAATCCAACTATCCATCAACTGATGATAATGAATAGACAAATAAAATGTGTTATATCCATATAATGGAATATTATCTGTGAATAAAAAGGAATAAAGTACTGATATATTTTACAACATGGTTGAACCTGAAAACATCATACTAATTGAAAAAAGTCACAAATGACCACATATTGCATGATTTCATTTATACCAAATATCCAGAATAAGCAAATCTAATGGTTGCCTATGGCTGAGGAGAATGGAGAAATGGAGGGGAAGGTTGCTTAGGTGTAGGGGATCTCTTTTTGGGAACAATGAGAATGTTCTAAAATTGATCATGGTGATAGTTGCCAAATTCTGTCATACTAAAGCCATTAAATTATATATTTTAAGTGAATGAAGTGCATGGTATGTGAATTATATCTCAAAAAGAGCTGTTTTACCAGATGGGCAATATAGTGATGATAACAGTGGCAGCCTATCTGGAGCAGCTGCTCCCATCACGCCAGCTGCAGCAGGGAGGCACAGCTGGGCTGCACCTTCCATGGAGCCGGCAGGAGCCAGGAACAGGTGGGAACCCCTCCCCTTCCGAGTTGGTGGGGCAGGAGCTCCCCAGGTACAGCTGCAGCTGCCCAAGTCATGGCTCTGGACTCAGGCATCCTTACACTCTTCGGGGCCTGGGAAGGCCCCCCACTGCCCTTGCAGACTCAGAAATGCCTGCTCCTGCTGGCTGGCTTCTCACTGCTATTGGTGCTCACTCTGATCTTGCTGCAAAGTCAGGGCTGAGCCCAGGTGCTGTCACAGTGTGGCCAGATGTGCACACACTCAGAGCAGTGCTGACACACCTGCTCCCCGCTACCCACTCCAGGGCATCCTCTCTGCTGAGAGCAGCAGAGTCGGGACAACTAGCTGTAGAGAGGAGCTACCCACTCCATGGCCTCCTCTCCCCTGAAAGCTAGAGATACATTGGGACAACCAGCTGCAGAAATAGAAACCAGCTGCAGAGAGGAACAACGCACTCCAGGGCCTCCTCTCTGCTGAAAGCGCAGCGATGACAAGACAACCTACCTGCAGAGAGGAGCCTCCCAATCCAGGGCCTCCTCTCTGCTAGGAGTGAAACACTTATTGGGATACCCTAGCTATGTAAAGGAGCTACCTACTGTGGGTCTCTTCTGAGCTGTTCTATCCCTCAATAAAAATCCTTCTCATCTTGCTCACCCTCCACTTGTCTGCATACTTCATTCTTCCTGGTAGCAGGACAGGAACTCAGGACCTGTCAAATGGTGGGGCTAAAAGAGCTGTAGCACAAACAGGGCTGAAACATGCCCCTTGTTTGCCACATTGCGGGTGAAGAGAAAGAGAGAAGAGCTATGGCCCTTTGGGAAGCCCAGACCTGGGAACTCCCTGAGCCAGAGTTGTGACTCCCTCTTTGGGGTCCTGCAGTTCCTAGAGTCTGTAAGCTTCTGGGTGCCACCGTGTTTTCCAGTGGCAGCCTTGGAAGCTGCTTGTGGTGTGCCTGGTCCAGCCACAGCCTTGCAGAGAACTGGCACCCATGCCAGTACTTGGAGCTTCCTGCCCCACTGCAGCAGCTGGCGTGCCTGACTGTGCACAGTGGCTAGACCCCATGCTTGCTCACTCACACATCTCTCACCACTCCATGCCTGGCTCGCCCTAGGCAGCCATAGGATCCAGGCCAGTAGCATGAGCTGAGAGGAGCCTGCCAGGCCAAGTGGGTGGAATGAGCTCAGCAGCCCCAAGCAAAACTTAGCCACAGAGGTTTCCAGCCAGAAAAGCAACACCCCAAAAATCCTGCAACAGTGAGACCTCATCTCTGCAAAAAATTTAAAAATTAGTCAAGTGTGGTGGTACGTACCTGTAGTCTTAGCTATTTGAGAGGCTGAGGTGGGAGGATCACTTGAGCCTGGGAAATGAAGGTTGCATAAGCCGAGATCGCACCACTGCACTGCAGCCTGGGTGACAGAGCAGTACCCTGTCTCAAAAAGGAAAACAGTCATTTTAAAAATAAAGTTTAAAAAATGTATATTAGAAACCCTAAAGTAACCATTAAAATACAAAACAAAGAGTTGTAGCTAATAGGCCAACTGGAGATAAATGGAAAAATAAAAAATACTGAATCCAAGAGAAGTTAACAAGAAAAAGAGGGAACAGAAAACAAATAGGACAAATAGAAAACAAAAAGTAAGATGGTAGACTTAAACCCTACCATATCCTTAATTATGTTAAGTGTAAATATCTTAAACACCCCAATTTAAAGGCAGAGATTGTCAAGTTGGGTAAAAAAGCAAGACCCAACTATATGCTGCATATAAGAAACCCATTTGAAAAACAAAGTAACAAATAACCTAAAAATTAAAAGATGCCAAAAAAAAATCCCATGCTAACACTAGTCAAAAGAATACTAGGATGACAATATTAATTTCAGACAAAGTAGATTTCTGAGCAAAGAATATTGCCAGTGTTAAAAAGAATCATTCTAAATCCAGGTACAGTGACGTGTGCCTGTAATCCTAGCTACTCCAGATGCTGAAGCAAGAGGACCACTTGAGCCCAGGAGTTTGAGACCAGCCTGGGCAACATAGTGAAAAAAAAGTCAAAAAATTAGCTTGGTGTGGTGGTGAGTGCCTGTAGTCCCAGCTACTCGGGAGGCTAAGGTGGAAGATCACTTGAGCCCGGGAAAAGTTGAGGCTACCTTGAGCCATGATTATGCCGCTACACTTTAGCCTGGGTGACAGAGTGAGACCCCATCTCAAAAATAAAAAATAAAAAATGAAAGAATAAGAAAATGAGATAAAACAAAGGAGTCCATTGGTCAAGAGAACTTAGCAATTCTAAATGTTTATGCACCTGATAATTAAGCTTCACATACACAAAATAAAACTGATGGAACTGCAAGGAAAAATACATAAGTTCACAATTATAGTAAGATACTTCAACAACTTTCTGATTAGAATTTAATAGAAGAGATAAACAGAAAAACTGTAAAGATATTGAAGACTCAAACACCATAAACCAACTTGACCTAATTGAAATTTATCAAATGCTTCACCCAACAGCAACAAAATACATGTTCTTTTCTAATATCCACAAAACATTTACCAAGATAAGTCATATTCTGATCAAAAGCCAAGTCTCAGTAAGTTGAACAGAATTCAGATGTACAAAATATGACCACAAGAAAATTAAATGGAACTCAACAACAGAAAGATATCTGAAAAATCCCCAAATAGGTAGATATTAAATATAAATAACACACTTCTAAATAACTCAAGTATCAAAGAGGCAAGCAAAAGAATGTTGAAATTATTTGAATTGAGTAAGAAGAAAAATTTGTGAGATGATGCTAAAGTAGTGCTTAGGAGGAAATACATAGCATTAAGTGCATATATTTTTTTTAAAATTGTTTCAAATTAGTGACCTTAGGAAACTAAAAAGAAGAACAATTCAAATCCAAAGAAGCCAAAGAAAGTAATAAATATGAGAGCAGAAATCAATGAAATGGAAAACAAATAAGCAAAAAGAATAGAGAAAAATCAATAAAGCCAAAAACATATTGAGAAGATCAATAAAATTGATAAATCTGTAGCCTGACTGATAGGAGACAAAAGAAGATACACATCACTAATATTGAGAAGGAAAGGGGGCCATAACTATAGGTTCTATAAACATTAAGAGGATAATAAGGGACTATTATAAACTTTTTACTAATATATTCAACAACTTAAATGAAATAGACAAGCTACCAAAGCTTACTCAAGAAGAAATAGATAATATGCAAAGTTTTATTTTTATTAAAGAAATCAAATTTTTAATTAAAAATTTTCCCATTAAGAAAACTCTAGGCCCACATGGCTTCACTGTTCAAGTCTACCAAAATGTAAAAGCAAAATAGTAACAATTCTACAAAAAGTCTTTCAGAAAATTGAAGAAGAAGAAACTTCCCCTAATTCATTATATGAGAGTAGCATTAACCTGGTACCAAAACCAAACAAAAACACAGAAGATAATGAAACTGTATGCCAGTGTTCTTCATGAACATTGAAATAAAACTTCTCAACAAAATGTTAACAAAGTAAATCCAGTAATGAATACAATAGTTAATACATTCTGACTAAACTAGTTTATCCCACAAATGCAAGAGTGGTGAAAAAAATTTGAAAATTAACCAATGTAATTTCATCTACACACACACACACACACACACACACACACACACACACACACACAAATTCTTCTCAATAAATGAAAGAAAAACATTTGACAAAGTCTTACATTCATTCCTAATAAAAACTTTCATCAGTGTAGGAATAGAAGGGAATTTCTTTTACCTAACAAAGTTCATATATAAAAAATTTACATCTACCCTCATGGTTTATCATCAACAACTGAATGCTTTCTGTCTAAGATTCCAAAGAAAGAAAGAAATGTCCATACTCACCTCTTTTTTGTTGTTGTTGTTATTGTTGACAGGTTCTCGCTTTGTCACCCATACTGGGGTGCAGTGGCACTATTATGGCTCACTGCATCCTTGACCTCCTGGGCTCAATTAATTCTCCCACCTCATCCTCCCAAGTAGCTGGGAATACAGCTGTGCACCACCAGGCCTGGCTAACTTTTTTATTTTTTTGTATTTTTGGTAGAGACAGGGTTTCATCATGTTGCCTAGGCTTGTCTCAAACTCCTGGGCTCAAGTGATCCTCTTGCCTTGGTCTCCCAGAATGTTGGGATTTATAGGCATGAGCCACTGGATGGGCCTACATGCTCACCTCTTCTATTCAACATTGTATTAAGAAAATAAAAAGAAATAACAGTATATAGATTATAGAAGAAGAAGGAAAATTTTATTTGGAACGACAAAATCATCTAGGTAGAAAATCTTAAGGAACCCCTCAAGAAAGATAATATAACTATATAACTAAGAAGTGAATCATCATTGAATGATATATAATGTACAAAATATATAAAAATATTAACCACAGTCAGGTATTAAAATTCTAAAATCTATACCATTTACATAACATTGAAAAAAAATTTTTTTGAGACAGTGTCTTGCTCTGTCACCCAGGCTAGAGTGCATTGGTATGATCTTGGCTCTGCCAACTTTACCTCCTGGGTTCAAGTGATTTTCATGCCTCAGCCTCCCGAGTAGCTGGGCCTGTAGGCATGCGCCACCACACCTGGCTAATTTTTATATTTTTAGTAAAGACAGGGTTTCACCATGTTGGCCAGGCTTGTCCGTAACTCATGGCCTCAAGTGATCCACCCACCTTGGCCTCCCTAATTGCTAGGATTAGAGTCATGAGCCACTGCACCCAGCCTAGAAAATTTAAAATATTTAGGAATAAATTTAATGAAACATGTTGAAAATCTGCACACTGAAAATGACAAAACATTGCTGAGAGAAGCTAGGGATGACCCAAGTAAATATAGCAGAGAGATATAGCAGGTTCGTGAATCAGAAGACTCAGTATTGGTCAGATGTTAGTTCTCCCCCTGGAGATTCAATGCAATCCCAATAAAAGGCCAGCACAATTTTTTAATAGAAATTGACAAGCTGATTCTACAATGCGTTTGAAAATGAAAAGAATCTAAAACAGCCAAAACAACTTTAAAAAAGAATAAAGCTATTTATTTACACTATTTGATTTCAAGACCTATAAAGCTACAGTAATCAAGATGGTATGGTATTGGTGTAAAGACAGACAATAGAACAGAGTAGATAGTCTGGAATTAAAGGTAAGGCTACAGTAATCAATGTGATATGGTAGTGTAAAGACAGGCCATAGAACAGAATAGAGAGTTTGGAATTAGAAATATAATTCATTTTTCACAAAGGATCAATGCAATTCAATAGTGAAAGGATAATTTTTAAACAAATGACACTGAAGCAATTGAATTGCTGTATGTGACAACATGAATCTCACACTATACACAGATTACGTACACTCACCTCACACTATATGCATACTGTCTACAAAAATTAACTCAAAATGGCTCAAAGACTTAATTGTGAGGGTTACTACTGTAAAATTTCTAGAAGAATCAAGGAGAAAATATTCATGACCTTGGATTTGGCAAAGATTTCTTAAACAGGATTCAAAAAGCGTAAAAGAAAAAGAGCCACTGTATTAATTATCTACTGTGGGACAACAAATTACCTTTAATCCTAGTGACTTAAAATAGTACTTATTGTTACCTTTGTGAGTCATGAATCCCAGCATGACTTAGAGCTGAGACCTCTGCTTCAAGGGTCTCTCACAAGGCTACAGTCAACTTTCAACAGGGGCTGTGCTCTGATTTGAAGTCTCAGCTAGTTAAGGATCCACTTTTGAATATTGTAGTCAAGATTTAGTTCTCAAGGATTGTTGAGAGGCCCTTACTTCTTTGCTAGCTATTGGCCAGAGGCAACTCTACTTTGCCCTGTGGGCTTCTCAGTAGGGCAGCTCATGAAAGAGCCTCTTGCTTCATCAAAGGAAGGATGAAAGAAGAGTCAGGGAGAGGGTACAAGCAAGAAGCAAGTCACAGTCTTTTCTAGTGTAATCCTGAGGTGATATTCTATCACCTTTGCCACAAGTTATTCATTAGAAATAAAACACTATGTCTAACTCACATTCAAGGGGAGAGGATTACACAAGGTCACAAATGCCAGAAGGTAGGGATTGTTGAAAACAGTTTCGGAAACTTCCAAAAAATTTACAAAATTTAAATCTTTTGCTCTTCTGAAGGCATTGTCATGGACTGGGAAAAAACATTCACAAAACTTTATCCAATAAAAGAACTGGTATCTAAAATATATAAAGAATTCACACAGTTCAATAATAAAAAGACAAATAATCCCATTTTCAAAATGCCAAAAAGCTGGGCACAGTGGCCCATTCCTATTGTACAAGCTACTTGGGAGGCTGAGGCAGTATGATTGTTTGCACCCAGGAGTTTGAGGCTGTAGTGCACCATGACCACACCTGTGAATAGCCACTGCACCTCAGCCTGGGCAAGAAACTGAAACCCCATCTCAAAATAAAAAATTGGGCAAAATATTTAAACAGATACTTCATAAAATATATGTGTGGATGGCAAATAAGTACATGACAAGATGCTCAACATCATTATTTGTTATGAAAATGCAAATTAAAACATAATGAGATACCATCATATATCCACTAGAATGTTAAAAAGACTAGCAATACTAGTCTTTGGTGAACATGTGAAGCAACCAGGACTCTCATACTCTGCTAGTGGTACTTAAAATTGATGTAATCTCTTTAGGAAACAGTTTGCAAGTTTCCTAAAAAGTTAAACATGAACCTATTATCATGAGATCTTTGGGGTGTTGCTTCACCTGCTGGAAACCTGCCAGTGGCACCTTTACCCAAGTTTTCCTCAGGTCTGCTGGGCTTGTTTTGCCCACTTGGCCTGTCAGGCTGCACTTGGCTTGCACTATTGGTCTGGATCCCACACCTACCAAAGGTGAGCCAGGGGCAGAGTGGTGAGGAATGTGTGAGCGAGCACGGGGTCTGGCCACTGCACACAGCCAGGCATGCTGGCTGCAGTGGGGCAGGCAGCTCCAGGTGCTGACACAGGTGCTGGTCCCCTGTGAGGCTGTAACTGGACCAGGCATACTGCAAGCAGCTTCCTCTAGGGGCACTGGGGAACACAGTGGCACCTAGAAACTAGGAGACACTAGGAACCACAGAGCCCCAAAGAAGGTGTCACAGCCCTGAATTGGGGAGCTCCAAGATCTGGGTTCCCCAAAGGGTTGCAGCTCTCCTTTCTTCTCTCCTTCTCATCACCTGCAACGTGGTGAGCAGGGGGGCATGTTTAAGCCCTGTTAGTGTTACAGCTCTTTCAGTCTTGCCATATGGGGGTCCCAAGATCCTGTCCCACATCCAGGAAGAATGAGGTATGTGGACAACTGGAGGGTGAACAAGGTGAAGAGATGCTTTATTGAGTGACAGTATAGCTCTTGGGAGACCCAAAATGGGTAGCTCCTTTCTGCAAGCAGGTCACCCTGACATCTCTGCAGCCCTCATCAGAAAAGAGACCTGGAGTGGGTAGCTCCTATCTGCAGGCAGGTCATCCCATCATCTCAGCAGAGAGGAGACCAGAGTGGGTAACTCCTATCCACAGGCAGGTTATCTCAACATCTGTGTAGCCCTCAGCAGAGAGGAGACCCAGAGTGGATAGCTCCTAACCACAGGCAGGTTGCCCTGATGTCTCTGGAGCCCTCAGCAGAGAGAAGACCTGGAGTTGGTAACTCCTCTCCACAGGCAGGTTGTCCTGTCATCTGTGCAGCCCTCAGTGGAGAGGAGACCCAGAGTAGATAGCTCCTATCCACAGGCAGGTCACCCTGATGTCTCTGAAGCCCTCAGCAGAGAGGAGATCTGGCGTGGGTGGCTCCTATATGCAGGCAGGTTGTCCCGTTGTCTGTGTAGCCCTCAGTGTGGATTCTATCCAGAGGCAGGATAGCTCCTGTCCACAGGCAGGTCATCCCAATGTCTCTGCAGCCCTCAGTGGAGAGAAGCCCTGGAGTGGGTAGCTTCTATCCACAGGCAGCTTGTCCAGATGTCCCTACAGCTCTCAGTGGAGATGACACCTGGGGTGCATAGCTCCAATCCACAGGCAGGTCATCCTGACAAGTCTGCAGACCTCAGTGGAGACTAGAGCTGGAGTGGGTAGCTCCTATCTGCAGACAGGTCATCTGCCCGAGTCTGGCTGAGTCTGGGGATTTTTATGGGCTTCAGAATGAAGGAAATACATGCTGACTGGTCCACGGGCAGCCATGGGAGAACCTGGAAAAAGCACCATAAGTTCTCACTTCAGTCTGCAGAACTGGCAGCCCGGGCCACAGCCTTCAGGCCATCCCTAGCTTGAAGGCAGGGCTTCACCAGGAGCCGCCTCTTTCTGCCCAGGAGCCTGGCTGCCTCCTGCTGCCATCAACTTGCTGTCCATGGTGCTCACCAGCACCCAGGCTGCTCATGCTGAGGGGCACCTGCAAGCTCACACTGAGCTGCTCTCTGGCCCCTCTCAGACTCCCTCCCGTGTTCCTTAGTACCCAAAGTCCAGAGGGGACTGAGGTGGCAAGGGCTGGTGGGCCAGTGCTGCCCCAAGCGTACACACTTGGCCAGGTCATGACGGTGCCCAGGCTGGGTTTCAACTCTGCTCCAAAATCAGACCAGGCACCTAGAGTAGGGAGAGGAGCAGGGACTTCCAAGCCTGTGGGGGTAGGGGGCCTTCTTGGTCCCCAGAGCTCTAGAATGCCCGGGTTCACAACCCCGGCTGGGTGGCTGCAGCTGCACCTGGAGGGCAGGGCTCCTACCCATCCAGCTCTGAAAGGCGCAGGGCTTCCACCTGTTCCTGGCTCCCTCTGGCTCTGTGGAGCACACAGCCCCAGCGGTGCCTCTCCACTGCAGCCAGTGTCATGGCTGAGGCCACTCCAGACAGGCTGCAGCTGCCATCACTATTATATAACTCAGTCATTACATTCTATTATATTATTCTATTGCTGCTATAAAAAATTACCACTAACTCAGTGGTTTAAAACAACACAAGTTTATTATCTTACAGCTCTGGAGGTGAGAAGTCTAAAATCAATCTCATTGGGCTACAGTCAAGAGTTGGAAAGGCTGGTTCATTCTGGAGACTCCAGGGGAGATTCCGTTTCCTTGCCTTCTAGCTTCTAGAGACTGGCTGAATTTCTTTGACTCCTGCTCCCATCCTCCATCTTTAAAGCCAGCAACGTAGCATCTTCAATCCCTCTCTCAGCTCCATTGTCATTTCACTTTCTGTCTGACTCTGACTCTGTTGCCTCCTTCTTACAAGGGCCCTTGTGATGACATTGGGACCCCTTGGTAATCAAGTGAATTTCCCACCTCAAGATCCTTCACTTAATCACATCTGCCAAGTACCTTTTGTCATATAAGGTAAATAGCAAAAGGGAATTAGGACATGGATGTCTTTGGCAGATCATTATCCAGTCTGGCAAAAACTTCTAGGTATTCATTCCAAAAATAAAGGAAAGTGTGTGTTCATACAAAATCTTTTTTTTTTTTTTCCCCCCTTGAGACAGGGTCTCACTCTGTTGCCCAGGCTGGAATGCAGTGGTGTGATTATGGCTCACTGCAGCCTCGACATCCTGAGCTCGAGTAATCTTCCCACCTGAATCTCTTGGGTAGCTGGGACCACAGGCATGCACTACTATGCCTGGCTAATTTTTTTTTTTTTTTTTTGAACATGAAAATTTGCCACGCTGCCCAGGGTGGTCTGAAACTCTTGGTCTCAAGCAATCCTCCCACCTTAGCCTCCCAAAGTGCTGGGATTACAGGCATGAGCCACCATGCCTGGCCCATACAAAATTTTTTACACAAATGTTCATAGCAGCTTTATTTGTAATATTTACAAATGTTTTATTTGTAAAACAAAAAGTCATCTATACTCCTTTAGCAAGTGAATGGATAAACAAATTGTGATACATCCACCCAATAGAATACCACTCAGAATAAAAATAAATTATACAGCAACAACATAGATGAATTCAAAGTAATCACACCAGATAAAAGGAGCCAGATGATGGTGTACATACGGTATGATTCTATTTATAGAAAAATTCTAGAAAATATAATCTTATCTGTAATCAAAAGCAAATCAGCAGCTGCCTAGGGACAGAGTGGGATGGGAGAGGTGGGTTTGGATTACAAGGGTCATGAGGGCATTTTTGGGGGTGATGGATATGTTCATTATCTTGATTTTTGTGATGGTTTCATGAGTATAAACATATATCCCTTTATAGATGTGCCGTTCATTATATGTCATTGTACCTCAGTAAATCTGTTAATACAAACAAAAACCAATTGATTCCATTTGGATTAAAGATAATAAAAGAGTTGGAGCATTTTGCTGGAGGATGAAACTATATTCATCTTGGTTACTTCATAAGCAAACTGGATTTGGTGGGGGCAGAATGCTTAAACAAATATAAGCAAAGCTTCCTCTTTTCTGTTTTTTCTTCATTTTTTTTGGCTTTCCATAGACGTTGCTGAAACACACCAAGAAGTTGCTAGCTGTCTTAAAGGTCCTTTTAGAGGACTCTGCCTCATCTTTGCTTAAAAAATATCTAACAGTTGAGGCTCAGAAATGCTTATTTTCAACTAATAATTTTTTAACTTTCTCTCCCTCTCCCTTTTTGTTTCTGTTTTTGTTTTTGTTTGAGACAAGGTCTCTCTCTGTTCCCCAGGCTAAAGTGCAGTGGCGCAATCACGGTTCACTGCAACCTCTGCCTCTGAGGCTCCAGTGATTCTCCCACCTCCGCCTCCCAAGTAGCTGGGACTACAGGTGAGCACCACCATATTCGGCTAATTTTTGTATTTTTTTTAGAGATGGGGTCTCACCATGTTGCCCAGTCTGGTCTCAAACTTCTGAGCTCAAGTAATCTGTTGGTCTTGGCCTCCCACAGTGCTGGTATTACAAGTGTAGGCCACCATGCCCAGCCAACTTTCTCTTTTGGTTGTAGATTTCATCACAATGCGTGTAACTTCTAGGTCAGAGTATAGCAGCATGCCACACAGGCCCCTACTTTCAAAATCCCACTGAAAAACTAGGGTCCAAGTAGAATGCTTTAAGCAGCACATGAATCCAATGCTTTGTACTGAGCACTGATTATATGGAAAGGAATTGAATTACATATATTAAGTCTATTTCTCCTTTTGGACTTTCATGGTAAAAGGACTACATATTGTGCTACTGCCTAATATTTGCTGTAATCTGAAAGGACTAAGTGGGCTGTAATCTGAAAGGACTATAATGTGTGGTCAAAGAAAGAATGAAAATTACAGTAAGGTCATGAACTTCTTACACAAAGAAATGAAAAATTCTGTTTTATTTCAGATTTAACAATCCTAATTGAATACGTAATATTTGCATGATGTCCTAATATTTACACTGAGTGCAGACAATAAATTCTACTGTAAAACAGTCCTGCAAATTGTAGCCAAAGTCAATGTTCTTTTGCTTACTGCAGCGAGACTGGTTCTTTTTACTTCTAGATAGTTCAGTATTCTTGCCATTAGATGGCAGTCAAAACTAATGCAATGATTAAACTCCAAGTTTAATAATGATTTACATAGGTACAACATGTTATTCAGTGGACATATTTATAAAAAGCTCTGTGAAAATTGAAAGACATTGTCAATGATCTAACATTCCTCTTGGAAACCAGGCATTTTACAAGGTAAATAGGTATCCCAAAGAGATCAGGTCTTTTTTAAAAATACGCTTTCTGAAAATTTGGAGTATAACATATGTACAGTAAAATGCAGAAAGCACCGTGAGTTAAAGGCATCATCACGAAGTGAAAACACCTGTATAAGCATCACCTAGATAAAATGAAAGAACATTACCAGCATCTCAGAAGACTCCCTTGTGTTCTCTCCCAATCATTACCTTCTCCCTTCTCCCCACAGGTAACCATTATCCTGACTTCCAACATTATAATTTAGGTTTTCCTATTTTGAGAAAGTTTTTAAGTGTTATTATATATCATTTACGTCTGGCTTCTTTCACTCAATATTTTTGTTATTTTTGCTTGTAGGTATATTTCATTCTTTTCCCTTGTGGTTAACAAATTTTATTATATGAATATACCACTATTTATCCATTCTACTATTGGAAATCTGGGTTGTTTCCAGTATTTAGCTATTATAAATAATTTTCTGTGATGAACATCCTTGCATGTGCCTTTGGTGCACATAAGAACATATGGCATTTGAGTATATACCTAGGAGTAGAATTTTTGTATTGCATAGTATGCAATATTGCCAAATAGTTTTTCAAAGTTGTATCAATTTACACTTCCACTAGCAGTGTGTGAGAATTTCCATCATTCCATGTCTTTGCTAATACTTGGTGTTGTCGATCTTTTCTATGGCAGCCATTCTGATAGACATGTAGCGATATTTCAGTGGGGTTTTAATGTGCATTTTTCTCATACATAATAACATTAAACACTTTTTGAATATATTTTCTTATGTAAGTGTTGATTCATGTATTTTGCCAATTTTCCACCATGTGGTCTATCTTACTGTTTTGTAGAGACTTTTTATATATTCTAGATATGAGCCCTTTGTTGGGTATATGTATTATTAATATATTTTCCCATTCTGGGTTTGTCTTTTCATTCCCTTAAAAGCACTTTCTGGTAAATTTTAATTTACTCATTTTGTCCATTTTTTACTTTATGGTTAGTTCATGCTTTTTGTACTTTGTTTTAAAAACCTCTGCCTATACCAGAGTTGTGAAGATAGTCTTATATATGTTCTAGAAACTTCACTGTATTAACTGTGAAACTCTGTATTTTCTTTTTTTTCTTCTTTCCCCCCCCCCCCTTTTTTTTTTTTTTTTTGAGACAGAGTTTCACTCTGTCGCCCAGGCTGGAGTGCAGTGGTGCAATCTCGGCTCACTGCAAGCTCCATTTCCTGGGTTCACACCATTCTCCTGCCTCAGCCTCCCAAGTAGCTGGGACCACAGGTGCCCGCCACCACGCCCGGCTAATTGTTTGTATTTTTAGTAGAGACGGGGTTTCACTGTGTTAACCAGGATGGTCTTGATCTCTTGACCTCGTGATCCACCCACCTCGGCCTCCCAAAGTGCTGGGATTACAGGCGTGAGCCACCGGAAACTCTGTATTTTCATAAAATTCAACTCCAGGTAGATCTTAGATTAAACTGTGAAATACACTTGTTTACTATTGCTTGCAGTCATGTAACTTGTGGCATTCCTTTCTTCTGGACACAGGAACCAGAAATAGGATACTAAGAACAGGGAATAAAAATTTGTTTTTTCTCAGATTGTATGTTTGCTTGTGAAGAAATTCTCTCCTGCCATTTCTGCTGAAATGGAGAGAAGCGAGGGTACGCAAGAGACACCACTTCTTCAGGTTAACTCCAGGACAATGATCTAGGAAGTGTTCTAGGTTACTCTGCTGGGCATGTTTTCTCTTTGCAGACTGAATTCTGAAGTACTGCAGTCAGTCATTCCGTTAACATGTAATGAACCTTTTTTTTTTTTTTTTTTTTTTTTTTAAAAGACACGGTCTCGCTCTGTTGCCCAGGCTGGAGTGTAGTGGCATGATCACAGCTTACTGCAACTTCAACCTTCTGGGTTCAAGTAGTCCTCCCACCTCAGCCTCCTGAGCACCTGGGATTATAGGCACATGCAATCATGGCTGGCTAATATTTTTATTTTTTGTAGAGACAGGAGGGTCTCACTACGATGCCCAGGCTGGTCTCAACCTCCTGGACTCATGCTATCCTCCTGCCTTTGGCATTGCAAGTGCTGGGATTATAGCCATGAGCCACTGCACCTGGCCTTAAATGACATTTGAGTAATAGTGAAGATGAGATAAATTGTGAACAGGCAGGGTGTCTCCTTGAAGCAGGCTGGGTAAATTGCTATGATGGCACAACACTAGGAAGAGTTTCCAGGGGTAGCAGATCCTTGTTACTCCGGGACCCACCCACTAGAAGCACAGAAAAGGCAGGTTACTTAATAGGTGGATAAGCAAATGTTCAATTACCCTTCCGTGTAATCTGGTGGCCAAAAACATTAATTAAGAGTCCCCTTTCCTGAGTCTTCAGCTTAAACACTGAGCAGCTTCCTGTCTCACCACACCTAAGCGGAGATTTGTTTGAACTCACCGCACAGGACTCCTTAAACAGAACCTCTCCAGCCTTGCTTGAAGTGAGTAATTTATTTTCTGGGTCTTTCCTGGGAGATGCAGGGAATGGTGTTCCCGTGAGTTTGTGGTGTGTTTGTTTGTGTTTGCTGTTTTATTTGGCAAATTCCACAGAGTAATGTGTGTGATATTCATGTATAATTAAAATATACTGTGGAGTTAACAAAAATACATGCAAACATTATGGCTTAATCATTGGAAATTTAGAAATTCTGACTTAATAGGCCTACAGTGAGGCCTGGGCATTGTTGGTTTTTGTAATTTTAAACTTTCTTTAGATAGATAAAATATGGACAATGTAATAAAATTAAATGTACAAAAGAGAAGTAGTGAAAAGTAGGACTCTTAAAAAAAATCATCCCAGTCTCCTAGTTCCCCTGTCCAGAGGGATGTACTTACTTCCAGTTCCTTGTGTTTCCTTCCAGAGGTATTCTGTGCATACAGAGAGTAAAAATTCTCTTTTAAACAGAAGTGATAGCATCATTTACTACTGTTCTGAATCTTGTAAGTCACTAATTTTTAAAAGGCTCTCCAAGAGATTTTGAAGCAAATGCCTCATTAAAAGCTACTAATAAAAAGCTATGCTTCTGTTCCCCCCTAAAAGCTATGGATGCATTTATTAAAAATCTTTTATATCTAATTTCATGTATTCAGCAAGGCCCTCAAATATGTGGTCTAAATTCATCGGGTTAAGACTCTCTGATCTAGGGTGTTCAATGTAAGAATACTTGGTGTTACCAGATTAAAATATTGCATGCTTAGTTAAATTTGAATTTCAGATATATAATAGTTTTTAGTGTAAGTATATTCCATGCAATATTTGTAATATCTGAAATTCAAATTTAAGTGGGAGTCTGAATATTTAATCTGGCAGTCCTATACAAAATTTTGATGCATCAGAAGTTATTCCAACTGATAGTCTGTAAAATGCCCTCTTTTTGAGACGACCTAGGTTATAATTTTAAAACCAAGCCCTTTAGGTTAAAGCCAAATTCTCTGAGTTTAATTTAAATTAGGTATCTGTTGGCTTACTTCAACATAAGTGGATTTAACTTGCTGTTTTATCTCATGGGATAAACCTGTATTGTTACAGTGAAGTGGCCACCGAAATTAAAAAATAAGCTTGAGGCCAGAAGTTTGAGAGCAGCTTGAACAAATAGTGACACCCTCTTTCTAAAAACACAAGAAATTAGCAAGATTTGGTGGAATGCAATGTAGTCACTGCTACTCAGGAGGCTGAGGTGGGAGGATCACTTGAGTTTGAGGAGGAATTGAGATCCAGGAGTTTAAGGCTGCTGTGAAATATGATGTTATGCTTCACGTCACTGCCCTCCAGCCTGGGCAATAGAGGAAGACCCCATCTCTTAAAAAAAAAAAAAAAGAAAGAAAGAAAGAAACCAAAACACCAAATCTTGAATTTACACATAGTAGACTATGTGTATTACTTTTAAAGAATTTAAAATATCTAGTCTGAGCCATGTTAGTCTTTAAAATCAACATTAAAATCTTAGCTGATTGGATTTGGATAAGGATAAGGAGAACCAGCCTAGAGGTAAGTGCTCATGATTGATTATTTAAATCATTTCTATTATCAATAAAAAATTATTAAGCATTTACTTAAATGGTGAAAAATTCTGACATGAAAGATGCAGAATTGTGGTTTATTATCTTTTAAGTAAATCAATCACAACATATTATGCTACAGTTTGCCATGGTTACCACAGGACTGAATGAAGGAGGATGAACAAGAAATGAAAACTTAAAACAAAAGGCCTTCTGCTTCTACTGAGCAAAGGCAGCCACCTTGAGCTTCTACAGCCCCTCATATTTATTGGGTAGAAAGAGCAGGGAGCGGGAGGTAACGATTGGTCGGCTACTTAATTGATCACAGGTTCACATTATTGCTAACAGGCTTCAGATGTGCCTAATCACAAGAAACACTTGTGCCTGGGGCGTGACTGCCCTCAGCATTCCTTCTGGGCGGCAGACACAGTTTGTCAGTTTGCCAACAACTTGCTTTCATGGGAACAGTCTGCTGTTTACTCATATAGCCTCCAGTGGCATACTGAGTTGATCACAAACCTCACTCTTTTGGCCTGCAACAATATTATAATAAATATCAAATGACAAAGAATTACAAATGTTAGAATTCTACTATGAAGATAGTAGAGGCAAAGATTACGGCAATGGATATGATTCTGTTACATAAGAGATGAAAAAGAACTTGTATTAGACCCTGAGTATCCCAGACAATGTCTGAATGGACTCAATAAAATTAAAATTTATCATTTCATTTCAGAATTGTAGCTATAGTACATTTTCATTTCCTTCCCGGCTAATCTACATAGGATTTAGACAGTGGTATGCTTATATTTAACAATCAGCGCTCCAGGGAAAAAGCCCTGATTTGAAGCATTTGCTAATTCCCATGGTATAAATACTCTTACCATGACTGCTATCAAGCTAACATTTTTTAACAACCTGTTTGCAAAATTCCTGAAAATTTAGCAATTTATTCTTTTGAATCTGTACAAGCTGATTTTATTTCTATGAGTTCACATGATGTACCTGTCTGGTTTTCATAAAAAGAAAACAGAGAATGTTCGTTCTTTGTTAACTGGTGTGCATATCTTGAAATTTTTTATCACATGCCAAAAAAATTTCCAAACAAAACTCAACAACAAGAAAAAAGATAGGAATACTTTAAGAAATTAATATAAATTTTGAATGGGTTTGGGAAAGTACAACCAACACCTAGAGAAAACTATAACTTTTGTTCTACCAGGTCTCCTGCCCTGAAGAAAATTTAATATAAACAAATACCTAAACATTTTTAAAGTTACACAGTTCTATCATAATGCAGTGGGAAAAATCCAACCAATGTAGAAAAGTAGACATAAGTTACCTCTTTAAACACATCTATTCCATTTGATTTATATTGAATTTTCTTTTGTTTTTCCACATTTCACTGGAGCAATTACATGAAATGCTTTAACTAGATTCAATAATGGCGAGTAGAATTCCAAAAAACATAAAATGGCCTCTCTGTCTCCCTCTCACTTTCTTTCCCTCTCTCTCTCTTTCTTCAGTGAGCCACCTTGAGCAATGCCCTTGAAGTTTTGGATTTCTTCCAATTCTTGGGTTGGAAAACTGGCAGTACAGAAAGTAGTGATGACTATTAACTAGCCAGTGCCATTCTTCATTTGGCTGGCATGGACTCAGCATGCTAGTGTGATCCCATTTTTGAAACATTAAAATGGTACTGCTCTTTGATTTTCTTCCTTAAGGTAGTTTTAGCTTGATTGTTCTGGCCTAGCTACTTGAAGGATAATTTTATTTCTGGACATTGTCTCTGTAGCTTTAATTTTAAGACAAAGTCTTAAGATTTGCAAATGACATGGGATTGATTTATGGTTGAAAGTTGATGTACTTGGACTAGTAAATTATTATATATCCAAGAATACAGCAGTGAAAAACTTTGTTTCATATTTTGCCTTAACAAAGGATTCATGAAGGGAATATTCGAAACCAGAAAGGGCATTAGTTAAATGTTTATAACATAAAGAAATTATAAAAGGAACTTGCATTTGAATTACTACATAATATATGCAAAAGAAAACATAACACTTTAAGGGACTATTATAGACCAGAGTTCTATGATATGCCTGAAGCGAAAATGCATTCGATAAGTTATTTTTCATAATAAAAAGAGACATTGTAATAATTGTTTAAATTGCTAAAGCACCTTTGTAATTTAGGCCCTTTCAAGTTTACTTGTAGAGTAGCTTCATTGTATATGGAGAAAATAGAATAATATCATTTTCTTGATTTTTTCTTAGTATTATTACCTTATAAATTATGTAATATGAAATCAAAACTATGTGGTGATTGCCAAGATAGGTCAAGTAGCAAAAAAGTATAATTGGTTTGAAGATTTTTATATTTAATGATTCAAATTATGATATAGAGGTAGCATCTGGAATAAATTAATATTAGATTTCTACTATAATAAAGAGATATTTCTTTCAAGATTCTGAAAGTTATGTTTTAACATTTTAAATTTAATTTACTTTAATCTTTTAAAATAAGAGATGGGGTCTTGCTATGTTGGCTGGGTTGGTCTTAAACTATTGACCTCAAGCAATCCTCCCACCTCAGGCTTCCAAAGTGTTAGGATTATGGGCATGAGCCACTGTACCTGGCCAGTTTTAACATTTTTAGAGATAAAAATTCTGTGTTTGAACTGCTTACAAAATGCCTTGTCATGAGTCTATAAAGAATAAATTATCTGTAAAAGTAATTTAGTGCCAAAATGATTTTGATTATGTGAAAAATCATAGTCTTATAAACTGCCATACTGATAATATATATTTGTGTATGTGACTATGTGTATGTAAAATATCTCTGCATGTTTGTTGGCTGAATGCCTATATGCTATTTTAGAGAAGATTTGTTCTAATAGGAAATACTTTGAAATCTGATTAATCTTTATTATTCTTGTAACAAAATATAACACTAAACATTTATTTCTTTATTGTGAAAGTTTTCACTTTTTAATTATTTTTGCTTAAACATTGTTGAACCAGTGACTTTTAATGTCATGAAAGAATTTTATAAATTACAAATAATTCTTTAGAAGATATTATCTATTTAAGGTGGCAATACGAATTACATTAAAAATTTTATAGTAATGGAGGGTAACAGAAATTTTATTTAAATTTGAATATTAAACTTGATGCAGGGCTGGGTGCAGTGGCTCACTCCTGTAATCCTAGCACTTTGGGAGGCTGAGGTAGGAGGATCACTTGAGTCCAGGAATTTGATACCAGCCCAGGCAGCCTTGTGAGACCTCTGTCTCTCCCAAATAAATAAATAAATAAAACAAAATAAAATTAGCCAAGTGTGGTTGTGTGCCTGTGGTCCTAGCCACTCAGGAGGCTGAGGTGGGAGGATCACTTGAGTCTGGGAGGTCGAGGTTGTAGTAAGCTATGATGGTGCCCAGCCTGGATGACAGGAGACTTTGTCTCAAAACAAAAACAAATAAGAAAACCCTTGAAAACCCCCAAATTGAGCTTTTTGAAGAGAAATGAATTGTTTTAAGTGTGGAATCCTGCTTCAGAACCTTGAAAGAAGAAAAAAATCTTCATGTAGGAGGTGAGCTTTATGTTCTATTGGGAAATTACATAAACAGCAAGGTTGGGAATTTTAATGTGAACAGTAGATTATTTTACTTTAAAAGAGAAATCCTGGCTGGGTGTGGTGGTTCATGGCCTGTAATCCCAGAATTTTGGGAGGCTGAGGGGGTTGGATCGCTTGAGCCCAGGGGTTCAAGACCAGTCTGGGCAACAATGGCAAAACCCCATCTCTACAAAAAAATCCAAAAAATTATCCAGGTGTGGTGGCGAGCACCTATAATCCTAGCTACTTGGGAGGCTAAGGCAGGAGAATTGCTTGAGCCGGAAAGGCGAAGGTTGCAGTGAGCCCAGATGGCCCTACTGCACTGCTGGGCAACAAAGCAAGACTGTGTCTCAGAAAAAAAAAAAAAAAAAAAGAGATAAATTCTTTAACTTCGGTTTAAATTATACTCTATAGGTCTTAGCTTTTATGACAATACTTAGATATAATAAATCTTGGTATTGCTGTGCTGCTAAATAATGAGATACTCATTTAATAAATCAATTTCCTGGCTGGGCACAGTGGCTAACGCCTATAATCCCAGCACTTTGGGAGGCTGAGGCAGGCAGATCACTTGAGGTCAGGAGTTCCAGACCAGCCCAACATGGTGAAACCCCGTCTCCACTAAAAACACAAAAATTAGCTGGGCGTGGTGTCGGGCGCCTGTAATCCTAGCTACTCGGGAGGTTGAGGCAGGAGAATTGCTTGAACCTGGGGGGTGGAGGTTGCAGTGAGCCAAGATCGCGCCACTGCACTCCAACTTGGGCGACAGAGTGAAAAACCGTCCAAAAAAAAAAAAAAAATTCCATTTCCATTCCATTTTCCCTTACTAATTAGTGTTACTTGCAATTGCAAAATACATTCATGATTCCAGGGATTGAGAGGAAGTGATAGGAGAGGCGGTTAACAATGTTAGGTGATATAAATAAACGAAGAAATTCTTTTGGAATAGAGGCAATGTGGAAAAATATTAGAAACTGTTGTTCAATGCTTCACAGACTTTTCACTGCATGGTACAAACTTAAGCATTTAAAAATTGTCTATAACCCACTTGGAAGAGGGCATTCGTATGCTTAAAGTGGCCTCAGGGAAGGAGAGCAGAGAATTTAGGAAGATTAGCAACTGGGCTGTCTGGCTGTTGGCCTCAACTCCAAGAGGGAGCGCAGCTAGGCAAGGACACGGATTAAGCGGAAGAGGTTGGAACACCTGTGCAGGCCAGGTAGGGGAGGAGTTTCAATGCTGACAAAGAACCCGTTGGGAGAGCTTCCTAAAACACCCAGCTGTCATGACGCACTGAGGAGTACTCTACTAGTTGACTGCTTTGAAGTGTGTGTGTGCGCTTGCTTGCTTTAGGAGACAAGCTATTAATACTAAAGCATATGTTAGGGAGTTGCTCAGCGTACTTGATATCTAGTAGCACCAGCCAAGCTAGCTAACAGCCTTCCCATGGAGATAGGCCAAGAAGTAGCTCCATAGAGAAAAAAGGAAGTAGTGGACCTGCCTCCAAGGTTCCGATACCGGGACGTGAAAGAGATCTGAAGTTCCTAATAGGCTGTTTACACTACCAGAGAAAAATCTGGCTCCCATCCAACCCCCACCCACGAGGTGCCCATTCCAGAGATGGGGCAAGCTGCGTTCTCATCTTCGGTAGGTGACAGCTCGGCTCACATTTGTCCACGTCTTCCATCTCGTGCCTTGGCAACATCCCCAAATGATTACTGGAAGAGCTGCCTCTTTTTATAATTTCCTGACAGAATTTATAAAATTAAACATTTAAAGACAGAATCGGGGACATGTTGCATTCACATTTGATGTTCAACCTGTGCACATTTTGGTGGTCCCCAATAATCGTCATGTCAAAGCATCAGGCTCGAAAGATCACCTTAAGCATCAAGATTTAAAAAAATAAAACACAACTCTCCTCAATCTAAACTCTAGGATTTGGATGACGCTTCCCTGTCAAGGTTTCTCCCGCGTGGAGGAGACAAGAGGCAGGAAAGGCAGGTAACTGAAATTGCCTCACGTAAAGGGGCTCAGCGCAGAGGAGGAATGAGATAATAGCGGCGGTGGGATCTTTTCCCTTCTCTCCCTTTCTATCTTGGAAACGGGGTGCGAGTGTCGGCGGAGCGGAGGCAGTCCAAGCTCCGGGGTACCGGCGGGAGGAGACTCGACGAGCGAAAGGGGCCAGCGAGGGTGACCAGGTGCCCGCTGGGGGACCCCGGCGGCGGTGGCCAGGGGCGCCCAGGTCCTCCCCGATCCCAGGATGCACTGCGCCCCGCCCCCTCCCCGCGCCGCGTTCCGCCTCCCCTCGGCCCCGGCCCCCTCCCGCCCAGCTCGGGGAGGCGGGGACGCGGCGGCGGCGGCTCCTTCACCAGTCGCGTCTTTCTCACTCACTGGGGAGCCCGGCGGTGGCGGCACCTTTCGAGGCAGACCCGCTGAGCTGCTAGCCCGCCGGCCAGGGAGTGAGAGGTCGGATCGACTCACGGCAGAGCCGACAGACGGACGGACAGCGGCAACGCCAGACGGCCAGAGTCGCCTCAAGTTCCGCCATGAGCTGGGGCACAGAGCTGTGGGTGAGTGGGGGAAAGGGGCGCCCCGCATGGACCCCGGCCCCTGAGAAGCGCGGGTTGGGCGGGCGCCGCGGACCTTCGGCGGTGAGAGCGCGCACCGCGGTCCTTGGTACGGCGCTGGCGGAGGGTGAGGGTCTCGCTCCTCTTTGTGTGCAGACTCCTCTTCCCTTCTCGGTCGGGGGTCTAGGGGGCCGCTAGTCCGTGCCCCCGCCTTTGCCACCGTGGTGCGGCTCGGGCGGCGCCCGGGACGGCCGGGGGAGCAGCCCGCGGACTACTGCGTCCGCCGTGATCCCCTCTTGTCCCTTCCTCCTCCGCCTTCACTTTCCCGACGCCTGGCTTCGCGCCCGGCGGCTCGTCTCTCCCTTTGTATCTCTTCTCCTGGAGGCGGGGGAGGGGGCCCATTGTCCCCAATGGGCGCTGTTCGAGGGCGGGGAGGGGACCGGCCGCGATCCCTCGCCCGGGCCAGGTCCGCGGGGCTAGGGCGTCGCCCGGCTGGGGCGGCGCGGGGAGCGGGGAGCGGGGAGGCGCCGCCCAGAGCTCTCGCCCCAGGTATGGGGACCCAGGCGGCTTTGTTCGGAGCCCGGCCTCGGGCCAGCCAGGCCCAGCCCACACTCCCATTTCCCTCTCTCTGCTTCTGTGCTTCGGGCGGGCACAGCTTCGAGGGACTCCGGTTTGGCCAACCCCGGCTGCAGCCTTTGGGCTGATGGCTTGGTTTTGGGGGCTGAATTAAATCGAGTGATTTAATTCAGGAAGCTAATTTTGCCAAAAGGAGCGTACGGTTTCCCTGTTGCTTTACTTCCCCTTCCGTTCTTTATTCTCACTTGTTCTTTCTCCTTCGTTCTCTCCTTTCCTTTCCTCCCTGCCGTTCTTTGGCACAGGAGGCTCCAGACAATGCCCAATGTCTGGCCAAGGTACGGGCGGAGGGTAATAGGTCGGAGAATTTGCCCCTGGCGCCGGCGCGGAAGGGTGGAGGTGTAGAGGGCTGTGATTTCTCAGGTGCGGCCGGGGGAACTGGGTGCGTGGGGGCGCTGTTCCGAGAGCCGCCTGGCCTCAGCCACTCCCCTTTTTATTCCACCTGTGCCTGTTTTCCGTGCCTTTTGTTCGCGAGGATCTCGTGAAATCACTGCAGATAAAGGGGAGAAATAACTTTTGAGTATGTGTGTGCCCGGCTAGGGTGGGAGTGAAAGCCGATCGGTTAATTGAAAGGCAAAATGTTTTCTTATTTTTCTCGTCTACTCATAGATTGGGAATCTTAGAACTGTGACACTTTAGAGTCCATCTAGTGAACGCTTACTTAGCTAGCCAGGAATCTCTTGTGCAACATTCTGGACAAGTGCTTACCCAGTCTGTAAACACACCACCCAAGAGAAAATACCTTAGGAGCCCCTTCATTCTGTTTCTTAGATAGCATTAATTGTTCTTATATTGGGGAGGATTGTGTGGAAAAGAATTATGTAAAGTTTAATCCTTTTACATTGGTTAGTTTCTCAGGCATTATTGGCCTTTTTTTCCTTACACTTTGTGCATTCTGTAATTGATTATAGTGAATTATCAATGAAAGGAAATCGGTATAGTTTTATTTTCAATTTTTCAATTTTTTTTTCATGCTTACCAGAGTGCATTCATCCATTTTTATAATTACAAAATGTTTTAATTTTTGCCTGTTTAAATGACTCGTGCTTCAAAGGAAATTAAAATGTAAGTAGAATACTTTTAAAAAGTAAACATAGGAAAACAGTGGAGGCATGTTATTTAGATTTAACTCTTAAGGTTTAAAAAAAAATTCACCTTGTATCACACTAAAGAATAACAGTTTTAAGGGAAAACATTATTTTAGTGAATAATAAAATGTTATTTTAAAGTTTTTTTTTAAACTTATGGTACTACATAAGGAAACTATTCCATTTCTCTGCTGTCTCCTGTAATTTGGTTATTTACTTTCAGCATTTAAATAGTTTCTCAGCAATCTGAAAAGATAAACTGTAGAAGAGATGGGAATTTTTGTTCTAACTAAAATTTGTTTTGTGTCCTTTGGAAATTCTGAAAAAAGATTTTTAATTTTTCTCTTAACATTTAGCACATCTCCATATTTTAAGATTTTTAGTTTGAGGATTTGAGGGAAACATTTATTAGAAACTAAGTAATGTAGAATCAACTAATACCAACTTGGTGTCTAAAACTTAGATAAGCAGAACTTGGTGTAGAGGACTATTGTTGGGACTAGAAAAAACCTTAGGAAAATTTGAGTATGCTTCCTATTTTTACTGTTCTCAGTTTTGAAAAAGGATTGTACTTCCAATGGATTGTAATGTAATACAAACACCTGTATTGTGCTTTTGCCATTGAGGAATTCGAGGTTGGGAAATTCTCTTGAAATTTTGGATTTAGAAACCAGTTATCCTATTATTTCATGTTTAGAATCACATTACTGTCCCAAAGAGTTAATTATTGAGAATATGTTGTTACAGAAAAATGATATGTAGCCATGCACTTAAACCTAAGTCTGCTTCTTGTAACAATCATTGGAGGTTTTTTTTTTTTTTTTTTTTTGCTGTTTTAATGCTTCTTAAGTCTTATGTTAAATTTGAGAAAATAAAGGAATTCAGTAGAACGACTCTAATACTGACTTTGGGGGACTTTTTTTTAGTGATATGCTAAGTAGGTCGTGTCAGACTTTGGTTGTGTAGTTGTTAGGGGATATGAATTAACTTGTAATAAATTTGAACTGTGCTTACAAGGATTTCTAGTGTTCCAAATGAGTAAATAAGTTGGTGAATGTATACTACAGTCACAGTTTTGCATTGTATTCTGGGTAATACCAAAGAAAGAGATGATACTGTGTTCACTTCTTCAGGATGCACGGTAGCATCTTAGGCATTGCTTACTATGTTCATTTCTTTCTTACATAGCAAGAATGGATGGATCAGATAGAGAGCCAAATATGAATTAATAATTTCACAAAGCATAGATTTTGAAATTATTTGCTTTTTTTTTAAACAGGGAAATTAGAGATTGAAAAAGACCTATGTTTAGTAAATAAGTTTTACTTATTAAGAAATAGGTTTTTAGTTTTTTGAGGACCTGGTTAAAGTTCGACAGACAAAAATCTGTGTATGGGTTGTGAATGTGTGTATAGATATGAAAAAAAATATATGGCTGAGCACCTCACATACATATGATTTACTGAAAATTTTGCTACCCAAGGGAAATGCTGGATAAGTCTGGTAGTTAGAAGATGGATTCAAATACCTGATTTAATTTATAAGTGCATATAAATTTTTTTATGCCTTAATTTCCTGGTCGATATAATCTTTGGTCCTTAGTTTAAGAATGTATAATTTAAAAGCCATTGTTATTTTCATTATATTATTTATATTATTATTATTTTTGAGACAGAGTGTCTTCTGTTGCCTAACCTGGAGTGCAGTGGTACAATCTCGGGTCACTGCAACCTCAGCCTCTCAGGTTCAAGCCATTCTCCCACCTCAGCCCCTTGAGTAGCTGGGATTTCAGATGCACAGCACCATGCCCAACTAATTTTTGAATTTTTAGTAGAAACGGGGTTTCACCATGTTGGCCACGCTGGTCTCGAACTCCCAACCTTGTGATCTGCCCGCCTCAGCATCCCAAAGTGCTGGGTTTATAGGTATGAGCCACTGTGCCCAGCCTTCATCGTATTATTAACTAAATGCATTTGACAAAGCTTATATCTTTTTGGAAGACATTGAAAAATGTGGGTTGAGTGATAGATTAGGTGGATAATTTATGTATTACCCTCAATCTTAACCTTTTAATGCATCATTATCTTGACTTCATAGCACTTTATATAGGACTTAAATTTACATTGTAAGTGACTAGATTGTCCTTGAGTGTAGAAAGACTGGATTCATCTTTGTTTTCACTGACCAAAACAATGCTTGTAGGTGATCATGCATGTTTTTTCCAATTGCATTGATAGTTGATTGCATTACCCAGAGTATTAGTGACTAATTAGCAAGTGTATCTTTAGGGTTCTCAAAGCCTTTGTAGGTGATGATAGGTTAGGTGATCTAGATAACAGCTCAAGAAAGTCTAAAGCTGAAACCAAAATTATAAAGTTAAGTTTTATTACTTGGGTTAAACATTTTTATCAAGTAAAATGGTGAAAGGATGGGGAAGAAAAGACCTACAGGTAATTTCTGGTGAATTTACTTGATTGATAGCTTGGTAATGTGACTGCCTAAGTAATTGATGAAATCTTAGGCCACATTAATAGATTTATCTGTGAAAAGGAATTGGGTCTCATAGTCTACTGGTTAGACCATATCTGTAATATATATGTATATTTTTAGAGATAGGGTCTTGCTATACTCTCAGGCCAGTCTTGAACTCTGCGCTCCACAATTGTCCTGCCTTAAGCTCCCAAGAAGCTGGGACTGTCTATAATATTGACTTTAATTTTATTTCACATTTTTTAGAGGGTGCTTGTCTAGAGGAGATTGACAAAGAAAATTCATTATTAATGTAAACTGAATTGCTTCTCCAAAAGTAAATGAAAGGCCATGAAACTGCTGTAGGAATTCAGTTTTGTTTTAAAAATACAGTAATTATTTTGTGTCTATTATATGGGAAGCACTGTTATGTTTGGTGAGATTTATGAAGGCTTATGATATTGGCCCTGCCCTGACAAAAGGTGGAGTTGCTTTGAGGTGATATTACTTTACTAACTCCAAAATACTCCCCTACATTGATACTACTGCCCAGAATGCCCTCTGTTGACCAATTCCTATCAACCCCATGCCTCCAGACTATCCATTCTGGATATTATCTTTCTTATGGGACTACCACCTTATATTATAGTTATTTCTTGTGCATTCAAATCTTAGGGAAATTGTCATGATATAAATACTTACATCTTACATTCCCTTTTGTTGGCAGAAATTGTTGTGTTCAACATTGTATTACAGATGTTATTGCTGTTAGTTAAGGAGGATGAGTGAGAGGTATCAAGATATCTGTTTATGTCACCATTCCGTAATGACTATAATAAGTTGGAAGCTGGAGAGCTGCCTCTAACCAGTATCTCCTTTGCATTGCGGCTCATACTCCATTTACTTCCACTTGCTTTCCCTGCCTTTTTCTTAAAATATTTGCTCTTTCTCCTTCCCCCACCCTATAAACCTATAAAATATGATTTTGGCTGGAAATTTAAAAAATACTTGCTCTACCAAGTTTTTCCCCTATCAGCTAGTTTGTAGAGAGAAAATATGGCAAGAGAATAGTAATGGCTTATAATTGTCAAATACCGTCTGTGCATATCAACAAGTGCTGTCTTATTTAATAATCTTCAATCTTTAAACATTTTCACTTCAATAGCAAAAAAAAAAATCTGCCTTGGGGAATATATCTATAGAATATTAAAAACTGGTGGGAAAGGTTATATAAAGGTTTTGTTTTATAGAATGTAAAAGCTGTTCCATATTTCAATTCAGGCCATGTCTGTCTAATACATCTAAAACATGTAAACAGGACTGAGGCTTGTTCATTCAACACATGTTTATTTCATGCCTATTATGGCTTCAGCACTAAGCTAGGCTTTGTGGGGCATACTAAAAGAATCAGTTAGATATCAGCATGAGCCTCAAAGCAACCCTAAAAGAAGTAGAAAGTAATAGATGGACTTCAGGGATGTGAAAAATGACTTTTCATTCTAGACATCACAGGAAAATCTTTAGGAAGACTCTGTCACTTGACCTAGGTTTTGGAATAAGAAGGGTTTTGCAGGTGGGGGTTCCTGAGAAGTTTCTAGAGGGCAGATACTGTGTCTTACTCATTGCTTATTCATTGTCTGATTCATTGCTCTATCCTACCTGGCTTAGAGCCTGACATTATTAGGCTCTTTAATAAATGTTTGCTGGACTGACCTGAGTCTAGTGTTACGTTTGACTTGAATTTGAGTGCAGAATGTCTGAAATTAGTGATAAAGGGTAGACTGGAACCAGGCAGGCAAAGAGGTTGGTCTGGCTGCTTGAATCATGAACCTTTTGTGTGCATGTATGTGTGTGACTGTATGTGTGCGTGTGTGTGTGTGTGTGTGTAGTTATGCATTTGCATATAATCAACCCACTTTTCAGACCATTTAAAAATTCACAGAAGGAAGTCTTAGTTTGTTGGTAGAAAGGATTACTTCTTGCTTCTGAATACTTTGGTGGCAGGAGGGGAATACCTCTGGGTTTTAGAAGATGAAAGTGTATTTATTTTATCACCCATGCAAGAATATTTGAAGGACGTTATTTCCTTTAATATGCTACTGATTTGAAATCAGTTTTATTTTTAAATATAATTACTACAACTTGTTTATACTGTTTTTTCTTTCCCCTTTATCTGTGACTTTATACTGTAGGCCCTCCATATCAGTGATTTCCACATCTGTGGATTCAACCAACCATGGACTGGAAATACTAATTAAAACAATCATACAACAATAAAAATAATACAAATCTAAAAACAATACAGCATAACAACTATTTACACATGCCATTTACATTGTATTAGGTATTATAAGCAATCTAGAGATTACTTAAATCTAGAGATTATTTAAATCTAGAGATTACTTAAAATATATGGGAGGATGTGTGTAGATTATGTGGGTTATGTGCATATACCGTGCCATTTTATTTTTATTTATTTTTTGAGACAGAGATTTATTTATTTTTTGAGACGGAGTCTCACTCTCTCGCCTAGGCTCTAGTGCAGTGGCGTGATCTTGGCTCACTGCAAACTCCGCCTCATGGGTTCATGCCATTCTCCCTCCTCAGCCTCCCGAGTAGCTGGGACTACAGGTGCCCGCCACCACGCCTGGCTTATTTTGTTTTTGTAGTTTTAGTAGAGATGGGATTTCCCCGTGTTATCCAGGATGGTCTAGATCTTCTGACCTTGTGGTCTGCCCGCTTCGGCCTCCCAGAGTGCTGGGATTACAGGCGTGAGCCACCGCGCCTGGCCTATTTATTTTTTTTTAGAGATAGGGTCTTGCTGTGTCACCCAGGCTGGAGTGCAGTGGCACAATCATAGCTCACCGCAGCCTCAAACTCCTGGACTCAAGTGATCGTCTTGCATCAGCCTCTCAAGTAGCTAGGACTCCAGGCATGTGCCATCATACCCAGCTAATTTTTTTTTGTGGAGGCAAGATCTCGCTGCATTGCTCCGCTGGTCGTGAACTCCTGGCCTCAAGTGGCTTTCCTCCCTCGGCCTCCCAAAGTGCTGGGATTACAGGCATGAGCCACTGTGTCTGGCCCTATGCCACATGCCATTTTATAAGGGACTTGAACATCCATGGCGAATACCAGTGCTGGTGGACAACTATATTTTTACTTCTATATCAGTTTAGGTATCAGTGCTTTTTCTGGAGGTGAGAGGGTGTTCACTGGGAAAATGCAGTTAGTTTTGATTCCCACACTTCTGCTTTAATTCCTAGTTTCATGAGCTGATTTATATGCTAAGAGTATTCTAATAACAAAATATTTTAGAATATTTGAAACATCACCTAATTGATGACAATGATAAATGCTCTAAAACTGCAAATTGTGCTTTAGAAATAATAAACATAATCTATTAGTGTTACAGATAATTTTAATATTGTCATCTGTGCCTTTCAGCATTTTCCTTTTTTCCCCAAAATAAGTTGTATTAACTTCTATGATTGGTTTTACAGAATTTTTGTTGACTAGTTCTTTGAAACCTCTTTTATACCATAGGAGGATGCTGTCGGGCATTGTGAGATGTTACCTACTTGGGCATGGGGATACTCCCCTCTAGTCTCAACTATTTGGGAGGTTGAGGCAGGAAGATCGCTTGAGCCCAGCAACTTGAGTCCAGCCTGGGCAATATAATGAGACACTGTCTCCAAGGAAAAAAAATGTCTGACTGCTTTTTGTAATGTGGGGGTCAGCATTTAGAATCTGTTTGGAGCCCAAGAAAAAAAATCTATAATAACAAGGATAAAAGTTTATGTAAAGTGTCCATGTTGAATCCAAATTAGTTATTCATGTTTGGCAATTAGGGGCATTTTTTCCCTCAAGTTCTTGATAGAGAACTAATTAGCAGACTTTACAAATATCTCATGAAAGATGGGAAATACTAGTATTTGTATACTTGTTATAGTTTGAAAAGAATCAATGTATAGAGTGAGATTTTACTATTTTTGGCACACCATAATTTTGTTGTTTTTAGGGAGTAAAGGATATCTGTTTTGTTTTTGCTGCGTCCTTGCTGCATACCCAATTTATAGATAAGGAGCCAGGTGCCGCTGCTCATACTTGTAATTCCAGCGCTTTGGGAGGCCAAGGTGCGCGGATCTCTTGAGCCCAGAGAAACCAGCCTGGGCAACATGGTGAAACCCTTTCTCTACCAAAAAAAAAAAAAAGCAGAAATAAGCTGGGCGTGGTGGTGCGCACCTGTAGTCCCAGCTACTCAGGAGGCTGAGGCGGGAGGATCACCTGAGCCCAGGAGTCGAGGCTGCAGGGAGCTGTCATCTGCCACTGCACTTTAGCTTGGGTGATAGAGCAAGACCCTGTCTCAAAAAAAAAAAAAAAAAAAAAAGATTATAATGGTTGCTTTTGGGGGAGTATTTACTGGGGATGGCAAGCCATTGAATCCCACTATTGATTCAGCCAATTTTAGTGCTTAATATATGCCAATTCCTTTTCTTTCTTATCTTTTTTGAGACAGGGTCTCACTTCCATAGCCCAGGCTGGAGTGCAGTGGTGCCATCACAGCTTACTGCAGCCTCGACCTACCTGACTCAGGTGATCCTCCATCCTCAGCCTCCTGAATAGCAGGACTACAGGTGCTTGCCACCACACCCGGCTAATATTTGTATTTTTTGTAGAGATAGCATTTAGCCATATTGCCCAGGCTGGGATCTCCTGGGCTTAAGTGATCCATCTGCCTCAGCCTCCCAAAGCGCTGGGGATTACAGGTGTGAGCCACTGCGTCTGACCTCCAACCACTATTCTGAATTGTATCACCATTGATTACTTTTGTAGGTTTTAAAATTTCATATGCATGGTACCATATGATAAGTACTCTTTTGCACCCTCTTCCATTTAACATCTGTTTTCTTCCATTTTGCATTTTCTTCCTTGATATCTGTGAGAATCATCCTTCCGTGGTTAGTTGCAATGTTCTATTTTATGTACAGAATTTGTATTTTCTTCTGCCGTTTGCTTGGGGTGATTACTGGTCTGGGACTACCTTAAGCCAGTTTTAAGATGTGCAGTTCTCTTGTGTGGTTGTTGGATTTTGATTTTTTTTCCCTGTGCCTCTTGCTGATTATCAAAACAGAGATTCTAATTTTTCAGGATTGGCAGACATTCTCAGGGCAAGAGTAGCTTATGTGCTCTTTTACCTTTCTGGATTCTCCTTCTTACTTCACATTTCTTGGCTTGTCTTCTTGGATGATTTAAAATTTTTGAAATATATTTCATCCAGATTTTTTGTTCAGTTAAATAGCGATAGTTGACAACTTAGCCCTCCATTACTGGAAACGGAAATTTCTTATTTAAGTTTTTAATTTTTGCTATTTTTATTTCTAAGAGCCGTGTTTTTTTGGTTTTGTTTTCTAAATGTAATTTTAAAATAGCATTTTCTACTTGTATCTTGGAGCAATATCTTCTCTTGGTTCTTTTTATAGGTCAAAGACAGGTTTTTGAGGAGGAAAACTGGATATCCACATGCAGAAGAATGAGTGTTTTGTTTTTAGATAGAGATGGGGTCTATCACGTTGCCCAGGCTGGTCTTGAACTACTAGGCCCAAGTGATCCTCCTGCCTCAGCCTCCCAAAGTGTTGGGATTACAGGCATGAGCTACCGTGCCTAGCCCAGAAGAATGAAACTAGACCTTCATGTCACACCATATACAAAAATCAACTTAAAATGGATTAAAGACTTAAACATAGGACCTGAAACTGTAAAAATACTAGAAGAAAATATAGTTCTATGATACTGATCTTGGCAGAGATTTTTTAGTTACGGCTCCAAAAATATAGGCAACAAAAGCAAAATGGACAAGAGGGATTACATCAAACTAAAAAGCTTCTACACAACAAAGGAAGCAATCAACAGAGTGAAAAGACAGCCCAGGGAATGGAAGAATATTACAGTAATCCCCCTTCAGTTTTGCTTTTTGTGGTCAACTGTGGTGTGAAAATATTAAATGGAAATTTTCAGAAATAAACATTCACATAATGTTTGTTACCATTTATTATTCTAATTGTTCTCTTATTAGTTATTGTTGTTAATCTCTTACTGTGCTTAATTTATAAATTGAAGTTTATCATAAGTATAGAAGTATAGGAAAAACAGTATAGACCCGTATAGGCTTTGGTACTACACAAGGTTTCAGGCATCCACTGGGGGTCTTACAGTGTATCCTCTGTGGGCTGAGTGTGGTGGCTCATGCCTGTAATCCCAGCACTTTGGGAGGCCAAGGTGGGTGGATAACTTGAGGCCAGGGATTTGAGACCAGCCTAGGCAACATGGCAAAACCCCGTCTCCACTAAAAATACACAAATTAGCCAGGTGTGGTGGCATGCACCTGTAATCCCAGCTACTCCAAGAATCACTTGAACCCAGGAGGTGGAGGTTACAGTGAGCTGAGATCACACCACTGCACTCAGCCTGGATGACACAGCGAGACTCTGTCTCAAAAAAAAAGAAAGAAAATAAAAAAGAACAGAGTGTATCCCTGTGGATAAAGGGGGACTACTATATTTGTAAACTATGCATCTGATAAGGGGTTAATACCCAAAATATGTAAGGAACTCAGACAACTCAGTAGCAAGAAAACAACTTGATTAAAAAAAATGGGCTGAGGACCTGAGCGTACATTTCTTGAAAGAAGACGTGTAATTGGCCAACATGTGTGTGAAAAAATGCTCAACATCTCTGATCATCAGGGAAATGCAAATTAAAGCCCCAATCGGATACCACCTTACACCTGTTATGGGGCTATTACTAAAAGAAGGAAAGATAAATGTTGGTGAGGAGGTGAAGAAAAGGGAACCCTTGTACATTGTTTGTGGGAATGTAAATTAGTGCAGCCATTATGGAAAACAATATGACAGTTCCTCACAAAATTAAAAATAGAATTGCCATATGGCCTAGCATCCCACTTCTGTGTATTTATCCAAAGGACAGGAAATCAGTATGGTGAAGAGATACCTGCACCCACTTTCTTCGCAACGTGATTCACAATAGCCAAGATACAGAATTGCTGTGATTTGAATGTTTGTGGCCCCTCCAAAATACAAGTTGAAGCTTAATCTCCAATGCAAGAGTACACATTAAGTGCCCTTTCTCTGAAATAGTTAGAGAAGACCAGAAGTGTTTTGGATTTCAGATTTTTTTTTTGTGATTTTTTTTTGGGGATATTGGAATATTGGCATTATACTTACCAATTGAGCATCCCAAATCAGAAAATCCAAACCTGAACTGTTCCAGTGAGCATTTCCTTTGAGCATCATGTTGGCACTCAAAAGGTTTTGGAACATTTCCGATTTTGGATTTTCAGATTTGGGATGCTCATTCTGTTTTAAGCAGTGGGGCCTTTAAGAAGTGATTAGTCTGTAAGGGCTCTGCCTTCATGAATGGGATTACAGCCCTTATAAAAGGACTTGAAGGAGAGAGTTCACACTTTCCATTCCTGTTTGCCCTTTTGATGTGTGAGGACATAGCACCAAGGTGCTATCTTGGAAGCAGAGAGCAGCCTTCATCAGATACCAATTTTCCTGGCACCTGGATTTTGTACTTCCCAACCTCCAGAATGAAGACAAATACATTTCTGTTCCTTATAAGTTACCCAGTCTCAGATATTTTCTTTTAGCAGCACAAATGGGACTGAAACAGGAAGCAACGTAAATGTCCATCAGTGAATGAATGGATAAAGAAAATATATATTCTCACAATGGAATACTATTCAGTCCTGAAAAAGAAGGAAATCCCAGGCACATGTTTTCAGGATCTCCTGGGGGCTGTGTCACAGAAAAAAGAAAAAGAAAAAAAGGAAATCCTGTCATTTACGATAACATGGATGAACCTGCAGGATTTCATGTTAAGTGAAATAAGCCAGGCACGGAAAGACAAATATCACATCATCTCACTTACGTGTGGAGTGTAGAGAAGTTGATCTCATAGGAACAGAGCAAAATGGTGGTAACCAGAGGCTGGGTGTGGGGAGAATTGGGAAGATGTTTGTCAAAAGACTTAAACTTTCAGTTATGCAGGAAGAATAAGTTAAAGAGATCTATTGTACATCATGTTGACTACAGTTAATAATGTATACTTGAAAATTGCTATGAGGATAGTTTTATATCATAAATATATACAATTTCTACTTGTCAACTAAAAATAAAAAAATAGATTTTTTGTTTGTTACGTTTAGTTTTCTTATCTTTGCATAATATTGTAACCTCCAAGTTTGCATTTTTTTTCTTTGTCAGTTTTGGTTTCTGTCTTTCATGTTAGAGGCTTTCCTCAATATTTTATGATTCCAGGACTCTGGAAAGATGTTTGTTAAACTTAGGGCATACTGAGCTCTGATATACTCTACCTGTAAGTTTAGAGTTTGGGTTGTTTGAAGTTTTTGATCCTTTTAAAGGAATTTTTCTTCTTGATTTACCCTGGAGTGTTCAAATCCGCTTTCACTTTTCCAATCCTTTTGTGAAAGCCCAGGAGGTATGCAGAGTCTTTCCAGGGTAGAAGCAAGTTGAAGTGTTGATGTCACATATACCATTGCTGTTTATGGTGTTGAGAGCACAATTTGAATTTTTTTTTTTTTTAGTCAGGTGCTTAAACAAATAGCTTGTCTTACGTAACAAGAAATTTGGAGGTAGACCATCACTGGCATGGGTTCACGAGATCAACACTCTCAGAGTCAGCATGTGCAATTGTTTTGGACTTTCCCTCGAAGTTATAAGGTGATAGTTGCAGTTCTAACCATCATGTTTGTATTTAAGGCCAAAAAAAAAAAAAAAAAAAAAGCAGGGGACAACATCAACAGTGTTTGCCTCTTTATCACGAATGCAAAAGCTTTTCTAGAAACCCTACAAAAAACATCTTCTGCAGAGCTGGGTGCATTGGACCTGAACAAAATTAGGATTCTATTAGGAAGAAGAGGAATAGGTATAAGGTATGCCAAAGCATAGAATATATGATCTCTGTCTCTAAGGAATTAATGATGGCTTAGTAGAGGGAAAACAAATATGTGGATATTTGAATTATTACATGGGAGTTAAGGGTAATAATACAGGTAACTGATCAGGAATTTTTTTTTTTTTTCTTTTTTTGAGACAGAGTCTTGCTCAGTTGCCCAGGCTGGAGTGCGGTGGCATGATCTGGGCTCACTGCAAGCTCCGCCTCCCGGGTTCACGCCATTCTCCTGCCTCAGCCTCCCGAGTAGCTGGGTCTACAGGCGCCCGCCACTACGCCTGGCTAATTTTTTTGTATTTTTTTTTAGTAGAGACAGGGTTTCATCGTGTTAGCCAAGATGGTCTCGATCTCCTGACCTCGTGATCCTCCCGTCTCGGCCTCCCAAAGTGCTGGGATTACAGGCGTGAGCCCCTGCGCCCGGCCCGATCAGACATTTTAAGAAGAGATGACATCTTCATGGATCTCACAAAGCCCACCATCATTTTAAGAGTCCTGTTGGTAAAGGGCTCGTGTGTCTTAGCTGGATTCCATGGACTACTTCTTACTTGTCACACACCATGCCATGCTGACATCACCTGCCAGAATGGAAGGGTGTTTTGAGCAAGTATCCAGAATTGATGGGCAGTGCATGGTGGTGTTGACCCGACTCTAGTCAGATGAGAAGATACGTTAGGGACTGAGGAAAGAGTCATGAAACAAAAGGCCAGAAATAAATTTTGTGAGTAGAAGGTTTCCCGGGATGTTGGAAACAAAGATCTATATTTAACCCAGATCTCTTAGTCACCTGAATATAATACCAAGCTATAAATTTGTCTACAGAGAGTAAGAGGCCATCAGCCTGGAGTTACTTTTTTTTGAATTGATAGACTTTATTTTTTAGAACACTTTTAGATTTACTTAGAAATTGAGCAGGTATTTATTATTCCTTCTGCCCCAGTTTCTCCTATTATTAATATCCTACTTTAGTATGGTACATTTGTTGTAACTAATGAACCAATATTGATACATTATTATTAACTAAAGGCCACAGTTTATTAAGGTTTCCTTAGTTTTTACCTAATGCCCCTTTTTTGTTCCATATTACGTTTAGTTGTATGTCTCCTTCGACACATGGCAGTAACATTTTCTCAGACTTCCCTTGTTTTTGATAACTTTGAAAATTTTGAGGAGTACTGGTCAAGCATATTGTAGGATACCCCTTTACTGGAAAATGTCTGATGTTTTTTCATGATTAGACTGGAGTTACGGGTTTTGGGGAGGAAGACAATATGCCATTTGCATCACATCATTTCAAGGGTATCTGTTATCGACAGGATTTTATCACTTTTGGCATTGATCTTGGTCACCTGGCTAAAGTAGTGTTTATCAGATTTTTCCACTGTATTTTTTTCTCCTCCTTTTTCTATACTGTACTCTTGGGAAGGAAGTCATTATGTATAGCGAAAACTGAAGGAGAGGGGAGTTATGCTCCCATCCTTTATGATAGAGTATCTACATAATTTATTTAAAGTTCTTTTGCACAGAAGATTTGTCTTTTCCCCTCCATCTGTTTATTCATCAGTCATTTATTTATATCAGTATGAACTGATGGATATTTACTTTGTACTTTGAGTTATAATCTGAGACTATTTCATTAGTTTTTTTGCTCAGATTATTGTAGCTTTTGACCATTTGAGCTCTTTCGGTTGGCTTTTGTGTCTTTTTAACAGACTTTCATCAATAAGGATTTTCTTTTAAAGCACTTCCTTACTTTCTGGGACTGTAAGATATGTGATCCAGGCTCATTTTGTGCATTTCCTGCCCGAAACCTAGAATAAGCCATTTCTTCAAAGAGCCCTGGTTCATTTTGTTGTAGAATAGTGTTAGAAACAGATCTGGGTGCTAGCTGTGCTCATTGCTACTGCTGTATCATTTTTATAGGCCCTCTTAGCTTAACAAAAAATATATGTTTGTATACTAACCTGTGTATAAGATGCTCCTTAGGATGGGGTTGTGTTCCAGTTAACCAATCGTAAAGTTGAAACTGTTCTCAACCGTAAGTTGGGAACCGTCTGTGTACATATTTATAAATATTTCTATATGTAACCATCTGTATTAAATTAAATCTGAGTTCTCACTGATACCTCCAAATCTAATCCATTACCACATGTATCTTTCTAGCCTCCTTCCTTGCTTATCTGTAAATTCCTAATCCAGTGATTTTCTCTACCTGCCATCCATTTGCTTAATCGTTTATTTCCAGTATATATGTATAGCAGTATTAGAGTTGTTAACTGATATCCCTGTGGGAAACAACTCTGTCAACTGGAGTACATTGATTATGTGCAGTTCTTTGCATTTGGTTTTAGGCTCTTCGTTTCCAGTTACTTACGTCAGCACCTTTTCTCATCCCCTTCAGTGAGTTTGTTTCATACGTTTGTAAAACAGATTCTCTTATCACATTTTACATTCTGTCTTGAGATTCTCTGACTTCCTAAATAATTTTTAAAACTTGCATACATTAACTTTCATTCTTTGTGCTGTGAAGTTCTGTAGGTTTTGACAAGTGCATAATGCCATGAATCCAACATTACAAGATCATGTAGAATAGTTTCACTACCTTAAAAATCCCCTGTGGCCTACCTCATACACATAAGGGCAGCTACCATAAGAACAACAGAAAATAAATGGTGTTGGCAAGGATATGAAGAAATTGAAACCCTTGTGCCCTTTTGGTAGGAATGTAAAATGTTACTGTGCCGTGGAAAGCAGTGTGGTGATTCCTCCAAAAATTAAACGTATGATTCAGCAATTTCACTTCTGAGCATATACCCAAAGAATTGAAAGTAGGGTTTTGTTTTGTTTTGTTTTTCAGAAGAACAAAGATTTATTGAGTAGCTACAATACATACTGATCTTCTCCTTGTAATTATAAAGATATGTACAATTTTCTCTAATTTATGCTCATTCAACATAGGAACCTGAAATCTGGTATACTGTTTACTAAACACAATATTTGTATTCTGAAAATTGCCTCTCTGTTTCTGTCATATGTCTCTGGAATCCCAGTTACATGTTTGTTGGATCTTCTTGCTCTATCCTCCACATCAATAAAACATTCACTATGTATATTTCTATACTGTGTTGTTTTCTTTTTACAGATTTTTTTCAATAAATTATGTTAATTGGTTGTTTGACACATTCATTGTGTTTCACATTTTAATCATAATATGTTGTTTTCTTTTCTACAAATTCTATTTTGCTTTTTTCCAAATAGTCAATTTCTTTTTCTTTTTCTTTTTTTTTTTTTAGACGGAGTCTCGCTCTGTCACCCAGGCTGGAGTGCAGTGGCGCGATCTCAGCTCACTGCAAGCTCCACCTCCTGGGTTCATGCCATTCTCCTGCTTCAGCCTCCTGAGTAGCTGGGACTACAGGCACCCAGCACAGTGCCTGGCTAATTTTTTGTATTTTTAGTAGAGATGGGGTTTCACCATATTAGCCAGGATGGTCTCAATCTCCTGACCTCGTGATCTGCCTGCCTTGGCCTTCTAAAGTGCTGGGATTACAGGCATGAGCCACCGTACCTGGCCAATTTCTTGTTTTTAATCATACTTTCAATAGCAGCCTTTAAACATATTAAACATAATTATTAAATTATTACCTAATAACTTAAATACCTAGTTTGACATTATTGCTGATTCTCATTCAAGATGTGAGCTGTTTACTTGTGTGTTTAGTGAATTTTAATCAGAAGTTCATGTTACTTTAAATTTATCTGCAGGAACCATTGAGGCTTGAGTATAACATGTGTTCCTCCAGAAATGATTTCTATTACTTCTGTCAGGTACCTTGGGGACGATACCAACCCAGAATCCATATAAGCAATAATTTTGACTTGGGGGTTTCTCAGGGCCACAATAGTCGTAAGATTTAGGCTACATAGCTAAATAAGTAGAAGTTTGAGGCTAAAAATCATCAGGGGAAACCTTTTCTCTTTCTCCCAAACTAAGGCTGAGAGAATTATGCATATCATGGTTTCATTTTGTGGGGTCAGGTTTTTCTATTTTGCCCTGAGAGAATGTTACCCTTTGGGAGGCCCTGTTTCAGTGTCATGAGGGTTGTCTCTTTTTTGGGGGGCAGGGGAGTTATTTTTTATGTACTTTAAGTTCTAGGGTACATGTGCACAACGTGCAGGTTTGATACGTAGGTATACGTGTGCCATGCTGGTTTGCTGCGCCTTCAACTCATCATTTATATTATGTATTTCTCCTAATGCTATCCCTCCCCGAGACCCCCAATCCCCTGACAGGCCCCGGTGTGTGATGTTCCCCACCCTGTGTCCAAGTGATCTTATTGTTCATTTCCCACCTGTGAGTGAGAACATGTGGTTTTTGGTTTTCTGTCCTTGTGATAGTTTGCTGAAAATGATGGTTTCCAGCTTCATCCATGTCCCTGCAAAGGACATGAACTCATCCTTTTTTATGGCTGCATAGTGTTCCATGGTGTGTATGTGCCACATTTTCTTTATCCAGTCTATCATTGATGGACATTTGGGTTGGTTCCAAGTCTTTGCTGTTGTGAATAGTGCCACAATAAACATACGTGTACATATGTCTTTATAGTAGCATGATTTATAATCCTTTGGGTATATACCCAGTAATGGGATCGCTGGGTCAAATGGTAATTCTAGTTCTAGATCCTTGAGTAATCGCCACACTGTCTTCCACAATCGTTGAACTAATTTACATTCCCACCAACAGTGTAAAAGCGTTTCTGTTTCTCTACATCATCTCCAGCATCTGTTGTTTCCTGACTTTTTAATGATTACCATTCTAACTGACGGGAGATGGTGTCTCATTGTGGTTTTGATTTGCATTTCTCTGATGGCCAGTGATGATGAGCATTTTTTCATGTGTCTGTTGGGCGTATTGATGTCTTCTTTTGAAAAGTATCTGTTCATATCCTTTGCCCACTTTTTGATGGGGTTTGTTTTTTTCTTGTAAATTTGTTTGAGGTCTTTGTAGATTCTGGATGTTAGCCCTTTGTCAGATGCATAGATGGCAAAAATTTTCTCCCATTCTATAGGTTGCCTGTTCATTCTGATGGTAGTTTCTTTTGCCATGCAGAAGCTCTTTAGTTTAATTAGATCCCCTTTGTCTATTTTGACTTTTGTTGCCATTGCTTTTGGTGTTTTAGTCATGAAGTCCTTGCCCACGCCTATGTCCTGAATGGTATTGCCTAGGTTTTCTTCTAGAGTTTTTATGGTTTTACTTCTAACATTTAAGTCTTTAATCCATCTTGAATTAATTTTTGTATAAGGTGTAAGGAAGGAATCCAGTTTCAACTTTCTACATATGGCTAGCCAGTTTTCCCACCACCATTTATTAAATAGGGAATCCTTTCCCCATTGCTTGATTTTGTCAGGTTTGTCAAAGATCAGATGGTTGTAGATGTGTGGTGTTATTTCTGAGGCCTCTGTTCTGTTCCATTGGTCTGTCTCTTGTTTTGGTACCAGTACCATGCTGTTTTGGTTACTGTAGCCTTGTAGTATAGTTTGAGGTCGGGTACCAGCATGCCTCCAGCTTTGTTCTTTTTGCTTAGGATTGTCTTGGCAATGCGGGCTCTTTTTTGGTTCCATATGAACTTTAAAGTAGTTTTTTTTCCAATTCTGTGAAGAAAGTCATTGGTAGCTTGATGGTGATGGCATTGAATCTATAAATTACTTTGGGCAGTATGGCCATTTTCATGATATTGATTCTTCCTATCCATGAGCATGGAATATTCTTCCATTTGTTTGTGTCCTCCTTGTGTCCTCCATCTCTTTGAGATGGAGTCTAGCTCTGTTGCCCAGGCTGCAATGCAGTGGTGTGATCTTGCTCACTGCAACCTCCGCCTCCCAGATTCAAGCAATTCTCCTGCCTCAGCCTCCTGAGTAGCTGGGAACTACAGGTGTACGCCACCATGCCTGGCTAATTTTTGTATCTTTAGTAGAGATGGGGTTTCACCATATTGGCCAGGCTAGTCTTGAACTCCTGACTTCAAGTGATCCACCCACCTTGGCCTCCCAATGTGCTAGAATTATAGGCATGAGCCACCGCACCTCGCCAAAAGTAGGGTCTTAAAGAGGTATTTGTCCACCCATTTGTATAGCAACATTATTGACACTAGCTAAAAAATGGAAGCAACCCACTTGTTCATCAGCAGATAAATGGACAAACAAAATTTGGTATACACATGCAGTGAATATTATTCAGCCTTAAAAAGGAAGGAAATTCTGACACATTCTGTAAAACATGGATGACTCTTGAGGACATCATGTTAAGTGAAACAAGCAGGTCAGAAAAGGACAAATACTGTACAACTCCATTTACATGAGGTACCTATAGTAGTCAAAATTGGAAAGAAGGAAGTAGAATGATGGTTTCCAGGGAATAGGGGTTGGCAGGAAAGGGGTTATCATTTAATGGGTATAGAGTTTCAGTTTTGCAAGATGAAAAGAGTTCTGGAGATGGTTGGTGGTGATGGTTGTACAACAGTATGAATGTATCGTAGTACCACTGAACTGTATGCTTAAAAATGGTAGAGCCAAGTGTGGTGGCATATACATGTTGTCCCAGCTACTGAGGAGGCTGAGGTAGGAGGATCATTTGAGGCCAGGAGTTTGAGGCTGTACTGTGCCATAATTGTGCTTGTTAATAGCCACTGCACTTTAGCCTGGGCAACATAACAAGATGCCAACTCTTAAAAAAGCTGGGCATGGTGGTGTGCGCAATAGTCCCAGCTACTCTTGAGGGTGAGTTGAGAGGATTGCTTGAGTTCAGGAATTTGAGTTCAGCCTGGGCAACAGAGTGAGACCTTGTCTCTCTCTAAACAAAAGATTGTAAATTTTACATTATGTGTATTTTACCACAATAAAAAAATTTCTTCTCTCGTCCCCACAATTCCTCTGTGCTTCCCCTAGTTATCCCCTCTTCCCGTACAACCACTGATCTTTTTACTGTGACTTTTCATTACCTCAGGAGGAAAGCTGGTGCCCATTAGGAGTCACTCCCTTCTTCTCCCTCTCCTCCAACCCCAGCCCTAGCAAACCACTAATCTTCCTGTCTCAATTGATTTACCTATTCTGGACATTTCATGTAAATGGAATTACAGAATATGTGGTCATTGGTGACTGGCATGTTTCAGTTAGTTTAAAAGTTTTCAGGGCTTATGCATATTGTAACTTATGCATTACTTCGTTCTTTTTTTTTTAATTGAATAATATTCTCTTGTATGCATATACCACATTTTATTCATCCATTCATCTGTTGATTGACATTTAGGCGTTTTCTATTTTTGGCATGAATAATGTTGCTGTGTGCTTTGAACATTAGTGGACAAATTTTTCCGTCTTTTTTGGAGATAGGGTCTTGCTCGGTCATCCAGGCTGGAGTGCAGTGGTGCGATCTTGGCTCACTGCAGCCTCGACTTCCTGGGTTCAAGCAATCCTCCCATGTCAGCCTCCCATGTAGCTGGTACTACAGGGAAATGCCACCACACCTGGCAAATTTTTATATTTTTGGTGGAGATGGGGTTTTGCCATGTTGCCCAGGCTAGTCTTAAACTCCTGGGCTCAAGCAGTCTGCCCAAAGTGCTAGGATTACAGGTGTGAGCCACCACGCCTGGCCCGATGGACAAATTTTTGTGTGGATATATTTTTCTTTCTCTTGGGTATATACTTAGCAGTAGAATTGATGAGTCATATGGTAACTCTATTTTTAACCATTTTAGGAACTCCCAGACTATTTTGTATTTACATTCCCACCAGGAATGTGTGAGAGTGCTGATTTCTATACATCCTTGCCAACAGTTGATATCATCTGAATTTTTGATTATAGCCCTCATAGTTAGATATAAAGTAGTATCTTATTGTGGTTTCGATTTACATTTACTTGATGATGAATAATGTTGAGCATCTTTTCTTGTGCTTATTGTATATCTTTCCTAAAGAAATATCTGCTTACCTCAGTTAACTTTATTATTATTATTATTATACTTTAAGTTCTAGGGTACATGTGCACAACATGCAGGTTTGTTACATAGGCATACATGTGCCATGTTGGTTTGCTGCACCCATCAACTCGTCATTTACATTAGATATTTCTCCTAACACTATTCCTCCCCCAGTCCCCTACCCCGCAACAGGCCCCAGTGTGTCATGTTCCCCACCCTGTGTCCATGTGTTCTCATTGTTCAACTCCCATTTATGAATGAGAACATGTGGTGTTTGGTTTTCCGTTCTTGTAATAGTATGCTGAGAATGATGGTCTCCATTTTCATCCATGTCCCTGCAAAGGACATGAACTCATCCTTTTTTATGGCTGCGTAGTATTCCATGGTGTATATGTGCCACATTTTCTTTATCTGGTCTATTACTGATGGACATTTGGGTTGGTTCCAAGTCTTTGCTATTGTGAATAGTGCCGCAGTAAACATACGTGTGCATGTGTCTTTATAGTAGCATGATTTATAATCCTTTGTTACCTCAGTTAACTTTTAAGTATGAATGTTCACCTTAAATTTCTGCGGTAGTATGTACTAGTAAACTGTAAATAAAAACTAATATTGATGGCAGCGGTACTGTATTAAGAAAAGGAAAAATTGCCAGGCAGCAACTCAGGAGGCTGAGGCAGAAGGATTGCTTGAGGCCAGGAGTTTGAGATCAACCTGGGTAATATAGCAAGATCTTGTCTCTAAGAAAATAAAAATAAAAAAATTAGCCTGACATGGTGGTGCACACTTGTCGTTCCAGCTATGTGGGATCACTTGAGCCCGGGAGTTCAAGGCTACAGTGAGCTATGATCATGTCACTGCACCACTGCTGTCTGGGCAACAGAGTGAGACTCTGACTCTTAAAAGAAAAAAAGAAAAGGAAAAAATGTAATTGTGGTGTTAAAGTACCATATTTATCTTTGATATTCCTCCCTGAACTTGCCAGCCACTCTTTTATATTGAGGTGTTTGGTTTTGGCATTAATTTAAGAAATTTAAAATCCAAGTGTGGATGTTAGCTGTGCTCTCTTTTCTTTCTTTATTTTTTCCCGAGATGAGGTCTCGCTCTGTTGCCCAGGCTGGAGTGTAGTGGTGCCATCACAGTACAGTAACCTCAAACTCCTGGGCTCAAGTGAGCTTCCTATCTTAGCCTCCAGGGTATCTGGGACTACAGGTGCATGCCACCAAGCCCAGCTCTTTTTTTTGTGTGTGGATACAGGGTCTCTCTGTGTTGCCCAAGCTGGTCTTAAACTCCTGGGCTTAAGCAGTCGTTCTGCCTTGGCCTGCTAAAGTGCTGAGATTGCGGCATGAGCCACCACACTCAGCCTTGTCTGTTACTTTTTAAAAGAAACTTTTTCACTAACTGGCACTCCAGTTGCCTTGCTTCTCTTGTCTCTGACTATGGATGGGAGTCTTTGTTGTTGTATAAGTAGAAAGCTTTCTTACGTTGTAAGATGTCAGTAGTATCAAGTATGAAAGTCTAGGAAATGGGCCAGGCGCAGTGGCTCACACCTATAATCCCAGCACTTTGGGAGGCTGAGGTGGGCGGCTCACCTGAGGTCAGGAGTTCGAGATTAGCCTGGCCAACATGGTGAAACCCCATCTCTACTAATAATATAAAAATTGGCTGGGCGTTGTGGTGCACGCCTGTAATCCCAGCTATGCGGGAGGCTGAGGCAGGAGAATCGCAGAGTGAGACTGCATCTTAAAAAAAAAAAAAAGAAAGTCCAAGAAATGTTGGGTCTAGGAGATACTTAAGTAATGAAAACCTTCTGCATGATTTAAACATGACTTTAGAATTTGATTAATTCCTATAACTAAGACATTTTGGCAGTTCTTTGGTAATATCTAATAAGAATAATGGCAATATTATTCTTTTTTAGTGATGCAAAATTACAAATACTGCAGTGGTACTTACTTACTCATTTATATTGTAGCTACAGGTTGAGTGTTCCTTATCCAAAATGCTTGGGGCCAGAAGATTTTCATATTTTGGATTATTTTTGGATTTTTGGAATACTTTCGTTTTACTTACTGGTTGAGCGTTCCTAATCTGAAATAGGAAATGCTCCAATGAGCATTTCCTTTGAGCATCATGCTGTCACTCAAAAACTTTTGGATTTTGGAATGTTTCAGATTCTGGAACATTTCAGATTAGGGGTGCTCAACCTGTGGAACGTTAGTTTATGTTAATCAAAGCTACATTTTTGTTTTTATTCTTAGTGTTTTGACTTTATTATCTGTATGAAGAACCTAATTCTCATCCAGGCACTGTGGTGCATGCCTGTAATTCCAACACTTTGGGAGGCCAAGGCGGGCAGATGGCTTGAGCCTAGGAGTTCAAGACCAGCGTAGGCAACGTGGCAAGATCCTGTTTCCACAAAAATTACAAAAAGTAGCTGGGTGTGGTGGTGTGCACCTGTAGTTCTAGCTACTCAGGAGCCTGAGGTGAGAGGATTTCTTGAGTCGGGGAGGTGGAGCCTGCAGTGAGCCGTGATTGTGCCACTGCACTCCAGCCTGGGTGACAGAGACCCTGCCTCAAAAAACAAAAGCAAAACCAAAAACCTAATTCTTTTTTATTTATCCTCAGTGTTTCTTGCTTGGGTGAAATGTTGGTTCATTTCTTTGTTCAACTTCTGGTAGTCGATAAGTTAGTCATTTATTTTATGTATTTTATACCTTTTAAACATCAGCAACTTTTTATTTCAGTTGGCCGTTGGCATGTGGCTTGGAGAGTCTAATAATAACATTAATTTATGGGAGTGTTGGGTGGGCAGCAGTTTATAGTTTTGTAAGACTTCATTGATGATTGTGATTCTCATCTGGCTGAGAAATGATGCTGTTAATTAGCAGTACAGAAATCTGGACAGTCATTAGAATCATCTAGAGAATTTAAAGGCAGTAACAACCATACTCCCAAATCCTACTGTAATCTCTTGAATCAGAATCTCTGGCATGAGGCCCAGAAATTTGTGTTTTTTGAAAATATTCCAAATGATTCTGACAGTACCAAGGTTTGAAAACCGTTGCTTCATGTACTCTAAAATCTGTACTTAAGTCAGGAAATTAGAATCTCCTTGTTCGTATACTGAGTCATATTCCCTTTGTACTCCTATTAAGTTGATTTTACTAATACTAATAATAATCTAATGATTATTGAATACTTAAGCAGTGTATATCACATTTTTGGGTTCAGAGAGATTAAGTATCTTGTCTAAAACTACTTCATAGTAAGTGGAAGAGTGGTATAAATTCAGATATTTCTGTATCCAGAGCCCTTATTCTTTACCATGAATATTATACTGCTTTTATTGAATTGGTTTTGTTGAGAAGGCAGCCATCAGTGTATGTGCAGAGATTATTAAAAAAAAAATCCTAACAGTTCGTTAGTTTACCATAAAGATGTTAAGAATATTGCTGATTGCATTATTGTGCTATTCTCTGTGAGACTCATGGAATAAATTACTCTTTAGCTTTTTTGTGGTATAGAAACTGCATTTTCTATGCCTGTTTATGTTTCTCATTTTGCACTTGCTGCTAGAAAACTTAAAGTCAGGTTCTGGTTCACTGTTAGCAGATGTATAGGATTTTTTTGTCTGCATTTTGTTTACAAATTTTGTTCTTAGTATCATCTTACATTTGTCTATTTCTTTTTTTCATTTTTTCATCTCTTCTATAATTATTGTATCTTGCTCTGTTATCTTTATGTTGCTTTAGAGGGAAGTGTGAAGTAATTAACAAGTGATTTTGAACCATTTTATGTAATTCTGGCCAAAAATCTTTTTGAAAGATGTTTGAATTTGGGCAAGAAAGGATCTTGTAATTTGGAACATTATCTGTGTGCCAGGAACTTTGCTAGATGTTCTTTTATTTTTTATTTTACTTTCATGCCAGCTCTGCAAGGTAAATAGTGGTATTCCCATTTTACAGAAGATGAAACTTAAGGTTAACTTTTGTCATGTAAAGCTAAACTCTGATCTAGATTTGTGTGACTCCAAAACTTTTTTTGTGTGCCTCTAATGGATCTAATTTATCTAGAGATTTCTTAACCCTCTAGTGGGGGTCATTTACATCTTCAACAAGCATTCATAAAATACTTTATAGAAAGCACTGTGCCTAGTTCTGGGTATACATCCCCAACTGCCTAGAAATTGCTACACTGGATAGGATGTCTTGACTTGAGCTTAACATGTATTTGAACAGACATTTGTATTAGTCTATCGTCCTGGTAGGAAATAGCACTCAAAAGGCTTAACTGAGGAGCTGCAAATAAACTTTTTATAAAGATGTGGGCCTGGTCTGTGGAGCCAGCAGTGGATAGTGTGTTACCCTAGAGCTAGTAACAGTTGGGAGCTGCTAGTAGTTAGGCCTTAAGGGCAAAGAGAGGCATTGGTTACTAGCCCCCTAAGCAGTAGCTGTAGGCAGAAAGGGCTATGTACAGGGTCTATGGCCTTTAGTAGGGGAATATAGGAAATTTACAGCAGAGTGGTGGAGGAATAAAAAATTTGACTTCTAGTCGTAGTATTTTGGAAGACTGAGGCTAGTGGATCACCTGAGGTCAGGAGTTCAAGACCAACCTGGCCAACATCGTGAAACCCCATCTCTACTAAAAATACAAAAATTAGCCGGGCGTGGTGGCGCATGCCTATAATTCCAGCTACTCGGGAGGTGATGACAGGAGAATTGCTTGAACTGGGAGGTGGAGGTTGCAGTGAGCTGAGATCACGCCACTGCACTCCAGCCTGGGTGAGAAAGCGAGACTCCATCTCAAGAAAACAAAAACAAAACCAAAAACTTTGACTTCACTTTCATCCTGCTTTTTCAGGATGCCTTCAATTGACTGAACCAAAGGAGAAGTTAGGGCAAGGGAACCCATTGATAGTAGTCTGTTGGGGCCCAGAGAAGTGTTGATGAAAGAGGGTGATTCTGGAAGAGGAACGAGGAGCACAGACATGGCCCTTACTCTGAAGATATGTATTGAGATAAGATAAGCAGGGAAAATAAGTATTGAGCAAATTATTACAAGTGTGATGAGGGCTGTGGAAACTTAGAATAGACGTGCCTAGCCTGAGAAGGCGTCTCTGTGGAATTTTCTTCACACATCCTGGTTCTTTTGAAACAAAACAGGTCCCCTTCTACAGAGATTCTGATTTACTAGGTCTGGAGAGTATATATTTTAAAAATCCTACTCAGGTTATTTTGTCAATCATTTATTTCTTAGAGTTAGAGAGAGGCCATAATGCTGAGGCTCAGAGGTTCGGGAAAAGAGTGATGTGAGATGAAGTTAGAGAGATGATGGCCAGAGCCTATAGGCCATTCTTGCTTTTTTATTTTTAAGTTACCTTACTAAATAACTACATCCTAACTGCTTCTGCCTCTTTTCACAGTAGTGCTCATTCTCACACCTAGCTGCTTTTCTTTGATGTCTTGTTATGAACCTCCAATTCCTTAGTAGGAGATATATATATCAAGGAAGCTGGAGAAATAACAGTGAGAACAGTAGCACTGTGTCATGATAACTGAATTCTAAAGCTTGTTCATTTCCAGTGGATAACCAGAGCCAAGGTCATTTTGTATTTTTTTTCAAGTGAACAGAATGGGAAGTGACTTCTTCCTTTTTGAGATTTTCTTGATATCTAGAATGATGATACACATACAACTAAAAAACTATGAGACATGTAAAATATATACAGGTGCAGTTAGAAATGAAAGAAGTAGAATATACTCATAACTTTTAGAAACTAAAGCTTCAAGCTTTACATATTCTGAAAATGTATAATTAAAAATTTTTATTATTTAAAATACATTTAGACCAGGTGCAGTGGCTCATGCCTGTAATTTCAGCACTTTGGGAAGCCAAGGTGGGAGGATCACTTGAGCCCAGAAACAATGTAGAGAGACACCCTCCTCTACAAAAATACAAAAAAATTAGGCAGGATGGTGCATGCCTATGGTCCCAGCTACTTGGGAGGCTGAGGTGGGAGGATCACTTGAGCCTGGGAGGTTGAGGCTGCAGTGAGCTCTGGTTGTGCCACTGCACTCCAGCCTAGGTGACTGAGTGAGACCCTGTCTGAAAAAAAACCCCAAAACGAAAAACAAACTCCCTATCTTCACCACTCAGTACACATCACATGCATGTAATAAAGAGGTACTCTGAGCCAATCATCACATTTTGTGAAATATTTTGCATAAGTATAAATGTTAGATAAATAAGCTGTAAACATAAAAATCAGTTTAACCTAACTTGTAAAGAATAAACCTGCTATGTATAAGAAATCATGCATGAGAATAATTGTAAAATAATAACAAAATAAGCATTAACAGCTTTGTGTATTTGAATTAAAGGAAACAAAGTAAGGTTGCTTGTTACTAACTTTACGGAGTTGTGAAATATAGTTGTGAAATCAGAAATTCTTACTGGTAGTTTTATATGTGAAAATGGCTGATTTCTACATATTCTGTGTTTTGCTACCCAACTCAATTTTGTTTTTTGTAATAGTTTATTGGTCAGTTTTCTTGAGTTTTTGAGATTTTGCAGGTACAAGGTCTGCAAGTAGCAGTATGTTTATATTTTCCTTTTGCAATGTTTATACCTCCAATTTCTTTCTCTTGTTTAATTTCATTGGTATGTTAGTGCATTAAAACATCGTGTGAAATATTGGACCGAACACCAACATTGTGACAGTAATGTACAAATGATATGTAACTGATTCTGTGTTCAATTAAAGTATTTATTCAGCTCTTCGTAGACTGTAAACTCTTAAGTGTAGGGTCTACTTTTAATTCTTTGTATCTTCCATCTAGTCCAGTGTCATTTACTAACTGGTAAACTCTGAACCTTACTTTCCATGTTTGTATAATAATAGGAGTAATTATGCCTACTCTCAAGGAGAGATTAAATGAGATAATATATAAAAGCACTCAACACAGTGCCTGGCACTGGTGGCAGTTGTTATTATCTATTTAATTCAACAAATAATTGAGTGTTAACCTAAGGATAGGGATATTATGTGAACAAAAATATCCCTCTGTTTTTGGTATGGTGGAAAGAGAGCTATTAATCAAATAGTTGCATAGAGGGGTAAGTACTACAAAGGAAAGGAATAAAATTCCATAAGAGGATATCGGCATAAAAACATAACCCACCATTAAGTTCAGCGAGGGTGTCCTGTGGAAGAGATTGTAACAGAGATCTGAAAAATGGTTAGGAGATGATTAGGTGTGTGTGAGTGGGCAGAGGGGGGAGTTCAGAAAGAAGATGTAGCATGTGCAAATACTCTCAAACAGGAGGGTGTCTTTCTCAAATGAAAAACAAAACGAAACAAACAAATAAAAAATCTATTGTAGCCAGAGCAAAACAGATACAGAGAAAGATGTGTTACTGAAGTTGATAAGGTGACCACCATTCACAGGACACTTACTGTATTAGTTCGTTTAATCCTTCCAGTCATTTAAGATACATAAATTGACGTCTCTCCATTTTACCAATGATGAGACAAGGCAGAGAAGTTAAATGGCTTGCCCAAGGTGACACATTTAATAAATGGCAGAGTCTGTATTTGAACACAGGCGGCCTAGATACTGAATCAGTGCCCTTAATATTTGTACCATATTGCCTGACATGATCACTTGCATTTTGAAAAGATCACTCTAACTACAATGTGAAAAATAGATTAGAGGATAATTAGAAAGGACATTGAGAGACCAGTTAAGAGGCTGTTGCCTCTTAAACAAATGGTATTAAACAAATGGTGATTGTAGCTTGGAGTAGAATGATGGCAAGAGAGATACAGAGTAGTAGATGGCTTATTATTTTACAAAATGAGTGTATCCTGTGTGAATAAATGAAAAACGAATGAAATGAGGTGAGACACGTGTATAATATGGCAGTGTGCTGTCTTACTGTACAGAGTTTATAAGCAACAACTGCTGAATTATCTGTTGAAATAAAAATCATGAGGTAAATATAAACCTATTTAGATTTATGTTACCACCAACTAAGGTTTTTGTGTTAAATACATGGTAGAAAAATATGTTAATCTATAAAGTAGTAGCTTGTATATGTTCACCCTGCAAACTTTTAGGTGCACTTGATGCTGTAAAGCTCTTCTATTTCTCATTAGACTTTTAAATACTCTTCAGGACAAAAGTGAATTATAGTACAAAGCTATTACTGCTTCTCAGAAAATAAAGGAAGAATGCTCTAAAGATAAATATAAATGAATTAAAAGGAAGAGATCATTCACTCTAAAACTGAAAATCACAACCTTCCTGAACAGTAAAGGCAGATGGGCAGAATAAATACTTGGGTCTAATTTGAAAAATCCATATTTCTATTTCAGACATCCTACTATAACCATACCCTGCATTAGTGCATTTTGTGGTTAAAACATTTTTATTCCAGAAAGCTAAAAGATGTAATAAGATACAATAATTGTTTTTAATTCTGCCTTTTCTGTTTCTTTAACAATCCTTTTACTTTCTATAATTGTGAGTACCATCGATAGACACAGACTAATTCTTTGTCAGAAATAAACTTTATTTTTTAGGCTGGGCGCAGTGGCTCAAGCCTGTAATCCCAGCACTTTGGGAGGCCGAGATGGGCGGATCACGAGGTCAGGAGATCGAGACCATCCTGGCTAACACGGTGAAACCCCATCTCTACTAAAAAATACAAAAAACTAGCCAGGCGAGGTGGCGGGCGCCTGTAGTCCCAGCTACTCGGGAGGCTGAGGCAGGAGAATGGCATAAACCCGGGAGGCGGAGCTTGTAGTGAGCTGAGATCTGGCCACTGCACTACAGCCTGGGCGACAGAGTGAGACTCCGTCTCAGAAAAAAAAAAAAAAAGAAATAAACCTTATTTTTTAAAATGTCTGGAACACACACACATTCACTTTGGTTGTAGAATAAGCAAACTGTGAATAATTCACACTGTGAAAACTGTGTGAATTAAGAATCTTTCCAGTTAGGGATAAATGAGGAACTGATAGTTCAAGAGTGTAAATCAGAATTTAAAGTGAATGGCAGGAACTTTCCCTTCTGTCTTTTACCCTCTGAGCAATTCAGGTGAGGTTCAGCAAGGTTGGTGTCCTTGGTGTCGGAAGCTGTGATGGTCTAGAGCAGGGTATCAGAACCTGGGTCTTGATGAGTGTAGGAGGTGGCCTGGAATGGTAAGTCAGAGCCTAAGCGGAGAGAGGACAGCCTCCGTGTGAGAGGATGGCAGACTCAGTGTGCAGTATCAGAGCAAGAATGGGATGAAGAGGATGACCATTTAGGAGAGTGGAAAGAGTGGCAGCTATAACCCCTTGCAGTATATTGGAGCCTAAGTGGAATGATGAGGGTATCCCATGCAGGAGGGCAGCCAGCCTCAGGGTAGTGGAACCCAGGTGGAGCGGGGGGCAATCCATGCAGACAGCAGCAGAGTGGCATCAGCCTGATTGAGAGTGTCAGAGTAGGGGGCAGCAGTGGCAGTCTAATAAGGTGTGAAGCCTTGAGTACAGTAAGGAGGGTACCTGTGTGTAGCCATGGTGGCAGTGAGAGACTGATTACCTGCTGGGGATTGTTTAAGTGAGTATATATATTAAGGATAAAAGGAGCCAAGTTTTTTCACTGTTGGAGAAGGAAATTACAAATATTGAAAAGGTGTTGGTGTTAGATTGGAATTGGAGATATTGGTGTAAACTCATGGTTTTCTGTATAGATAGATGGATAGATGTAGAAATAAAGAGACAAACGGTAAGTTTAATTTGGACTCAGGTCTTCTTTAATTCACACAGTCACATTGACAAGGAAGATACTTAATGATTTGATACATCCTGAGGTTTGCTTTCTAAAAGGCGGCCATTTAAACTTAAAGCAAAATTCATACATCAAAATTTGTAACTCCTCTAAATCTTATCCCTTATCGGGGGAACCCACCCCCAGTATTTCAACATAGGTTCTTTCTGTTTTCCTTAAGTGTCGGCCAGTCTGAAAAATAAAAAGAAAGAGTACAAAGAGAGGAATTTTATAGCTGGGCTGCTGGGGATGACATCACATGTTGGTAGGTCCATGATGCCCACCTGAGCCACAAAACCAGCAGGTTTTCATTAAGGACTTCAAAAGGGGAGGGGGTGTACGAACAGGGAGGAGGTCACAAAGATCACATGCTTCAAAGGGCAAAAAGAGAACAAAGATCACATGCTTCTGAGGAAACAGGGCAAGGACAAAAGCAAAGATCCCAAGGCAAAGGGCAAAATTAGAATTACTGATGAGGGTCTATGTTCAGCTGTGCACGAATTGTTTTGATAAACATCTTAACAGAAAACGGGGTTTAAGAGCAGAGAACCAGTCTGACCTCCAATTTTTCCCCACCCTAGTGAGCCTGAGGGTACTGCAGGAGACCAGGGCGTATTTCAGTCCTTATCTCAACTGCATAAGACAGGCACTCCCAGAACGGCCGTTTATAGACCTCCCCCCAGGAATGCAATTCTTTTCCTGTGGTCTTAATATTATATTCCTTGCTAGGAAAAGAATTTAGTGATATCTCTCCTACTTGCATGTCCGTTTATAGGCTCTCTGCAAGAAAGAAAATATGGCTCTGCTCTGCCTGCCCCCGCAGGCAGTCAGACCTTATGGTTGTCTTCCCTTGTTCCCTGAAAATTGCTGTTGTTCTGTTGTTTTTCAAGGTGCACTGATTTCATATTGTTCAAACACATGTTTTACAATCAGTTTGTACAGTAGTGGTCCTGAGGTGGCACACATCCTCAGCTTACGAAGATAACAGGATTAAGAGATTAAAGTGAGACAGGCATAAGAAATTGTTAAGAGTATTATTTGGGAACTGATAAATGTCCAGGAAATCTTCACCGTTTATGTTCAGAGATTGAAGTAAAGACAGGCGTAAGAAGATAAGAGTAGTATTAGGGGGTTGATAAATGTCCATGAAATCTTCACAATTTATGTTCCTCTGTCACGGCTCCAGCCAGTTCCTCCGTTCAGGGTCCCTGACTTCCTGCAACAATCCCTTTCCCCACAAAGCGTGCAGTTCTTCATTTTACGATTTTACTAAACCTCAGAACAGTTTAGTGCAGAGAAATGAGTAAACCACTAGTGGCCACTTGTTCCATCCACATACCAGTCTTAAGTCTGAATACCTTGGACATATCAACAATGCTCTTGTCTTTTTCTTGCCATAGTGAGTGGAAAGACTCTGAAAATTTTAACTTTCACAAATCACCTAATCTTTTGAGAACCCATTCCGCTATCTGTAAAACCGCCAACTTCATAGGGTTGTGGGTGAAGATTAAATGAGAAATGCATGGAAATTTTCTCTAGACATTACGCATTGGAGTATGCTTCCCTTCAAGTGTCTTTCTACTTTCTTGCTGACTCTAGGGGTCCTGTAAGTTGGGTCTCTTAGAGTCTCTTAATTCTTTTTTTTTTGTTTTTTTTGTTTTTTTTATTTCGAGAGGGAGTCTCGCTCTGTCACCCAGGCTGGAGTGCAGTGGCGCAATCTTGGCTCACTGCAAGCCCTGCCTCCCAGGTTCACACCATTCTCCTGCCTCAGCCTTCCGAGTAGCTGGGACTACAGGCACCCACCACTATGCCCAGCTAATTTTTTGTATTTTTAGTAGAGACGGGGTTTCACCGTGTTAGCCAGGATGATCTCAATCTCCTGACCTCATGATCCACCCGCCTCAGCCTCCCAAAGTGCTGGGATTACAGGCATGAGCCACCACGCCCAACTGTCTCTTAATTCTTAAGGAATCAACTGATTAAAATCTCTTCCATAAGTTTCTGTATAATAAAGTTGCCACATTGTATCTCACATCTTCCAATTTGTTTAAGAGCAAATAATGGTTAGGGTAGAATTCTGTGGGAAAAAAAAATCATAATCCCAATCCCTTCCTCCAACATATGATGTGATTAATCGTACTTGTGTTACCATAGAAATTTTCCTGACAAATGCTCCAGTGGAAGAAGCACATAACCAATCAGCAATTGAAACTTCCCCACTTTTGATGTAGATGTCCCTTTACAACACATAATCTCAGTGTTTCCATGTGTAGAACAAACTTCTTAATTTCTGTATAAGCAATTAGATAGGCCCCAGAGGTCCATGTGTGCTCCTTTTTTTTTTTTTTTTTCCTAAGGCTGAAAGTGTGAGGCAGGCATTTGTTGCATACTATTCCTTCAGTATTTTAGTGAAAGCACACTGCATACCCATCTTTACCAGCCTGTCAATAATCAAATATATAGCCACTAAATGAAGAGTTCTAACTACTTTAGTATTAACACCATAAGAAAGGAAAACAATATTGATGTCTGACATGTTTAAGGATGCTTAAGAGGGGAAATTAAGGAGACTGGTCCATTAATTGTGGGATAAAATAATAATAGTCAGAAATTTTAGCTAGTTTATCAAGTCACACTTGCAAGCCTCTTATCAATTTACTCCTGTACTGAAATGAACATACAGTAAAATTCAAGAGAAATTGGGGTTCAAAATAAATTTTACTTCTGAGCTTGGAATGCAAGAGAGTAACAGACTGCTGTCCTAATTATAATACCTTTTTGACACCTTGTTATAGTTCCTTGCCACCTCTGAATAAACTGTCCATTTCTACGTAATTGTTCATCATTCTTATCAATCCTTTTTGAAAGTAGAGAAATAATTTTTTTAAAAATTGGGAAAAAAAGGAAAGTATTGGTCCGTATTTATGTAAAATTTCAGTCTATTGCATTTGAATAAAAATCTGCCAAAGGGTGGGCACAGTGGCTCACACCTGTAATCCCAGCACTTTGGGAGGCTGAGGCCAGAGGATCAGAGGATCATTTGAGCCCAGGAGTTTGAGACCAGTCTGGCAACAGGGCGAAACCCCATCTCCACTAAAAATGCAAAAATAAGCCAGGTGTAGTAGCATGTGCGTGTAGTCCCAGCTATTTGGGGGGCTGAGGTGGGAGGAGGATCACTGAGCCCAGGAGGTGGAGGCTACAATGAGCTGTGATCACACCACTGCACACCAGCCTGGGCAACAGAGTGAGACCCTGTCTCAAATAAATAAAATAAATAAATAAATAAATAAATAAATAAACAAACAAGCAAACCAAATAAACACAAGCACAACGTTGAAAATTTTTTTGTTTGCCTTATTTTCATTTCTTCTTAGCTGCTAAACTGCCTCCATGTATATACTTTTCTCCTGGTATATCTGTTAATTATTACTGTAAACATGATTTATTTCACATTAGCAAAAAGAAATTCCTTTTCCATTTAGAGCCATTTTATATAAATGTTAAAGCTCAAGTTAAGAATTTTAATAGTTTTTCTTTAATTTTTTTGTAGATATGCTTGTAAGTACTTCATGTGCAGTATAAGGTTCACTCTAGTGTTCTTTTAGGAGTAAGAAAAAGAATCATTCTTAAAATGAAGTTATTTTTAAAAGTCTGAAATTATGTATTCATTTAAAATACTGTGCATGGTAATGGTTTATTGAATTGAAAGCTAGTAGCAGGCCAGACACAGTGTCTCACACCTGTAATCCTACCACTTTGGGAGGCTGAGGTAGGCAGATCACTTGAGCCCAGGAGTTCAAGACTAGCCTGGGCAACGTGGTGAAATCCTTGTCTCTACAAAAAAATACAAAAACTCAATGGCTCGTGCCTGTAATCCCAGCACTTTGGGAGGCCGAGGCGGGTGAATCACGAGGTCGGGAGATCGAGACCATTTCACCAACACGGTGAAACCCTGTCTCTACTAAAAATACAAAAAATTAGCCGGGCGTGATGGTGCACGCCTGTAGTCCCAGCTACTTGGGAGACTGAGGCAGGAGAATGGCTTGAACCCGGGAGGCGGAGCTTGTAGTGAGCTGAGATCGCCCCACTGCAGTCCAGCCTGGACGACAGAGTAAGACTCTGTCTAAAAAAAAAAAAAAAAAAAAAAATACAAAAAGTAGCCGGGCATGGTATCACATTCCTGTAGTCCCAACTACTCAGGTGGGAGGACCACTTCTGCCCAGAAAGTTGATGGTGCTGTGGTGAGCTGTGATGGTGCCACGCACTCCAGCCTGGGCCACAGGGTGAGACCTTGTCTCCAAAAATAAAAAAAAAACAAAAGGGAAAGGAAAGCTAGTAGCAGCCACCCTACCAGGTCACAGGCAAGTTTTTGATGTTGAATAAACAATTATATACAGTCAATATGAAAAGGACAAAATTACCATGTAAATGCAACATGCCACTAATAGTGCCTAGTTTATGTTGATGTGCAGGAGAATTCATTTACTTAATCATTTCCCTTTTACTCAATGCCTCCCACCAGTATTACAGTCACAGTAAGCCATGAAAGAATAAACAACAGCCTAAATTATGCATGTGTATGTTCAGAATATGGCTGTTTTGGATCATGGAGACTTCTGATTAAATTTGTATGCATCTGTAGCTATTATATAAAATTGAATACATTAATAATTTATTCTAAATCTTAAGACTTTTCAATATTGTGATAAAAATGAGCCATGAGACTTCTGTCTAGATCAGTTTTGCTTCTTCCAAAATATAATAAACCATATGTAGATAAAACTAAATTATCTCAATATTTAACCATAATTATATGCTAAGAATAGTATGAGGTCACTCTTTGGAGTTATTCCCATGAATATACCAAGAACTAAGTATCCTTCAGATTATATTAGAGCCAGAAAGCCTATTTACTTTTCAAATAATAAATAGTCTTAGAGAATTTACTTAACTAAGTGAACTGATTTAAAGCATCAACACAAGGGAACAAAACTAATTAAGTCAAGACATGTGGATCATTGATTTAGCTGTTTCTTAGCTCTGTTACTTTGGGCAAACAGTTTATTGAGATGGAGTCTCTCCCTGTTGCCCAGGCTGGTGTGCAGTGACGTGATCTTGGCTCACCACAACCTCTGCCTCCTGGGTTCAAGCGATTCTCCTGCCTCAGCCTCCTGAGTAGCTGGGACTACAGGCATGAGCCACCATGCCCGGCTAATTTTTGTATTTTTAGTAGAGATCGGGTTTCACTATGTTGGGCAGGCTGGTCTGAAACTCCTGACCTCGTGATCCGCCTGCCTTGGCCTCCCAAACTGCTGGGATTACAGGCGTGAGCCACTGTGCCTGACTGGGCAAATAGTTTAATCTTGAGGCTTCAGTTTCCTCATCTGTAAGTAGAGACTGATCTTTGAAGTCTCTTCTCGCCATAAAGGCCTGTGATTAAATTTCATACTTAAGCATTGCAGTCACCAAGTAGATTGAGTCTCAGAAAGGGAAAAGGGGAAAGCAGACTAGAGTAAAATGGAAAATGAGCCCAGTGAGAAGCCAAGAAATCAAAGAGAGGTGGTGCAAAGGGATGTTTAGCACTGTTCTAGAGAATTTTCATGTTAAAAATATGACTGCCTGTACACGAAGACTAGTTCTGTTCTTGAATCCCCTGTTTGCTAATTATGTTCTCTCATGTCAGGATAAAATGTCAGCACAGGGGGACCAAACTGTGTTGCTGATTGGTGTGAGGGTAGAGGAACTCCTGGCAGGAAGTGGTCCAGGTTGGTAGGTAGCAAGGATAATGATGCAAGCAAATGACTTGAGAATCTGAGAAAAGGCTAAACAGAATAACGTAAAGAAAACTAGATTTAAAATAGTTAATCCTAAACTCTAGTTGTGGTGTTAACCCTAACTACTAAATGACCCTGGGCTCAAGTTTGAGATCTTGGGAGGCAGAGCAGTGCTGAACAATAGAGAGGCTAATGTCAAACAGAAATGAAAGACAACAAAGACAACTCCTGGGAGGAATGGCTCACACCTGTAATCCAGCACTTTGGGAGGCCAGGTGTTCGAGACCAGCCTTGCCAATGTAGCAAGACACTGTCTCTACAAATAAAATAAATTAGCTGGGCATAGTGGCTCACACCTGTAGTCCCAGCTGCTTGGGAGGCTGAGGCAGGAAGATTGCTTGAGCCCAGGAGGTCAAGGCTGCAGTGAGCTGTGATTGTGCCATTGCACTGCAGCCTGGGCAACAGAATGAGACCCTATCTTTAAAAAAAAAAAAAAAAAAGTTAAGAAAGGTTGTAGGATCTCCAAATTACAAAAAATTGTGAAATAAGATGGCCACATGTGAAGATGGGAAGATGGCTCATATACTACACAGATATAGAGCTTACTTCACACAACAGATGTGCTCTGATAGTTTGTAAATTTATTTTGGATTAATCAAGTAATTTTAATTGTCCTAAGAACACATACTATTTTAAAGACCCCTATAGAGAACAATTATCCTGTAATTTAATTTTTTAATAAATACATTTATATATTGAGTTTGCTAGAAGACATAAAACCTATGTATTGTATGAAGTTCAGTCATACAAAGCTGACCACTAAAGGTTATTAACAGTCATTACTATATATAACATTCTGGAGGTACTAGCCAGTGAAATTAAAGAAAAGTGATTATTTGATTAATAAATCTCCTTTCCACTAAGTATATTTTTACTCACATCCCTAGTGCCAAGCTCAGCACTCATTTATTTGTTGCATTAAATGAATAGTAATAGCTACCAGTGCCAAGTACTATGTTAAATGCATTATTTATATTCCTTTTTTTTTTTTTTTTGGAGATGGAGTCTTGCCCCATTGCCCAGGCCGGAGTGCAGTGGCGTGGTCTCAGCTCACTGCAACCTCTGCCTCCTGGGTTCAAGCGATTTTCCTGCCTTAGCCTCCTCAGTAGCTGGGATTACAGGCGCCTGCCACCATGCCCAGCTGATTGTTTTTGTATTTTAAGTAGAGACGGGGTTTCACCATGTTGGCCAGGCTGGTCTCGAACTCCTGACCTGTGATCGGCCTGCCTCACCCTCCCAAAGTGCTGAGATTCCAGGCATGAGCCACCGTGCTTGGCCGCATTATTTATATTTCATTTAATCTTTCCACTTTGGAGTTGTGTAACTACTCCAGTTTTACAGATATGGAACAGGAAGCTCAGAGATCAAGCACTAGTAAATGACACCAGGTTAGGTGTCAGATGCAAAGAATTAGAAATGGATTCTGTACTTAAGAGTTTTTAGTGTATTGAAATCTCTAAGTGAACATAGAAAATGTTAGCTTACTGTTCATATCTAGTTATTACCGCATTGATATTTGGTCTCATATACCTTTAATGCATGGATATACCACTATTTTGGTGTAATACAGTTATTTTGGAATTTAAAAAATCAGAATCATTTGCATGTTGAGATATGCCCAGCTAGTTATTAGAATTTCAGATGTAAAAATGTCACTCTTCTATAATTCCATAATTTTCAAGAAGATGAAGAAAATGGTAAAATGTGGCTCTGTAACAGAATACTTTTTTTTTTAGGGCTTTACTGTTTACAGGTCTTTCACATACATTCTCATTTGACCCTCACAACAACCCTGTAAAGTAGGCAGCACGTGTATTCTCATTTGACAGTTGAGGAAAGTGAATCTCAGAGCAGTTAACTGATAATAATAATTCTTAATTCAAAGACTTTCTGAATAAGTAAATTTCAGCTGTTGACCTTGCCTTCTATTTTACTGAAAATAAACTGAAGCAATCGTGGGAGAATTTCCACATGCTCCTACTACCATATCTACCAAGCTGTCTAGACCTATGCCCACTTACTTTGCCTTCTCTCCCGTTACTGTAATTAAACTTCTCATGCTCTTAGCAAAGGCTCAGTGCTCATTGCTCCAGCAGTGAACACTGCTTCTACACTTAAGTGTTTTCTTTTCTTTCAGATCATTTCCATTAGCAATAAAATAATAATTTTTTTTTATCTTAAAAACCACCCTCACTTGATCCCATTCTTCTCTTTAGCTATTTTTTGTATCTCTTCTCTCCTTTCAAGCAAAATTCCTTAAAAGTGATGTCCACACTTAACTGTCTTCAACTTCTATCTAATCTTTTGGAAACCATTTCAATCAGGCTTTTGCCCTCATTATTTCAACAGAACTGCTCTTGTTAAGACAGTCAGTGATCTGCATGTTGCTAACGTGGTCAGTTTTCAGTCTTTTTACTACTTTTAGTAGCACCTGACAAAGTGGATCACTTTCTCCTCCTTGAAATAATACATCATTCATTCGACTTCTTTTTTTCTCCCCCCAAATGTTGGCTTTTAATTTTGTTTGTTTTGTTTCATGTCTGTAACAGTGGGTACCTGGGATTTGATTTTGCCCCTTCTTTACTCCCCTATCACTTTCTTTTCATCCAAGAAAGCTTGATTTGGATAATCAGGGTAAGTCAGTTAAAGTGTTCAAACTGAGTGTATAGTTTGTCAAGTAAATTTCAACTCTTACAGTCTGAAATGTTACAAAGTTAAGCAGTACTACATGTTTGGCATCTCCTTTTTCATCATAATTAATTTGTCACTGCATTCGATAGAGGAAAGCAGAACAAATACGTTTTCACTAACCAACCACGTGACAGAGATTTTTGACTCCAGGCCTGGTAGAAATTCAGAAAAAGAGAAAATCATATGAGGGAATGAGGCTCCTTAGAAGACCTTGGAAGATCTTGTTAACAGGTCAACCTACCTAGCCATAAATGCCTTGAATTCAGGACTAAGATTTTCATCACTGTAGTGATCTTCATTTGTCTTCTTATACATTACGCCACACTTTTCTAGTTTTACTTGTACCTCACTGGTTACTCCTCAGTGTCCTTTGCTGGTTCTTCATCAATTGCTTGACCTCTGAATGTTGGTGTGCAGCGAGGCTTAATTGAGATCATGTCCAGGGTAATTTCTTTATCATTTATCTTCAGCAGGACCACTTCTGTTAATTCCAGACATATGTATTTAGCTGTCTACTCAACATATCAACCTGGATATCTTAAGGACATCTCAAAATTAACTGTCTAAAGCCAAAACTTTTTTCTTCCCATTGCCCAAACTTGATCTCTTCTTTTAGTTAAAAGCAGTTTCATCCTTCTAGTTCCTGGGGCTCAAAATTGATGTTTGTTTTTCTTCTAAAACCCATGCTCAAAACATTAGAAAAATTTGTTCACACTACCTTCAGAATATATCCAAAATCTTACCACTTTTCACCACCCTGCTGCTTTTACTCTGGACCAAACCAGCTCATGTCTGGTCTGGATTATTGCAGTAGCCTCCTTAAAAGGTCTCCCTTGCTCTGAGTTTGGGGGGTGTGTGTGTGTGTTTTGTTTTGTTTGTCTTTGTTTGTTTTGTTTTTTTTTTTAAAAGAAAAAGCCTACAGCACCCGGTATACCCAAATACTAACCAGGCCTGACCCTGAGTAGCTTCCAGGATCAGACAAGATCAGATGTGTTCAAGGATGGTGGGTCTGTGGACCTTGAACTAGTTTTTAATCAACATGGAAACTCCAGTGATCTATTTAAAAACTTGTATTGGGTCATGCCAAGTTTATTGGAGGTTATACGCTCCAATGTATTTCCAACTCAGGGTTAAAGCCAAGGTCCTTATGGTGGAAGATAGGGCATATAAACTGGCATTCTGGCGCTCACACACTCCACTTCAGTATCTGCTACTCTCCCCTCTTGCTCACTCAGCTGTGGCTTGCTTATTCAGCTTTTTGCTCTTCCTGGAATACATCAAACATATGTAGGCCCAGGGTTTTAACCGTTTTAACAACTGAACTTGCAACTGCACTAGTTCTGCAGGTAAGCTGAAGTATTAGGGGCGTGGACAGTTTATCCAAAGTAATAATCAGGAAGGCCTAATAAAAACATGTAGGTATTGTGGTAAAAAATAGAGTTGGTGAGCAAGGAGTTACCTTCTATTTCTCTTGTAGCAAAGTAGGAGGCAAGGTTATTGGCTAAGAGTGAGATGGATAGGAGATGGTATAAATTTAAAGTAAAAGAATAAGGTATGAGATAGTTGGCTAGGATAATGAAGTAGTGAATGGATTTGAGCTAAGTAGTATTAAAGTCCTGTAGGTAATAGACATGAATTTCAAAGTATAACTAGCCAGCGTTGTTCTTTCTTTCCTTTTTTCCAATTTTCTTCAGCAGCGTGAGGAAGAGTTAGTAAAACTCTAACCATAAATCAGGGTTGAAATTTGGCAAAGCTAGAGAGGGGCAAGGACAGTGAGTATATTTGGAAGGAGTGATTATAATGACTTAGGGAATCCAAGCTGTATAAAGATGGAAATGGCGACAGGAGGGGGTGAAGGATAATAATAATGATGTGTTGGGATCAATGGATTGTGGTCTCTGTGGGGCCAAAAAATTGTTGGACTTGGGGTGTTTCAGGGAGTGACTTGACAGGGCTAGCTGCCTGAGAAAGACATTCTTGAAATTTATTGCAGGGAAGTGGAGTGGGAGAGACAAGATTGACATTCTTTCTACTTTATAAGGCAGTTATTGCTAATGACAATGGAGATGACCATGGGAATGACTTACTAAGGTGGAGTGGAAGTGAAAGTCACAGAAAAGTAAAAAAGAAAAATTGCAGTAGGGTATTGGAAAGATCATTTGGGTAGATTTTGAAGTCACTAAAAGCTTAATTTAAGTTTTAAGAAAAAATTTAAATGAAAAGATTTGGGGGAATTTCCCAAATATGCAAGTTTTCACCTGTCTTTAAAAAAACAACACCATGAGAAACCAAAAATAATTAAATTGATTTTTTTTTTAAAAATTCTGCAATATTTCTCAATTTTCTTTGAGGATAGACATGGTTGATCCTGAATGGAAATTGGTGTTTTAGCTCTATGAGACAGAAACAAAAAGTTTCTGCAGTCCGTAAGAGTTAAAGAGGGAGAAAAGTCAGTTGTGTTAGATCTTTAAAAACATTTTTGGTGGTAGTTTGGTATTCAGAAGTGCTGGAGGAACTTTGGCAGAAAGTCAGAGCCATAGAGCAAGTCCAAACTAGGACAGCAAAGTCATTATTCTGCTTTTTAGTGAGGAAAGTATTTTTAAGATGATGGTGACCCTTGGTTTTTTACCAAAAAGTACTTTATTTGGACTTCATTTGGATGCAAGGCTGTATCAAAGTAATTAGGAAAACAAGGATTGAATATTAAGTAGTGACTTCTAAAAAATAACATTTTGTGATATATAAAATAGTTCTTTTAAATTACATTTAAGACATACAGATAAAAGCAAGAAGATTGAGTAAACATAATATTTATTGCCTCACATTACTATGCAGTAGAACCTTGTATAATTTGAGTTATGCTACATAATGTGGACATTTATGCTTGTGCTGATGCCAGCTTTAATTTAGGGTATTTTCCTGTGTTTCCAAGTAAATACAGTAAAATAACTTTAAGTATCTTACAAAATTAAAGAATGCCCAAAGGAAACAGAAAATGAGCTTTCTTGAGTTTAAATATAAGATGATAAGATTTAGATTAGAACTCACTACTGATACAGAGATTAATTTCACACAGGCTATGGTAAGAATGAATGTGTTGGAAAAGGAAGTGAGAGGATAATGAAGACAAGGAAATGAGGAAGTTGGACTCTGTGTAAGTCCAACTAGCTGAAATTACTAACTAGTAATTTATTCCAGATTCTATCTGAAATAAATCCATAGGAATAAGAGCAATACTAAAGGTAGAGAGAATAGCTCGGAGGTGTTGCCTCTTTGATGACTTAATATTCTTCTTTATTTCTAACTTACAGATGATTTCAGAATACTGCTCACCTTCACTTCTTTAGTTTTTCATGATCTTTTCCCTTGACCTTTTCCATAGTCCCAAAGTATTTGCTCATGCGGAGTGGGAAGATGTATGATCTCAGGCTTTGAAACTACAGAGGTTGGAAGATGTTACTTTTGATAATCTAAGACTTCATGACTTTGATTCTTACATTTTATCATTTACTTATTTATTTTTAAGAGATTGGGTCTTGTACTGTCACCCAGGCTGGAGTGCAATGTGTGATCATGGCTCACTGTAGCCTCAACCTCCCAGGCTCAAGCAATCCTCCCACCTCAGCTTCCAGAGTAGCTGGGATTACAGGCATGGGCCATGATGCCAGGCTAATTTTTTTTAAAATTATTTTTTGTAGAGATGGTCTTGCTGTGTTACCCAGGCTGATCTTCAACTCCTGGACTCAAGCAATCCTCCCACCTTGGTCTCCCAAGTGTTAGGATTACAGGCGTGAGCCACCATGCCTGGCTGATTCTTATATTTTAATTTAAAAACTTTCTACTTTATATTGTGGTGATTAAAACCATTCCTTGCTTTCCAGCCTTCTTCTCTCATGTTTCTGGAGTTGTTTGATCACTAATAGTGTGACTACTAAAGAAAGGCTGGATGACTTTTTTTTTCCCCACCCCAAAGAGACAGGGTCTTGCTCTGTTACCCAGGAGTGTTGTGGCACGATCACAGCTCTCTGTAACTTTGAACTTCCAGGCTCAAGCTGTCCTCCCATCCTCAGCCTTCCCAGTAGCTGGGACTACAGGTATGTGCCACCACAACCTAGTGTAAAAAAATTGTTTGTTATTCTCCCACCTGGGCCTCCTAAAGTGTCGGAATGATAGGCATGAGCTACGGCCAGGTCATGGTTGTTACAAAGAAGATAATTTGTTTCACTTGTAGCTAAACTTGTATTGTATTTTACCTTTATGGTACCTTTTAAAGCTGATTGGGCCGGGCGCGGTGGCTCAAGCCTGTAATCCCAGCACTTTGGGAGGCCGAGATGGGCGGATCATGAGGTCAGGAGATCGAGACCATCCTGGCTAACACGGTGAAACCCCGTCTCTACTAAAAAAATACAAAAAACTAGTCGGGTGAGGTGGCAGGTGCCTGTAGTCCCAGCTACTCGGGAGGCCGAGGCAGGAGAATGGCATGAACCCGGGAGGCGGAGCTTGAAGTGAGCTGAGATCTGGCCACTGCAGTCCAGCCTCGGTGACAGAGCGAGACTCCGTCTCAAAAAAAAAAAAAAAAAAAAAGCTGATTGCTGTTTTTTGAAGTTGGCTTTTATTTATTTTAAAAGTATAGTACAACCTTAATGAAATATACTTAACACAATTATAGGCTTCTGTTATGTTTTCTACTTGTACAGTTCTATTTTGAATTTTAAATCAACATTAACAATTAAACATTGTATCCATATATCCAGTTTTTGTCAGTTACAAAATAAATTTAAAACTTTAAAAAGTGGTATCTAAATAAATTTTATAATTTGTAACTTAACCATCATTAACTGAAAAATGAAATTTGACCAAACTTTCTCAATATTCTGATTAGCTGAGCTTTTACACATTTGTTATGGTGACCAACTCGAAAAATACCTTTTGGAGAGAGCTAATACATAGATATAGTCCAAGGTTTTATCCAGTGGAATCACAGCATGTATGATTTTGAGTATTGGAGAAAATAAGAATGACATTTAGTTTTTAAAAACAGTCTGACACAGGTCTTAGATATCTATTTTTTAGATGAAGTAATTTTTGAGAATCCTGAAAGAGCTTGAAAAGTGATAAACAGAAAATGAATTCTTTATGGGAACCACTGGTGGAAGAGATAACAACAAGAAGAAAAAAGCCAGTAAAATCATTTTGGTAGGGTAGGAAGGACTTGATAAAAATTAGATAAAGGATAATGCATTATTTAAAACCTGGGTCTTCAAAGAAGAGCACACAAGATGATCCACTGACATAAGGAGAAAAGAACTTAGAACTTCTGTTTATATGTTATCTAAAAAATAAGAAATGGGATACTTTACTAGTATTCAAAATGTGAGTTGATCCTGGTGTCTTGTCTTGGATTTTAAAAGTTTCCTGTAAAGAAACCGTGGATTGGACTGGGTGTGGTGGCTCACGCCTATAGTCCCAGTGCCTTGGGAGGCCCAGGTGGGAGAATTGCTTGAGGCCGGGAGTTTGAGACCAGACTGAGCAACAAAGCAAGACCCCTTCTTTACAAAATATTTTTAAAAATTAGCTTAAGCCCAGGAGTTCGATGCTGCGGTGAGCTATGATGGTGCCACTACATTCCTGGGTGAAAGAGCCAGACCCCATCTCTTAAAAACCTAAAAAATAAAATATAAAAAAGAAACCATGGATTAAATATAATATTTTAATGTGAATATAGGCAAACGATAAGAATGACCAGGCTGATGCTTCTTAATGTGTTTGAGAAAAAAACATAATGTTTATTAAGAAAGAAAGATATAATGTCTATATAATCATATGGACTAGAGGTAACCTTCCCCCTCTTAAGAAATTATTGAGAAGGTTATTTGAAATGGCACTTTGGGAGGCCAAGGCAGGAGGATCACTTGAACTCAGGGGTTTGAGATTAGCCTGGGCAACATGGCAAAACCCTGTCTCTACTAAAAATACAAAAATTAGCTGGCCATGGTGATACGCGCCTATAGTCCCAGCTACTTGAGAAGCTGAGCTGGAAGGATCACTTAAGCTCAGGAGGTCAAGTCTGCAGTGAGCCATGGGCATGTCTGTAGTCCTAGTTACTTGGGAGGCTGAGGCTGGAAGATGACTTAAGCCCAGGATTTTGACGCTGCAATGAGCTATGATGGTGAATGCATGGGTGAACCACAGGAAATTTATTTTTGGTGGAGGGGTGAAGATTTTTTTTACTGTGTAAAATATGCAATGTAAAATTTACCATCTTAACCATTTTTAAATGTACAGTTTAGTGGCATTAAGTGCATTGATACTGTTTTACAACCATCACCACCATAAATTTCCAGAATTATCTTCATCTTGCAACTCTACACTCATTAAATAACTCCCCATTCTTTCCTACCCCATTCCCTGTCAACTACCATTCTACTTCCTTCTCTCTGATTTTGACTATTCTAAGTACCTCATGTAGGTGGAATCATACAGTATTTGTCCTTTTTTGTCTTATTTTACTTAGCATGATGTCCTCAATATTTATCCATGTTTTGTAGCATGTGCCAGAATTTCCTTCCGTTTTAAGGCTGAATAATATTAATTGTATTTATATACCACATTTTCTTTATTCACTTATCTGTTGATGGACAAGTGGGTTGCTTCCATAATGCTGCTATGATATGAATATGTGTTACTGGAAAGTGTCTTGAAATTTTGAACTTAGTGGTGAAAGACAGTACACTATTAGAAATATTCTTGCTAAAAGGAAAAATTGTTCCTTCTGACACCAAACGTGAGTTTTTTCCACTTGAACAACCAGTTCTTCAACTCTCTGGACACTAACTAGATGTCTTATAGTTCAGTTTTGTCACTATATGTCTGGAGTTGGTACAGACCTTACAGTTGAAGGGTTCAGTTCCATAGTACTGCCTGGACTTCAAGCATCAATTGCAGGTCCTGGACTTCTGGGTACTTGACTGACTTGGCTACAAATCAGGGGTTCCTGTGACCCCCTCCTCCGGTTTGATAATTTGCTGTAATGGCTTACAGAACTCAGGGAAACACTTTATTTACTATTACTGGTTTATTACAAAGGATATTATAAAGGACACAGATGAACAGCTAGATGAAGAGGTACCTAGGGTAAGCTTTGGAAAGACCCAAGATGCATGACGTTTTGTTCCTGTGGAGTTGAGATGCACTGCAAGTGGATGTGTTCACCTACCCAGAAGGTTTCCAAACCCATGGTTTAGGATTTTTGTGGAGGCTCCATTACATAGGTGTGATTGATTAAATCGTTAGTTATTGTTGATTGAATTCAATCTCCATCCCTTCTCCTTTCCCAGGAGACTTGAGGGTAGGGAGAGCTTAAAGTTTCAACCCTCAAATCACTTGGTTGGTTCCTCTAGCAACCAGCCGTTGTCCTTCAAAGTCACCGCATTAGCATAAATTTAGGTATGATTGAAAGGGGGTTATTATGAATAACAAAAGATGCTCCTCTTACTCCACGACTCATGGAGTTCCAAGCGTTTTAGAAGCTCTGTTTCAGGAATCAGCGGTGGAGACAAAATGTCTGCATTTCTTACTACGTAGCTGTATTAGTCTGTTCGCACGCTGCTAATAAAGACATCCGAGACTGGGTAATTTATAAAAGAAAGAGGTTTAATTGACTCACAGTTCCACATGGGTGGGGAGGCCACACAGTCATGGTGGAAGGCGAATGAGGAGCAAAGTCACATCTTACTTGGCAGCAGGCAAGAGAGCATTTGCAAGGGAACTCCCCTTTATAAAACCATCAGATCTGGTGAGACTTATTCACTGTCATGAGAACAGCAAGGGAAAAACCTGCCCCCATGATTCAATTACTTCCCATAAGGTCCATCCCATGACATGTGGGGATTATTATAATTTGAGATGAGATTTGGGTGGGGACACAGCCAAATGGTATCAAATCATTAGCACTAGCTCTTCCTTTTGTGGTGAGAATAGTGATATTATATGTGTAAAATATGGCAGCAAAATAAATTATCTCAGCAAATACTCTTAGGCCATATGGAAAAATGGAAGTAGTTTTTAGAAAAGATTTCACACAGAAAGTTTGTTGTACAGTTTCATTAAAGTACAGATGTTTCCAACATTTCTCACCTTATAATGTCTAGATTGTTTCAATAATGAATAATGTTTCAATAAAGCAGTTATGTTTAAAACTACCTTTTTGTGACCCACTGATGGAAAGATGTATTGAAAAAGATTTATTCTTAACAGTAAATGTATTAACCACTGATAAAGTAGTGTGTTGGCTGGAGGTTTAAAAAGGAAATTGGAATAAGGTTGGAATTTATTCACTTCATTTGTAGGTAAGCAAAGAAAACTAAAGCAGGAAGTTCACAAAATATTAAGTTATATTTTTGTTATGATTAGTTTTATAAAAATAATACCTTTAAGACTACAGTGTTTCCAGATGAAACAGGGAGAGACAATTGAAAAATCTTTGTTTAATACAGGTTTGCTATCTCCTGGCTGTTTCAAATTTGTTGACATTTTTCTTTAACTAGTATGCTACCAGGTATTTTTGAGAAAATTTAATCTGTGCCTTCAAGATAAAAGAGAAGTTTTAATGGTGACTGAATAGCTGCTTTTCCAAAGAAATTTGAGCTATATAGAAAGCATTTTGATGATGAATATTTGGAAATGTATTCATTATATAATTTTGTTGCTGAAAATGATCTGTGTCACCTACAAATATTATTTTGTCTGTACACTTAAAATTCTTAGAAACATAAATTTTTTACTTGTTGTAAAGTCAGTGTTTTAGTCAGGATTCTCCAGAGACAGATAATCAACAGGATATATACACATATAGAGAGAAATTTCTTTTAAGAAATTGACTCATGTGATTGTGGAAGCTTGGGATCTGCAGGGTAGGCCCAGGGAACAGTTGTAGTTTCAGACCAAAGTCAGTATTCTGGCAGAATTCTTTCTTGCTGGGGGAAGGTCAGTCTGTTCAGTGAAAGACTTCAACTGATTAGATGAGGCTCACTCACCCATTTTGGAGCATAATCTGCTTTATTTAAAATTCACCTATTTAAATATTAATTTTTTCCTTCCCTCTTGCCTTCTCCCCCTCCCCACTCCCCTCTTCTTTCTTTTTCCTTCCTTTCCTGTGGACAGGATCTCACTGTCACCCAGGCTGGAGTGTAGTGACACAGTTACAGCTCACTGTAACTTGAATTCCTGGACTCAAGGGATCCTCCCACCTCCGCCTTTCACCTGGCTAATTTTATTTATTTATTTATTATTAATATTTATTTTTGCGACAGGGTCTTGCTCTCTTACCCTGGCTGAAGTGCAGTCATGACTTTCTGGGCTCAAACAATTCTTCTACTTCAGTCTCCCAGGTAGCTGGAATTACAAGCATGTACTAACATGCCTGGCTAATTGTTAGAGATTGGGTCTTAACATGTTGCTAAGGCTGGTCTTGAACTCCTGAGCTCAAGAGATTCTCTTGCTTCAGCCTTCCAAAGTTCTGGGATTACATATGTGAGCCACCTAGCCTTTTTTATGTTTTGTAGAGACAGGGTCTTGCTGTGTTGCCCAGGCTGATCTTGAACTCCTGGCCTTGAGTGAGTCTCCCATCCAGGCCTTCTCAAGTGCTGGGATTATAGGCATGAGCCACTGTACCTGGCCTAAATGTTAATTTCATCTAAAAAACACCTTCACAGAAACATCCAGAATAATGTTTAACCAAGTAAATATCTGGACACAGTTGCACAGCCTAGATGACACATAAAGTTAGTAATCACAATTAGTTTCAGTGGGGTTTGAACTTTTTTTTTGAGACAGAGTCTTGCTCTGTCACCCAGGCTGGAGTGCAGTGGTGCGCTCTCAGCTCACTGCAAGCTCCGCCTCCCGGGTTCACGCCATTCTCCTGCCTCAGCCTCCTGAGTAACTGGGACCACAAGTGTGCGCCACCACGCCTGGCCAATTTTTGTGTTTTTAATGGAGACAGGGTTTCACCATGTTGACCAGGCTGGCCTCGAACGCCGGACCTCAAGTGATCCGCCCACCTCGGCCTCCCAAAGTGCTGGGATTACAGGCTTGAGCCACCGCGCCTGGCCATAATATTTTAAAAGTCATTGCTCAAAGGCATTTGTTTGTCAAGTATGTTTTAAAAAAAAAAAAAAAAGCTGTTTAAAAATAATGTTCGTTTCATTTTCATCTCTTTTTAAAATTTCTATTGTGGATTTCATAACTACATAATTCAATAGTATATCATTTAATATATAAATAACTACATATAGTTTTTGTTCAGGTTTTTTACTGATGGGGTTTGGAATTTAAAATTTGGAGACTTAATCTAGAGGATAAAGAAGCGTAATATAAAATTTGGTGAAGAAGATTGTGGGAAGAGAAGCCTTTGAAGCAATTTAGAAAAATAAAGGAAGATTGTTTCAGCTTTGAAGTGTTTTTTTTTTTTTTTTGGAATTGTTTTTCATTGAGTATATTTCAGTTTCAGTTTGATGAGAATTCTAATTTACAGTAGTTAATATTATGCAGATTGAGTTTACTGAGCAATGCATTTTCTTGCTGTATTCAAATATATTTTGAAAACCAGATGATAATCAGAAAGCTTGGAAGAATAGTATTAGAGTGGCAACTTGCTTTTAGAATTTCTTTTTGATGGTTTAAGGTAGAGAAAGAGATAAAAGTCAAAAGGAGATAATTTGTAAATAATGTGACTAAACCACAAGTGATTTTAAAACAAGCTGTAAATATGGAAAGGGATGATACTTGAATATTTTTTCAGCACTGCAGACTTGATATATGAGAGGAAGACAGCACCAAGTTATTAGTCAGTTTGGAGCTTGTTAAAGCAAGGGAAATGGTGGTTTCTCTGGCAGGAGGTGGCATCTGTGAGGACTGAAAGAGCCTTGTAGGACAGTGATACTCTATTATATGTCATTATCATATTTCCTGCATTGCAGAACATGTTTAATAACATCACCACAATCCTGTTAAGTGGGTGATGGGATTTCCATTTTAAGATGGGAAAACATTCAAGGAGCCTTGTTAGCTTGCGCAGTTTCAAACATCTCGGAAATGGCAGATCCCAGAATTTGAACTCAGGTATATTTGATTTTGTCCAGCTAAATAATTATTCGTTGAGTACCTGCTATGGTACCAAGCATGGTGCTTAGGCTGTGGGAGTTCAGAATTGAATAATGCATGATTCTGGCCCTCAATATAGTATAGCAAACGAATAAGATAGTAATTTTAGGGAGCCTTGGGGACATGGAGAAAGTCTGAGAGTTTAGAACCATTTTCTGGCGGACATAATGCCTGAACTGAATCTCAAAGGCCAGGGTAGGGGGGATTTGGGGAAGAGTTGACTGCAAAAAAGTGAATAGGAGAGGGTGTTGCAACTGGGAGAGCCATGTTTGCAAAGACATTCAGGCATAAAGTAGCAAGATTTATGCTTAGGGACCTGTTTCTAGGTCTTAACGGGCGAAGTGAGGGAACTAGTAGATGAGCCTGGGTTTTTCCTTTTATACCTCATTGCTTCTCCGTACAAATATCAGAAGCTGTTTAAAATATATGTGGATAAAATTTTAGACTTTTTAAAATGCATTTTTATCTTCCTTTTCTAGGATCAGTTTGACAGCTTAGACAAGCATACACAATGGGGAATTGACTTCTTGGAAAGATATGCCAAATTTGTTAAAGAGAGGATAGAAATTGAACAGAACTATGCGAAACAATTGAGGTAAGTTAATTTTTTTTCAGTTTTTAGAAATGAAATTACATGTTTAAACAGTTGGATATTAGAGGAGTGTGATATTCCAGAGGTTAAATTCTGTGTTTTTCATCAGAATTAGATTGAATTAGGTAACTGGTTTGTTTTAATGGTTAATTAAGTCATTGACCAGTACAGTACCACAAGGAATATTGACTAGCTGGATCACAAATAGCTGTCATTCCAGAAAGACACTTAAAAATCTGAAAACTGGGGAGCATAATGCCAGGAAAAAGAAATATCTGGGTGTTATTCTGTGTTTTATACTTTTATTCCTCTCTAACTTTTTGCTTTAGTCATCTTTTCAAAGTATTGAATATTTCTTCAGTTTCTCTTCTCTTCAGAGTTTGTAAGACTTGGAAATTGAGTGTGTGCTGAGCTGAGTTTGTTTCTGTCAGTATTCAGTTACATATTATGAATGAACATGATTCTAGAATATGTTTTGGAAGATAAAAGTTTTAAAGGGAAAATTTTAGTCTTAAAACTGATGGACTTTGTGACAAGTAGTTGCTGGAACTTATTCAGTAAAAATGGTGCTTGAAGTCTGAAGACTAGACACCAGTATAAGGTTTTAGCTGTAGGGTTTAGGATAAAAAAGTGACCTGAAGTGACCAAAAAAATGCAACCTAAACAGGCAGACATGACTACAAAGTCCAGGCGTATTTTGATTCAGGGGTCAAATAGTCTTCAGGCCCCATTTCTTGACTGTACTCCCTCTTGTTCTCTTCATTCTCAGGTTCCATTCATACCATCCTCTCTATTCCTTTAGCTCTAAGTTTTACATCTTCATACCCCCATATTCTGGAGAAGAATGATGGTCTTCTCTATTGTACCTTTGGGGAGAAAGGAAGGGAGGGAAAGAGGGAGTAGGGGAATGGAAGAAGGGAAAGGGGGATGAAAGTAAGGGGAAATGCAAGCCTGCACCAAGCTTCTTTTCTCCAGAAATACTAGCAGAGGGTCTCCTTTAGTCATACTGACTTTGGTTAGGTTATGTGCTTATCTTGAACAATTCACTAATATCGACTTACAGCTAATGATGGGGGGAGGATAGTTACTCAAAATTAATTTAAACTAGTGGTCCCAGAAGGAAGGGGGAGATACTTGAGTGCCTCATATATCCACTATAATAGTGCATGTAGTCGGGCGGAGCAAGATAGCTGAATAGGAACAGCTCCAGTCTCCAGCTCCCAGTGCCAGCGACACAGAAGACAGGTGATTTCTGCATTTCAACTGAGGTACTGGGTTCATCTCACTGGGGAGTGCCGGACAATCGGTGCTGGTCAGCTGTTGCAGCCCGATCAGCGTGAGCTGAAGCAGGGCGAGGCATCGCCTCACCTGGGAAGCACAAGGGGGAAGGGAATCCCTTTTCCTAGCCAGGGGAACTGAGACACACAACACCTGGAAAATCGGGTAACTCCCACCCGAATACTGCGCTTTAAGCAAACAGGCACACCAGGAGATTATATCCCACACCTGGTCGGGAGGGTCCCACGCCCACGGAGCCTTCCTCATTGCTAGCACAGCAGTCTGCGATCTAACCGCAAGGCAGCAGCGAGGCTAGGGGAGGGGCGCCCGCCATTGCTGAGGCTTAAGTAGGTAAACAAAGCCCTGGGAAGATCGAACTGGGTGGAGCTCACAGCAGTTAAGGAGGCCTGCCAGTCTCTGTAGACTCCACCTCTGGGGACAGGGCACAGCTCAACAACAACAACAACAACAACAACAACAACAACAAAAAAGCAGCAGAAACCCCTGCAGATGCAAGCGACTCTGACAGCTTTGAAGAGAGCAGTGGATCTCCCAACAGAGAGGTTGAGATCTGAGAATGGACAGACTGCCTGCTCAAGTGGGTCCCTGACCCCTGAGTAGCCTAACTGGGAGACATCCTCCACTAGGGGCAGACCGACACCCCACACCTCACACGGTGGAGTACACCCCTGAGAGGAAGCTTCCAAAGCAAGAATCAGACAGGTACACTCGCTGTTCAGAAATATTCTATCTTCTGCAGCCTCTGCTGCTGATACCCAGGCAAACAGGGTCTGGAGTGGACCTCAAGCAATCTCCAACAGACCTACAGCTGAGGGTCCTGACTGTTAGAAGGAAAACTATCAAACAGGAAGGACACCTACACCAAAACCCCATCAGTACATCACCATCATCAAAGACCAGAGGCAGATAAAACCACAAAGATGGGGAAAAAGCAGGGCAGAAAAGCTGGAAATTCAAAAAATAAGAGCACATCTCCCCCTCCAAAGGAACGCAGCTCATCACCAGCAACGGATCAAAGCTGGACGGAGAATGACTTTGATGAGATGAGAGTAGAAGGCTTCAGTTGATTAAACTTCTCAGAGCTAAAGGAGGAATTACGAACCCAGCACAAAGAAACTAAAAATCTTGAAAAAAGAGTGGAAGAATTGAAAACCAGAATAAGTAATGCAGAGAAGGCCATAAACGAACGGGCAGAGTGAAAACCATGACACGAGAAATACATGACAAATGCACAAGCTTCAGTAACCGACTCGATCAACTGGAAGAAAGAGTATCAGCGATTGAGGATCAGATGAATGAAATGAAGCGAGAAGAGAAATCCAAAGAAAAAAGAAGAAAAAGTAATGAACAAAGCCTGCAAGAAGCATGGGATTATGTAAAAAGACCAGATCTACGTCTGATTGGGGTGCCTGAAAGTGAGGGAGAAAATGGAACCAAGTTGGAAAACACTCTTCAGGATATCTTCCAGGAGAACTTCCCCAACCTAGTAAGGCAGGCCAACATTCAAATTCAGGAAATACAGAGAACGCCGCAAAGATACTCCTCGAGAAGAGCAACTCCAAGACACATAATTGTCAGATTCACCAAAGTTGAAATGAAGGAAAAAATCTTAAGGGCAGCCAGAGAGAAAGGTCGGGTTACCCACAAAGGGAAGCCCATCAGACTAACAGCAGATCTTTCGGCAGAAACTCTCCAAGCCAGAAGAGAGTGGGGGCCAATATTCAACATTCTTAAAGAAAAGAATTTTAAACCCAGAATTTCATATCCAGCCAAACTAAGTTTCATAAGTGAAGGAGAAATAAAATCCTTTACAGATAAGCAAATGCTTAGAGATTTTGTCACCACCAGGCCTGCCTTACAAGAGGCCCTGAAGGAAGCGCTAAACACGGAAAGGAACAACCGGTACCAGCCATTGCAAAAACATGCCAAAATGTAAAGACCATCGAAGCTAGGAAGAAACTGCATCAACTAACGAGCAAAATAACCAGTTAATATCATAACGGCAGAATCAAGTTCACACATAACAATATTAACCTTAAATGTAAATGGACTAAATGCTCCAATTAAAAGACACAGACTGGCAAACTGGATAAAAAGTCAAGCTCCATCAGTCTGCTGTATTCAGGAGACCCATCTCACATGCAGAGACACACATAGGCTCAAAATAAAGGGATGGAGGAAGATCTACCAAGCAAATGGAGAATTAAAAAAACCAGGGGTTGTAATACTAATCTCTGATAAAACAGACTTTAAACCATCAAAGATCAAAAGAGACAAAGAAGGCCATTACAAAATGGTAAATGGATCAATTCAACAGGAAGAGCTAACTATCCTAAATATATATGCACCCAATACAGGAGCACCCAGATTCATAAAGCAAGTCCTTAGAGACTTACAAAGAGACTTAGACTCCCATACAATAATAATGGGAGACTTCAACACCCCACTGTCAACATTAGACAGATCTACAAGACAGAAAGTTAAGAAGGATATCCAGGAATTGAACTCATCTCTGCAGCAAGCAGACCTAATAGACATCTATAGAACTCTCCACCCCAAATCAACAGAATATACATTCTTCTCAGCACCACATCGCACTTATTCCAAAATTGACCACATAATTGGAAGTAAAGGACTCCTCAGCAAATGTACAAGAATAGAAATTATAACAAACTGTCTTTCAGACCACAGTGCAATCAAACTAGAACTCAGGACTAAGAAACTCAATCAAAACTGCTCAACTACATGGAAACTGAACAACCTGCTCCTGAATGACTACTGGGTACACAACAAAATGAAGGCAGAAATAAAGATGTTCTTTGAAACCAATGAGAACAAAGATACAACATACCAGAATCTCTGGGACACATTTAAAGCAGTGTATAGAGGGAAATTTATAGCACTAAATGCCCACAAGAGAAAGCTGGAAAGATCTAAAATTGACACTCTAACATCATAATTAAAAGAAATAGAGAAGCAAGAGCAAACACATTCAAAAGCTAGCAGAAGGCAAGAAATAACTAAGATCAGAGCAGAAATGAAGGAGATAGAGACACAAAAAACTCTCCAAAAAATCAATGAATCCAGGAGATGGTTTTTTGAAAAGATCAACAAAATTGATAGACCACTAGCAAGACTAATAAAGAAGAAAAGAGAGAAGAATCAAATAGACGCAATAAAAAATGATGAAATATCACCACCCACCCCACAGAAATACGAACTACCATCAGAGAATACTATAAACACCTCTACGCGAATAAACTAGAAAATCTAGAAGAAATGGATAATTTCCTGGACACTTACACTCTCCCGAGACTAAACCAGGAAGAAGCTGAATCCCTGAATAGACCAATAGCAGGCTCTGAAATTGAGGCAATAATTAATAGCCTACCAACCAAAAAACGTCCAGGACCAGATGGGTTCACAGCTGAATTCTACCAGAGGTACAAGCAGGAGCTGGTACCATTCCTTCTGAAACTATTCCAATCAATAGAGGGAATCCTCCCTAACTCATTTTATGAGGTCAACATCATCCTGATACCAAAGCCTGGCAGAGACACAACAAAAAAAGAGAATTTTAGATCAATATCCCTGATGAACATCGATGCGGAAATCCTCAATAAAATACTGGCAAACTGGATCTAACAGCACATCAAAAAGCTTATCCACCATGATCACGTTGGCTGCATCCCTGGGATGCAAGGCTGGTTCAACATACGCAAATCAATAAACATAATCCAGCATATAAACAGAACCAAAGACAAAAACCACCTGATTATCTCAATACATGCAGAAAAGGCCTTTGACAAAATTCAACAGCCCTTCATGCTAAAAACTCTCAATAAATTCGGTATTGATGGAACGTATCTCAAAATAATAAGAGCTATTTATGACAAACCCACAGCCAATATCATACTGAATGGGCAAAAACTGGAAAAATTTCCTTTGAAAACTGGCACAAGACAGGGATATGCCCTCTCTCACCACTCCTTTTCAACATAGTGTTGGAAGTTCTGGCTAGGGCAGTCAGGCAAGAGAAAGAAATCAAGGGTATTCAGTTAGGAAAAGAAGAAGTCAAATTGTCCCTGTTTGCAGATGACATGATTATATATTTAGAAAACCCCATGGTCTCAGCCCAAAATCTCCTTAAGCTGATAAGCAACTTCAGCAAAGTCTCAGGATACAAAATCAATGTGCAAAAATCACAAGCATTCTTATACATCAGTAACAGACAAACAGAGAGCCAAATCATGAATGAACTTCCATTCACAATTGCTTCAAAGAGAATAAAATACCTAGGAATCCAACTGACAAGGGATGTAAAGGACCTCTTCAAGGAGAACTACAAACCACTGCTCAGTGAAATGAAAGAGGACATAAACAAATGGAAGAACATACCATGCTCATGGATAGGAAGAATCAATATCGTGAAAATGGCCATACTGCCCAAAGTAATTTATAGATTCAATGCCATCCCCATCAAGCTACCAATGAGTTTCTTCACAGAACTGGAAAAAACTGCTTTAAAGTTCATATGGAACCAAAAAAGAGCCCGCATCTCCAAGACAGTCCTAAGTCAAAAGAACAAAGCTGGAGGCATCACGCTACCTGACTTCAAACTATACTACAAGGCTACAGTAACCAAAACAGCATGGTACTGGTACCAAAACAGACATATAGACCAATGGAACAGAACAGAGTCCTCAGAAATAATACCACACATCTATAGCCATCTGATCTTTGATAAACCTGAGAAAAACAAGAAATGGGGAAAGGATTCCCTATTTAATAAATGGTGCTGGGAAAATTGGCAAGTCATAAGTAGAAAGCTGAAACTGGATCCTTTCCTTACTCCTTATACGAAAATTAATTCAAGATGGATTAGAGACTTAAATGTTAGACCTAATACCATAAAAACCCTAGAAGAAAACCTAGGTAATACCATTCAGGACATAGGCATGGGCAAGGACTTCATGTCTAAAACACCAAAAGCAACGGCAGCAAAAGCCAAAATTGACAAATGGGATCTAATTAAACTAAAGAGCTTCTGCACAGCAAAGGAAACTACCGTCAGAGTGAACAGGCAACCTACAGAATGGGAGAAAATTTTTGCAATCTACTCATCAGACAAAGGGCTAATATCCAGAACCTACAAAGAACTCAAACAAATTTACAAGGAAAAAACAAACAACCCCATCAAAAAGTGGGCAAAGGATATGAACAGACATTTCTCAAAAGACGACATTCATACAGCCAACAGACACATGAAAAAATGCTTATCATCACTGGCCATCAGAGAAATGCAAATCAAAACCACAATGAGATACCATCTCACACCAGTTAGAATGGCAATCATTAAAAAGTCAGGAAACAACAAGTGCTAGAGAGGATGTGGAGAAATAGGAACACTTTTACACTGTTGGTGGGATTGTAAACTAGTTCAACCATTATGGAGAACAGTATGGTGATTCCTCAAGGATCTAGAACTAGAAGTACCATATGGCCCAGCCATCCCATTACTGGGTATATACCCAAAGGATTATAAATCATGCTGCTATAAAGACACATGCACACGTATGTTTATTGCAGCACTATTCACAATAGCAAAGACTTGGAATCAACCCAAATGTCCATCAGTGACTGACTGGATTAAGAAAATGTGGCACATATACACCATGGAATACTATGCAGCCATAAAAAAGGATGAGTTTGTGTCCTTTGTAGGGACATGGATGCAGCTGGAAACCATCATTCTCAGCAAACTATCGCAAGAACAGAAAACCAAACACTGCGTGTTCTCACTCATAGGTGGGAACTGAACAATGAGATCACTTGGACTTGGGAAGGGGAACATCACACATCGGGGCCTATCACGGGGAGGGGTGAGGGGGGAGGGATTGCATTGGGAGTTATACCTGATGTAAATGATGAGTTGATGGGTGCTGACGAGTTGGTGGGTGCAGCACACCAACATGGCACAAGTATACATATGTAACAAACCTGCACGTTATGCACATGTACCCTAGAACTTAAAGTATAATAATAAAAAAAAAAAAATAGTGCATGTAACCAACTGACTGGATGCAGGGATGGAATAGACTAGAGTCACAAATAGCTTGCTTATAATATTTTTATAATGATAAACACTTATGATATTTACTGAATAATGACATTATGCTAATTTCCTATTCCATCGTCTTCCTGTTTTTTAAACAAGGTATTTTCCACATGAGAATATAAACAGGGAGCCTATTAGTATATTAATAATCACAGTGATGATGTTTCATCTGTCCAAAAGTTAATGATCTGGGAACCTTACTTCTCTAGAATCTAGAAGAGCTTGAAATGGCCTCTGAGAGATTAAAATAGCAGCTACCACATGTATTCTTGTGTGACAAATAAAAATTTTATTTAAATTTTAATTTGATCTCAATTTTAGCACATTAAATTCTCATATTTCTATTGGAAAATTCTCAGTTTTTCCAATAGAAATGAATGAGAAAAAATGCTCTAGGTAATACAGTGATGGCAGTGTGAAGGAACAAACAATAAAGGAAAAGGTTTAAAAATTACAAAAATAGATGAAATTTAATGCAGGAGTGCCCTAGTTCATTTTGTGTTGCCATAACAGAATGCCTGAGTCTGAGTAATTTATAAAGAAAAGAGGTTTATTTAACTAATGGTTGTACAGGTTGGTGAGTTGAAAGGCATGCCCCCAGCTCCTGGCGCAGGGTTTTGTTGGGTCAAAGGGGAAGTGTGGATGTATGAAGAGAGAAGGAATACCTGAAAGAGTACTGGCTTTTAAAAAACCCACTCTCAAAAAGTGATCCAGTCTTATTAGAATGAGAACACAGCTCACTGCCAAAAATGACACCAAACCACTATCCATGAGGGCGGATCCCTCATGATCCAAACACCTCCCATTAGGCACCGTCTCCTAACACCACCACTTTGGGGATCAGATTTCAACATGAGTTTTGGTTGGGGTCAAACAAACCATATCCAAACCATAGTGAAAAGTGAACCTACTTCTAATGCCCCAAGAGAATCACTGTATTATACAGAGTGAAAAAGTAAATACTGGTAAGAATGATCCTGGGCCCTCAAGAAAAGAATCAGATTATTTTAAAGAAGGCAGAGAATATAATAGTGTATCTCAAAATGTTTAAAAAGTCCAATCTGTCCTTTAATCTAGCATTTTCATTTCTAAACTTCCCTGCAGAAAAACACAAGTGTGCAAAGGTGTTTGCACAAAACTCTTCGTTGCAGGGGAAAAAAAAAAAGTTTCTGGTTGTAAAAGTGCCTGTCAGTAGAAGAAGGATGAAAAAGGCTGTGGTAGATTAAGTTTAAAAAAATCAGGTTTACCAACATTTTAAAACTTAAAAGCCTTATTCATCAGGTTGAATGATGAATGTACAGTAAGAACTGAATGTACAGTAACATCATTTTATTGCTTACTTGTGTTTGTACATACAGTATTGTATAAAATTTGTATGTATTCTGAAGAGGTCTAGAAGAATACACCCATATTATGTTACAATGATACCCTTGTGGAATGAGAGTAGGGAATGATAAGGGAAGGAACTTTTTATTTCATACACTTTTGAATTGTAGTCTTTTCAATGATTGTGTGTTACTTTTGTAATTTAAAACACTTGTTATTAAGAAGAGGATATGCTTCAAAAGAGATTTCTATCACAAATTATAAAATAAAAATTGATAACTTATAAGACAAAACTTCAGTAATCTGGAATATTTAACTGCCCAAGACTACTTAGACCTCAAAGCTTTTGAGATGGCCAGGGTTTCGCTAGTGTAACAGGACTCATCTAATCAAATGGCAGACTCGTTTGCCTTCTCTCTGTTCTGAGGCTGATAATAACCATTACAATTTTCACTTACTTGGAAGAAAAGGATTGAGCTCTGATTCATTGAAGCAAGGGTGGCTAGAACCCACAACTTCATGATATGAAAAGTAGAATTTTGTGTTGAGAAAGTAGGTTTTATTATGTACTGATGCTTTAGATAGGTGATTTGAAGGAATGAAGCACACTTAAGGAATTTGGCACATTTCCATTCTAAGGATAATTCTCAATAGCAGTGATTCTCAGCAAGGGTAGAATTATTGGAGTAGTGAGGTATGAGGAGTAACGAAGAGTTGAGAGAAGGCATGTTTAATTTGAAATGATCTACATTGAGATTTGCTGCTTTGGGTGACTACTTGATAAATGATTGGATTATCAGCTGCTGTTTATAGTATGTCTTTTATCCAAAGGGAAGAGGTTTGCCTTGTTTGTTTCCTCCTCTTTAATGGGAAAAATTCTTTTGGTTAACTCCCCATATTTTTGCTAGTGCAGAGGGTAATTTCTTTCATAGTGAGGCAGCACTTTTTTTTTTCTCCTAAATAATAACTATTAGTCCATTCTCACACTGCTAATAAAGACATACCTGAGACTGGGTAATTTATAAGGGAAAAAGATTTAATTGACTCACAGTTCAGCATGGCTGGGGAGGCCTCGGTAAACTTATAATCATAGTGGAGGGAGAAGAATAAGTGCCCAGTGAAGGGGGAATCCCATTATAAAACCATTAGATCTCGTGAGAACTAACTCACTGTTATGAGAACAGGATGGGGGAAACTGCTCCCGTGATTCAGTTATCTCCACGTGGTCCCTCCCATGACACATGGGGATTATGGGAACTGTAATTCAAGGTGAGATTTGGGTAAGGACACAGCCAAATCATATCAACTATATTCATGATGTTAAACAATTGCATTTTAAATATATTACAAGATTAAAATTTCTTAATCTTTGGCAATTCCAGATTGTTTTCTTCTTTTCTCCCTTTACTCTTCTGTTCTTGTGTTTTGATGGTGTTGGTTTAACTTTATTCTGGTGTTTGATACTGATTTTTGGTTTTGGTTTGAGGATGGGAATAAATAGAAAATCAAGCATCTAATGACATTTGGAGACATAGTTACATACAATTGAATCATGTCCATTTTGATTGATGGAAAATGGTCACTTCAGATCAATTGGTGGAGTGTATTTTGTTTGCAAAGATATATGCAACTGAAATCAATCATTCTTTTAATAAACTTACACTATTTTATTTGTATAACAGAGATTAAGATTTCTAAGTAAAAAAAGAAGCCCTATATATGTGATAAGTATGTATCATTTTAGTTTTTTCCTAGTAAAAGTAATTGTATTCAGTTCTATCATAGAGATAGTGCTGTATGAAATTATATTCCCCAGCCTCCACCCCAGAGCATACATAAATTTTTGGTTCAAATGTGGCAGTATGGTATAGTGGAAGAGAATTAGGCTGTAAGACAGGAAGCCATTATTTTGGCCAAAGCAGAAATCTCTGAATTTCTTTTGATCAGAGATTATATTATGTGCATTTCTATACCCCATACTAAGCCTACCTGGTACCTCTGGAACTGGGTGATTAAATATAAGTTGAATGAATAAGTAATGGCATAATCTGTGTTTCAGTTTAGTTTAGAAATTAGGATCTCTGACCATATGCCAAACCTTTGACTACATAGCAGCTTTCTATTAATACTGGAGTTTGGTGTCATGTACATCATTGTGATGTGGTCAAGTTGGTGTTATGTACATCATTGTGTCTACTAAGAGCAGTCCCAAATATTTCGGGTAGGCTTAGATACAGAGCAATCCAAATACAGCTAGTCTGTCAGAAGTGCCTTTTGCCTCCCGCCGTGAGTCGGAAGCCTCCCCAGCTTTGTGGAACTGTAATTCCAATTAAACCTCTTTTTCCTCCCGGTCTCGGGTATGTCTCTATCTCATTTTACTTTTCTCATACCTCTTTATCAGAATTTGGTTTCTATGTCACTCTATTTTGTCTGGCTGAAAGATTTTACATTCTCATCAACAATACCCAAAGCTTCCAGTTACTCCACATCCTTATTTTGCAAGTAGCCAGCCTAATTGGTGTGAGTTTGTTATCTCCCTGTGCTTCTGACTTACTTTTCCCTGATGACTAGTGATCTTTTCATATGCTTGTTGTCCATTTGTCTATCTTTGGAGAAATGTCTTTTCAAGTCAATTTTTAAAAATTGAGTTACTTGGTTTTTTTGTTTTAGAGTTTTAGGAGTTCTTTGTATATTCTGGATTTTAACCTCTTGCCAGATATATGATTTGCAAATTCTTTCTCCCATTCTCTAAGTAGCCTTTTCATTCTCTTGATTGTGCCCTTCTATGCATTGAAGTTTTAAATTTTGATGTAGTCAGTTTATCTATTTTTTTTTTTTTTGCCTGCTTTTGGTGTCATATCCAAGAAATCATTGCAAAATCGAATATCACAAAGATTTTCTCCTATGTTTTCTTCTCAGTTTCATAGTTTTAGGTCTTTGATGCATCTTGAGTTAATATTTGTATGTGTTATAAGGGTCCAGCTTCATTTTTTTTTTTTTTTTTTTTTTTTTTGAGACAGAGTCGCACTCTGTCTCCCAGCCTGGAGTGCAGTGGTGCGATCTTGGCTCACTGCAACCTCCGCCTCCTGGGTTCAAACTGTTTGAAACGTTTGTTCCTCGGAGCTGTAAAGAAATAGCACTTGAACATAAAATTTTTTTATTTAGTAAGACCATTTTTACTTCCTGCAGAAAGGGTACACTCGTGCCACGAGAGTACACCGAACAAAGAGACAGGGTCATTTATAACCTGACGCATCCACCCTACTGCTGTGTCCAGTTTCCATTAGCTGGAATGGGACCTCACCCTGATTGGTTAGCAACTTACAACTTTTTTTTAAAAAGAGGTAAAGGTAGAGGGGAACAAAGGAAGGAGGAAGTAACTTGTTTCCTGTTGAGAAAGGTAAAAACACTTTTAAATAAGGAAGAGGAACAGGCTATGACCTAATGCTTGCTTGGACCAGTCTGAGCATGCTAGGGCAAATATTTGGGCTAAATTGTGGGAGCTAAGAACATAAAGTACACTGATTTCCTTATTACAGCTAGCAGGTATTTAAGAATGTTAGCACATGTCTTTAAATAAATTTTCCTTCTAAGAGAAGTTACTATTTATTCCTAATTAGATGGGGAGGAAAGTCTTTGAAGAGGAACCTCTACTTTACTTTTTAAAAATGATTCTCCTGCCTCAGCCTCCGGAGTAGCTGACACTACAGGCACCTGCCACCACGCCTGGTTAATTTTTGTATTTTTAGTAGAGATGGGGTTTCACCATATTGACCAGGCTGGTCTCGAACTCCTGACCTTGTGATCCACCTACCTTGGCCTCCCAAAGTGCTGGGATTACAGGCATGAGCCGCTGTGCCTGGCCCCGCTTCATTCTTTTGCAATGGATGCCTTTTATGTTTAAGTTATAAGAGAGAAGATTCTTGGCTGAAAGTGATGGAAACTCCAGCTTGAGCTAATTTAAGTATAATGAGAAATTTATTTACAATATAAATTTATTGATTTATTGATTTTAATTTTTTATTGAGTTCAAGAAGTGAAATAGTCATACTGCTAGAAGGCTTGGTCTACAGCTAGGTCACAGTAAAAAATAAAGACAGTATCTGAAACACAGCCAAAGCCCTTTGTTGTTTCTTCTTCTTCCTCTTCCTCTTCCTCCTCTTCCCCCTCCCCTTCCTCCCCTCCCCTCCCCCTTCCCTCCCCCTCCTCCCCCTGCCTCTCCCCCTCCGTGTCCTCTGGGGTTGGTGGCATTATTCTTTTAGCACAGACTGACTTTCTCCATGTGGCAGGAAATACAGTCACCAACAGTGCCAGTTTTATGTCTTAGAGATTCAGCTCCCATACTGGCCTCAAAGCTGTGTCAGGTCCAAAGTCTTAGAACTTTCAGAAAGGGATCTCGTTGGCCCAGCTATTTCATTTACTATCGTTGGGTCACTTAACTGAGCCCACAATTTGGGCCATATGTGTTAATCTGGCAGCTCTTAAGTAGGTTAAGAAAAGGGATACTAGTCAGTGAGTCTCAGATCTCTAATACTACCCTTTGCTGGAAGAAATGGTATGATTTATATTCCATTTTGTAAATAAATAGAATATTGATCACCTCTTAAACAGTAATTAGAACTCAGCCTCTCAAATGTTGAAAGTTTGAAAATGTATAGAGGTGATTCTCAGTCTTTTAAGATTTTTGAGATAGTTTACATTCTGGCACTTAGCAGCAAAATGTTTTAATAGAAGTGAATTAATGTTTTGAGAAAGTATTTGGAATATTTTGTAATTTTTACTGAAACTCAAAAGTAAATATAGACATGACAAAACTGGAATGGATAAAAAGATTAGAATCAACAACTTAAATACACATTTAAAAGGGTGATATATTTAATATCACAAATATAACTAATATGTATAGACTGCTATAATCTTTGGAGATGCCCACTAAATTTAGAAGCCTTCTCTGACAACTGAAGGAACAACACTGATTTCTTTTGTATCCAAAGTGCATGAAGCCAAAGTACATAGAAAAACATGGATCCACACGCACATTCACTGTCTCTCTCTCTCTCTCTCTCTGCTCCCTCTCTCCGTCCCTCCCTCCCCTTCCCCCCAAACAATGTACCAGCTTATCTGTGGAATCTATTATAATTTCTGTAATATGTACTGTGTGTATATAAAACTTTGTGTTTCAGTTAACTCCTGATTTATGACAACATACTAAAAACATGTCTCATACGTAAACTGCTATCAGTTTGGTGGAGAATTTGGATTTAGAAGAGGGGCGAACAGAAAAAGAGCCTAGGGGAAGTAACGTTAAGGGCAGATTTCTTAAACTAGATGAATTGTCTGAAATATTTTTAGTTTAGGAATGACCTGAATACTTTGCACTTACATATTAAAATTTATTTGAGCTAATAAGCATATTGTGTTAAAACTGCAAAGCAGGGATTTGCGGGACTTACTGAACCATTCATCCCTTTGTATGACTTTTTGTTGACTTTAGACTGTTTTTTCAGAAGGCCCAAATGAGATCAGCTGCTTCGGAAGAATACATTCTTATTGTATATTTTTATTATTAGTTTTATTTATTTATTTATGAGACGGAGTTTCGCTCTTTCTCCCAGGCTGGAGTGAAGTGGCACGATCTTGGCTCACTGCAACCTCCGCTGCCCAGGTTCAAGCAATTCTCCTGCCTCAGCCTCCCTAGTAGCTGGGATTATAGGTGTGCACCACCACATGTGGCTAATTTTTGTATTTTTAGTAGAGATGGAGTTTTGCCATGTTGGCCCGGCTGGTATTGAACTCCTGACCTCAGGTGAGCCACCATGCCTGGCCTAGTTTTATTTTATGAAAGCATTATATGATCATTATAACATTTAAATTCAAGTCCCTTCCCAGTTCCTCTCCTGAGAAGTGAGTACTATTAATAATTTGGTGTGTTAGCTGGGGCAGTGGCTAACGCCCATAATCCCAGCACTTTGGGAGGTGGATCCAACATGGTGAAACCCCATCTCTACTAAAAATACAAAAAAATTAGCCAGGCGTGATGACATGTGTCTGTTGTCCGAGCTACCTGGCAGGCTGAGGTGGGAGGATTGCTTGACCCAGGAGGTGGAGGTTTTAGTGAGCCCAGATTGCACCACTGTACTCCAGCCTGGGTGACAGAGTGAGACCCTGTCTTATAATAATTTGGTGTGTCTTCTTTCAGAGCATATGTTTTCCTATAAATTTGGATTTGGTGACAAATGAGAAGAACGTCTTGGACAGTGCTGTAGTTTTTCAGGTTGCAGGGTTGACTTGAATGGAGTCTTTAGTGACCTGTGTATGGCATCTGAGGGCTCAGGATATTGGGGTTTGGGATGAGTCACCTATAGATGTGTGAGTTTTACATACAGGGATTCAAGATGAATTTATTTTTAAAATTGCTTAGGACTACCTTGCATGTTCAAAATACAGAGTTATTTTCTTCCTCTTCCCCTTACCTCTTGTGTTACATGTGCTCTTCCTCCCAGAAGCTAGAGTTCCAATTAGTGTTATTTATGTGATGTTTAAGCTATTAATGACTTCTGTGGTTGCCGTCGGTAGTACTCATAATTCTTTCAAGTATCAGAAGCCTAACTCAGATTGGTTTAAACAAAGAAAGGAATTTACTGGCTTGTTTGAGTGAAAAATTTAGGGATCCAGGCACTTAGAGAAGTGTTTTGGATCTTTCTTCTTGGCTTTGCTTTTCTCTGTGTTGGTTTAATTTCCCAGTAGGCTCTTTTCCCATGGCCTTAAGATTATGTCCTATCAGTTTAACAACTTCAGCAGAAAGAGAGCATGCCTTCCTAAGAATTACAACAGAAATTTTAGGATTGACTTTCATTGGCTTAGATTAATGGACCTGGATCAAATGAATACTCCCAGACCTTAATATGTGGTCACCACGACCACAGGTTCATAGGCATGACAGTGGAGGAGCTGTATTTTAGGATATGTTAGGCTATACTAGAATATTAAATTCCAAATCCCAGAGACTAAACTAACTAAACACTTACTTATTAACACTCTTAATCATGTGAAGTCTGTTACAAGTTCAGACAGCTCATGTGGTAACTCAAGGATCCATACTCTTTTCATCTTCATCCCATCATTCAACCTCCACGATTGCTTCAGCAGAGAATAAGGGAGCCCAGAGGGTTGTACACAAGCTCTAAATGCTTCAGCCTGTACTTACAGAGAGGTCATAGCCCAATGCAGAATTGACCACGTGGTTCTACCAAACTGTTAGGGAGTTGGGAAGTGTGTGAAATAACATGGCTTTTTGATGAGCAGAAATATGTCTCCACAAGCTGTTGCAGAAGAAGGGTAGTCATAGAGGTAGTTAAAATGTGTCCACTACATACTGGGACCCTAAACAATGTTTAAAATGTTGGTATATAAAAATGTAGTCAATCTTTGAAACTACTCACTCTATGAAATGCTTTTTGCTTAAATTTGACTTTTTTTTTTTTTTTTTTTTTTTGAGACAGAATCTGGCTCTGTCACCCAGGCTGGAGTGCAGTGGCGCGATCTCGGCTCACTGCAAGCTCCGCCTCCCGGGTTTACGCCATTCTCCTGCCTCAGCCTCCCGAGTAGCTGGGACTACAGGCGCCCGCCACCTCGCCCGGCTAGTTTTTTGTATTTTTTAGTAGAGACGGGGTTTCACCGTGTTAGCCAGGATGGTCTCGATCTCCTGACCTCGTGATCCGCCCGTCTCGGTCTCCCAAAGTGCTGGGATTACAGGCTTGAGCCACCGCGCCCGGCCAATTTGACTTATTTAATGCAGTTCATGAGTTTGTGCTTGCAAACCACTGAACTTAAAAGTAATTTCTAGAATACAACCCCATTTATAGGTTGGAGACTGTGCCTGTCATAACCACATTGTTAAATCACCTGGTAATTGCTAAATTCCGTGGATACTTTAGGTACCTGTTTTATTATCTTTGATGAGTTGACTGTTTCTTAGAACAACTTCTTCTTCTTCACCCTCTTCTTTCTCCTCCTCTTCTTTTCCTCTTCTTCTTCCTCTTTCTCTTTTTTTTTTTCTTTTGAGACAGAGCCTCACTCTGTCACCCAGGTTGGAGTGCAGTGGCACGATCTCAGCTCACTGCAACCTTCGCCTTCCAGATTCAAGCAATTCTCGTACCTCAACCTCCTGAGTAGCTGAGACTACAGGAGTGAGCCACCATGCCTGGCTAATTTTTTTTATTTTTGGTAGACACAGGTTTTCAGCATGTTGGTCAGGCTAGTGTCAAACTCCTGACCTCAAATGATCTGTCTGCCTTGGCCTCCCAAAGTGTCTTGTCTTCTTTTTTTCTTTTTTTTAAGGAACAGGGTCTCACTCTCTTTCCCAGGCTGGAGTGCAGTGGCAATGATCATAGCTCATTGCATCCTCGAACTCCTGGCCCCAAGGGATCCTCCCAGTTTGGCCTCACAAAGCACTGAGATTGCAGGCGTGAGACACCTCACCTGGCGTGTCTGAGAACGTCTTTAAAAAAGAAATCCCTTCTTTTCAATGACAGACTCTTGGGTTTTCTGTTACCCATACGTCTACCCAACTTGGTTGTCTCAGCTTTGTTGTTGTAATGCAAAAGCAGCCATAGACAATACAAGCATGAATTAGTGTAGTGCATTCCAATAAAATTTTGTTTTAAAAATAGGTGGTAGGACATAGTTTGTTTACCTCGAATCTTCCTAGCTGTTCGTCCTTATTGTTCTTCTGAAGCAGCTCTTCTTCCTTCCCTGTTAAATTTGTGTTCATAGATGGTCTCTAGCTACCTTTCATTTCATACTTCTTCAGTAGCCTCATTCGCATTCATTATTTTAACCATCTCAGGTGTTGGCATCAGGTTTGAGGCAGGTTTTGGCTTTGTCACTTACTGGCTATTTGACTGTGGGCAAGTCACTTAATATGTCTGAGTCCTGTAAAGTCAGGCTAATAATATCTGCTTGCAGTTGTAAGCATTAAGATTATATATAAAGAGTTTAGCATTAAGATTGGCAAATAATACATGGACGACAAATGGTAACTCCTTGTTGTTTCTGTTATTGTCTTTACACGTTTACCCTCATATCTGCATGATGATCCCAGCAGTTTCTTTAGAGTTCTAGTTTTTACTATATATCTCTACTAGGCATTTTTATTTAACTCTTCTATAGTGTCAGTTAAGAAGCTTTCAGCTTCACGTAATAGAGTCATTTTATGTAACAAATTTGGAAGTGGCATTCTAGAGCTCAGCAATGATGTCAGGGCATTATCGTACGTCTCTTGGTCTTTCCCCTCATGGTTTCAAGATATTGCAGTAGCGTCCAGCAGTCTGTCCTCCCACATCTGTATACAAAACAATTTTATAAAGTAGTCACAAGACAGGGCTTCTCTTTGTGTATTTTTTCCTTTTTATTATAAAAATTATTGTTTTTAAAAAGTTAATTAGGAAATAGAATCTGTAGGGATTGAACGTGTTAAGGTGGGAGAAAGTGTAGGATGATTGTCAAATTTTTGGCTTAAATGTCTAGATTCTAGATGGTTGGTAGTGCCACTAATGTAAGAAAAGAGGTATGTAAAAGAAGATTAAGAAGCAGATAAATTTCATTTTAGACTTGTTGAATAGAGGTACCTGTGGCAGATGGACTGCCTATGCAACTGCCACTCCTTCTCCTATAGAAGCTTTACTGAGGTACAATTCATATGCTGTAAGATTCACTTGCTAAAAGCATACACTTGAATGGTTTTTTAGTGTATTTACAGAGTTTTGCAACCATAACCACGATTGAATTTTAGAATATTTTCATCATCCCCAAAAGAAAACCCTGTACCCGTTAGCAGTCATTTCCTTCTCCTCCATGTACTAGCAACCATTATCTATTTTCTGTCTCTGAATTTGCCTATTCTAGTGAATTATTCTGTTCATCATGTTTTCCCCTTCTTCCTTTTTGAGTTCTTTTGTAGAAAGGACTGTAGGTCATGCCCAATTACTAGTTTGCTAACTGTGACTCGTCCCTTTCTTTCTGTCAGTCTAGTATCTGAAGTAATTAATTTATAGCAGATAGTAGCTTTGCTGATATTTGGGTGAATTAGTAAATTAACTCATTCACAACAGTGAGTTTTGATAGTGTTTGGGTAACCAGGATTAATAACCACTGGTCAAGAGTATTTATTCAGAGTTCCTTCATATGACTTTAGAAGGGTCTCTGCTTCGTTCCCCACTTACTTTTCAACCTTAACTATTTGTAATTCTCTAGCTCATATTTGATGTTCCAGCAACATTGAACCCACTTACAGTTCTTAAATGCTCTGTTTTCCCCCACTTCTTTGTCTTTGCTCATTAGATCTTCACTAATGAGCAGAATCCTCCCCCCAGGGGTTTCCAGTTGCCCAATTCCTGTTTATCTCTTTAGGCTCAGTCAGCAAATCAGAAATTTTAGCTTTCTACCCCTGGGGAACCCTCTTTACAGAGCCCTCTATTCTTCTTACCATATTATGTTATATAAGAGTGTCCATATATTTGATTTCTCTAGACCAGAGATCTCTGAACTTTTTATTGCTCACCTGTAAAAAATGTTTGAGCATATGACTGCACAGGTTGTAAATTATGTACATGTATTAATGTAGTGACATGTTAAATATCTGCAAAGCTTTGAAGGCCAAGAAGGATGACTCACACCTGTAATCCCAGTACTTTGGGAGGCCAAGGCAGGTGGATCACTTGAGGCCAGGAGTTCGAGACCAGCTTGGGTAATGTAGTGAAACCCTGTATCTTTAAAAAGTATATATAGATATTATTAGTCAGGCATGATGGTGTGTGCCTGTAGTCCCAGCTACTTGGTAGGTTGAGGCAGGAGGATCACTTAAGCCCAGGAGTTTGAGGCTACAGTGAGCTATGGTTGCACCCTAGAGTGGTTGAAGTGCTAATGCTTTCATGTTGTCTCTAACTTTACAATCAGTGACAACTATGGGTTTCTTGGTGGTAGGAACTCAATACATGTTGATCTGAACTCTTTTCTTAGTGTCTTGCCTGTTCTTTATCCACCCCTCTCTGGGTGTTAGGTCTTCCTTTTCTTCGTATATCTTTATCATAGCACTTACCATGCTCTATATTACAATTATTGGTGTATACTTGTCTCCTTTCAATAGAGTATAAGTCTCTTGCTCATGGGTCCTCTTTTATTTATGATGCTCCTAGTAGTTTGCATGGTGCTTACCACATAATAGACAATTTGTAGAATGAATAAATTGATTCAAGTGGAAGTAATTGATACTAATCTGAGAATAATTAAGACAGTGATTCTTTTATAGTATTGAAAGATAGTAGGGCCCCTTACTTTAAAACTGCTTATAGTTTAAAGCAGTGCATCTCAAATTGTTTGTGATGATGGACCAGTTTCTTTTAATTTCCAATCCATTGTGTACTTTTGTAAAATACAGTAAAATATTATATAAATTTTTGTATTGTAAATTTTATATTATAAATATATAGATTTTTGTATTGTATTTTGTATTGTAATATACAGTAAAATACAATAAAAATTAAATACTAGAAACGTGACATAAAAGAGACATACAGAATATAGGCCCTAATTTTTAATTATTAGATTCAAAAGAAATACAGTTAATCCCAACTTCTGTACTTATCTCATTGTAGATTGTTACCAAAGAGTCTATGGACCCTTGCTGGACCCAGGTTGACCATACTTTGAGACTCAGGGTATAAAGCACTTTATATCATTTAATTCTCCTGACTGTATGGAGTAGGTACTGTTTGTACCATTTATAGGAAATGAGGGGACAGAGAAGTTAGGCACATTGTCCAAGGTCACACAGGTACTACATAAAACAGCCAGGATTCAGGTTGGGCTGGTGGCTCATCCCAGCACTTTGCGAGGCTGAGGCAGGTGGATCACCTGAGGTCAGGAGTCGAGACCAGCCTGGCCAACATGGTGAAACCCTGTCTCTACTAAAAATAAAAAAATCAGCCAGGTGTGGTGGCATGCACCTATAATCCCAGCTATTCAGGAGGCTAAGGCTGGAGAATCGCCTGAACCCAGGAGGCGGAGGTTGCGGTGAGCTGAGATTGCACCACTGCACTTCAGCCTGGGTAACACAGTGAGACTCCATCTCGATAAACAAACAAACAAACAAACCAGGATTCAAACAAAGGTAGTCAGTCCAATCTGGCTCCAAAGTCCATATGCTAGTCTCTTTCTGATTTTGAAAGGATGAAATAAGGTAGCATTCTACTGTAAGAATGTTAAGAACAGACATGGATGAAGGCAAAAATAGTTACAAGTCAGAATGTAATTCATTTGCCTAGAAAAGAGAAGGGTAAGGAGTTACATCATGATTTTCATATAAAAGTAGAGTTATGGAGATGGTGACTAATTGTTGTTTTATCCTTTGAGTCAGCATCTGATTACATTTTACCTTAGTTAGTATTAAGCCCCCAGTTTGTGAAACAAAAGAAGTGATGATACTTCTTTGAAATGTTTCTTTTTGCCCTGACTCAGTTTCACATACTGAGTGTAATTGTTCCTCAGGGGGATTGGTTCCCAGACCCATGAGTACCAAAATCCAAAGATGCTCAGTCCCTTGTATAAAACGGCGTAACATTTGCCTATAACCTACCCACATTCTCCTCATACTTTAAATCATCTCTAGATTACTTAGACTGCCTAATACAGTGTAAATGCTATGTAAATATTTGTTAGGCTCTATTGGTTTTTAAATTTGTATTACTTTTTATAGCTGTATTGTTATTTACTTATTTGAATATTTTTGACCCATGGTTGAATCTGTGGTTGTGGAACCCTGGAATACAGAGGGCCAACTGTACTTTGTTTCTTCTATTCTTCCTCTTAACTCTTTTCTTATTTGATAGTAACATCAACCAAATTGTTGTGATTACATTCATATGAAAATATAGAAATAACCTTTCTTTCTCCAGATATCAGTATTTTAAGAACAAAATGTAAGTAATGATTACATATTATGATGTTAATGGAGTAGAGACCATATTGCTGTCTTAATTGTTTTATATCATAAAATTCATGATTGAATGAAATTGAAAACTTAGACTATTTCAATTGTAACAACAGTTGAAATTTTTAATACATTTTAAAAAATCTTCTTCCTATAGAAATCTGGTTAAGAAGTACTGCCCCAAACGTTCATCCAAAGATGAAGAGCCACGGTAAATTACATACCTGTTCATTAATGCATATTAAAAAATTTAAAAATACTTATATTTTTATTATTTAGTAAGATAAATATATTCTTAGCTTTTTATAAAGATTTTATAAAGTTTAATTTAAAAATTAATGTTTATGAAAGAGAGAACTACTGTTAATGTTTTATGAGGATAAATACTGCGGTGGGCTTGATCAATGGTTTTCTAGAATAGTCAAATACAGATTTTCAATTAAAATGTAGACTAGGACTCCACTTGAATGATTTAGTCTGCAGAAGAAAAGAATATTTTCCACACTTTGTTACATAGTTGTTGGCTTCTTGATTCTTGCTTTTACTTTTATAGGTAGTAAAACAATTTGACTAATTGGTATACAGGGATGTTGGAAAGCACTGAGAGTTTTTGCGTTAGAAATAAATAAAAAGGTTAGAAATCACTTATGAGTTTTTTGGTGGTCTTAAAGAGGAATATGTGGATGATTGGTTAGATGCAGAAACAAGAAGAGACTAGACTTACGAACAAACAACTCTGTATATAATTGTCAGTTGTTAGGATTCTCAGGTTTAGTGTTAATGGAGTCCTATCTGAGCTGTTAATCTTCAGCTGTAAGAGAGTGTTCCGCAGTATGTTCAAAGTAGATATATACATTAATACAGTGATTCTCTTTGTTTCTCTTCTTCCCTCACACACGTTTTTACCCTTATTTTTGACCCCTCTATCCCCTTTGGTGTCAATATAATGGCACTTCACTTCCATTCAGGATATGGGCAGGCATACAGGCAGCTGTGTCCAGAGCTGATAGCAAAATTGTTCTGTAGATCAGCCATCGAGATGCATTTGGCAAGCACATCATCTCTGCAACAGGTTCAGCTGCCAAGCCTAGGAATCCAACCAAGTTCATTCCCAAGCTCAGGCCAGTCAGTTGGCAACTTAAGAGATTCCAGTATGCCAAAAGAGCCTGCAGGTAGTATTCTTATTATTTTTTGACCCCCAATATCCCTTTACTAATAAATGAAAGACTACTTGAAGATATACAGACGTGTGCAACTTGAGCGTAATGCAGGATTTTTTCCATATGAAGTTAATTTAGAACTAGTAGCTGAGATTTAGGTTGAATATGCTAAAATTTGTGAAATGTTAGATTCAGTCCATACCTCACGAACATTTGTAATGAAAATAAAATTAAGTCTCACCATTTTGAAATGTTTTTGCCAGGTTTACCTCGTGTGTAGCCTTTTTTAATATCCTTAATGAGTTAAATGACTATGCAGGACAGCGAGAAGTTGTAGCAGAAGAAATGGCGCACAGAGTATATGGTGAATTAATGAGATATGCTCATGATCTGAAAACTGAAAGAAAAATGGTAATTCTTACAATTTTCATCCAATTGCAGTAGTATATGAAATAGTTGCACAGAAATACTTTTTTTTAAAAATGTGTGTTCAGCATAAACTGGTTTTCTATTTCACTACATTTCTTCTAGCTAAAAATTATCACAAAATACTCTTGCTAATTTATGATTCTTTTGGATTTAAGTTTGGCAAACTACAGCCTATGGGCCAAACCCAACCTAGTGCTTGGTTTTGTTTGCTAGTTGCCATAGGCTAAGAATGATTTTTATATTTTTAGATGGTTGAAAAAAGAATAATATTTCATGACATTGACAATTATATGAAATTTTAGTGTCCATACATAACATTTTATTGGAACAGACCCACATTCATTGACTTTTATATTGCCTGTGGCTGCTTTTGCATTACATTAGCAGAGTTGAGTGTCACAGAGACAGTGTAGCTTTAAAAGCCTACAGTATTTATCTGACCTTTTATAAAAAATGTTTGTCATCCACAATTCAAGACAATCATTATTTTTCTGAAAATTGTGCTTGTTTTCAAGGTTATATTTAAAGTATTAAGACAATATCCTATAAAATGCATTTTTAGGAAGTTTTGCTTTCTTCCTAAGTCTTGATAAAGTTATAATTAGTACCTTAAAAAAAAATGAAGTGAAAAGCCTTTTGGGGACTTTAGACTTTAGTCTTTAAATGTAATTATTTTTATTTGTTTTGTTTTATTTTGTTTTTTTGGCCATGGTTATAATCTTCAGCATCTGCAAGAAGGACGAAAAGCTCAACAATATCTTGACATGTGCTGGAAACAGATGGATAATGTGAGTTATGATGTTTTCATGGTTAACATAAAATCTTGTAGACTAGATTAGCCTTAAATTCTTTTATGCTTCATATCTATTTGACTTTAATGTTTCTCAGTGTATTATTAATAATTTGACATTGGTATTATTGCATAATAGTCAATATAGTGTAAATAGAGGATGTGAGATCATTTTGTCATTTTTCTTGACCTTTATAACTCTATACTTAAGAACTCTATAATCTTCAATCATTGTGAACATTTAAGGAGATTTCTTTCTTTCTTTTTTTTTTTTACTTTAAAGTAGTTACTATAAAGTATTAATAGAGGATAGAAGTAAGAGGGCAAGGGTGATACGTCTTAGAAGACCATATGACTGAGGACTGAGAATAATCAAGGTTCTTTTTCTACCTTTAACTTAGCACTTGATTTCTCTTGACTTCATTTTTTAGCATGTGAAAAATGAAGAGAGTGAACGAGATAATATGAAATGTTTCTTCCAGTTCAGTCATTGTATAATTTTATAAATGCTCCTGATATTGGCCTGCTAATAGAGACCATCCCAATGTAGGAAATAAAGTACTTTGTAGGGCAAAATTATAAAGGCATAATAATTATTTACTTAAAAATTTCCCTAAGGCACTTCCTCATGTAGTTTTTCTTAAATGCTCTAGTACATGAATAATTTGAAAAACAAGAAGTTCACATGGAACACTGCAGTTGCCTTTACATAAAATGCTCTGTAATCTGTGTCATGGGATTAGAGTTAAAAAAAAAAAAGCTCTATTAAATGATATTCTGTAGTATAAGATATTCTTTCTGAACCTTCAAGTTATTGAACAGTTTACTCTTTACTAGCATGTTTCTCTGGTTGGCACTGCGTATTCCTTGAAAATTATGCCGAAGAGAGTTTTTCCATGTTAATCAGTTTAGCCTGTGCTTGTTAGAAAAAGTAGTTTGAGATTAAAAATCTCATGCATATACTTCCATTGCTTTCAGCCTGTTTTCTTTCCCTTTTAAAAATGCATATTCAAAACTTTGATTACATTTCTACTATGTAACTATCATTGATGTAATATTCTAATCACCAGTGCTGATCGAGAGTTCTTAGGTATATTAATAATCTGTTTTCATTTTCATTTCGATTTTCTAATTGGTTTCAGCAAGACTTTACAAAGTATTTATGTTGACTAAGTTTTAAATTGCCTTTACTATCATCCTTAGTATCTACCACCTAATGAGTGTGTGTGTGTTTTCATTTGCACAAAATAACATACTCCTACATTCATGAGTCATTGGTTCCTTTAAAAATTGGTGTTGGCACAGATTATTCTTAATAGGTGCCAACTTGCCTTTAGAACAATTGACAGTTGTTAAGCGAAAGTTTTAGAGGTCGTAAGAAAGAAGCATCAAAAATGTAGGAGAGATTTCTTTAAGGCATTAACAACACTATAAAAAAAGGTGAGTTCAGCTCTACTTGTGTTTATTAAAAAGTATCCTTGACATGTACTCTGGAGGTACAAAAGTAAGTATGACATGGTTCTTGTTTTTGTAGCACCTGCAGTCTAGTGAGGCAAACTAACCAATATAATTTCTGTTTAATATGTAGAAACAAATGTAGGATCATATTTCCTAGTTCCATGTCTTCCTGTTTAGTCAAGAAAATGAAACTGTAGAATTCCTAACACATTTGAAATAATTGTGAGGCAATGTAAAGAACTGGTGGACAGGTTGAATTAGTGACAGAGTATTAAAAATTGAGGAAAAAAATTAAAAGACAGTTATTAACCTTGGGATAAATAAAGTAGGCAGTACTGGCATTTAAGGTCAGGACAGAAGAGCCTGTAAAGGAGGTCTTAAAGGAATGGTCAGAGATTAAGAAGACAGAAGCATCAGAGATGCCAGGTCCATCAGTTAGGAGGCTCCAAGTAACAGAGCATGCAATTTTATAAGAGCACAGCTCAGAAATGGAGCAGTTCCATAGTTAGTCAGTAGCCCAAGGATGTCACCAGGCTCCATCTCCTTTTCATCTGTCTATGTTGCCATCTTGACCAGGTGCTGTCTTCCTCAGCCATGTCTCCTTAAGGTCAAAAGTAGGCTTAAACAGCTAAACACCATATCCTCATTCAGTTTCATCCAGAGGTGGGAAATCACTTCCAACTATCCCTTTTTATCAGGGAAGGAAAACTTTCCCAGAAAGTCCCCAGCAAATTTCCTCTGGGTGCCTTTGACAGAATTAGATTACTTACCTCTGCCCTGGCTGTGGGGAGTCTAGGACAGCAAGTATTAACTGTTTTCTGCCTCTGTATTGGAGGGCAGGCTCTGCTAAGCAAGAGTAGGGGAGTAGAAGTGGCTGTTCTTTATCTGCAACACCAAGGATGAAGGGAAAAAAAATCTTTTCTGGAGTATATTTCTATATCGTGTAACGTTATATTATCTTTCAGGGAAGGAACATTTTTAATATTATTGTACTACTAGTTCTTTTGCTTTTGCAAGGAATTATTAGGTATGTGTTTTTCCACAAATAAGATACCAAATATAAAAATACTTTTGTACATAAGTAGCCTCAGTTTGCACCAAAATTAGTAGCCTGTAGTTGCTTGATTGGAAAATACTGTTCTGAACTCAGTTTCAGAGAATGAAATGTGGTAACTTAATTTTCATAGCAAAGTGACTTTATGTATGAGTATTTGTATATTTCAGGGGCTTCGAGTAAATTACAAGTATCTCATTTGGTGTCTTATACTAATCAAAATACCTGTATAGAATAAAGCCTACATTTAAATAAATTTGTAAAAAATTCTGGAGCGCATTTATTTGATGTAAGTTATAGGCCTATCTGGTTATAACTATATTACAAACTGAACTAAGAAATCTTTTGACTACAAATGGCTCCATATAATAGCTATTGTATTTTAAAATTGTATTTTAAACTCTTAGTTACTTGAAAGAAAGGGAAATTGCTAGCTACTAGGGAACCATGGGTAAACAAATCCAGAGCAATAAGTGTCTGAGCTGATACAGTGACATTTGGAAAAATGGGGACAGGGTGTTTGAGGTATAATGGTTTCCTGGACCTGGTACTTGCTAAGGGCTTGGATTTCGAGGTTATAACTCGTTTGATAAAGGAGGTTAGATAAATACAAAATATTGAGATCCCCTGCTTGCTTCTTCTGAGGAATTCTCAGAGCACAGGTTGCAAGGTATGAATTTTCCAGGCAAGAAATTGGAAGTCTTTCAGGGTAATCTAATCAGTTAGGGAGAAAACGTTTATAAAAATTGATGCCAGATTTTTCCAAGGAAACAAACTACCTGGCCATGTCACCCTGGAGGAAAATATCATGATCCATAAAGCCCCATCTGTGGAGCTTTCAACAGCTTTTTAAATAAGAGCAGATATCCAAGGATCCCCGGATATTTAAAGAAGACATCTAATGTGCACATCAGAGACCAGAACTAATATGCAGGAAAGAAGTCAATGTGACTGTGAAAGGAAATGAAAATTAAAATGCAAAAACAAACAAGGAAAAGACCTGCAGCTGTTAGCTAATATTCTCAAAGGGAATAGAGAAAATTTTACATCCATGAAATAAGAATAAGGTATTATTTTAAAAGAAACATATAAAGAACAAAAAATAACTTTATGATAGTAGGAAAAAAAAGCCCACTAGAAAAAAATGAAAGATAAAGTTCAATAAATACCCCAGTAGAGCAAAATGACAGACATTGAAAATATGGAAAATTAGAAGACTCATCCAGTAGGTTCATTTCCAAAATAATAAACATACTAGAAAAGAGAAAACATAGAAGAGGACAAAAATAACTCAAGAAAGTTTTCCCAGAACTGAAAGACATGAATTTCCAGATGGAAAGGATAGTCCAGGTGCTTGGCACAGTGGGTCCACATCTCTTGAAATTTCAGAACACTTTGGAGAGAGAGAAGATTCTACCACCCTCTAGGGAGAAAAAACCCCAAACAAATAAACATGGTTTATACAATGGATCAGGAATCAGAATGGAATAGACAGGATAGTCACACAGGAAGCCAGAAGAATAGTGGAGCAATACTTCTTAAGTTTTTTAAGGAAAATGATTTCCAACTTAGAGTTCTAAATCCAGCCAAATTTTGTTGATTAAAAATGATGGTAAAGGCATTTTTAGCCATGGAGATTCAGTTATCTCCTGCAGACCTTTTAGGAGGCTGCTACTGAATGTGTTATAGCAAAATGAGAAAGTGAATCAAGAAAGGAAAAAGCATAAAACTAGGAAATAGGAGATCCAAACAAAGATAGAGGTGAAATGAATCCACAGGTTGATGGGGGAGGGAAATGCTAAGGTAACAAGTATGCATTAGGCCTAGTTAATGAGTTCAAATTTCAGCAAGTTTAGAAGCCTTTGGGAGAGATTTATCAAGAAAATAAAATCAATAGAATTCCTAATGTGTTAGAATTAACTGCGGACAGATTTAAAGAACTGGAAAAAACCGGTGTTGAATTAGAGATAAGTGCATTGGAAACTAAGCAAATTGAAAAAATGAAGACATGTATTAACTCCAGAATTCCAAAGAATTATGTAGGAAAGGAAATATAATATGACATACATTTTATATGGCTCAGTTGTGAATAGCTTTTACAAAGTCATAATAATTTGAATGAAATAAAATTTAAAAAGATTTGGGGTCTGGGCTGATGGTCTTCGTGAGACACCTGGAAAAAAACAATATAAAACCACTTTTGGGAGGGACACTCCATATCCCAAGCTACATTGGGTCTCACCAAAAAAATATAAAAACAAATGCCAAAACAAACCAACTGAACCAAAAACACCAAACCAAAAAAGTCCTCCTGCAGATGAGGACTTATATTTTTTATCATAAAAAGTATAAAACACACATTTTTTGAATGAGATGCATAGTAAATATTAACTCAGTCATGCCTATGTTTTTTTTCTTCATAGTCTGTAATGTCTGATATTTAAGGAAAGTGGATTGGTTGTAATAGTGAAAGTTATTTTCTAATTTAGAAAGGACAAATTTTACTTAGCGTGCAGTTCATTTCCACACAATACACATTGGCACATTTTAAAGTTATTTCTTTTTTCTCTCTTTTTAAAATTATTATACTTTAAGTTCTGGGATACATGTGCAGAACATGCAGGTTTGTTACATAGGTATACATGTTCCATGGTGGTTTGCTGCACCCATCAACCCATCCTCTGTGTTAGTTTTTTCTCCTAATGCTATCTAAAGTTATTTCTTAAATGAAGTTAGCCTAATTTTATTTTCTCAGTGTGATATTTTAATCTTTTTTAACAGAGTAAAAAGAAGTTTGAAAGAGAATGTAGAGAGGCAGAAAAGGCACAACAGAGTTATGAAAGATTGGATAATGATACTAATGCAACCAAGGCAGATGTTGAAAAGGTAAGAAATACTCCGACTTTAATGTCAAAATATTATTATTTGCGTAAGGAAAGTAGTCACGACATTTGCATCAGTACAGTATTAGAATTTACTCAAGAGATACACTGTATCTAAGTCTAAAATATACAAATATTTGCCAACTTTAAATTGTACGTATTGGTCTGAGAAAGCAATATGTGTTAGTTTATTACAATATCTTAGCTGCATTCAAATTTAGAGGAAAGATGTAGTTGCTACTGGAATTGAGTTTTTGTCCTATTCCAAGATAGGTTAGAAAGCTAAGATGTGTTGATGGGGTAATAACTAATTAGTTAGAGAGAATAACTGTTGTAATTTGACTTTGTGCAAGAGATCAAGAGGAACAGAACTATATTCCTTAAATAAACATTCCTTAAAGTATCTGTGGTTCTACACATAGGTGGAAACACTGTTGAATGTTGCATTATTCAAAAATCATATTATTTAGTTTCACTGTGATTTAAGTTCCATATTTTAGTTGGATATAGGTGGATCATAAAGAAATGTTTTACTGTTAACTTTTTTAACAATATGAAAATATTCCTAAAGCTACCTGTTTTTCTCTTCTGATTAAAAGCACACTGTTTCAAACTATGAGATTTTCATCTGTTTATTTTTTTATCTGGATTTGGTAAGGAGAGTCTATATTAGAGTGGCTTATTGCTATCAAAGAATACTATTGTAATGAGGGAGGGAAGAATATTGTAATAAGGAGACCTCTCTGACAATAAGATCTGCAAGTGTCTCCTTATATTTTAAATGGTATTAATAGTTCAAAAGAGTCATGCCACTTCATTATTCTTTTGATGTCAGGTGTTGGCTTCTCCATTGATAAAATCTAGTTTTAGTATAATTTTCAGAAAAGTGAATTGTTGTGATTTTGTTGTTGTTCTTGGTAATAATTTCGACCAATTTGCCCTTAGGCCAAACAGCAGTTGAATCTGCGCACACATATGGCTGATGAAAATAAAAATGAATATGCTGCACAATTACAAAACTTTAATGGAGAACAACACAAACATTTTTATGTAGTGATTCCTCAGATTTACAAGGTAAATCTTAGATATGAAGTTAATCTAGTTTTAGAGTTGGAAGAGCTGGTGTTTAAATATAAAACTTGTAAATCTTAGACATCAGAATCTTTCTGGATTCACTAGTCATCAAGGTTAGGGGTGAGAGATTCCTTTATGATTATAGATTTGAAAACAAGTTTTTTCTAACTTTTAAGTCACACATTTTCCTACATATCTACTATTAGTGTTATAAACAGTTTACTTAAACAATGACATTTGTAAGAAACATTTAAATACTGTATCATTAAGTGTTTTGACATGACAAAGAAGAATTAATTGCATTTGTGTATTGTAATCTGTTCACCTAGAATTGAGATGTAGCTTTTTTATACCAAACTAGAGTCATTGGCATCAGTCCAGATGGCAGAAATAAATCTTACAAAATGTATTTGCTAGCGTGGGTTTTGCCTGCTTGTCATGCTGACTCTGTTAGATGATAAATGTAATTCAGACTTTGAGCTTGCTTATAAATCCTGTCTGTCATCACTTGATGATAACAGTTGCAAAACAGCCTCAGGTAAAAAAGACCTCAGAATTTTCATGAGGATTAAATTATTTAATTGCCTTTTCTAGAAAGAAGAGAAATTACAGAAAAGGGATTTAGTAAAACAGTGTTGATGAGGTAATATCTCAAAAGAGCAGAGCTTACATGGGAAGAATGTCAGCCCAGGTATACTTTTTCCTCTTTATAAGGCGAGTTGGAAATACAAAGGAAGCACAGTGAGAGTTGGTGAACTGGAGTGGGAACCAGAATTCTGGTCACTGAATCCAGAGGACCAAGCCTGCCAGTCTTCACTGTGGTGCTTTTCTAGGCTTAATAGTTAAGTCTCCATATTCTGGGGAAACTATAACTCGGAGATAAACTAC